>NC_133539.1:105313125-105941250 GCF_048773025.1 Camelus bactrianus
ATAGATAAACAACAAGGACCTACTGTGTAGCACAGCGAATTATATTCAATTTCTTGTAATAACATATAATGGAAAAGAATCTGAAAAGAAAATGTATACGTATGTGTATGTATAACTGAATCGCTTTGCTGACACCTGAAACTACATTGTAAATCAACTTCAACTGCACTTCAATAAAAAATAAAATTAAAAAAATTTTTCAAGCCTAGGCAAAAGGAAGTTATATGTCTTATGAATGGATTCAAGTGTGGTAAAACTGCAAAGCAAAGCACAGAAGTGATTATGACAAAAACCAGGATTGGCTTCCAACCTTTGGTGCTACGAGCCCCCTGAAGCCAGGAGCCAAGTCTTTTCATCTTTATCCTCAGCCTCTAGCACGGGCCAGACACACAGTTGGCACTCAAGACATTTTTATTTTCATTTGATGCTATGGTATCTACAATATAAGTTATTAAAGTTGAATTGTTAAACATCCTTATGGTCTAATCTTGCCTCCATTCCAGGCCACAGGTCCCAGACAGGATAATCAGAGAACCATCCCTGCTGGTCACGGCGCCCTTAGGTAGTGTTTATTGAGAGCCTGTAAGAGCTTCCTCAAAGGCTCTCACATCATGAAGGGGAGGCAGCTGAGAATAGACAATGACAAAAGAGTGTAGGACAGGAAAGCTTTGCTGAGGATTAAATATGTTACATCTCCGGGGAAATAAGTTGCCTTTAACAGAGGTCTTCCAACCTTTGAACAGGCACTCCCCAAAGGATGTTGGCATGAGATAATTTGGCCATTGAGGAGGGAGGGGAGTAGAGATTTGCTGGTATCCCAAATCTTACCACCTCCACTTACGTCTACCGCTTGCTGCTTCCTGCTTCTAGAAGGAAATGTGCTGATTTCACCCTCCCCCCACCTCCCACCTTCTACCACTCAGTATTGCAGGAGCGGCTGGGAACATGTGTTAGATTTTGATAATGAAGTTTGAGAGCCTGGAAATCTGAGAAGGGGAGTGAGGGGCATCATCCCTGGAAGCAGATGGTTATCTGACAAGATACTGTATCTTGGAAGGAGGACTTGGGACTGAAGAGGGGCAGCATTCCTAGAAGGGTCTGAAGTTGAGGGGTCTGGATGTGCTGGCCAGAGCGGTAGGTGGAGTTGGCCTCTGGCTATGGGAGGTGGCCCAGGAGGCCTCCCATAGGACCTCCGCTGGATGGAGCTGCCAGTTACCATGTGTAATTCCCTAGTGTTATCTGGGAGCTTGCAGTGGAGTCTGGGTTAAATATTCCTGCCTGTTGCCATGTGCTGCCCACAGGGAAATAAGCAAAAAGCTGCAAGTCATTAGGATTTAGAAGGGGAGGCCACCGTGGTGATGGCAGTAGAGACTCGCCAGGAATCCCCACGAAGACACTGAACATCTGAAGACAGGAATCAGGGCTTCTGGACCCAACCCCTCCCCAGCCAGGCCCATGGGACAGATCCCAGTTATTAAGTTCATTAAGAGAGTCAGCAGGTTCCGCTTTCCCTGGGCAGCTGACTTTGGGTCAGTGCAGGGTGGCAGAGGGACTCTCTGTTTCTCACCAGGAGTCTGCAGTTCCCCAGGAAGCAGGAGGACCAGGAGGGCGTTGGAGTAAGTTGCTCAGTGGGTGATCACGAAGCAGGACAGATGGGGCTGGTGAAAATCTCTCTTCCAAATATATCTTAAAGGGTATTTGAGACAACTGTTGGGGACTCCCCAAGACACAGGTGTGGAGAACTGTTCTAAAAAGCCAACCTCTCTCTGACGCCTAATTTGTCCCTCTCAGATCGAGGAGCAAGTGTAGGCATGTTCCTGATTTAGTCTCCACCTTGTCACTTTCCCAGGGACAAAGAGATTTCCCAAGTCCCACAGATCCCCCTGTTGTGTTTTCACAGCTGTGTGCTGTGTTGCTGTCACGAGTTCATAGAAGAGAGGCTTCCAGGATAGACAGGACTCTTGGAAGAACAGAGAACTAGCTGAGTCCCCAGATAAGGTTTTAGAGGCAAAACCAAACAAACTACTCAGATAGAGAATCTGGGGCTGGACCTATTGCTGCCCAGGCTGACTCAGAAGATACATTCCTTCCAGACTCCAAGATTCCATACCCCAGGGGCTAATGTCCTGGAATCAGGCTCAACATGTAATCAAGGCTATGAAAAAGGAGATCATCTCTGCCTGCCAGTTTTAATTAAATTGTGGGGAAATAATGATTAACTAGAGCCCAAGACAGTTTCTTAAAACACCAAGGACAGCAGCCGCATGCCATGCAGAGGGACGCTGCTGCTATCAGAGCAGGAACAAAGGCACGTCAGATGTGGCTCCCTGTATACAGATCCTAGATCTCCTCCTGCCAGTCGGCTTTTCAGTCCAAGAATTCACAGCGAGGCATTGAGATTCCAATTCCGGATTATCCCTGCAAAGCACAGCCTCTCCAACTTCATCTGATCCAACTGTAAAGTGGGGTCTTAGGAAAACAAATGGTCTTATAAATCTGGAAATATCCAAAGCGGCACATTGTTTTCAGACATCTCATTGCAATTCTGCTGAAACTCTCAGTTTATTTCTACCTGGGATTTTTGCACAGGAAAGATGAAATCTGCGGGGGGAAGGTGGAAGCTTCTCCAGGTGCTGTTGAGATGGATGGAGCGGGTATTGAGAAAATCCATGAAGCGACTTGATTTATTCATGCCAAGACCCCTCTCTCCAGATCACATCTACTCCTGCTAGAGCGGAGATGGCCCCAGCTGGTGAGAAAACTCCAAATCTCACACCTATCCAAAGACTAAAAGAGGAAAATACACTTCCATGAATGAAAAATGCACTGGAGAGAGGCACAGAATTTTCACTTTCAATCAGAATAAAATTGGACTGCTGTTGAGGGAAATGAAAATGGACTTCTGAAAAGAAATACTTTTGGTACGTGGTCTGGTGGGTTTCACAGAACAGGGCACATATCCTGTAAAAACAGGTAACTCACAAAAAGAGATGGGAATTCTGGACAAGCTGTGGACAGAGATCTCCAAATTAAACTGGTTAGATGCTGGCCATGCTTGAGGAGTGCCTGGTTTGGCCATTTCCACCCAAGCGCTTGGTGGTAGGCAGTTTGGAACCCACAATGTGCCTCTGTCCTCTGACTGTGATGTGCTTTGCAGGCCATCGGATGCCTCCATTTGCCAAATGCCTCCATTTGCCAAATGCCTCCTGGCCTGGTCTGGCAGAGTACTCTCTTGCCACTTTCTTTGCCAAGGTCTAGGCTCTCTGCCCTCCCAACTGTGGAGTCCTGACTGCCCTAGTGCCCAGTGCTCTACCCATGCCACTGGCAGTGTGGAAAGTCCACAGATCAGCAGTGGGGACAGCTGGCCTCCTCCTCTACCTGAAGATGCCAGTTATGGCTAATGCAGTTCACTCCAAAGGAAGCTAAAGATGACATATATTGGAAATCTTTCCTCTTCTTGCAAATCTTATTCCTCTTATTGCTTTTCAAAAGAAATTTAAAATTAAGGAGACAGAATTACTAGTGTCTGTTCTAGGAAGTAGCAAGATGACCATTGATCAGGTACTGAAGAGAGCATCACATCTCAGATCTTGCAGTCTTAGACTTATATCCACAAAAAAACTCCCAAAGAATTGTGTTCTCCCAGAGAAGTTAATCCCTTTAGCCTCGAAATACTCAGCATGCAAACATGCACACACACACACACACACAGTTTTTTTCCAGGATACACAAACCTTATAAAAACTGAGATTTGATTCACTGATGTGGAAATAAACATGACTCAATCCTGCTTCTGAAGAGAGTGCCACCTGTGAAAATGGCTTCAGTGGGGAAAATAAAGGTATTCTGATGATTTTTTTTTCTTGTATTAATCTTCTGGGTCTCGTGGGGAGCTTACCCTCCCTGGACTCTGGGAGGCAGAAGCAGTGGACCTCTTACACAAAACACCCCTTCTGAGAATGGCTGGAACATCCCCCAGCAGGCTGGGCAACAAATCACAGGTTCCCTGCTTGCAGGATGGTTTTCAATTGAATTCAGCAAGTATTTATCAAGCTTCTTGCTGTGCCCCAGGCCTGAGCTAGGCTAAGCTGTGCGCAGGATAAAAGATGGAAAAGCGCCTCCCCCTCCCCTGTCCCAGGGTCCAGGTGGATGGATGGCTCCAGCTTCAGAGAAGGGTGGGCCAGGCTGTGGGGAGATGTCTCTGAACTCAGCAAGGTCAGCCTCTGGGATGTATCAGTCTTTAGGGTTCGTTTCCACATTCTTCACCCAGAGTCGCCAGCAAGTGACATCAGAGGAACTTGTGGAAGGCAGCATCAAAGGAGAGAGCAGTTCAGTGCCCCACCCCGAGTCCAGAGGCAGAGGGAAAGGGAGAGGTGAGATGTGGCTGGACTGGGTCTGAGGAGGAGTCCTGCTGGTAGCCCGGGGGTTAGGTGGGGTAGGGGCAGACAGCGGGTGGGGAGGTTGGGGAGCGGGGGGTGGGGGGGAGTTGTTAGAAGTGCACTCAGCTGGCTCCTAACTTTTGAAGGCCAAGCAGGGAAAGCCCCTGAGCCCACCCGTTCACCCATGTTTTATTTCCAGAGAGCAACCGTGGGACAGTGGCCCTGGGGATCCCGGCTCTCTTCCCCGTGGTAGTGGGCAACTGCATTAATGACAAAGAACACAAGCTCCAGGGTATACGTGCTTGGGATTAAATTCTGGCTCTGACGCTTAAACTTCTAAACCCTCATTGCCTCGCCTCTAGAGGAGGAGAAGACTGATAATGCATCCCAGACAGGGATGCCATGAGGACCAAGGGCATCATTCAAATCAAGTATGTGCAGGGCCAGGTTCACGTGGCCTATTGTTTCGTTCATTTCTTCAGCAAACATCCACGAAGTGTCTACCGAGACTGTGCCAAGCCTTGTCCTTTGGGCCTCACAGAAGCAAACCCACCAGAATCACCGTCCCGAGGGGATACTGAAGACGTGAGGGAAGAGAAGACAGTTACGGTGCAGGTGGCAAATGCTGTGAGAATGGAAGTCGGGAAGGGGTTGGGATGTGAAGGAAGGTCCCCTGACCCAGCCTGAGGTTGAGCCAGGCTTCTCAGAGGGTTCATTCCCAGTTTGCCTTAAAAGGGGAATAGAACTAACTCGCTGTAGAGAAATATGGAGAATCAGAAGGGCCCTTCAGAAAGGTATTATTGACAAGATCCCAACATACAAAGCCAAATAATCCAGGTCAGTGGTAACGAGAACTGGACTGATGGCTGTGGAGCCCAGAAATATTTAGGAAGTAAAATTGACCCAACTCAGAGGTTGTTTAGATATAGGCTGTGGAGGGGGAGACCCAGACCTGGCTTTTAGTGTGGGAAGCTGAGTGGATGGTGTTGCCAGTGTCTACCAGGAGAAGGGCAGGTTTGGGATGGGAAGGGAAGGAGCTTGGGTCTGGGGTAAGTTGGACTGGGCTGGCTTACAGGATCAGAGATAGGGCAGTCAGGAAGTAGGGTGAGGTGACCACGAAGATGAGGGCTGAAGGGGGTGGCTGGGCAGACAGAGGACCCTAGTGGGAAGGATTGAAGTCTGCTCCTCTCAGGACTCCTGAGGCAAACCTCACCCTCTGCCATCCTGCCCTGGCCCCAGCTGTGGCCACCTGCAGCAAAGTGAGGGCATCCTGACTTTTCTATTACTTGCAGATGACCTATGAAAACTCCCTCTTCTCTGGTCCTCTTGCCTCCCACCCCTACCCTCAAATACATCCTCCTCTTCTCTGTCCCTGCAGACTGACTTTTCTGAAAGACTATGCAAACCAGTTTACTTCCTTGCTTAATCACCTTAGGTAGCTCCCCGTTGCCTTACGATGCAAGCATATCCCTTCAGCAGGGTGGTTTAATAACTGTCCATATAGTGTCTACATGGTTTTCAAACAACTCAGCAAAAAAAGGAACACGTGTAATCAGCTACCTGGATATTTCAGAACAGGGAGAGATAGTTTCAGAATACTTCAGTATCTTTAGTTCTTCCATTCCACTGGGAAGTGCCCCAGCCCCCAACATTGCCAAGCACTAGAGTGTCTTAGAATTCCAGCAATGGGAAGGCTCTCAGATGCCAGAGAATTCCCCACCTCCTGCAAGGCCTTCATGCTGTGGCCCCTGTGCCGCCACTCCCCACCCTTCTCCCTCTCCAAGCCCACAACTGTTCCCAGGGGAGTGCACATGAGCTGTGGGTCTCCAGTGCCACCCTTCCTCATATTGCACTTCTACACATGCTTTCACTCTTTTCCTCCACCCCTCATGCCCTTTCATCAAACCCCCTCCCACTTTTTGTGAGCAGACTAATTACTACTCATTATTTAGGACTCAACTTAAAATTCCCCTCCTTTAATGTGATATACACACACACACACACACACACACACACACACACACACACATATACACACACACAATGGAGTACTACTCAGCTATAAAAAAGAAATTTTGCCATTTGCAGCAACATGGATGGACTTGAAGGGTATTATGCCAAGTGAAATAAGTCAGACAAAGACAAATATGATCTCACTTATATGTGTAATCTAAAAAATACAATAAACTAGTGACTTTAACAAAAAAGAAACAGACTCACAGATACACAGAACAAACTAGTGGTTACCAGTGGGGAGAGGGAAGGTGGCACAAAATAGGGGTTGGGGAGTAAGAGGTACAAATTATTAGGTGTAAAATAAACTACAAGAATATATTGTACAACATGGGAAATATAGTTAATATTTTATGATAATTATAAATGGAGTATAACCTTTGAAAGTTGCAAATCACTATACTGTACATCTGCAATTTATATAATACTGCACAGCAACTATACTTCAATTAAAATATAAAAAAAATTGTAAACCTATTATTACCTCATAAAAAAAAATCACCTCCTTCAGAATCCTTCCAGAAATCTTCTCTGATGCCTCAGGCAGATAGTGTCTCTTCTCTGAACTCCCACGCAGGGTCTTCCTTCCCTCCACCACGTCACATCCCACACTGCTGTCCTTGCTGCCTCCTCCTCCAGATGGTGAGCTCCTTAAAGTCAGAGACTGCATTCTGTCCACCTTTATATCACCACTACCTGGCACAGTACCCAGCGTGGACTAAGGATCCAGAATAGATGAACTGATTTCTCTTAAAAACACATGACTAAGTTTGTTTCCTTGTTGTAAGTTTCATCCAGATGCCAGACAACGGCTCAGCCCTTGCCTCCCCCCAATAGTCAGCAAGGTCTGGAGTAGCATCCGTTTCTAGGCATAAAAACTCATTAACACACCAAGCAGGAAGTTGCTGTAGGAAGAATTATCTGCTGTAATGTGACAGGACCGGGATTATAAACTGGAGCAAGCAGCCTTTGGGGAGTGGCACCATTTAATTGTTTTATCTTGTCTTCTCCATTATTCTGAGAAGCTGGGGTGGAACATGAATATTAGACAGCCCCCAAAGAAAACAGTTCCATAACTTCTCTTTTAGACAGTGTCTACATGGTTCTTAAACAGGATGGAAGAATAGAAAGTTAAGCCCCTTGCTAGGCTATCTTAGACTGGGTAGGGATGGTCTCAGAATCCTCCAGCACCTTCAGCCCTTTTGTTCAGATGAGTGACACTCTGGCCCCATCCAGCTCAATACTCCAGAGAGTCCTTCCTAGCATTTTAGAACTGCAAAATAATATTGAAGACCATACAATCCTACAGCCTGATTATAAAGATCAAAAGAACTAATTCCCAGATACACTTAGAAATATGTGTGTACCATGTGTGCTCCATCCAATTAACTGCACATCTAGTGCACATCAAGAAACTGGAGAGTTATTCCATGGTCAGAGGATTAAAAACGTGTTCTTCTAGGAGTTTTGAGAATGAGGTCCCTCCCTCAGGGAGCTCAAAGTCTGGTGAGGAAGCAGATAATTTAAATGGGAAATGATAAGCAAAGGTAGAAGAATTAGGGTAAACACTGGCAGGAGGGGGCAGTTAAGCCAGAACAAGAAAATCATCTCTAGCCTCTTACAGATGGAAATATCTGGACTGAGACCTCATGTATGAGTTAGCCAGGTGGAAAGGGGGGTGGTGGCTGAGTAGCACCGTGTCCTAGGGCTTCAAGAAAGAGAGAGTGATTGACAGTGCAAATGCTGCTAAGAGATGAACATCAAGACTGAGATTAGTTACTGGATTTGGCAACACAGAGGTCATGGATCTCATCAAGAGTGGGATTTGGAAAGTGGTGAAGACAAAAGCTATTTGAGGTGGACTCAAAAAAAATGGGTGGTGAGGTAGCAAAGACAGTGAGTTACTATATACTCTTCCAAAGAGCTTTGCTGCAGAGCGGTAGAGAGGAATACGGGGTCAAGGAAGGTTTTGTTATTAAGATTGCAGCACGCTTGCATGCTGATGAGAATGAGTCAATAGGGAAGGGGATTTTGATATTTCAAGAAAGAGAGAGTGGAAAGGTCTAGGAGAAAAATTCATGTACTGGTGGAATGGTTGGCTTTAGACAGGCGCAAGAGGAGTGCCTCTGTTGTCAGAAAGGGGAAGGCAGAGCATTTGCAGGCAAAAGATTAGTGGGTGGATACTTGGTGGGAAACTGAAGCCACTTTCTTCTCATTTATTCTATTTTATCAGTGAAGGTAGAAGCAAGATTACAAGCTAAGGATAAGAAGACGCTTTTGAGGAAAGAGGACAAGTGTGAAACATTGTCTAGATCTGGGGACCCACCTGAGATCTGTGATGGTAAATTCAAAATGAGATCTGATGTTTTTCCCCAGCCGTATTTAGCTTCTTAGATGCAGCTGTAGAATGGATGGAAAGTTGGCTTTAATCAACCGGATTCAGGGTTTTTTCAAGAACATGCATTGAGAAGAAAGAGAAGGAAGGGTGTATTCAAGAGTAAATCGTGATGAAATTTAAGTTTGAAAATAAGGGAAACAGGGGTGAAGAGTAGTGAAAATGTGTCTGAGCTCATTGTAAGGACCCCAGGGAGTCAAAGAATTGCTGGAGTGAAGGCACTGAAAGAAACAGATTAGAAAGCTGACAAGGGTCAGAGTTTGCTATGCTTTAGGTTAAGACTTTGAAGTTACAGTAATTACCAACGAGAAGTCTTTGGTGTGTCCATGGGAGGGGAACATGAGGTGGAATGGAGGGAGATCTCACTGGAGGTGAGGCAGTTAAGCAATTGAGAGGTCAAGGAGTTGGACACCTCATTCCATGAATGCCAAAGTGATCGCAAAAAATGATGGCAGGAGTAGGGCAGGAGAGAAATACAGTGAATCAGGTATAAAAATCTTTGATGATTGATACCTGAAGAAGAGTGAGTACAAGGACAGTATATAATTGCAGAAAAAACAGGGCTGGACCGCATACAGTCCAATGATAGGCAAGGCGAACCAGAAGAAGGAAGAAAGGCTTGTTGGGACATGGCAGGCAGGAGCAGGGAGGACACCTACCTCAAGTCTGGGCTCTGAAGGAGGAAACAGCCTCCACTTGAGAAGGCTGCCAAGGAAGCCAAGTCTCTGGGAGGAAGTCAGGTGTGCAAGTCAGGAGGCGAAGGGATCATTCAGAGAAGAGGTCTTTCCAGAGGCTCAAGGGACATGTGGAGGGTATTGGCCAATGAGGAGTGGGCCACCCAGGGCTGTGTGGATGGGAAAAGGGACCCAGTTAATGGGGACCACAGTGATGGAAGACCTGATGGATTAATCCTGATTGTCCCTTTGGACGGCTGTGTCACAAGTCCTCTTGAGGGTGTGCTGAACTTGAGAAGCCAGCAGAATATCGAGGACACACTGATGTCCAGGGGGTGGTGGGCATTACAGATCAGAGACAGAAAAGAGAGTGCCAGGCTAGAGGTACAGACTTGGGAATTGGCAGCCGGCAGATGGTTGTTGAAGCCATGGGAATGCCTGAGACCATCCAGGGGTGGGGACACAGCAAGAAGAAAAGACGACCTGGCTCAAAATTCCCAGCAACGCCAACACTGAGAGACAGCAGGGATTAGGAAAGTCACGCAGGAGATGGAAGGAGCCTCCAGAGGAGCTGGAGGAAAACTCACAAGCCGTGCTGCCGCGGAAGCTGGGAGAAGATGCCTGTGGCACACGCTGCATAGAGGTCAGCCGAGGTAAGGAGAGAAAACTTTCCATTGCGTTTAGCAACAGTCACTGGTGCCCGGGTAGAGAGCCACTGCGGTGGCTCCAGGGAGGAGGAGGCTGGGCTGTCATGGGCGGGAGCGGAGGTGGGGAGAGGTAGGGAAATTCCTCCCTTCCCTGCCCCTCAGTCACGTCCAAGCTGTGGCACCTTGAACAACTTTCTTGACCTCTCTGAACCTCCATTTTTAAACCTGGAAATAGGGGAATTAATACTAATTGTATGTAGTTGTTTTGATTAAGTAAAATTCGGTAAAACAGTGGTTTGACAAACAGTAGGTGTGCGATTATGATAAACATGACGCAGATTATTTCTTCCTCTTGGCTATATAGGATTTGAGAAGTATGAGCAAGAATGGGATGTGGAGTTAATAGGTTTATTTTTGTTCTTTAACATGGAATAGATTCACTGGAGCATGTCCAGAGATGGAAAATATAGCTGTCAAAAGTGAAGAAGACTGCCCCTTGTTGAAATGAACCCATGACCTTGGCTGTATCAGTTCCATTATGAGGAACAGAGCCGTTAGGAAATTCTCAAATATGTTTGGGAAAACCACCAGGGTTCCCAGAAAGGGTAGTTATTTGGAAACCTCAGGAAATGCCATCCACAGTTTCAAATAGGCTTTATCATTCCATCTATAATATGCTTTCTGGAATGAAATGTTGTTGATTATACAACCTGGCTATGATTTTCTGATTTGTGCAAGAATATCTCTCTGGAAGGAAGATAGATTGTCATGCACTGAATTCCTAATCCAGTGCCTAATTTTGTCCAAGGTACTGTAAATCTTGATGTGTTACCTGAAGGAAAAACTTCGATTTCTAAAAAATGAATATTACAGAGCTTTCTATGACCCAAAGGGACTCGTGCAGCAGGCATGAGCCGCACAGTATGGATTTTTGCCAGCTGCGTTAAGGTGCTGAATAGAGAAAACAGCAAATGCAGATCCTGACCAGCCATCACTCTGTGTCTGGTGGCCCCTCACCTTCAGCAGACTTAGTTGTTGAAAGTCTGAATTAGCATCAGAAATAAATGAGGAGACAAGGCTGCTCTTTAGTGAACATAGTACAGAAGGGTTAATTATTCATGCAAGTGTCACTGGGGTACTTTTGGTCTATCTAAAGGGTCTGCAGGAGAACCATCCAAACTTCAGTCACCTCTCCAAGTCTGTGAAGAGAGGAAAGGTGAGGTCAGAAGACTAGAAAGGCAGCTTAAGATGGGTTGCCAGGAAACAAACTCGACCATCATTTGCAAACTTAACTCATTTTTACCTCTTCCAGGAAGTCCTCCATGATATTCTTAAGCTTAGGAGTCTGCTCTGGGTTCCCACGGTCTCCAGGGCTTACACTATCAAAGCTCTTATTTACTGGAGGCTCCAGAAGCCTCTACAAGAATGGGTTAAGGGGCTTCTCTGGTGAGCAAAAGCTACTTGAAGCTCTAATTCCCCATCCTTTTACAGAGGATTGAGGAAATACCAATTCTCCATGTCTAGTTTTAGGGAAGGGTCCACATAGATATTAAGGAAAACCTTAGGAATTGGCACATGCTTGCAAATTATAAGTACTCAGGAAGAGTTTATTGAAATTATTTAATTAATGGAATGTTTTATTTGTGGTCTGAATCACCCCTTGTCCCTTGGTTCTTTGAGCTCATGCTCCTGTGTATTTCCCTCCCTGCCGTGGCCCTTTGCCCACTGCTCTGAGAAGCTCTGGAGGAAGAGAGAGCAGGCTGAATTAAAAAGAAGTGTGAGATTCTAAACTGGTCTCTAAGAAAAAGCTAAGATTTCTGAGAGTAGATGAGGGGAGAGCATTGTAAGCTGTAAAAGAAGTCGGAGCACAAAGAGGAGAGGAGGGGTTGGGGAGAGGTCTGATGTGACTGCGGTGCGAGGTAGGACAGAGAGTGGACGGGAACCTCGGACCATAGCCTGAGGGGTCTGAGTGCAGCTCCAGGACTGTGAATATAATGCAGCAGGTAATGGGGACCAGGGAAGGCTCGGGAGCAGAGGATTCTAACCAAAACTATTACTTACAAGATGTGGCTGCCTGAAGGTCCATGAAATGATAACTTTCTTAAGTAACTATTATTTAAATACTAAACCCCTTTCAGAATAATCACTGTTTCTTGAAAAATATTATTGATGCACGTGGTTCTCTTTCATAGATCACATCAATAAGGTCGTGTGGGTAGATCTTCCAGTGGGACGAGTCCATTTATTTGACAAATTTGGAATTGAATCCCTACTGCCCACGTCACACTGCATCGGGCGCTGTGTGAGTACAAAGTTGTGTAGAGTCAGATTCCTGCCCTCCAGAAGCTTGACACTCAGAGGAAATCAGGTAACGTGATCAACAGCACAAGTATTAAATCAAATCAGACTCATGTAACGGAAACCTACGCAAATTAGCCAGACTAGTTACAGATGTTAGCCAGGGGAATGTTCATGATAAGGATACAGATGTGACCCAGGGACCCGGGAAAGGGCAGAGCGGCTGGGCCTCCCCAAGGGCTGGCGCAAAAGACCAGCCCTCATTGCTCTATTGTGTAGCCCAGGTCACACGGCAGCCCCATGTGCCTGGGATCCAGCCACCCCCACCAAAACACTGCTTGAAATCAATGCCTTTCAGGCCCAAAGCAGGATTCCCAGAACAGAAAGCCCAGGGGACCTGACTTGGGTCAAATGTCAGGCCTGGTCCAGTCAGCGGTGGGGAGGTCTCGTGGAGACAGGCCACGTGGTGTAACCAGGCCTCCTCCCTTGTGGCAGTGGGGTGGCAACTTGGTCAAAAATGAGGCAATTGTGAGGTGGACAGACACCCCCAAACACGCCTCCCTTGCCAGTGGAATCACAGCTTAGAGGGCAAGTGGTCTGGGGGTTCAGAGGAAGATACGATCACTCACAGCTGAACGACTTGGTTCCTTCCTGCCCTCAAGGATCAAGGACCTCCAGGAGGGGAAGAACCCACTGGAAATGTAGACTGGGGAGGAGGGCACTTCACGCCACATTCGGCGGGTACAGCTTTATCTCTGCATGAAGGACTGAAATATCATTCTGTTCACATGAAGTCTGCCAGTTTCTGCAAATAAAATTAAAAGAGGTGGAAACCAGAAAATGACTTCATGATTTATAGATTTCACACCAGGCTCTCTGCATCCTTGCCCTGGGAGGAAGGACAAATATCTCCAGGACAGAAGCCATCTAGCAGGCTTTCCAGCACAAGATGACTGGCTGCAGTGCATTCCTTGGAGATGACCACACAGAAGGGAGGGCCCTGCAGGGGCAGCCTGGCCCTAAGGCCTTGGTGCAACGATGGGCGGTCAGCACCGGTAGTCCCTGCTCTGCCCAGGACTAGTTCCAGCACAGAGGAGAGGCAGCTGAGTGTCAAACACCGTCCCCACAGCTGGTGATTCCAGAAAGCTGGAGCAGGTTCTTACAGACCTGAAGACACCTGAGAGGTAGTTGAGGGTTGGGATCTAGAAAAGACCATAGGCAGCCTCCAGTTCAACCACAGGAACCAAAAGAACCAGAGCCTTGGTCATGTTGTCCTGGGCAGAAAGGAAGACTCAAAGGTGGTTCCAAGGTTTCTGGGAAGGCAGGAAGGTGCTGTGTTCTGGAGGTGTTAGGTAGTTAGATAAGTGGGGGCACCGGGCAGACAGGTGGAGGAGAGGGAGGATGGTCCAGAAGATGGCGATGTGCCTGCCTCCAGCATAAAGGGACTTTACTTCTTCTAAATGAGTACCTGCAAGAAACCGCTTAGAACCCAACAACCATGACTCCACGGTAGCAGAAAGAACTTAGCCAGACATGACCCAATGTTCATCGTAATACGGTTTGGCCCCCCTCCCATGGGTTCTTCTGCATAAACCATAGGTAAGGACATGTGCAAAGGGGCCAAACGTGTCTAAGATTTCCAGGGACAAGAGCCGTCAATCAATCAAGAGAGCACCTCTAAGCAAGGGTATGAGAGAAAGGGGAGACAAAACCTGCCGCTTCTCCTCCCTTGCGTCAGCCCGCCTCCCATTCTTGGAGGTGGACTTTTCTTTTTTTAAATAAATTTTTAAAAATCTTTCTCTACACAATGCACCATCTCCTAATTGTAAACTTATCTTTCGAACATGACAAGAACTGAAATCTTTACCTTTTGGGGTAACAGAAGGAATGATTAAGAATTCCAGTTTGAAAGGGTAAGGCTTGACATGTCTTTGAGCTTTCTAGGTACAGTCAGGTTTGGGCAAAACCAGAGTGCAGAGGAGAGCTCTGGGCTGAATCATGCATTTATTTAACAGCAGGGAGGAGCCCCTCAAGTAAATTTAAATAAAGTAGGATTTGTTACAAGGATTCAGAGGAATCTCCCCAAACCTGAGGGCACAAATTACAGGCAGGCCTCCCAGGGAGCTGCAACCACCAAGCCTTGCAGATGCGGACAGATGCCAGGAACCCACTGTTTTTCTGCCTCTGTACCTTTGTGGACTCCTACGGCCTCGCTGAGTCTGGGACTCCTGTCTACCTTTCTGTCCCTCTTTCTCTATGCCTGCTATGCATGTCTCTGTGTTTTTCTCCACATCTGCCTGTTTGCCTCTGTGTGTCTGTCTCCCCATCACTCTCAATGTGCAGCTCTTCGTGTGGCTGTGTGCCTCTCCCTGTGTCTGTCACTTCCATGATTATTTCTCTCCTTTTCTCTCTTTGTGTCTTTACAAGTTATCTGTGGGCTTCTGTCTCTGTCCATCCATCTGTCTTTGTTGGTCTGTCTCTCTCAGACTGCACTGTCTCTTAAGTTGCTTCCTTTGACTTGCTTGTTTCCATCTCTCTGTGTGTGCAAATGACCAGACGTGGCTGCCTCCAGGCAAGGTTTTTACACCATTTTCTGATTCACCTCCTCACAGAGACTGACCACTAACTCTGAATCCCAATTTCCAAATTCCTGGGGGAGAGGATCTGATTGGCTCAGCTTGGGTCAGATGTTAATTTCTGGTTCAATTCATCTGTGGCCGGGAAGGCTTGAAGCTGGGACAAGGAGGTGTCAGGTGTGATCAAAATGATTGTGTGTTCCTGAGCAACAGAGCACGAAGGTCCTGGCCGATAGAAAAGAGAAAGGGGAAAAAAGACTTTGGAACAAGGATAAAAATGCTCATTGTTTGGAAATATTATAAACATCTAACTAGAAACACCAGCAAAATCGAACAGTATAAGAGAGCTTGGCAAAACTGCTGGATTAAAGGGCAGCAGGCCTGAAAAATCAGTATCATTTCTTTATATCAGTAATAACCAATTAGCAAATACATTTTTTAATAAGACATAGTTCACAATGGCAGAAAAGTCTATAAAAGATAAGAATAAAAAAAGACCTAGAGGGAGTAAAATTTTAAATTCTAATAAATAAAAATATACATATATATGATCTAAATAAATGGAGATCCATTCCAAGGTCATGAATGGGACAACTTAATATTATAAGAGTATCAATTCTCCCTAAATTGGTCCATAAATTCAAGGCAATTGTAACCAGTTTTCCAAATGGTGTTTTAAAGGAACTTTATAAATGTACTGTATACTTTACATGGAAAAAGGAGACCTGACAGAATTCCCTGTGAGGCATCTGGTCCTTGGCAAGCAATGGCTGCTGTCTGCTGGGGATGGAGCGGGAGGCCTGAAAACCTTGTGGGGCACCCTGAGCCTCACCAGGCCCACGGCAGTGGCCCTCCACAAACTGGAGCAGGACAGCAGGGCTGAGTGAGGTCTTCTAAGGCACAGAGACAGCATGGGAATGGAAGCCAACCTGAACGCCCCACAGCAGAGAGAGCTCCCGTGGCTCAGAAAACTGGCAGTTGAACAGTAAAGTATAGGAAGTTATCCAGAGCCTGGATTCCCATCCCTCCTGAAAGGAAAGTCTTGATGCCACTCTCAAAATATTTAAAGCCAGTGGAGAAATTGAATAAAATTAAAGGTGCAAGAAAGCCACAGACTCAGCTCGTCTAGAGGTTGGATTGACTCAGCCCCCTGCGAGCAGCCTGACAGAAGGACCACGCCTCCTCCTGGAGGATAGACCGACTCACCTCAGTCTCTGCTATTCTTCCTCATATCACATCTGCCATGCAGTTGTTAAGATTATGAGACATTAGAGCAATCAATGTGATGCATGGTCAAGAGAGGAAACAGTCAGATTCATTTATTTAAAAACCAAACCAAACCAAAAAAAAAAAAAAAAAAAAAACCTCTCAACAAACTAGGTACTGAAGATATATTAATCCTCCTATTGCTGCTGTAACAAATGACCCCAAACGGAACTCCTTAAAAACAACACAAGTTTATTACCTTACAGTTTTGGAGGTCAGAAGTGCAAAATGAGGTCTCCCTGGACTAAAATCCAGGTGTTGGCAGGGCTGCATTCCTTTCTGGAGGTTCTGAAGAAGAATTTGTTTACTCACATTTTTCCAGCTTTTAGAGGGCACCCACATTCTTTGGCTCAAGGCCAGAAATGTTAGATCTCCCTGATCATTTTCTGCAGTCAGTCCCCATGTGACACTCTTCTTTTGCCTCCTTCTTCTTTTCTAAAGGTGCCTTGCGATTACATTAGGCCCATCCAGATGATCCAGAATAATCTGCTATCTTAAGGTCAGGTGACTGGCAACTTCAATTCCATCAGCAACATTAATTCCCCTTTGCCGTGTATTTGAACATACTTGTATGTTTCTGGAATTAGGATGTGGACATCTTTAGGGGATCATTATTCTGCCCACCATAGAACAGAATTTTTTTGATCTAATATAAGGCATCTGTGAAAAATACACAGTTAACAATCACATTTGATAGTGAAACACTGAACACTATTTCCTAAGATTGGGAATGTCTCAAAGATTTCTTCTCTCACCAATTCTGTAGAACATTGTACTAAAAGTCCTACCTAGTTCAGTAAGTCAGGGGGAAAAAGGCATAAAAATCAGAAAGGAAAAAAGAAAAGTGTCCTTATTGTAAAGGGACAGAATTTTGTATAGAAAAAAACTGTGGAATTTCTGAAATTTAATAAGTGACTTTAGCAAGGTTACAAGATATGAGAACAATGTTCAAAAATTAATTGTATTTTAATATATTAGTTATGAACAATTGGAAAATGAAATTTTAAAAAACATCTATAATAGCATCAAGTAAACCAAACACCTAGGATGAATCTAACAAAAGACAGGCGAGACCTCTGTATTGAAAGTTATACAACATTTCTGGGACAATTTAAAGACAACACAAATGAATAAAAAGGTATACCAAATACGTGGATTTGAATATTCAAGATTGATAAATAGTTCATTCTCTCTAAATTGACCTACAGATTTAGTACAATCCCAATCAAAATCTCAAAAGAATTTTTTAAATTGAAAAGGTGATTCTAAAAATGTACATAGCAGTGTAAAGGATTTAGAGTAGCCAAAACAATTTTCAAAAAAAGAACAAAATTGGAGAACTTACACTATCTGATTTTAAAACTTACTATACAGCTACAGTAATCACGACAGTCGGTTATTGGCATAAAACAAGTAGATCATTGGGTCAGAATAGAAAACCCAAAAATACACCCACAGTGTGTATTGATTTTTAAAATCTTTTTAACAGGATATGTTGTAACAACTTGATGCTTCTATGAGGGGGAAAAATTGATTCTTGATATCTATCACAATCTATATACACAAAAAATAATTTGAGATTTTAGACCTAAATGTAAAAACTAGAAACATAAATTTCCCTGAATAAAATAAAACATAGGATAATATTTTTGTGACCATGAGTGGGAAAAGATTTTTTCAATCAGAACTCAAAAGGAACTAACCATAAGAGAAAAAGAAGATAAATTAGGCATCCATAAAATTAAAATTTTTTTACTCACTAAAAGTAACCATTAAGAAAATGAAAAGGCAAGCCAAAAACTGGAAAAAGATTCATAATATATTTATTTGACAAAAGACATATCCAACAGATTGAAGCGGAGAGGATGTGTCAAGAACTATTACAAGTCAACAATAAAAAAAATAAATAATTCAAGGAAAAAATGGGCAAAGGACATGAAGGCTCACTTCACAAAAGATTAGCCAATAAGCACACATAAAGATGGTCAACATCATTAGTCATCAGGGAAATGGAAATTAAAATTACAGTGCGATACATTTCATTCCCACTGGAATAACTTCTATCTAAAATTGATAATACCAAATGTCAGTGAGGATGTGGAGCAACTAGAACTCTCAGACATTGCTGGTGGAATGTAAAATGCTACAATTATTCTGAAGGATAGTTTAGCAATGCTTGAAAAGCTAGATATAAGCCTACATGAAGACTCAGCAATTCTTCTCCTAGATATCTACCAAAGAGAAGTGAAAACCTATGTCTACAAAAAAGACTTCAACAATAATGGTTATAATGACCTATTACATAATATATACATATTGGTAACAATCCAAATGTCTACCAAAAGCCAAATGGAAAACAAATCTACTCAGCAATTAAAAAAAGGAATAAAATGCTAATATATACAATGACAGTAATGAGTATAAAAACCAGCTACAAAAGAATATGGACTGTCTAATTCCATTTATATCTAAGTCATATAAAACTAATCAATGGTAATAGTGAACAGAAATTAATCATGAGGTTAAGACTAACAGAAGGGTACAAGGAAAATTTCTGGGATGGTAAAAATAATCTATCTAATAAGATTTTCTTAGCTAATTCTGGAATTTTGTGCTTTCATATGAATTACTGAGATATAATTTTACACGTAACACACATGGGACTCCTAAGTATTTATTTAAATGGATTTTGAAAGTTATATATAAATGTTGATGCATACAAGTTATACCACAATAATTCTATGGAAGAAATAAAAATCTGTTATTAAATAGGACAATCTTAATAAAAAACGGGAACGAGGAGAAACCTGCTTTATCAGACAATAAAGTAGTCTATAAAGCATAGTAGTAAAAGCAGTCTGGTATTGTTTTACAAACAGTTTATGGACCAATAGACCAGAGAGCCAGGACAGACCATTATCATACCTCTTGTAACAAAATAACACTATACAATAAAGAAAATATTGGTTTAATAACAGAGTTGAAAAAACTGAAACACAAGAAAAAGCTCAATTCCTACTTAAATATAACTTTATTCCAAATGGATAAAATATCTCAATATCTAAGATATCGTTGCAACATAGAGGTATGAAAGCAATTCCTAAGCAATACTTCAAAAGCACAAACCACACAGCAAAAATTAGATGGATTTGACCATATCAAAATTAAGTATTTTTACATTCAATGAAAGACATTTAGGAAAGTTAGTAGATGACACAATGAAAAAAACATATTTGTGGCATTTAATATCAGCAAGGAATTCATTATTTAGAGTATGCAAGAAACTCTTGTAAATCAAAAGGAATATAGATAGAAACCCCCCATTAAAAATGTTCAAAGAGAACATTTAGCAATTTATAGAAAAGGAAACTCAAAATGCTTAAATGCATGATTAATTGGGGAAATGCTAATTGACAAAGAACCATCTCTTTATGCTTATCAGACTGATAAAATTGGAAAGCTGTATAATGTTAAGTGCTGGAAGGGATGTGGGGTACAGAACTTTCTATGCACTACCGGTGGGAGGGGTGCAGCCATTCTGGAAAAGGCCCGTGAGTACTCAGTTAAATTAGGCATAGAAATACCTATGACCCAAGCACCCTGCTCCTTGGGTATATATCTCAAGAAATTCTCACACAGTCCAAGGGGCACAAGTATAAGAATGTCAAGTTGTAGCAGGAGCTTGAAAAAGTGGCTGGGTATATCGTAAAGGATTCACATCACGGCATATGTGCCAGACGGCAGTTAGTAGCGATGGATCGAATATGTATATTGCAAGAAGGACGGATCTGGAAAAGACAGAGCTTAGTAAAATAAGAATGAGAACAAAATATATGATACAACACCATTTAGGTACATTTAAAATACATGCACATAAAATGACAATATGCTGTTTGCAGAAGGCATTGCATTAAACACTTTAGAATGAATGATTGGCTGAGGGTGAAAGGAAAGGAGAATGGAGAATGAAGTAAATAAAACAACAGAGGGACCTCCCATGGACCGTGATGATTATAGGCCACACACTGTTCAAGAGGATTAACTCAAGCGTCTATACTTGCAGTTTGAAACTAGTTGCAGGACATCCTTCCCAGAGGAAGGAGGACAATTATCTGGAAGGGAGAGTAGGGGCTATGAAGTCAATAGGTTACTGAGAGCCCAGAGTGAACCAAACAATTACAAGGGACGTGTCTCATCCTTGATTTTTTAAAGAAGAAATTCAAGTTCGGAGAGGCTACACAATTAGCCCAAGGTCTCAGTTTGTAAGGAGCAGTACCAGAATTCAGACTCAGTGTCAAAAGGAGTCATCACTTGACTGTTACTGCCCTGACCCAAGCTGACATGGCACTCACCAGTACTGCTACCCTAGCCTCCTCTCTGGCCTCCCTGCTCCCACCCATGCCCCTATGGTCTACTCCACACAGCATCCAGAGCATCCCTGTAGAAATGTAACTCAGATCATGTCACTTCCCAGCTCAGAACCCTGCAAAGCTGTCCCAGTCTCACATCATTCAGAATGAAATCCAAAATGCCTACATGTCCGACGAGCTCCCAGATGGCCTGGCCCCGCCAAGCTTTCCAGTCCCACCTATGATCACTCTGCATCTGGCTCTTTCAGCTCAGCCACGCTGACCTTCTTGCTGTTCCTTAAGCACTGCCAGGGCATTCTAGCCTCAGGACTTGGCACCCACCTTTCCCCCAGTTCTCTTATTCATCACTTCACTCAGGTCTCTGATCAGATGTTACTGCCAAGAAAACCTTCCCTGACCACCTTATCTCTAATGCACCATCTTCTACTCATCATTTTTAATGCTTTGCTTCTACCACTTATCCCTACCTGACAGCACATTATCTACATTTTTGTTGGTTGGTTTATTTTTATCTTCCACGTTAGGATGAGGGAAGATACTGCTCTGAATCACGTGCCTGTGCAATCCCTGGCCCGTGGCAAGCTCTCATTCAATGCATGTGGATGACTGTTTGGATGTCTGCGCCCAGACCTATGTTCTTTCCATTGGGGCACCACTCATGACTCATAAACAAAGCCTGGGGAAGGGAGTGTGGTGAAAATAGGAACAGACACAAAGGTCCAGGTGGCCCTTTGCTAGGAAGCAGGGGAGTGGGTCAGAGAGAGGAAATTCCTGCTGGGGCTGAACAAAGTAGGGGCAAGAAGAGGAACCTGAAGGCACTAAGATTTTAGGATTTTAACCTCTCTGATCTTTCTGCTTCCAGAAAAGATGAAAACCAAACTGACCCACCAGTTCTCCCACCCCCAAATCAGCCAATGCCTTAGTCGGCTCTCATGAGCCTCAGGGGAGAGAAATTTCACAAATGCCCTACAAAATCCGTTTCCCAAGTCTAATGACCATCACAATAAGAAATCCATCCTTATTACAGGCCTTAATTTCTCTTGCTGCAATTTAATCCTATTTCCTCCAAGAAATATAGTGTGTAATTGAGAAATAAACAAGGGAGTAAATTGCTGTGGCAATCTAACATCATTTACACAAGTTGCATAAAAGATTTTCCTCTGGATTATAATTATATCTCTGTTGTTAATCCCAGCTAGCTCTCAGAACCTAGTTCTTAGGGCTGAGCTCGGCAATCAGCTTCCGTAAAGATGCCACTTACTGTATGTCTTTCCTAAGGGACACACTATTGACAGGACCATTAAAAGGAGAGATCCTTGGTGGGAGGAGAGAAAACTCTTTTCTCAAACAATTCATTGCCCTTCTACTAAAAGCACATTCACTTTTCATTCTCACCCACACTAAATGGTGTTCTTAGGAGCCCTAGAAAATTCTGGTCTGTCTACAAAACACACTCTGGCCCTTAAAAGGAGATCGGGCTGTCCTCCCTCCAGTACCACCTGAAATGCCATCCTTATGGATTCACTCCTTTGAGTTAAGAATTGCCCTCTGCAAGTCCTGCATCTAAAATGTCAACAGCTAAACATGAGAGAGACAAGCCCTTAATATCTCAGTGTAATGGTCATTTGTTGCTTCTGCTGCATGTGTTCAGCCATCCTTCTTCTGACAGCTGCACCCATCCCATACTCACATCCCAGTTTTCTTGCAGTCATCAGTTGTATCAATTGGTTTTTGCTGTAGTAATGCTGCATAACAAACAGTAACAAAACCCTAGTGTTCACAGAAATAAGCATTCATTGTTCATCTGTCTGGAATAGTTGGGAGTTTATCTTGTCTGGGCTTGCTCACGCTTCTGGAGACCACCTGGCTGTATGCTATTCCAGGGTAACCAAAGTTATTTTACTCTGTTCCATGAGCCTCTCACATGCCTGGATATGTTCTCCTGTTGATACCAGATGTACAAGAGAGCATGCAAAACATTCAAGGTCACTTGAAGCCTTGACTCAGAAATGGCAAAGTCTCGCCAGCTATTGAACAAATGCAAACTTAAATACAAGGTATCTTTGACACTTATCTGGAAACTGGAAAGATGAAACAAATGTTGAGGCACAGGGTTGGTGAAATGGAATTGAATGTTCTCATACTTGATAGAGAAAGAATCAACTGGTAAATCTCTCCATATGATGATTTGGCAAATGTTCTGTCCCTTTGATCTGGACACAGTACCTCCTGGGGTTTATCCTAAGCAAACAGAGAGGTGCACAAAGATGGGTGTACAAGTACATCCAGTGTGATACAAAAAAAATGAGACAAGTTCAATATCCAGCATTAGGAGATGGATGAACCAAAGTATAGTACTTACATGCAATGGGATATCATATATATTATATAAGGTACAATATACATGGCATTATATATGTTAAGAGACACTCTGCAGTTAGGTGAGTATTACATGTATGCTTCTGCTTTTGTTAAGAAACCACACATATACGTAGATACATAGTCACTGAAAAAAAGTTTAATGGAAATATCAGAATGTTTATTGCAATTATCTGTCTCTGGGTGGAGAATTATGAGGTTTTTTTTTTTTTTTTTTTTTTTTTTTTTTTGCTTGTCTATGTCTTCTCATTTTTCTTCAGTGGACCTGTATTATTCATTTAATTTAAATCTTATTAAAATGTGTCTGGATGTCCATTCTGCTGAAGCTCTCTCTAGCTTGTGACTTTTTCAGGAGTGTTTTTCCCACAGTAGACTCTAAACTCCCCTATCCTCTTGACTTGACTCTGCTCACCAGGGCTGGCATCATAACCCTAACCCCATGCAGTTTCTTCACTACAGTGGGCTTATAACCTTGCAACCATCTAACTCGGGGCTAGGAACTGCAGAGCGCCAGTGGGCCCTGGCTCTTTAGTGCCACCCGGAGTGTGCAGCCTGGTGGTAACACTTACCCCAGGGCTTTGGTTCCATTCCCAGCTGCAGGGACTAACCAGGCTCCTTTCTGCAAGAAACAAAGTATACCAAGTGAGGAGTCCCTTCCTCTGAAAGTATTCCCAGCCCCAAGGCGGCTGCTGACTATATACACCTTGGGAACAGGAGCCCTGCCCAGAAAGCACTGAGGAGCTCATTACTCAAATATGCCCGGTGGCAAACCATTTGCAAAGGGAGCAAACTGTTTGTAGAGTGAATAATCGCACGAGCACTTGAGTTTCACTCATAAGGAATGTTAACAGCATATTGTAAACATCATTCACTTTAATATTGTTTTTTTTCAATCCTTCATTTTCAGAGTGAAACCTTCCTTCATCTGTTCCTGATCCAAAACTGATATATACTTGCACAAATGTATCTGGTTAGCAAACAATGTGTTTCAATTTGTATTCTAATGTCTGTATTGGCTTTGATTTGGCCTTAAAGACCTGGCTGACCTTCCTAGACTGCGGGGTGACAGATTCTTTTATAAACACAAGGATGAGCTGAAGGCAAAGCTCAAATCTGAGGCGCATATGATCTTCCCTGAGGAGTCCCTGGAGGTGACTGGAAATAGGCTCCATGACCCCAAAACCTCTCTCCTCCCTCCCTGTTCCATCTCTGTCTTAATCTATTTGACTACTACAACAAAGGTACCATAGATGGGGGAGCTCAAACAGTACACATTTGTTTCTCATTGTTTTCAAGGCCAAGAAGTCCAAGATCCAAGATCAAGGCAAGGGAGGAGAGAGGAACCTCCAGGGTATCTTTTGCAAGGGCATTAATCACATTCATGAAGGTTTTGCCCTCGTGACCTAATCACCTCCCAAAGGTCCCACTTCCACACATGACCAATTTGGGGATTAGGTTTCAATATATCAATGTGGAGGGGACACAAACGTTCAGTCTAAAGCATTGTGCCTCTGTGCATGGGGCTCAAGGGCCCAGAGCCTCTGACTAATTTTTGTTTTCTCAATCCATCAGTTTGTGACAGCTTGGTATTAATACCTCCCACTAGGACCATGGATTGTCCACTTCTCCTTGTAATCCTGCCTATTTTTAGGCCATGTTATTAGGCGTATAAGGTCATAATTATTATATCTTGATGAATTTATAATGTAGCATCTTAACGTTTTTCAATTTTGTCTAATAGAATACTTTTTTTTTTTTTTGGCTAGCATTTGCATGATAGGCTATTTCTATCCTTTATTTTTGAGCTTTCCATATTCATTTTATTTGTGACACTTATAAGCAGCAAATAAATGGATTTTAAAACTTTGTTTTGACTTTTAGTCAACATGATATTCCCTGCATTTTAATAAGTTAGTTGAATATATTTACATCTGGATTACTAATTTTTTTAATTGTTTACCATGGTTTTCCTGTCAATTTTTTCCTCTTTTCCAAACTTCTCTTTTCCCACTGATTTGATTATAGTTTGCTTCTCTTAATCCCCCCCTTTTTCCTTTGTTGGTTTGATGGTTATAATACCTGTTTATATTATTTTAGCCCCCCCAAAATTAATATGTATCTTTAATTTGTATCTATTTTCTAACAGAATTTAAAGTTTGTGGGTACTATACCCTGCTTCCTTCCTCTGAACCATGTGGAATCATCTTCACTGTCAATACTGTTTAGAATGTCAGTTCTACCTCCGTAGAGGAGGAAGGAGAGAGGAAAGAAACAGGAGGTAGAGGGTAAGCCCCTGACTCTAGGAACAGTAATATTACTCATTCACATTTTTTTTTTGTTTGTTTTCCACAATTAAAATCACTTTACTGCATCTTTCATGATTTTTTTTTTTTAGAATATATGTTTATTGTAAAACATTTTCAAACAATACAGAAAAGTATAAGGGGAAAATAAAAATCACCCAAAATACCTCTACCTTCAGATAACTAGATTTGGGTGACCATCCACTCATGTATCTCTGTATGCATGTACTCTATCTGTATGTACATTTCCATATGTAACATTTTCATAAATGGATTTAAAGATTCACTTTTAAAGGCAGATGACTGCTTTCATAGAACTGTTTGAGTTTTGCTTACCTCTCCCCTACTCTAATACACACATTTTCTATAACCAATGTATTAACCACTTATCTAAATATCCTATCCTAGCTTTTTCCTGGTTCATTTAATTATAGATAGATTAATGAGAGAAAGAGCGAAAGAAAAAAGAAAGAAAGAGAGAAGGGGAAGGAGAGAAGGGGAAGGAGAGAGGGAAGGGAAAGAAAGAGAGAGAAGATGGGCAGGCAGACAAATATATGAAATTTCAGTCTTTTGTTTATTTTATAAAACTAGGATTATGTTACTTATACTTCTCTGAAGTTTGCTTTTCCCACCTTATAATTCATCATGTAAATCCTCTGCAGTCAGCTCCAACAGACTTAGATCATTTTTTGTAGGTTTTTATTATGGCAATTTTCATACATACACAAAAGAAGTGGGAAAAGTATAATGAACTCTCATGTACCCATCACCCAACTTCAACGATGATCAATATTTACATTTTGCCAATCTTGTTTCATTAATCCTCCCCATAGGAGACAGAATAATGGCTCCCCCCAAAGATATTCAGATTCTGTCCTCTAGGAGTCTGTTACCCTACATGGTAAAAGGGATTTTCCAGATGTGATTAAGTCAAGTCCTTTGAGATAAGGAGAGTTTCCTAAATTATTTAGGTGGGCCTGACCTATTCATGTGAATCCTTCAAATCTGAGCATCTTTTTTGACTGTAGCTGGAGGAGATGTAGCCAGGCAAAAATGATACGAGAAATGCAACCTTGCTGGCTTTGAAGATAGAGGCAGAGGGCCTCCAACCAGGACCCCTAGAATCTGGAAAAGGCAAGGGAACAGATTCCCTGCTAGAGCCTCCAGAAAGAAACGGTCTTGCAACTCCTTGACTTTAGCTTCGTAAGAGCCATGTTAGGTTGCTAATCCACAGACCTGCAAGGAAATACATGTGTGAGGGCGTTTTGGCTACCGAGTTTGTGGCAATTTGTTACTGCGACAATAAACCTACTATGCCTTCCTTTCTTCATCCCCCTTCCCACTTTGCCTCCCTCCCTCCTTCCTTCTTTCCTTCCATCCTTCCTTTCTCTCTAGTGAGGGCTGCAGTGTTTTTTAGCAAATTTCAAACATCATCACATTTTACCTGTAAATACTTCACCACATATTTTAACAGCTGAGGGCTTAAAAAATCATCACACCTAATACATCTTACAGAATGAGTAATTGTTTAATATCATCCAATAATCTGCCTTTAGATTTTCCTTTTTGTATTTTTTAAAAAGTCTTTTTTTTATACCTGATTTGTTTAATCAGATTCTAAAGAAGGTCCTTAAGTTACTTTTCATTGATATTTCTCTTATGTCAATTTTAATTTTTAAGTTTCCCCTTCTTCTCTTTTAAACAGGCCATTTTTGGGGTAAGGAAACCTGATTGTTTGCTCAGCAAAATTTACCACATTCTGAATTAAGGTGACCACATCTTCAAAGCATCAATTAGCATGATCCTCTAGTCCCTGTATTTCTTGTAAACTGGCAGTTAGCACTAGAGGCTTGATGAAATTCAGATTCTACTTTTTTGGCTTCCTGTTGCATTACATTCAGGCTTTCCACTCTGGGTGAAATTGAGATGTATTGGTGACTGAGCTGTTGTCATTCTGTCTATCCATTATAAAGTTTCTTAAACACTTTCTACCTTGAGATATTGGGAGTCAGTTGACTAAATCTATTATTTCATTAACATTGTTTAAGTATCATTAAAACTCATTTGCATATATTTGATATATTTTAATATTTTGCAACTTTTAAAAATTATTCCTGTTTTTCCCAACTTTAGCCAACAAAACCCCCCATGATTGGCTCCTCTGATCTTTCAACATGCCCTATCAGCCTTTGATAGCTTCTTTTTGGTATAAACTGCCCCTTGGAGACCACAACCAAAGAGATGAGGGTTAACTCACTCTTTTTAAAGCCTGAATGATGCTTCATGACATGAGTGGCAGCTGTTGCAGCTGAGCGCACTCAGCATCATTCTAAACCTGTTGGAGTGTGTCTTACTACATTTCAAAGACTATATCTCCTGCCTCATAGACTTGCAATCTTCATTTGACCTCGGTTCTGCCAAATGGGCACTTGAGAGAGATTTGGAAGTCAGAAGCGTGGAAAGATTTTCCTTTGGCTGCTTCTCTTAGCTCAGCTGCAGTCAGGTAGGCTGCGGCACAAGTGCTGGACTGGGAACCCCAGGGACTGGTGCCCAGCCTCAAAGATAGCAAGAGTCAGGGTGCAGGGCAGCTATTCTGCTGCTTTAGATGACTGCTGCAGTGTATCTGGGATCCAGCAATTAGAGCTGTAGCTTCCTGAATTTCTAGCTTTACTAGTTAGCTTTTGCTAGGTTACACTGCTTAGGAAAAAAAAAAAAAAACTTAGTAGCTAGTGACAAAGGATGATTTCTCCCAGATGTTGCACATTGACTGTGAGTTTGGTTTGACTTTACCCCAGTGTCTTCATTATTTTAGGATCTAGGCTGACAGAGTAGCCCCTATCTAGGACATTCTGTTGTTGTGACAGACTGAAAAGAGAGACAGCAGAACCATGCAAAGGCACTGAAAGCTTTTATTTGGAACTGACATGTATGACTCCTACTGACATTTCATTGGTTAAAGCAAGTCACATGGCCAAGCTTTGTTAATGAGATGGAGAAGTATAATCTCTTACAAGGAAGAGGAGCAAATAATTGAGAATAATACAACCTACGATATAATAAGATCTGTATAGAATATTGTTGCTATCTCCATGTGACAAAGAGAGCAGCAACCTTGGTGAGCCACGTCTGTGCTTGTGCCTGAGAGTCATCCTTGGAAACTCAACCTAGACCCTGTTCCTCCAGCCCTCCCAAGGACTGTGTTCCTGCCTAATTCCCCACATCAACTCACTTTCTCTTCAAATTTTCTACAACTGAATTCTGCACCACAGTATGGATGCATCAGTTTATTTATTCCACATTGATAAGTAATCGTTTCGTTTCCAGGTTTAAAACAATTTTTGTTACTAAATATAATGCAAAACCCTTTAAAAATATATATTCAAATGTTATATCTTTATTCCAATGGGATAGATTTTTAGGTGCGGGATGACAGAGCCACAGAATATAGATGTTTTGAATTATAATAGTTATTTTTAAATTTCTTTATAAAAAAGCTAAAATAATTATCCCAATTTTTTCTACCTATTTACCAGGGGTATGTAATCTAGCTCTTTAATATTTTGTCATCTGATGGGTGGCCAGTGTTATTTCTTAGGTCTTTTAATATGCATTTCTCTGACCACTAGTGAAGCTAGGCATTTTACTTCTTTTTTTTTTAAAGACTGATAAGGTATAAATTACATATCATAAGATTTTTATCCATGAGAACTATACGATCGAATGATTCTCAGTAAATTTACAGAGTTGTACAACCAACACCATAACCTAATTTTAAAATGTTTTCTTCTCTGCTAAAAATTTCCTCATGCTTGTTTGTCATCAATTCCAGCTTTTACCCCAGCTCCCGACAACCACTGATCTGATGCTTAAGGTTTTCCCTTTGACAGCATTTTACACAAGTGGAATCATATAATGTACAGTCTTGTGGCTTCTTCCACTTAGCAGAGTATTCTCAGGTTCGTCCATATTGTGGAATCCATCAGTAGTACTTTCCTTTTTATTGTTAAATACTATTTTCTTGTTCAGATATACCCTATACTATTTATGCATTCACCAGTCGATATACGTTTTGATTACTTCCACTTTGGGCTATTGTAAATAATGTTGCTAGGAAAATCTATGTGCAGGTCTTTGTGGGGAATATCTTTGCATTTCTCTTAGTCAGATACCTGAGTGGAACTGCAAAATCATGTGGTAAGTTTATGTTTAACTTTTTAAAAAAGTGTCAAACTTTCCCAAAGTGGCTGTACCAATCTACTTTCCCACCAGCAATGTACCAACGCATGAGGAGCTGTTTCTCCACAACTGTTGCTCAGAGCCATTCTAGCGGGTGTATCATGATGACCCACTGCGGTTTAAACTGCCCTTCCCTAGTGATTGATGATGTTGGGCACCTTTTCACCTGCTCGTTAGCCACTTGTATACTTCTTTTGCTGAAATGTCTGCTCAAATCTTTTGCCCGCTTTTAAAGTGGATTGTTTATCTTCTTATTATTGAGTTATAAGTCCTCTTTATGTATTTCAATACAAATCATTTATATGTATGATTTACAAGTATTTTTCCCAGCTGTGATTAAGCCGGCTGGTGTTTCCACCCCTACCCACCCTGGTAGAACCACTCGGACAAATTTAGAGGGAGGGAAATAATGAGGAGTAAGAGCAGTCCCTGATGAGAATGCCAGACCTCCCTGTTCATACCTGAAGCTCAGCAGATTTGCATGAATACACACTTCTCAATATGTTGTTTGCCTCTGATCAATTTCTAAAATGGTTCTTTGGGCAATGTTCCCCCTGAAAGTTTAGCTGTGTGTGAGGAGAGGAGTCACCAATCATAAACATAAAAAGGGTTACAGGAAGTTGCTAGGCAACCCTTTTTATGTTTATGAAAATTTGGAGTTGGGCTCTTTCTCAACAGCCTCAGCAAGTGCCAAGGCTGTGCTTTATTGTCTTGAATTGGGATTGGGTCCTCCAGCCATCCGTGAGCCACTCACAGTGGCCAGGGGAATGCAGCGCTGTGATTGGCCACTCCTGAGTTCCCTGCCCAGCCCAAGTCCAAGGGGGAATGAATTCCCACAGCATCAAGCCTGAGGGTGCAGAGGGCTGGTCCTCTGGAAGTGAGTTGGAGTGATTGTCCTTGAAAGAGAGCATGATGCTAGGTGGCAAAAACAGTCACCATTCACTGTAGACTCCCTTCAGAGTTGATTCTCAGTGTGAAGCCCTTACGTCACAGGCCTGGAAACACCTACAATGTCTTGTTGGCTTCAGGGAGACCTTGCCTGACCACGTGTCCTTGCTGAGTTCTTAATGATACCAGACAGACAAAGCCTCCCACGATTCAGGCACAGAAATCTGGCTTCGGATGGGAGCAGATTTCTGGGCCTTCTAAGCTCTCCTCCAGCCCTAGAGTTCTACATTTGTTTTGTTTTACAGTGTATTTTTTCTCATGTTTCCTTTTAGTCTCTTGTACCTTCTTTTCAGCAATGTTCTATTTAAACATCCTTAAGCTTCTCATTCTAAATACTTCCCTGTTCTCGCTGCTTCTGTCTGGCATTCTCTGCAGCTCGGTCTCTCTCCTGGTCTCCCTCTCCTTCTCTTTCCATTATCAACATCTATTTATCGAACACCCACAACAATCAGGCAGTGTGCACAGCTACAATGGCACAAAAACCAAGATGTATTAGTTACCATCCCTTCCCTCAAGTTTACAGTGTCTTTGCCAGAAAGAACCTATCATTCATGGTGAAGCTTAAGGCAGAAATATAACAGTAAGTGCGACATGAGGGGCTGACAGTGCAGCCTCTGCCTCCTCCCAAGGCTGGCCTCGTGCACAGACAGCTCTTAGCTGAAAGCCTCTGTAACTACAAAAAGGCACCTAAGCCCCAGAATACTTTACTCTTCTCGGGGCTTGAAATTCCTCACTTCACCTCTAAACACTCCTGAAAATTTCCCATTACTCAAGAGTCACTAGGATGCTGGATGCCAGGCATTTATAGTGGAAGATGAATTCATTCCAAAAGGTAGATTGTGTCTTAAGATGGCCAGTGCCAACTTAAATGCATGATGGTAGTTTGAATGTGTTGGGGAGGGATTCGGAAGCAGGGATCCGTGTTGAGGAGGTGGGCTTACACGGGTATCCCTCTGCAGAGGGTATCATGTGCCTGCGATGCAGGATACAGTGGACGGAGGAAGAATGAGGACCCGGAGAGGGAGGGAGCTGCCACGAGTTGATTCCATAGACCTCACTTCTGTGTCAAGGACAACTCAGAAGTCCATCTGTTATGCCTTGTTTAATTTTCTTCCTCCTTTCTTTTCCTTTCTCATTCAACTGCCAGTTGGTGGCCAGTAGTTTATATGTGATGTAGAGCTCAGCGACCTAGACAAGGCATTTTGACTTCTGTTGAAGTTTAAACATTGTGCAATCCATGTGATCCAGGGCTGCTAATGTCACAGGCTGGTGAGTAACTGTGAAGAAAAGCAAAATCTTCCATTCCGTCAAGGGCTCCTTGCCACTATCATGAATTATCACAAGGGCAAGCCAAGTGCAGAAACACCTCTTTGGGGAGGGCAAAATGGAGAGGATTATTCATGCTATGGAAATTTTGAGAGGCTGAAAAAATAGACCCTGGAAAGGAGGTAGGGGGGTGGGGAATCACATAATAAGAAGGGAGAAAACACTACCTCACCTCTGAGTGTGAAATTAGTTTACCTTCATTAAGACTCCTCTCCTATGAAAACTATAAATACCGCATCCTGATTATTTAAGAGAAAAACGCTAATTTTCAAGTTTGTGCTATTTCTAGCGATTCCAATCTGCTGTGCAGGAAGTGTGAGAGTGCTGATAATTAAGGAACACTATGCTAGGCGATGATAACACACCGCCTCTGGATCCCAGCTCACGGTACCTTGTAAATGTGACAAAATCAGATTCGATACTGCTAAAATGTCAGGGATACACGATAGCAATTCTCTTATTTCAGTACAATTCAGTGATGCTTAACTTCGCTCTGTAATCCTTGTGTCAGTGTTCCTTGTCATAGGTAATGTGAATTCAAGATAATTATTACAAGGAAATATCAAAAAGCCACAAGCTGAAGTAATTTACAAATCACTTCTCCCCTCCTCCCCCGGCTTTCTGTCACCGACCTGTGTAAGTTGTACAATCTGTGGTCATGAGGATGAGTGGAGTTGATGGGCTTCGGGACTGTGAAACAGAAAATGAACTCGTGACTATCTTCACTCACTCAAACATCCCTAGACTTGGTTGATAAGCCCCTAGCAGCCACCCAAGCCCCATCCTGGCTGTTTCCAGATTCCTCCTCTTCTCATACAAGCTCACTAAATCCTATCAAGTTTACCTGCTTCTTCAACCTCAGGTTCTGTTTCAGATCTTTCCCATCTCTTGAAGTCACCCCCTGTCTCTGGGTCCAAGCCCTCCACCTTGCTGCCTGAGCGAGGTATCCAAAAACACAAATCTAACGGTGCCTTGCTTGAAAACCCTGAAGTGGTCCTTTCTATACTCCTAGGTTGAGGTTCCAGTTCTTTGGCGTGCCTACATGGTGCTCGGGGATCTGACTCACCCACTCCTCTGACCAGATGTCCCTGACCCCTGCTACCTGCACCTTGCACTTCCTGCCCAAATGAGAAACACCCAAACCATGGTGAGGTTCCACTCACCCCATGCTGTGCTGGCTCCAGGCTCTTGTTCAAGCCAGCCTCACCGACCACCTTCACCAGGAGAGCTGTACTCATCCTTTAAGACTCTGTGCAGAAGGCATTGCCTCCAGAAAGTCTTCCTTGAGCCCACAGAGAGGAATACATAGATAAATGTGCTTTCTTGGGCTCTCCCATCCCTCTGTCTGTCCCATTATATTGCTGTTTGCCTTTCCTCCAGCCCTCATGGCTGGGAGGTCCCTCAGGACAGGGGCCAGATCTCATTCATCTTCCTATGCCCAGCACAGAACAGCAGCACAGGGATGCTGTATGCATCCTGTGTATTTTCTGAAATTTGAATCCGATCATGGGTTTAATTAAGTCAGTGGTGAAAACTGTACAAATTCAGATTCAGTGAGGGGGGGAAAACCACTTCCATCAATCCCTGTGATTCCTGTATTAAAGAAGCAGTGATTGGATTGAAGCATTTATTCAAGTACGTCATAAAATTATGAAACCATGGACTGTGTATTTATTCATCTACAATATATACTGTTCTATGTTCTAGAACTTACATAAAAGTCTCATTCTTTGTTTTGAGATGCATCTGCTTTTTTCACTTAATAATGCATTTTTTTGATTTGCCAGTGTTGATATATTTGAGATCTGGCTTGTTCATTTTCATTGCTCTCATGTATTTCTTTGTATGACTATATCATGGCATATGTGTTCATGATTGTTATATTTTCTCGCTGGAATATTTGATCAATAGGTAGGGCTTCTTTTTGTTTCTAATAACACTTTCTCCATTAAATTCAGTTTTCTTCTATATTGGAAAAGCCACAGAAATTTCTTTTGATTTGTGTTTGTAAGTATAGCTGGCTCATCTCTTTATTTGCAACTATTCTCTATGATTTTGTATTAGGGACGTTTTAACGAAAAACAAAAGGCTTGATTTTTATCATTTGTAATCAGTCAGTTGTTTTTCTCTTAATAGGTGATTTTAAACTTTTGAATGCTGATATATTTAGACTTAGATATTACCAGGTAATTTTTTTAATTTACTTGCTTCTTTCAATTTCCTTTCTTGATTCCCTTGCCTTCTATTAAATTACTCAAATTTTCTTTTCTCCTTTCTCCTCTTAACTGGCTTAAAAGCTATAAAGTATTTTTTTAACTCTATTTGTATTTACTTTTAATTTTTTTAATAAAAATTTTTTGAGATATAATTCATATACAATTCACCCATTCAAAATGTACAGCTCAATGGTTCATAATGTATCTTTGGAGTTGTGCAGCCACCACCTCAACATCCCAATACAGTTTAGAACATTTCATCACCCCCAAAAGAAACCCCATAAGCATTAGCAGTTGCTCCCCATTTCCCCCAGACCCCTCCCAGCTCCAAGCAATCTCAGTCTACTTTCTGTCTCTAGGGACTTGCCTATCCTGGACATTTCTTATAAATGGAATCACATAATACATGGTCTTTTGCAACTGGCTCCTTTTACTTAGCATAATGTTTTCAAGGTTCATTGATGCTATAGTGTGTATCAGTACTTCATTCCTTTTTATGCCAAGTAATACTTCATTATATGGATATGCCACACTTTGTTTATTCCTTGATCAATTGATGAACATTTGTGTTGTGTCTACTTTGGGGCCATGATGAGTAATGCTGCTCCACACATTCAGGTACAAGTTATTGGGTAGATGTATACTTTTATTTCTGTATTTCTAGCAGAGGAATTTCTAGATCACATGGTAAATCTATATTTACCTCACTGAGGAATTGCTGGACTGTTTTGCAAACCAGCATTTTACATTGCCACCAGCAGTGTATGAGGGCTCCAATTTCTCCATATTCTCACAATATTTGTTACCCGATTTTTTAAGTCTAGCCATCCTAGTGAATATGAAGTGATGTCTCATTGTGGTTTGGATTTGCATTTCCCTGATGGCTAGTGTTGTTGAGCATCTTATCAAGTGCTTTTGGTAAATTGTGTATCTTCCTTGAACAAATGTCTATTTGGATCTTTACCCATGTTAAATTGGGTTATTTGTCTTTATATTATTGAACTGTAGGAGTTCTTTATATACTCCAGACTCAAGCCTCTTATCACATATATAACTGGCAAAAATATGCCCTCTATCTGTATTGCTTTTCATTTTCTTGATGGTGTCCTCTGCAGATCAAAGGTTTTTAAGTTTGGTAATCTTCACTTTACCAATTTTTCCCTTCTGTTGCTTGTGCTTTTGGTGTCATATAAGAAACTACTGCCTAATCCAAGGTCATGAAGATTTATACCTATGCTTTCTTCTTTCAGTTTTTAAGATGCATACTTAATTGTGCCACCATTTCCTGTATTCTTTTTTTTTTATGAAAATCTATTTAACACACTTTAAAGTCTCTCCATATCTCGTAACTGATTTTTTTTAATTTTAATCTTTTTATGCCATGTTCCAAATTAATTCATGTCTACCATCTTCCAATTTTTTCAGCTTCCAATCTAAAGTTGAGATACACAAAACATATATAAAATACGATCGCAGAACCAGTAATAGTGAGGGGAGGAGAGTACAAATTTAGGGTACTAAAAATATATTTGGAAAAAAGAGGTTAGCATCTTAAAGCAATCACATATATATACAGAATGCTATAGCAAAACCTTACGGTATAAAAATAAAAATAATAAATTAAATTAAATTAAAATTTTTAAAAAACCTTGTGGTAACTGTAATAGATATACTCACAAAAAAGAAAAAGGAATCCTAACATAACACTAAAGTTGATTCCATTAATATTTTAATTTTAAAACCCCATTTGTCAATTTTTCCAGGATTTCAAATTGTTTTTTTTCCTATCTGCTGGTTCTGTTTCCTTCTGCCTATTTAGTTTCATAAAAGTCTATTTTATTCATAGAGGTCATTTCTTTATCTATGAGGACCCTAAATATGTCTTTTTAAAAGTAATTTTCACATTACCATTTTTATTTCACCTGGAGTGGATTTAGCTCACAATTGTCAGCCTTTCTTAGCATTAGAATTTGTCTTAAGTTTTGGAATTTTTTTGTTTACAAGCTCACCTTGAGTAGGGAGGTTTATTTTTTTAAACCTCGGTCTCTGAACTCAAGACACACAATAATTGCTCACAGTCCCTCTCCAAGGGTGACATTTTGGATATTTCCAAACACACAGGCAGCAAATGTCAGCTTGGCCGGGACCTCTGTGTGTCTTCATCCCTGAGCCTCTCCTCCAGGGCAAGGCAGCTTCTCATCAGCCTTTGCTCCAAGCAGCAGGACTTTATATACCAAATTTCTTTTTTCCTAACTGACAAGAAGACCCAGGCTCAGAGACATTATGAAGCTAAGGCAAGGTCACACAGCTGATAAGTTGTGAGACCAGGGTTCAAATTTAGTTCTCTGACTCCATAGCGCAGACTCTTCCTACTGTGCCCTGCTGCTCAGAAGGAGGATGGCAGCCAGTGATCTTCCCACAGCCCCCAGTGTCCTGATTAAACACCCATGGCCCGAGGAAACAGGCCTGCCCCTGAGGAAGGTTTCACATGCATCTTCCTTTGTTTGAACAAATCACTGGTTACCACTCCCTTGAGTAGCTTGATGAGGCCTGGAGACTCTAAAGTGAGTGAGTGGGTACACAAGTTCCAGTCCCAACTCTGCCACTTACTTACTTTCAGGGTAACCTAGATTCTCCCCCATCTCTGAGCCTCTGTCCTTAGCTGCAAGTAGGGACAGTGATGCTTATCTTCACAGTTCATTACAAGGATTCTGCCAGCAGGCTCACAGAGGAGGCAGTCAGTCATGGTGGTTTCCATTTCCTTTTCTGTGGACAGAGTCAATTTTGCACAGGGGCCCAGGTGTTGCTGATTTGCTAGTATTATTACATTTTCTCCTTCTGTCCCTAGAATCTGGAAAAAGCATATGCCAGGACAATCCAAGGCACAGTGCATTAGACTTTAACCTACCTCCTGCTATGAGATGCATGTCCCTACTGATCAGGACCACAGGGGTGGGCTGGAGGGGGCAGCAGAGAAAGGCAAGACCTATGAAGGCCCCGTTCTAGTCCTCATGAGAGAACACTCTCCTTTGATAACCTGGAATAGAACAGAGCCTCTGGGAGGCAATAATTCTAGGTGACAGCGCTAGAGGCTGATGCAGACTGTGAAGCAAGTCTCAAGAGGATGCTTTTGTTTCAGAGAAAATAGGAGTAAATCAGAGACTTGGGATTTTCCCTGAATAATGCATTTGAGCTTCAATTCTGGACGGGCTCGAACACCAGAAACTCCTTAAAATAAGACTTTTGCCTTGGGTTAGGCAAATATTTCTTTGATATGACACCAAAAGCACAGTCTATAAAAGAAAAAATTAATAAATTGGACTTCATCAAGGAAAAAGTCTGCCTACATTGTTAACAGAATTAAAAGACAAGCAAAGCCTGGGGAAAGAACATTTGCAAACCATACAGCTGATAAAGAATATGTGTCTATAATATATAAAGTAAGAAGAAAATAAACAATACAAATTTTAAATGGACAGAAGATTTTAACAGGCACTTCACCAAAAAAGGATATACAAATGTCTAAGAAATACATGAAAAAGAAGTCAACATCATTTGTCACTGAGGAAATGCATATTAAAATCACAATGAAATGCTGCTACACATCTATTAAAAGGGCTAAAATGAAACATGTTCACTGTGGCAAGTATTGGTAAAGAACTAGAATTTTCATGCATTGCTGGTAGGAATGTAAATAGAAGAATCATTTAGAAATGATTCTGGTTTAAGGGGGAGGGTATAGCTCAGTGGTAGAGTGCATGCCTAGCATGCATGAGGGCCTGGGTTCAATCCCCATCACCTCTATTAAAATAATCATTAAATAAACCTAATTACTTCCCTTCCCCACCCTCAAAAAAAAAAAATGATCCTGGTTTTAAAAAACACTTTGGCAAGAAGTCAAACTTAACTCATCGTGTGATCCAGACATTGGATTCTTAGACATTTATCCAAGAGAAAAGAGTGCATGTGCTCATCCAATGTTCATAGTAGCTTTATTCATTATAGCCTCAAACTAGAAATGACCCAAATGCCCATTAATAGGTGAATGGATAGCAAATTCTGGTCTATCCATATAATGAAATACTAGTCAGCAATAAAATGGAATGAACGTTTGGTATGTACAATATGAAAGACTCTCACAATAGTTTTGCTGATTGAGAGAACCCATACAAACAAAGAGTACATACTGCATGACTCAACTTGTATAAAACTCTAGTAATGTAAACTAACATGCAATGACAGCATGAGGACCAGTGACTGCCTGGAGCTGGGTGGGCAGGAGGGAGCGTAAGGAAACTCTCGGGATTGACTATGGTGATGCTTTCATGGTTGTGTGCATATGGTAGGACTTGCCATTTTTTACATTTTAAATGTATAGTTTATTGTCTGCCAATTATATCTCAATAAAGCCACTAGGAGAATGAAAAAGGCAGAGGAGGATGAGCCCTATGTTCAATGATTCTCAGCTGTTGACCAGTCCCTCCAAGACTAGCAAAAGTTCCAAAATAAAGGAATACTTTCTCAAATTTGGAAATTGCTTTTGGAAACTCAAGATCTTATATGGTCTTTATAAGTTTAAAGGGTTTTTGAAAGTTGATGCTTAGAAAGTATTTTTTTACATGGAGCTGTTATCTTTATAAGTTTAAGGAGTTTGAAAATTGATGCTTAGAAACTGTTTTTTAAGAATATGAAAACGAATATACGTACGTATATACATGACTGAGACATTGTGCTATACTCCAGAAATTGACACATTGTAACTGACTATACTTCAATTTTTAAAAAGTTTTTTCTACATGAAACTTAACCCATCCTTTGGAGTTTTTGATGGAACTACCATTCAATCTCCCCTCCATCTTTTTCTGGTCCCAGTCATTTTCCTAGTCACCTTGCTGCATACATAGCAAATGTGGTTCTCAGCTTCCTGATAGTTGTTATTGCAGACACTCCCACCTCCACTCCAGCCAGCTCCTTTCAGTGCCTGACCTTGCAATCTTCTCTCTGCCCACCATTCTTGGCCTGCTCCTGCCCTCTTCGCTGCTGAATAAATTTGGCTTTCTATCCTTAATTTATCCTCTGTCCTCTGGCCCACTAATCCTGGTCATCCATGTAGGTCCTTGGCCCTAGCCGTGGTCATTCAGAATTCAAACACTGACCAGACACCCCTGGCGCCTCTGTGTAGGGGCCAAGGGCAGACTGTCTTGTGGGGAGGTTGTTCCGACTCTCTTCAGCTGGATAGTTCTCTGACCTGCAAATAACAATCACAGGTCCCCTCAGCAAAGTACAGACAGTCACTTCCCCAGGTGGCTCAGAGCATCTCCATGGAAATGTTCCTGACTCCTGTCCTGGGCTGGGCTGAGTGTCACTCCTCTCCTCTGGGATCCCATGTTTCCCTTCATCGTTTCATTTACTTGGTTTTCTTTGTATTTTCTTGCCATTCCCCAGTTCATATCCTTTTCCCAATATGGGAAATTCTTGAGAAAAGGAATTTGTGTCTTAAACATCTCAGTATTCTCAGCACAAAGCATAGATCCTGGCACATAACAGACAAACAGCTAAACAGCTCATTTAACTTAGAACAGTGGTACCAACAGGACCTGAGTTGATTGGTCCTGGAGACCATCTGTTTGCTTCAGCTTCCTTTACAAATGTGGTTCCTTGACTTTCGATTTTTATCAGTGTGCTTTGGAAAGAAGCATTTACCCCGTTCTCTGATAAACTTGAAAGATTGTCTAAGCCTTAAAGACATATAAACGCTAAAGAAGAATTGATTTATTCTTCCCAGATGAACTCCAACCTGCTTTCCAAATATATTACATTTCTCAGTCCTATCCAGCAATGAGAAAACTATATTAGTTACATTCCTTGAAAAGAGAGATGGCCAAGATTCGCATCCTAAATCTCTGGCCAGTCTACTTCCCACATGTTCCTGAGAAGTCCTCCAAGCAGAATAGCAGAGTGACCACTCCAGGGACATTCACTTCTGAAAATCCTGCTCGCCACCTACTCTCCTGCCTGGGGAGCGGGCTAGAGAGTGAGTATCATCTGGCGCCACTCCTACCCCTGTGGTCTGAGGTCTATACCAGGAGCCCAACCAGTGGTCCTATTCCTGCCCCAATTCCCTCTGGTTCCTGCTTGGATAATGTCCACTGAGCAGGAGGCACTGTGGGCAGACCTGTGGGTCCACCCTGAGCCCTTATTTCTGATGCCCTCTATCACCGAATCCCCTGCAGCAGTAACTCAACGAGAAAGCAAGAATGACAGTGCGGATGGGAGTAGCCCTCATGATGAATCGTTAAGAGGAGCCAACACGTGCCTGAGGTTTCAGGTCCCAAGGGACTGGACGGTGGTCAACCTCTGTTCCATGGGATCTGCTTCTGTCACCTGAAGGACATGGGATCCAGGGACAAGGGAAGAGGGGTCCTTTCTGGCCAAGCCTGGGTGAAGACATCTGACCACCCAGCAGCATGCGCAGACCCAAGACACCAAGCTGAGAGTGTCCAAAGGCACAGAGAGAGTGACATTGTGCCTCTGGGAAAACCACAGTCCTTCATGTCCTCCTCCTTGCCCTCCAGTCCTCTGATCCACTGTTTGTAAGACCCTCAGCCTGACCTGCTGCTGTGCTGGAGGGAGCCATGCGCGGACACAGGGTGGAATGAACGGGTGCAAGACCTTGAAGAGGGACCAAGCAAAGAGCAGACCTCTTCCCAGTGAGGAGCTTCAGTGAAAGAAACAGAAGGAAAAATGAAAGAAAAGTTTGGAGAAACTGCATAAAGCTGTGCAACTGGAAAATACAAAGGAGCTTGGGTACATTTTTTTTTAAACCTGAATTTTAAAAATGCAGTTGCAGAATTAAAAATTAGGATTGATTCAAATGAAAACTGAATACTAATTTAGCTGACTAAATCTAAAACATCCAGTAGAAGAACAATCTTACTACACAAGAGCAGAAGTTACAAAGGAAAAAAGTGAAAAGAACACGAGATGTGGAGGATAGACCCAGGAGACCTCACATTCAAAATGCAGCTTCAGAAGGAGATAAATGGACAGACCTAGGAGAAGCAAACGTGTAAAAAAGAAAAAAGAAAAACTCTGAATTGGAAAAGATATAAGTTTTTAAACAGAAATGAAGAAATAATGAAAAAAAGATACATATCTAATAACATTTCTAACCTCTGAGGATGAAGATTTGCTTACAGGCTCCCAAACCTGGTGAAGAGGTTGATTTCAAAGGCAAGAGAATCAGAGCACAATAGATTTCTCATCTGCAACTTTGGACACTAGAAGACAGTGGAACAATATATATTTAGCTTTTCAAGAAAAGCATTGTGATCCAAGAATCTTACACTAGCCAGTAAAATATTCATAAGGGAAGGGAAAGATTTTTTTCAGTTTAAGAAAACTCATAATGAACACCACCAAAATATACTTCTAAGTACTTGAGGGAGTACTGTAATTTTTTAAAAGTTAGGGAAAAAAATCTCAAGGTGAAATATTCAAAGAGTATGAGTTCGTAAAAAAAAAAAAAATTTATTAAGTCTCTCTCTTGTTCCAGGATAGAGTGGGGAACAAGACAGAGCCCTGCTCTCCTGAAGCTGCTAGTCTTGTCCAAAGCGTCATGAAGAACTTGTGGGGAGATGCAGAAGATGCTTATATGCTGGTGCTGCTGTGGCAGAATTGGGGATGGCATTCAAGTTGAGAAATGCAGGTAAGGAGAAGGCAAGCTTGCATACTTATGGAAGAAGAGCATTCTGAGCAGAAGAAACAGTCTCTGCGAAGAAAATAGCCACAGTGTGTTCTGTTCATTAAGAAAGAACGAGTGGCTGGGCATGGGGAACATGGGCAGGCATGGAGGAAAATCAAGTCAGGGAGGCAGCATTGCAGAGACCACCGCCAACCCCCTGAAATCCAGGTTCTTTTTATTCCAGGACATGCTGCTAGGGCAACTCCTCAACCTCCTGGGAAAGTGTGTGTGACCACGAGATTTCCAGCCATTGCAGTGTGAACAGAGGTGATATTCAATTGTGCCCTATCACAACCACCCATATGCACTTCTCCCTGCTTATATTCCCCTTCCAGCCAGTTAGAATGAAAATGACCCCCAGGGTGACTTTGAAAGAGAGACACAAGTATCTTTGAATTTTACCAATCAGTGCTGGTATATGAGCAAGAAACAGACATCTACATGGTTTGAGCCATTGCTGAGTATTGGGTAAGTTTGTTCCAAGAGCTCGCATGCTCTGACCATCACAGGCAGGCAGGACCTTGTGGGACCATAGAACAGGGTTTAATTTGCTCTCCAAGTACAATGAGAAGGGCTAGGGGTGTAATGGGAATAGGAGGGGAAGAAGTTCAGGTAGGAAGTGACGCAATCAAACATATACTCTAGGTTCTGGGGGCAGGGCTCCTTCCTCATCAATCAAGAGGCCATTGCCAAAGTCTTGGAGAGAGATCATTGTGGCTGGGAGTGGAGCTTTAGAAACTGAGAGGTTTTATATATATATATATATATATATTTATCAACTATATTTCAACTAGAAAAAAAAGTAATTGAGGGGCTATCATGTGATTCTGTTAGGAGAAATTTTGGAGGTAACTTTGATATTTTGGATGTGAGATATATGAGAAGGAGAAATAAAGGATGATTCGTGAGTTTGAGGTAACTTATTGAGGTGTGGACAATGATGATAGAAAGTAAATTTGAGGACTAATGGGAAATTCAGAGTTCTGTCTGTTCCTGTTAAATCTGAGATGTCTACTAGACATCCGAGGGGGATGTGAATCTGGCATTTCACGCAGTAAATGTTGAGGGAAAGCATCAGTGAGAAGCATGAGTGTCTATATTTTTCTGAAGCCTGGGCTCTCTTAGGGGAGAGTCTTTATAGAGAAGAGTCTGGGACCCAGAGTTCTGGTTGACAAGGCGGAGTCACAGTGGAGACTGAGACAGAGTGCCATTGAGGTAGGAGAAAATCTGCCAAATGTGGATTCCCAGTAACGTGATGAGATTTTTCCCAGCAATATTCTTCAGCTGCTTGGGTCCAAGTGAGGAATAAGCAGATAGTCAGTTTTAAGTTATTCAGGGATTTTCCAATCAAATATTTAAGCAGAATGTAGGAGGTTCCTAGGGCTGCCAGAACAATATGTTGGCTTAAGGGAATAGAAATGTATTCTTTCACAGTTCCAAGGGCTAGAAGTCTGAAATTAAGGTGGTGACAGGGTTGGTTGGATCCTTCCGGAGTCTCTGAAAGAGAATTCACTCTACGCCTTTATCCTGTTTCTGGTGGCTGCTGGCAATCCTCGGCAATTCTTGGCTTTCTTTGGCTTGTAGAAACATCACTCCAATTTCTACCTCTGTCTTCTAACTGTGTATTTCTGTGTCTGTTTCCTCTTCTCTTATAAATAGCACTTGTCATTGGATTAAAACCTGCCTGAATCCAGAATGATCTCATCTCAAGGTCCTTAATTATGTCAGCAAAATCCCTTTTTTCCAAATAAGGTCACATTTAAAGATTCCTAGTGGGTGTACATTTTGGGGGGCTACTATTCCACTCACTACAAGGAGTAAAGGGCAAGTGAGTTAAAAAGATTTGCCAGGGGGCATGGGGCTGCATCATGGAATCCAAGCTGGATGAGGAGGGAAGGAAGATATGAGAGGGTCATGGAGAGTAAAGATTGGTGAGATCAAGAAGGAGAGAGGCTGAGCAGAACCAGACAAGGGAGCTGGGAGGCCGGATGAAAGGGAGGAATGACATCACGATTGCTGGCAGAATTTGGTTATTGGTGATGGCAAAGTCTGGAGCATGGGCACCTGATGGAGTGACTGCAGTGGCATCTGAGAAAATTCCATTGGAAAGGAGAGCATGGGACTCAGAAACTCTTGGCTGGGTCACCAACCTGGTGGATGAAGCCCTCAGAATGATGTCAGGAGTGGAGAAGGGGGATCGATAAGCCAGGTACCAAAGCATCAGTGAGTGAAGGACAAGAGATGAGGACAGCAATTAGGAGGACTGAGCAGGTGACAGCTATGGCTCAAGCAGAATAGATGACTGCAAGGGGATGGCCAACTGCAAGATAAGGGTTTGAAAGATACAGGATATTCTATCAAAATGAAAAAACAAAATCTGGGAATCAACATTCCAAAGGATTCCACCAAAACCCAGGAGTTGGCAGGGGAGGAACAGAGACGATGGCGAAGTAAACCCATACCAACAGCTTCATTTTGTTGTGGGATGTGTGGCTGGAATTGAATTGGATAAAACTATACTAAAAAGTCTTCTCTTGGGAAATTGGGACAGTTAGTATATTGATGAATACAGATTTGAATACACTCTTCAAAATATACATATATATACCCACTAAAAAATAAACCCCTAGAAAAGCATCCAGATCACCAGGAACCAAAATAGTGACTAAAAATAAAAACTATCAATGAAGTAAAAATTGGTTAGGGGAAAAAACAGGAACAAATAATATATACTAGCACAAAAAGCACACAATAAGTAAAGCAAGACCAAATATGTCCTTTTTAAAGTTATGGCCATTGTGGTTAATGTCTCTATTGAAAATAATGATAAAAAATTATTAGTGGTTATTAAAAACAATCATTGGGGTGATTATTTCATGGGTGTAAAAATGTACACTTCAAATATGCATAGTTTCTTGTGTATCAATCATACTTCAATAAAGTTGTTTTTGAAAAACAATGAAGACTCTAAGATTGGGTGAAAAAACGAATTCTAACTTTATGTTTTAGGCATATACTTAAAAAGCAGAGAAAGGTTGAAAAGAGGGGTTACAGGGCAGCTAGAAAACAGGGATGGAAATATTACATAAAGTGGATTTTGAGGCTAAAAATATGGTAAAACAATATAGGTATATTTTAAGGATAAATGGTAAAATCCACAAAGATATTCTAACAGCCAAAAGCTTTAATGCACCAGTAACCTAACTGAAATATATAAAGCACTAACTCCTAGAAATACAACAGATAGGCAAGTCCAAAATCATATTAAGAAATCCTAATACACCTTAATACACTGCTCTCAGAACTTAACAAAATTCAGTAGATAAATACAAATATAAAGGACTTTAATAATTAACAAATAACACACACAGACATGGAACTTACACTCAATAAATAGAAAATGTATATTCTTTTCAAACACCTTAGAACTTCAATTATATATCAGGACACACAGTAAATCTCAGCTCCTTACATGACAATTAGAAATCATAAACTAAAACTAGAAAATGTCCAGAAAAACTCAGCCCATTGAAAGTAAACAAACAAACAAAAATCCACTTGAAAATTTTGAAACGTCTTTTCTAAATCATCTTCAATGAAAGAAGAAATCAAAACTGGAATTTTAATTAGAAAAAGAATTGAGAAGATTACATGTTAAAACCTATGGGGATCAGCCAAATAGTGATATTTAGTAGAAAATATGTAGCCTTAATGCTATGTGTTAGGAAACAAGAAAAAATTTAAATAATGAACCAAACATCTAATTCAAGAAAATGCAAAGAATCCAGAATAAGACTAAATGAGATAGAAGGAAGTAATAAAAATAAAAACAGAAATTATTGAAATAGAAAACAGAAAGAAAACTCTATGGTCATAAATAATAAAATTAAAAAGTTGGTTCTTGGGGAAAGGTTTAAAACAACGGAGAGGCTGTGCCTTTGATAAGAGAAAAGGCAATGAATCTATCAGGAATGATTAAAAAAGACAAAATTGCAAACAATAAAAGTGTTTTAAAACTTTTAAGAGAATGCATTATAATTACTGCAAAAATCAAAATGTGGATGATTTTCTAAGAAAATACAGATTTCCAAAACTGACTCAAAAAGTAGAAACAGTCCAAAAAACCCAGAAAAGATTAAGTCGCCAAATATGTCTCTTTAAAAAATGCTTATATACAGACATAGAAAAATGGTATCATACACATGAAACTTCTGTGCGGTTGTAAACCAATCTTACCTCAATAAAAACAAAAGCAAAAGCAAACCCAGAATATTTCCTGTACCTTACAAAAAAATGCTTGGCACATTTATAATTCACAGCACTGTAGAGACTGCGTATTAATCCTTCCTCTGACACTTATTAATTGTGTCACTTTAGTATGGGTGCCAGATTTAGCAAATAAAACTACAGTCCGCCAAGTTAAATTTGAGTTTCGGATAAGCGACAAATAATTTTCAGTGTCAACATTCCCATTGGTCAGTTGGAGCTTTTCCCACTTTAGATTTTACAACCTGCGGCTTTGTTCAGGTGACCTTACCCTCTCAGCTTCACTAATGTAAAACATGCATTTAAAGAAGACAACAGATGTACGTCAGGGTCTGTCGTACCACACGGACTATTCACTTTTTCTTCCACAGAAAGCATTGCTGTGACAGTCAAGCCTTGGGTTGGTTTTGCCTGCATAGGTTATTCCCTGGAGTGAATTTTTACGTGTGCTGTTCTCTGATGCCGAGCAGTAGTGAAGACAGAGGGAGACTTTGCCCGGTCTCTGCTTCTGTCTCCCATGCTTGTACCATTTCCCTTGGTGGCAGGTCTCAGAAACCAGACCTGGAGCACCACCTGTTCCCCCAAATCATGCCCCGCCCCTCCCGGACCCAACTTAGCGCCTCAGCCAGGCTGTTCTCCCAGGTACCAGCTGCCCAGGTACCCCCACCTGTCCTCCCTCCAGTTCCAGGCATACCCCACCCTGGGCATTTCTGCTTGGCCTGTCTCCGTCGCTGGACGGCAAAGCCCTTTGGGGGCTGTTCTGATGATGAAGTGTCCCCACATCCTTAGCCACCACCTGCTTCCCCGCACACTGGCCCCTGCATCTGCTCACTGGAGTGTGTGGTGCTCCCACCCAGGGCTCCATGCCTTCCTCAGGTATCTTCTGTTTACACTTTACAGTGGCTGCTTTGATCATGGAAGGAGAGGCTTTATTTCTACTCCAAGAAAAGGAGAAAAGTAATATCGCTGAGTTCCTACTCGGTGCCAGACACCAGGCTAATGTATTTTCACATTACATCTATTTTTGTGAAACGTATTTTTCTCTTGTAATTTTCTAATGATGTCATTAAAGAGATGTCAGTATCTCCATTTTACAAAGTCAAAAACACAGGTTCAGAGAGTTTAACTGTCTTGACCAAGGTTACGCACAAGTCACGGGCAGAGCTTGAATTTAAATTCAGGTCTCTCTGACTCTCTTTTCCACTATCCCACACTGATTGCCACCCGGTAGAAAATTTGCTTTAATAGATATGTGTTAGTGTTAAGATTTCTAAAATGGCATCTAGATCTGGGTCAGTTCTGTTTTCTCTTGGTCTCCTGGTCTCCTTCTCATTCTCGGTTATGGGTTTATGGTTTTGCCTTTCTGTCTATTCAGTCCATCCTCAGCCAGCTCAGACAGGAGATCGTGAGCTAAGGAAAGGCAAGGTCACAGCTACTCTCGCTGCTGTGATGAAATAAATCCCTGAATAAAAGCCCGAATCTCCAGGCAGCGTCTGGCCTGAAAGCACAGACCCTTACAGAGTGGGAGGCAGCCAGGCTGGGAGGCACCCGGGCCTTGCCCTCTGCTCTCTGCACCCGTCAGCCACCAGGGTCACGTCTGCATGCTTTCCAGCCCCCTAGCCTGTCTTCTCTTTGATTTCATTTCTCTCCCCTCTTCCCTCCCTCCTCTGTCTCTTAGTTGCTAGGGCTGCCATGACAAAGTAACACGGACTAGCTGGCTTAAACAACAGAAACTTATTTTTTCACAATTCTGGGGGCGAGAAGTCCAAGATCAAGATGTTGGCAGTGATATTTCTTCTGAGGCCTCTCTCCTTGGCTTGTAGGTGGCCGTCTTCTCCCGGAGTCTTCACATGATCTTCCCTCTGTGTGTCTGTCTCCTAATCTCTCCTTATAAGGTCATTAAGCCAGTCACACTGGGTCAGGGCCCATTCCAATAACCTGGTTTAATCACCCCCTTTAAAGATCCTATCTCCAAATACAGTTACATTCTGAGGCGCTAGTAGTTAGGACTTCAATATATGAATTTTAAGGGACAAAGAGCCCATAACACATACTCTCTCTCACTCAGACACACACACACACAAATACACACCTAGTAATACTAGGTTAAGACTGAGGCCACACTTACCTCACTGGGGAGTCTTGTCTCCCAGGTTTCCTTTGCTTTTTTTCTTTTTTTTTAAATTGAAGTATAGCTGATTTACAATGTTGTGTTAGTTTCAGGTGTACAGCAGAGAGATTCAGTGATACATATATATGCCTTTTCAGATTATTTTCCATTATGGGTTATTGCAAGATGTTGAATATAGTTCCCTGAACCATACTGTAGGTCCTTGGTTTTTTTGGCTCTTTTATGTATAGTAGTGTGTATATGTTAATCCTAAACCCCTAAGTATCCCAGGCTTTCTCAGGAAGAGAAACTCAGTGCCTCAGCCCCCTGCTCCTTATTCCTAAGGAGGAGGAGTGACAGGTGCTGGCCAAGGACTGGGGATGGGGAGGGTTTCCGTGGGTGTAGAGGGCTTGCAAAGGCCCCTGGAGATTTCAGGGAGGGGCTCCTGGACCGGATGCATTTCTCAGTCGTGAGTGTGAAAAGGTTATGAAGAACAGGGTAGGAGAGTTGGGACCCATGGCTGAGCAGTTTCAATAACTGGAGTTTATGGTCATAGTCAGAGTCTTCAAATACTCAACAAGGGGAATTTATAAAATTTGTGTTTTCCTTTGAATGATCATCTAAGAACATTAACGTAAGTAGATCTTAAAATATCAAGATGACCACCCAGATGCAAGGACTGCCATTTCAGCGCCTACATCTGTTCATTTCTATCATTGTGTTAGTGCCAAAGAACACTGTTCTAAGTGCTCAGAGCCGAAGACAAAAGAACACATTTGAATCTATGCATAAGTATAGGGTTTATGTGAAGTGAAAGCCAAATAATGGCACAGCACGTGCTATAAATTGGAGTTTAAGTTCTTTATTTGCTGGAAGAGAGAAAAGAGGAGAACTGAATTGTCATGTAGCACAATTAAAAACCTGAAGTTAGGAGGTAGTCACATATCTTAATCTGTCACTCATTATATTAAATTAACAATAATTAATGTTACTGGTTTTGCTTTTCGTCAATCAAATTGGTTAAATTTGTTAACCAAATTTTTAATTGGTTTAAATCTCTTAATTTGTTTTGATTTTTATTTGTATAGCCTATTGAAATAAGAATTTGAATATAGTTTTATGTGGATACACATTTATTAAATTTAAGTCCAGACTTAACACTTCTCATTAAGATAGAGTAGATTGTATCAGACTAATTCTCTGGCTAAGAAAAACTGTAAGAGGTAGATAACAGCTGTCTGGTGGCATCAGAGAATAAACAGTTTCCAAGACTTGGGGGAAATGCTTTGTGTTAAGCCCTGCATTCTACAGTTTTTTTACTCAATTTCTGACATGGAGCATAAAGGTGGGGTGGAGGGGGGAAGCAGTGATCTAGCTCATACAGCAGTCTCTCTAGGCTAGACAGAAAAAACTTGGAGCTCAAGCTTCAAACAAACCAGGACTTGGAACCCAAGATCCTGGAGAAAGAAGCAGCACAGAGAAATAAAGCTGATATTCAACCTCAGTTTCCCCTTGAGTCATTTTATGATTTCCAAGCTACATGTTGGATGAGATACAGAGAAACCAAGTGGAAAGAGATTGCCGAGACAGTTAAAATCTAAGCATGAAATGTTGTCACCTCTTGGTGCTGGCGAGACAAATAATGGGGTTTGGCATCTGCCATGAGTAAGGCCCTAGTAAACACTCAGGGGTTCAGTTGAGATCCTAGAAAAGCTGTCTTAGGAGTAAGGACAAACCAGAAACAGAAAAGCCTCCACTGAATCAAGATGCTCTTGCCATATCCTCTCTGCTTGCAAGAAGATTTATTCTCTTTCTGCTTCCAGCCTGGCCAGAGGAAGTTGGGGTGATATGAAGCTGCTCCCACTCGACCTGCTGAGCTCACACCTGCAGAGGGTGGGGCCCCGAGGCTTCTCCCCGCACCTCCAGGCCGCCAAGGTCTGGACCCACACTGAGAAGTTCAACCCCGGCTTTGTGGCACATATGATGCCTAAGGTGGAGTGGGCGGCACTTCCGGAGACAGCCAATATCCTGCAGCTGGTCAGGGTGCCCCAAGGGCCAATCCCTGGTGTGAGCGTGGTAAGAAATTTCTGAGGAAGATGCGTCACAAACCTCAGGAGGCAGATGTGTTGGAGGGAACCCTGCCATGTCCAGGGTCTGGGTGTCTGTTCCCCACCAGTGGTGGGATTCCCAGCATGCAGCTGGGTGATGAGGAAACAGACTCAACCATGCCAGGCACCAGTTTTTCATCCTGTGTCCATGTGTGACTTTTGTTTATATGTATCCTGGTTTCTGACTCTATCATGGGCATCCCTAACCCTTGACCCAAAAACTTGCCAAACACATTTTCTTGAGCTTAATATTGATATATGTTTTATCATTAAAGGTTCAAAAAGAAGGAAGAAGAAGATGATGATGATTATGACAAGTTATTCTTCTCTGGAGGAAGAAAACATCATCTCAAGTCTCTAAAACTTTTTAAATAAAATATCCAGAATTAGATAAAAAAAAAATTACCAGTTATGCCAGGAAACAAGACCAAACCAGTGAAATCCAAAAGAAAAATAGTCGATGTCAATAAGCCCACAGGTGATCTGGATATTGAAGTTATCAAACATATACTTTATTATTTTTTAATAGACTTTATTCTCTTAGAGAAGTTTCAGGTTCACTACAGAACTGAGCAGAAAATACAGAGAGTTTGCACATAGCTCTCCCAGACATATGCTTTATATAATTATTATCAGACACATAATTCTTATGTTCAAAAATGTATAAAAATATATAGACCATTTTACCAGAGAATTATAGTTTAAGGAAAAAAAAATGAGAATGTTGTACCACCAGCCTTTCAATAGTTTAGTCTAACAACCTAGGTCTTCATTTTATTTTATTTTTTGTTTTTTTAACCATTTTTAAAAATTGAAGCACAATTTACAATGCTGTATTAGTTTCAGGTGTACAGCAAAGTGTTATACATATATGTATAACATATATATATTCTTTTTCAGATTCTTTTCCATTATAGATTATTATAGGATATTGAATATAGTTCCCTGTGCTATACAGTAGGTCCTTGTTGCTTATCTATTTTATAGATAGTAGTGTGTATATGTTAATCCCATACTCCTAATTTGTCCCTCCCCCCGTCCCACTTTCCCCTTTGGTAGCTCTAAGTTTGTGTAGGAACCTAGGTCTTATTTTTGATTCCTTCCTCTCCCTCACCTGTGAACACACCTCTGCTTCACTCACCATTTGCTACTGTCACTTCCCTAATTAAGGCCAACGTCACGTCTCATGTCCACACTCCACACCACAGAATGAGCTTCCTCTGTTGGAAATCTGACCTCGCCTCTTCATAAACTCATTCAGTGGCTCCCCTCTTGTCTTCAGAATAAACTCCAAGCCCCTTCCGGTGTTCCACCAGGCCATGCCTTCCCCGACCCTGGCTTTCCTGTCTAGTGTGTCTCTTGCCTCTTCACCACTCCAGACCCCCACAGGCACTTGTCCTTCAACTAGAGTCAGTTAATTTCAGTTACCAAATGCACCCTGCTTTCTCCACCTCCTGAAAAGTGCAGTACTGTTTCTCGTTCGTGACACCTTTTCTCTCTCTTCGCTTAGTTAATTCCCACTCACCCTTCAGAAACTTTGTCTTCCTAGAGGCTCTCTGTGATCCCTTGGGGACTCTTTAGCCACCCCCTCTGCTAACGAGCTCCCTATCAGAGCATTTATCACGCTGAACGGTAATTAACTATCTGCATGCGCATCTCCCCCACCAGATTACAAATTCTTTCATGGCAGGAACCGTGGCTCCCTGAGAGTTTGCATTACAACTAACATTTTATAGATAAGCCTGAAGATTGGTGGCTGGGAGATGGCAATGCAACTGGGGTCCTGAGGACAGAAGCTTGGCATTGTTTTAAAAAGTATTCAGCCCACCCAGGACCCAAGTAATGGCCTTGAGAGTATGGCTGTTTGCCTCCACCTACATGAGTCCCTGGGGAAAGGCCGGTCTCCATGGAGAGCTGGTAATTACAAGCAAGCCCAGAGCCTCTGGAGCCGGCACCTCTTCACCCCAGCCCAGGGACAGCGAGATGCCAGTGTTCCATTTCCAAACCCCGTGAAGGTCATGAGTCGAAGGAACACGCTCCCCAAGGGCCCGCCTTCAAACCGCAGGCAGAGACTACAACTAGCTGTTCTCTGCCTGCGGCTGCTTTCCAAATGGCTTATAAATGTCGACATTCTTCCCCAAAGTGATCTTTTCTCTTAAAGCCTATGTGGGTAATCAGTTCTCTCCTATCCACCAACTGGAGTAAGGAATGTGTGTTTGGGAAAGTTCTTTCAGAATGACTATGCAAACAGAAGGAGCAGCTAATACCCTTCGGTGGTTGTCGCACAGACCAGAATCAATGGGGCTGTTCTCATCCACAGTGAATGTGATGGTCTTCATGGCCCTGGTCTTACAGCCACACACACTGATCGCCGGCACAGCCACAGTGCCGAGAGCCTCTTCCAAGGTGGCAGCTTTAGAAACAGCCAAAATAGTAATAATACTAGCAGATCACCTCTGTGAACATTTTTATATGGCCTACATTTTCATCTTTACAACCAGCCTCTCGGCTGAGCTTTTGTATCTCCATTTTAGGGGTAGGGAAAATGAAACAGAGAGGCTGAGGAACTTCTCTGAGGTCACGTAGCCACATTCCACCTGCATCCGAACTCAGGTGAATCTTGACAGATGCACATAGCTGACGATTCTTTCCCCTTACGTGGAAATAACTCTTCCAGGTACGAGTCTCTTCTGTTCTTCTGGGGTGCTCAGCACTCCACGCCACTGGCAAATGACGTACCTGGGAAGAGGCAAATGCAGCTTTGAATTCTAAACTTGTAAACTGAAACTAAAAAAGTTGTGAAATCAGAATAGGTCAAGGGTCAAAGCCATTATAACTCAAGGATACTGTCTGCCAGGCAAGAATCTGTTTCCACCCTTTTTAAGGTCTCTCTTTTCAAGAGCATCTCTGCTGTCTGGATGACATTTATACGGAGCAAACTCCCTCATGTAAGGAGCCCCAGGGCTCCCCCGAGACAGGTAAACCAAATATTTGTGTGCCTGAAATCTCCTTCCAAGGAACACAGGCCCTCCTGTTCCTCTGATTACACTTAATGGTACAAGATAAAGTAAAAAAGAAAGCTTCGTAATGATGATGCATTCCTTCCATAAGGAATGAAAAACTCACAGCTTCCTAATTCACAAGACAGCCGGCAACAGCCCAAGTTCATCCCAAGGTAGAGACATTATTAACATGTGATCCAGCCTAGGAGCCAGGCAGCCATGAAATGTTTCAGTTACAAAACAAAAAAAAGAGAAAGAAAGAAAGAAAGAAAGTAAAAACCTACAGAACATATTGCTGGTAAAATGTTTACACTCAGTTTAACAAATTTTATAGTAATGATGCTTTTAAAATGTGTTTCTCATGAATGCTTTGCAATACTGAATGCAAATAAAGAAATAATGAGTTTGGAATTGCAAACAGATTACCTCTGCCCTGGAGCTGATGGTATCAGCATATGACCCACCCCAGCCAAACCATGAGCATGGATTTGCCATGTGACTCCAGGAAGAGCCTATAAATTGCATTTTGGCCATCTTGTCGAGTTACACAGTTACCGCTAGAATGTTCTGTATGGCAACAGACCAGACTCTTCTAACCAAAAAATATAACCAAAAATCCTAGGTATTTGGTAAGCTGGCCGTGTGAGCCCCATGGAAACAAGAAAAAACTGAGGAAAGTGATACAACTCCGAGACCAACCTCAGAATATTTGGGTTGGAATAAATCTGAAACAGAGAGAAATGCCAGTTTTGCACAGAAGCAGCAGAGAGGTGATTTTGACCCAAAGAAACAAAGCACGTCTAAGCATGATGGGGCTCGATGCGGCAGCGAGACCCAGGGCACACCTAAACCAGCCTTTCAGGCAAGACCCGCAGCCCCTAGGGAGCACCCGTGTCTGGGACGCTTTCTGTCCCCAGAACCTCTGACAAGCAGAAAGGAAAAAGCTCAGTGTAATTATTTATGATAACTGAAATTCACAGTTTTCTCAGGCAAGTGTCATTCCACAGCCTGCTCAGGCCTCAGCTGCTGGCCGGTGGGGAGGGTGAGGAGGTAAAAGGGTGACCTTAGAGTGAGCAGAGAACTCTCATCGGGGTGCAGAGAACACAGCCGCTGGAATGAAGGGAGAGCCAGGGCACTAGGTAGGGTGATCAACATGTTCCGGTCGTAAGGAACTTTCCCCATTTTATCACTTTAAGTCCCTGTCCCAGGAAAACCCTCAGTTCCCACCAAACCTTAGCACCAGGGCACTCTTTTAGAGACAAGTAGAACCTGTAGCCTCAGTAGACGTTCCTGAGTTAAACCCAAGGCGAATCATGCAAAGTTCAGGAGAAAGCTGCAAAGCCTCCCCAGAGTCCGTGCTCATAATGAACGCGGAGGGCTCGCAGAAACAAAGACCAGGTGCTGGGCACCGAACGTCTGGAGGGAAAAGTGCAGGCAGCTCTGGGGCACAGGGACACACAGTCATGAACAGGAGTGGCTGGAAGAGGACAAGTCCAGGCTGGCACGCCGGCTCTCCAAAATTCCTTGCAAGACTTGAAAACGGTGATCAGAACCTACCACATTATCTCTTACAGTTTACATATATGACAAGGGTGTTTATTTCTCCTCTCTAGTGTGGGCTGGGCACAGTCGTGTTCAATACATTTTTCTGTCCACCTCACCAAGTCCTTAATTAAAGAACTCTTCTGAATAGACTCACAGACATAGAAAACAACCTCACAGTTACCAAAGGGGAAAGGGTGGCGGCAGGGAGGAGATAAATTAGGAGTTCGGGGTTTGCAGATACACACTACTATATATAAAGCAGATAAACAACAAAGACCTACTATATAGCACAGGGAACTATATTCAATTTCTTGTAATAATATATAATGGGAAAAAATCTGAAGAAGAATATATATGTGTATGTATACGTACAACTGAGTCACTATGCTGTAACCTGAAACTAACACAACATTGTAAATCAACTATACTTCAAAATTAATTAATTAATTAATTAATTAATTAATTAATTAACAAAGAACCCTTCTGGGATCATGTCGCAGGTGAGCATGCTCGGCCCAGCTATTGGAATAACATTCTGGTTCAAATTCTACTGTAATCTCCCCTGCTTTATCCCCCACCTCCACATCTCTCTTATCCAGTACTGTCCTGATGGGGGTCCTGCAGTCTCAGTGCGTTCCCTATTATACAAATAGAATTTCACAACCTGGGCAGTGATAGGTTCAGAGGTCAGAGTGGTTCCTCTAATGGGTCTGAGCGAAGGTTTCCACATCATTCATCCCTGACAGAGGCCACCATATAAAACTACTTTTTAAAAAGTGAAAAAAAAATTATTCATTTTTTAAATGGAGGTACTGGGGACTGAACCCAGGACCTAGTACATGCTAAGCATGCACTCTACCACTCTACCTCCCCCTCTAAAAAAGGTTTTGAAACCACAAGACCCCATGTTGTTATTAATATAAGGAACAAATATTATTAATTAGTATTATTGTTAGAGATTAGAGTGGAGTTTGAGCCATTTTTCCTCTCATACCCTCCTGCCCTTTGAGGCCCTGGCAGACAGAACATCACAAGAGATGCTAGCTAGCAAGGGACCTGTGGATGCTGCCACTAACCCCCAAGGAGCAAGAGACCCATGGACAAACAGGCCAGAGACAATGCTTTTCCTCACTGCTGTCCTGAGACTTGAAGATCACAGGCTCTGAGAAGCTGAACAGGAGAGCTGTGGTTTGGGCTGCGCCTCAAGAGGTAGACTTCACCTCATGACCCCTGCCCAAGTGGAGACTTTCAAATGCAAGTGCCCTAGTGACCGGGGGTTGGCCGGTGTGAGAAAGGAAAGGGTATGCAGGGCAGCTGTGTGTGGTGGTGCAGGTTGTGCACTGCACAAGAGCACTCCCTGAGGGGGCAGGCAGGAACCACAGTCTAGCCCCAGCTCTGCTCCAAAGCAAAAGGGGTACATTTGTCTTTGCACAAACATGTCATCTATTCACTAACCTATGTTTGTAACCAGCCCTGGCTCCCCAGATGGGGCATCATTTTCAAATTTACAAAGAGGCACGTTGGGTTAGTCCTGCTGTATGTGAGCTGTACTTGTAACGTTCCTACTCTGCTTCCTGGCCAAGGGGTGTCCCTCTGAATGTTAGCAGCTCTGCTGTCCTTGGGGCAACTGAGTCAGCAGAGGGCAGGAGGAGGCCTTTTCTTCGTGGACACAGGAGGCAGGTGGGATGGGGATGCTGCCCTAACTGCGCCCAGCGTTGGCCCACTTCAGTCAGCCCAGGGACACCTGTCCCTGCAGGGGCGGAGGCCAGCAGAGGAGCTGAGACCTCACAACTTCCGGCCACACAATGCATCAGCACCCGGGGGCCTGTGGGATGAGCAGTTCAGCTGTTACCCTAGAAGCCTCTAAAATGGTCAGAACAGGGTAGTAAATAAAATCACTCCAAGTCCTCCACTGCACCCTAGGCCAAAAATTCACCCCGATTGTGTTTCCCATCTCAAATTTCAAGCCACACTGTCCAATATAGCTCAGCAAAGGAAGCCACACCACAAACACCACATGACAGCATAAAAATACCCCAAGGATAAGTTTAAAAATACCCTGAACTTGAGCTCTGTGGAGCCCTCTCCATTATTAAATTCTACAAGAGAAATCAAAGTTCAAATCTGGAGTTCCCATCCTTTTGTAAATTAACCCCAAGAAATAAAAGACCTTCCCTCCCAGATTTGAATTCCCCCAGTGGAGCTCCCCTAGCTGGAGTCTGAGTGTCTCCTCCAGGAGCAGCTGCTCTCTGCCTGCCTTGTCTACCCAGAATGGGTGTGTCCCTCGGCGACAAGGAGGTCAGATTTATCCAATCCCAAATTGCTCATGTGTCCCGCTTTTCAAAGAGTTTGAAAGTCCATAGGGCCCACAAGAATATCTCAGCCACAGCCCCATCCCCACCAAATTTAGCCAAGCAACACGATGTTCCCAGGACCCACGTTTCTGCTGCCAGCCTGGGGATGAAGCAGATGCTTAGTGACATCTGGAAAAAAGGAGTTTAGAAAAAACAAATGTGAGACAGAAAGAAAATATTTGGGGTTTCAGACTCACCAGAATTGCCGGGAAGACTGGCCTTCGCTGTAGTGCAGCCCCTGCCTCCTGGTCTACCTTGAGTTTCCATCTCCTCTGCACCCAGCCTGTGTTTATAAAACCTCCAAATTCCCATCACCTTGTTGATTCTTCTGTTCCTGCCAGTCCTGGGGCTGCCTCACATGATCAGTCCCACCTGCCCCTTCCCTGCTGTGAGCCCCAGCTGAGCGTGGGTGCCTCTGCTGTGCTCACACCCTTCTCCACTCTGGGACTGTCACCTGCATCCTGGGTATTTCCTGCCCTGCCTTGTATTCTTCCTCCGGCGCAGGCCTGGTAAAACCCGTCTATTAGGGCCTTTTCCTTGTCCCTAGTTTTTGACTCAGCTGCAGGAACACCAGGAACCGAAGCTGCTGTGAGGCTTCTGGAGAAGACCATCTCTTGGTTCCACGGGTTCCTGAAAACCTCACCTCTTCTCATCTCCCGAGGTTTCCTTCCTGCTGCCTCCTTTCCTGTGGCAGTGGGAGAGCCCGCTGGTGTTCCATCTCCTTCTGGGGCTCCCTGACTTCTTTCAGGCCAAGTTTTTAAATGTACAACCTGCCTCTTCAGGTTGCCCCTTTCCTCTCGACCATGTGTAGGGCTCGTGTTGTTTCTGGGTCCTGGTGTTTCCTTTATTTTCCTAAGTCTTTGTTTTCAGGCCCAGGTGTCTGTGGTCCTGGTCGACTCCTGGGTTGTCAGGTATGGCCCCACGCAGCAGGAGAGAAAACCAGAGTCAGAGGCAGAAGTATCCCTCACCCAAACACAGCCTGCCCGTTTTGCCACCTCCTCTTTGAGAAGCAGAAGTCCACCAGGATAAATCTTCTCAACAGTCATTCAAACAACAAACATCTCGGGAGGCCCTGCTCTGTGCTAGGAACTATCCTGGATGCCAGAATACGGCCAAGAACAAGGCAGACTCCCTGCCCTCCAAGGGCTCACACTCAGGAGCCCAGTCCACCATCCAACGTGGACCTCACTCAGCCATGACTTTCCTACCTGGCCCCCCTGGCTTCCCTCCCAAACGTAATTCCACATGTTTTCTAACACATTTCTTCAAAACTTGTGCCAAGCACCCTCTCCCACGCGTGATAAGTATCTCATCGTGAAATTTGCCTCTATATGCTGGAATCGTTCACCCAGGGTCACTCTCATCTTTCCACTCAAATCTACGCAAACTTTCTTTAACCCATCCCAGTCTTCAAGCAGAGGTTCCCCAACTGCTTTTAGCACGAACTCTTTCCAACTAAAGCTTCCAATTCCTTTCTTAGGCATAAGATTTGTAATAATTCCATTTAATTTTTGGTACCTCAATCCAAAAAAGTGGCACACGCCTTGTATAACTGAATCCTCACACTTCTTTGTCCACTCACAGATTAAAAATTGTCTGCTTCTCTAAGGAAACCCCCACATTTCAGGTCCCTGCATCCAGAATCCAAGTGCCAGATACTGGACTAGGTGCTGGATATGTAAAGACTTCTTACACCTGAGAAAATAGGAAGCACACATACCCATTAGGGAAATAGAAACTACTCTCCGTATTTCAAGAGGGAGAGATTTATTGCAGGAGATTCAATATTTATAAAACTGATGGAAGATGTGGAAAAGCAATGATAATGGAAAACTGATGCTGGCTTTCAGGAAATAAGGAATTAAAGGAACTACCCAAAGCAGCCATCTGCCATTCCTGGGAGTAAATAAGGACTTGCCCCTTTATTTTGACTTCTAAATCACAGGCACCAGCCTCTCATTTAAAGAACTTAAACTGGAACTCTGCTGTCAAGGGACTCTAGGTAATATAGTTTCCAGACTTCCAGCCTCTGAGGTGTAGGAAAGCCTCTGAGCCTAGAAAGCCAGGGGGATGGGAGGTATTGAGTGTCAGTGGACAACTGGTGGCACAGCACGCTAGTTCTAACCAGAAGGGTCAAGAAAAGTCTCCTGCAGGGTAACATCAGGGGAGTCTTGAAATAAGAAAGGTGGCTGTTCCAGAGGGAGTGATGTGAATAAAAACAGAATGGCAGAGTCTCCTAAGGAATGTTAAGTTCCTCAGAGGATGGAGTGTTAGGAAATGGGTCTGGGTTGAGGCCAGACAAGGTAAGCAGACAAGATTCTGGAAGGCACAGTGTGCCGGCTAGGGACCCTGGATTTTATCTCAATAATTGAAAACCGTTGGAGGTCTTTTAAGGAAAAAAGTGACAGAATCAGTTGAGTATGTTTAAAAGATCCCTTTGTCAGTGTTGGAGAAAGTCTGAGAAGGAATAGGAGACCAATGAGAAGGCTTTGCTGTCATCCAAGTACCAGATGATGGTGACTGGAGCAGCGGTGATGGGGGATGAGGACCAGGGGCTGGTCTGAGAGGCAATACAGAGGGGAATGACTCATGGGCTGTGGGTATGAGGGAGAGGGAAGGGTCGGCCAGGCTTCTGGCTTGAGTGATTAGAGGATGGTGAGACCATTCACTGTGGCGGGAGCTTGGGAGAAGGAGTGTGTTTAAGGAGTCAGGTAGATGGGGATTGCTGAGTTTAGTTCTGCTCAAGTTGAGTTTGAAAGGAAGGAAACGATGATACAGCAATAAGGTGTGGACCAACATCCTGCCAGAGGCCAGGCCCTCTGCTCAGGGTCAGGAGCACATGGGAATCCCTGTCTTGGAGGAGCTCTGAATTCAACCCATCCAGAGGAGCTGGACAATGAAAATCTTTGGGGAATATTCAAACCTCACTTGAGGCAAATGTTTTCGACTCCCCAATATCTGCAAGTAAAGTTTCCCTGGAGACTTTCAAAAGCACACTGGAAATGGGTGCTCACTCTCGGTCCTCTGGGCCCCAGGGTAGACCAGGAATCACAGGAGGGGAGGAGAAAGCTCTTCTGCCATTTGATCTTGATGAAATCCCCAACCTCTCAGAGTTCGAGTTTATATATCAAACAAAATGGGTTTAAGACAAAAGAACATTTTTAACTAGGCTCAGGGTGATTTAAAGATGAGTAAGACAAGGCTGAAGCCTTGAACAGCCAGTCCACTCTGTGTGGCTGAGTTGAGGGTTCACAGGGGCTAAATTAGAAGTCAGATTCTACTGAGGCACTGGTGTGGGCTACAGTGATCATTTGCCCACATTTTCCTCGGTTGTAGGTGTGAATCGCCCATGTCCTGGGAGCCTCTGCAGCCCAGACAACCCGGGACAACTGGTCACCTTAGGCAGGGAGAAGGTGCTTCTCCAGGCTTCCTCAGTGAAGTTCCCCATGAGGACTGGGGACAAGGTCTCAAAACATCCTGGAGCAATTTCAGCCACTCCCCCTAGACCTATCTACCAAACTCCTGTTAACCAGGAGAGTGAAAAATCAACTAAAGCAATGTTGAATCCACTCCTCAGGGAACACCCGTCTGACTGCCTCATTCATTGTGTGGTACCCCCCCCCAACTCTTAGTCATCTTTCTCCTGCTTCATTTAAAAACAATTTATTCCATGACATTTTTCACCTTCTGTCATACCAGGTAATGTGTGTAATTATTGTGTTTACAACTTATTGCCTGTTTCACCTACTAGAGTGTAAACTTCCTGAGGGTAAGAATCATTCATGGTCTTTGATTCTTGATAAGTCCCATTGGTCTGGAACATCATAAACACTTAATCTACATTTGTGGACTGAATGAATGAGTTAAACGTGCCCTCCATCTATAATATTTTAGACAGAACACAGACCAATCTTGACTTTTTTTTAATGCAAATGAAACTAAGGAGACATTTGCATTATTTCATATTCAAAGCCGACTGTTGACACATTTAATCTTGCTAAACTCACCAAGTGTGGCAGCTTTCTCCTGCCAGCGGGTTACATAATCTTCCAGGCACACATTGGAGGCATCAATCTAACCTTCGCGCATGGCAGCTGTGGAGTGGTAATTGCGAGGGGGTGTCTCTTAAGGGCTGGAGAAGGCAGACCATCTGCTGTAGCGTCAGGGACAGTCAGGGACGAGGATGCCCAGCCTCCCATGGTGCCTCGTCTGCCAATTAGCTCTCCCCACGCCGGCTGAGTGCAGGCAACAGACTCAGCTGGCCAGAGCCATGGATGAGACAGAAGGTCCCAGCATAGGGGCCCGTCAGCCCACCTGCGCTGGATCCCACATGGGACTGGGTAGATGTCGGCATATTCTCTGTAAGCAGGCAGGAAGCTGTTTCCCTAGTCCCATTCCACAAGCATGAGGAGGGGAAGGACTGAGATGTTTGTGGGAGCCGTCATTCGGGCTAGCATGGAGCTGCCTGGTTCCTTGAGTCTTACCTCTGTGCTTTGTACTTTGTGATGGGGATCTCAGTGTCTGCCATGCCTCTCTCGCAGGGGTGGAGGCAGCCTGGTGAACATGTTTCACCTTCAAATCTCTGCAAAAACCTCACCTCTTCTATGTGATCTTTACTGTCCAACTGCCAACAAAATCAGTCACTCCTTAATCTGAGCTACTTCAGTAATGATAATATCAGCTGCAGCTGCCAGCATGAGTCACTGTGAAGTGCCTTACACGTGGCACTACCCTTCCTGTCTCTCACGTCTCTGTCTTTGCTTGGTGGCAGGGGTCTCCCCACTGACTCTCATTCCTCTGGGTCTCAGCTCCCAGAAGACAGGGCCTATGTCTCTTCGATTCATCTCTATAGCAGCACATGGCATGTAGTGGGTGCTCAGAAAGCATTTCCTAATAAAATAATAATACAGGTGGCATTGTTGGCACTGGTTGACCCAAATTGATCTCACTAATTAGGTTAATTAGGAGTATCTGGAAATTATCATGGGCTTGAATCTGCATCTACCAAGTGAACTTGCATTTTCTTAGTTTCCTGGGATGTTACGTATCTGGGAGAATGGCCCAGCCTTCCCAGGAGGAAGGATGCTAACAGCTACTGCAGCCCCAACCCTCTGAGGCTCCTCAGTGCCCTGTGATGCCCAGGGCTGTGTGCAGAGTGGGAGTCAGGCATTCAAGGGCTGCCCACAGAAGCTGGCAGTTGGGTAGTAGATGTACATAATGTAGATGCTGCTGAAAGAATGTCCCAGGAAGTCCAGATCTATGTGGGAGCCCAGCTCAGGGCAGTAGGGACTCAAGCAGTGAGGATGGGAGTACACGCTGCTACATCAAGGGTGAGTTCCCTTTCCCTACATTTCCTCATCACATGCCCTGTCCACAGGGCATCAAACCATCCAAATAAGAACCAGAGGGTGCTAGGAGAGAGTGATATAGGTAAAACGGCAGGGCACCAGAAGATGGCCATGTCCCAGGTCCCAGGCAAGTCCCGATATGCACCCCATCAAGTGAGGATCCTTGGCTTCATGCAGGAAAGAACTCAAGAATGAGCCACGATTGAGTACAAGTAGATTCATTCAGAGAGATACATACTCCATGGACAGAGTGTAGGCCGTTTCAGAAGGCAAGAGAAAGGCCTAGGAGTTACACATTCCATAAGCAGAATGTGGGCCATCTTACTCAGAAGGGCAAGGGTTGGGGGGAGCTGGGGGTGGAGTTGGGGAGGAGGCTCAGAGCACGGGGGCAGCTAGGAAAAATGAGATCAGCCCAGAGGTGTGGGGGCTACTAGTTTTTATGGGCTCAGTAACTTCACATGCTAACAGGTAGGGGGATTATTCCAACTCCTTTGGGGAGGGGGCTGTGGTTCCCAGGAACTGGGCCATCACCCACTTTTTGACCTTTCATGGTCAGCCTTGAAACTGTTATGATGCCTGTGGGAGGACCATTTAGCAGCTATTGTATTTCAATGAGCGTATATTGAAGCTCAGCGACTACCGGGAGTTGAATCTTCCACCATCTTGGTGCTAATTGCTGAGTCATTCTTTTAATGGCTGTGCCCTGCCGCCTTCCCTCCTGTCTCAAGAGGAACATTAAAAGATGAAACCTGACTGTCAGCTCTGTGAACCATTCAGTCCTTCCCCTTCAGATGCAAGGAATGTCAGAGAATCCTCCTTTCTTCTTGTTATTGAAAATAACATCCAGCCTGGCCCACCATCAGCGCCATGAGTGGCCTGTATCCTGGGATGCTGGGAAATACTGGAAGTGGCCTGGCAGGGAGAAGGCATCTCACCTGTGCTTGGCCTGGGCTCCTGGCTGCTCTCTCTGGTGGCCAAGGTCTGGTTTCCCAGAGGAGCCAGAACAGGGGAGTACAGATGGCACCTGCTGCTCTGCTTCTTCTGGGAACCCACCTGCTCTCCAATAAGACATGTTCCCCCACACATGGCTGGAGATGGATGCCACCACCCTGACAATAAGACTGTGATAATAATCATATTCATTAGCACCTACCCTGTCCTGGGCACTGCTCTAAGCATTTTATACACAGTAACTCATTGAAAACTCACCACGACCCCTGCAGATTGTATGTATTATTCAACCCATATTATAGATGATGAAACTGAGCAATAGATGAGGTACAGAGAGGCTAAATACCCACAATGTCACCTAAGGGCTCTAGGAAGATACCGAACTCAAAACACCTCTTCCACTAATAGCCAGTTTTATCATTAGTACCTCCCTTTGCAGAACAAAAATTAGAGCTCTTTTGCAATAAAATGTCCCCAGCAAAAAAAGCCCAGGTTAACCACTACATGGGTAAGAGAAGTGCTTAATACTCTAGACTCAAGAATTTATTGCCTTTCCCACAGTACATCAGCTGTTTAACTCTGGGCAAGTTGCTGTCTCTGAGCCTCAATTTCTCTTCATGTAAAATGGAGATAGAATTGAGTCACTGCAAGGATAAAATGAGACCCATCCCTGTACAATGCTAGTACACCAAAAATATTAAGTAAGGTTGGCTGGTGTCTTTATTATTGACATTGGTATTCCCTTGTTGAGAATGTGTTTCTCTGTTCCTTCCTCAGTTTTTCTAGCAGAGATCAAGGTCTTGCCGGGGCGGGAGGGAGGCAGTTTTTAATGAGAGGTGAGCTAGCAGAAATAATTTCACAGTCTTGGTTTCTGTCCTAGGAGGCCTGAAGTGAAACAGGGACTGAGAGAGGGGTCCCGTGAGGACACAGCACCGGAGAGAGCAGGATGCCACAGAACGTGGTGGGATGGTCCAGACAGAGAAGCTTGGCCAGACTCAGAGGTGTGCAGTCGTGTCTGGGCTTTCTGAGAAATGGAGGCACCTTCAGCAGACTCCAGCACTGCCAGCTTTTTGCTTCAAGACAAGCTGCCGGCACGGACAGAATTACCCCACCTCGGCTGCACCGGGGGCCTGAAACGGCGGCCCCCACCAGAGAACTCTGCTCCCGCTTCCAGGGCTCTGGGAGATGTTTTTCTCTCCTTTGGGAGAGATGTTCTTCCAAGAGATGGTTGGGCCATGAGGCCAGAGAGGAGGCGGGTTTGACCAGATGGCGCTGTCTCTTTGTTCCTGCCGGTTCTTATGTAAGGTGACACATAACACATTTCCTCCTAGAATTATGAGCCAGGGATGGAGAGAGTGCCTGCTAGGCACCCTGCTTACAATAACTGCCTTCATTTTACAGATAAGAAACCTCTTGCTCGAAGAAGCTAATGTCTTGTCCAGTGTCACGCCTGGATCGTAGGTCTTTGTCTCTAAGGCACTTTTTCCCCTCCAGTACCGCACATCGCTCCACTTCCAGAGATACTTCCTTCTGTGCGCTTGTCTTTTTGAGGTACAGAGATAAGCAAATGCACTTCCCTTTTTTCTAGGAGTGCCATGAGTTTGAGCTAAATGTAGAGATCACTATCTCTTGTTCTGATTTCCTGATGCAATTTCCTCCTTTCCTTCTTTTATGTCCTTTCAGCAAGGCCTTTAAAAAATCTTTTCTCTTAACTGCCCTAATTCATGGGTAAGCTGCCTCAGATCCCTACTGGGAATACATCTAGAATAAATACCAATTTAAAAATATTTACACTTAAATATCGTGTCTACACAGCCCCCCTTACAGAAAATGTGTGTTTGGGAAGAAAGATGTTCTGATTAATAGGATATTCTGACGGTTGGAGAGATGGGCAGAGCTTGTTCACAAGTGGAGCAGGAGGCTGGCGCTCGCGTGGTGTGATGTGAGGGGTGTGTAGAGGCTGGATGTGTCAAGGAGAATACATCCCCCACGTCTGGCTGACGCCTGATAAACCACAGTGAGAGTTTCATCTTCCAGCTTACCATTTTCATCACCTGTTAAACTTGAAATCCCTCAGGAAATGTGGAAGGTGAGAAGGAGGATCATGTGCTAACTGGTTTCAGGCATGGCCATCTTGGTGCACTTCTGCTAATCAGATCCTCTCCCGGGTGGGAGGTTGGCTGGGGGGAGCATGGTTTACAGGGGATGGGGCTATCCTGTATGGGTCACCGAGGCACCATGCCCACACTATGCCATCTGCCAGCACCACCCCAAGAACACACCTTGCCTTGCTAATGGCCACAGTGTTACTTCTCAGCTCGTGGCCCTGCTGCCCCTCCTCCACCTCCAGCTGCTATCATCCCCCTAGTTTCTGACCCCATTACTCAGGCTGCCATTCCTGGCACCATCAAGTTGGTGACACCTGCCCTTCCCCACCCCAGTTTCCTGGTGCTGGGGCCCTCTTTTCCATGACAGCAGCTTTCCTGTCCCCCAAAAGCCCCATGCCTGCCTTTGAGATTCCCCAGAAGTGTCCCTCCCTCCTCAAGCTGCCTTCAGAGCTGCACCAGGCTCCAGAATCCTCCTCCCTTCACCCTCCTTCCAGCACCATCTTGGGTTTTCCACACTCCACTTGCAGGAAGCTGATGGAAAGGGAAATTATGTGATGGCCTTCAGCACACTAGCAAGTGGATGGTGGCTGACACCTGACACAAAGTTCCTGGGGAAGGAGGGTGGAGAAGGGACTGGAGGCGGCAGAATGGCTCCCATCCCCACTCTGACCCCTACCCCAACACAATCGAATTCCCACCTTCACCAGACATCCTTCTTGGGAAGGGACACCTTCTTCCACCCAGTTGGTCAAGTCAAAACTGAGGGACTTTCTCTGCTTCTTCCTTCAAATCACAGCCTGTGTCTAATCCATTACCCTGTCCAGCTCTTTCCCCAGGCTCCCTCCCTCCACCCTTTTCCATCTGTCTACACAGCCTCCCTCCCAGCCCAGCCTCCATCCTCTCTCACCTGGACACCCACAAGGGCCTCCTAACCCTTCTCTTGCTTCCCCCTTGGCGTGGCACGGTCAGTTCTCCACACAAGAGCTAGAATATTTTAAAAGCACCATTAGAGCACATGACACCCCCTGACCCAGTCCCTCCCAAGGCCTCCCATCAGCCTTAAAAAACACACAAGACCTTTATCCCATGAACAAGAAGACCTTACTTGATCTGGCCCTTGCTTCCTTCTCTAATCCATCTCCCACTCCCACTTTATTCCAAACCCACTGGATCTTCTTCTGTTCTTTTGACTCATTAAGTTTATTCCCACCTCAAGGCCATTGCACATCCTATTCCCCCTGCCATTGACTGGCTTCTTCTTGATACTGAGTCTTCATTTTGGCGTCTCTTCCCAGGGATCTCTTTGCTGAACACCACTCTTCCCAGGTCCCCATCACACCACCCTGGTGCATTGTCATCAGAGCACTTATGCTTCCTAATATTGTCCTGTGTGTTTGTTGCCTGTATCCCTGACCAGAATGCAAGGTCCATATTATGGGCCTTTTCCACAGTTGTGTCCTCAGTGCCCAGTGGCCGCTCATGTACAATGTGTGTAATAGAAAGAAATAGGCTTTGGGTTAGATAGACTTAGGTTTAAATCCTAGCATCCCATTTATAATCTCAGAACCCTTCCAACAAGCAGTCATCTTTCTCTTTCTCTTCCTGTTCCTTCACAGGATTTGGGGGCTGTCAGCTGTAGACCCAGTTACCCAGAGAAACTGCATGACTCGATGAACTGGAGCAGAGAACCAAATCTGGTTAATGGAATTACAGGTTTTTAGGGGGCTGAAGAATGTCCCCAAAATTCATGTTCACCTGGAATCTCAGAATGTGACCTTATTTAGAAACAGGGCCTCTGTGGGTATAATTAAGGTAAGGATCAAGATGAGATCATGCTGAATTAGAGTGGGCACTAAACCCAATGAGTGTCTTTGTCAGAGACAGAAAGGGGCACACAGAAATGCAGAGAAGACACTGATGTGAAGACAGAGACAGAGATTGGAGGGGTGCATTTCTAAGCCAGAGAACACCAAAGGTTGTTGGCAACCACCAGAAACTGGGAGAGGCAAGGAAGAGTTCTCCCTCAGAGTCTGTAGAGGGAACCAACACTGCTGACACCTAGACTTCAGACTTCTGGTCTCCTGAACTGTCAGATGATAAGTTCTGTTGTTTTAAGCCACTCAGTCTGTGGTACTTGTTACGGCTGCCCTAGGAAAGATCAGAGAGGGCCAAGTATGTGTGCAAAGGAAGAGCACATTTACTTTTGCAGAAGACTTATAGCTCTTGGACCACTGTTACTGCATGGTCCTACTAGGCCCTTAGTGCATCCAAGATTCCTCCCATTTTGCAGGCGAAGCCCTGAGAGGCTACCTGACTTACTCCAGGGCACACAGCTGTCAGGGTAGGGTAGGAGAGGAAGAATTGCTTTGTTTTGTCTCTTAGTCCCATGTTTTGACTCAGCAGTGAGGAGGTGAAGTTTACATATTCACTCAACAAACATCCATGGACTACCCCTGGTTCACTAGCTCGCATGCTGGGTGTTCCAGGAGAGAAGGGAAGACAGCCTGCTTTCACAGCACCCTCTCTGAAGGTGGTGATGCAGGGGTAAACACCAGGCTGCAGTGGACTGGGCTAAAAGCCTGGCAGTTAGGCTGCTTCGTGATCAGAGGTGTGGGAAGACTTACAGTGCCTGGGGGTGGCACGTGGAGATGACATTGATTGTCTGTGGGACCACAGGCCTGCCATGACCGCTCTTGGGGTCCCAGCAGTATAAGAATCAAGTTGAAATTAACATCTCGGAAGCCCTCCCAGTTTAGAACATTCTCTGGTTTTCTAAAGTTACTGTACTCAGGGCTGAGGTTCAGCTTGGAACACGTTAATGGTACCCACCCCATCTCATGTCTCCAGACTATACAGCACTGTATCCCACCCCACACTTCTGAATCCCAGTGTGACAGCACTCTAGAAGGCGGCTCACAAGAGCATCGAAACCCAGCTTTGAAGCATTTCTGTTGCCTGGAAACCCAGGCCCCATTCCCTGTGGCTAATTCCTCTACCAGCTGAAGAGGTAGGTAGATTGAGGTCCTGGAACTGTTATTGCAGCAGGCTCCCGGGAAGGCCCTTCCAGCAGAGAGCCTGGAGCCTCATCCCCTGACTGGCACCTTGTAAGTGGGAGCAATGGGGAAGGTGGCTGGTCTGAGAAGGAGTGGGGAAGGGACCTCCTCTCATCCTGCTGCTCTAAGCCATCACTTCACCTGCATCTGCAGAGCAGCCCTCAGGCTCAGTTCCACACCTTCTCCCAGCAGATGAACATCCTTCATGGACTCAGCCAATCTCTGCCACTGTAAACAGGTGATTGTTTCCACTCTGCCTCCACCAGGTAGGAGACATGAGCAAGTCTCTTCTAGGCCTTCTTGCCAAGAGTTGGTGGGTACAGAGGAAGAAGGTGTTTCCTTCTAGGTCATTGCCACCTCTCTACATGTCAAGGCCCTCTCTCCTCTCTGGCCCGTGGAGAACACAGTGTTAGCCTGGGGTTGGTAAGATGGAAATTTAGCAAAGCTTCAGGGCCCAAGAGAGCATTCCTCCTGGTAATTCACCCACCCTGACCTGGTGACTGATGTTGAAGGGTGATCTCCTTGCTGCATCTTAAAAGATAACAAGCGCTGCTCCTCACTCCTCGGCTAGGGCGGTGTCCCCTGTTCATCCACAGAAAGGCCAATAGCTTTCCTGGGGTCACTGATGGCCCTAGTCAGACAGGGCTCCACGCACGAGATTCTTCTTGCTGATTTGGGGATAGCTTCACAGGGCCTCCTCTTTGGAATCTTTGTCTAGTTTTAGGGTGTGTGTGTGTGTGTGTGTGTGTTTGCGTGGGGGGTGGTGTGTATTTTAGGCTGAATAGGAAGTGGAATGAAACTTCATGGACCACAAAGCTTGCCTTTTTTGTCTGGGCCTGACTTCTGAATTCTACAACCAAGAGCTTGATATCTTTGTTCTGCTTTGTACTCTGAGGTCCTTCTTTTCCAGGGCAGTGCAATTCCAGTCTGGTTGCCTGAACTGGGGCAAAAGCCTCAGGCTTCAGAGAAGTCAGGTTAGGATACAGTTGGTTAAAACAAAATGTTATTTTAACACAATCTGAAGTTAACATGCATAATTCACTACATTACAAGGCATGACTAATTAATACAGAAACATTTATTGAGCATATACTATATACATTATGCCAAGTAATATGCAGAAGTCGTGGGGGAATGGGGAGAGATGGCATAAAGATAAATAAGACAATTTCTACTCTCAATTTACTAAAGGCAATAAAATACACAGACATTATAATAACTCAAGACAGGCTATAAAGGCAATGAGATAAATTATAGAGTGCTTGGTGGGGAAAATAAAAGCATTAAAGGGAAGAGCCTTTTAAATACACTAGGGAAGACAATCTGATTCCCTACCTAGAAAACCCAAGACAGTGCACTGAAGAGCCATAAAAACCGACAAAGTAGCGTGGGAAGGTGATTGGATGTAAGACCATACAACAACCAGGGGCTTCCTCTACACCAGCAACAGCCAGTTACCAAATGTCATGGGAGGAAATACCTTATTCACGTCCACAGCCAAGACTGTAATAAGTCCAGGAATAAATCTAACAAGAAATGCGCAAGACCTGCTTGAATAAAGCCGTAAAACTTTACCAAAGGACATGAAAAGGAATTGAGTAAATGGAGAGCAATCCCAAGCTGTTACACAGAAAGATTTGCTACTGCAAAGATGAAATTCTCCTCAAATTAATTTGCTATTCAATATAGTCCAATCAAAAGTCCAATAGATTTCTTTTTGGAATTTGGTGAGTAGATTTCAGGTTTATCCTGTGAAAGAAAATATGTAAGAACCACCAAGAAAAATGTTAAGAAAAGGAGAAGGAGAAAGAAGGGAAGTTTTTTGCCGTATGTTATCCTCCGAAGCTAAAGTAATTAAAGCAACCAGATAGTCATGCAGGAGCAGATAAACAGATTAAATTGGGGAGAAAAAGATATTCCAGAAACACACCCACATATGTGGGATTTAATATGTGATAAAGGAGGCGTTTCACTAGCAGAAAGAATGAACTGCTCCAACGAACGATATCATCCTTGAGTCCATTCTTTCTCCCTGGAGAAAGGCATTGTGTAGAGTGGGGAGACTTCTGCCCTGGCTTGGGAGTCAGAGAAGCCTGGATTTGAATCCCAGCTCTCCCAGTTAAAGCTACATCACATTGAACATGCTTCTTCAACTCCCTAAGCATTCTTTTAAAAATGGGAAATCCATTCCTGTCTATCTACATCACAGGATTGTGATGCCAAATGAAACCATCTGTATATATAAATGGAGCTTGTGTGTTGTAATTCTCAGGACTCTAGGAATGAAGGTCCTGGGGTTAAACCAAATCAAGCAAAAAACAACAACAGGGAGGAGGGTATAGCTCAAGTCAGGGGGTGGGGAGGGTATAGTTCAAGTGATAGAGCGCATGCCCAGCATGCATGAGGTCCTGGGTTCAATCCCCAGCACCTCCATTAAAATAAATAAATGAACCTAATTACCTCCCCCCACAAAAAAAACAAAACAAAAACCCCAAAAAACAAAAAGGAAAAAAACAACAACCAAAAAACCCTCATGTATCTAAAGCCTGAAATGTCACCGTTGAAACATCTTTCCTTATTTCATGGCCTTGGTCCATGTTATATAAACTCCCCAAGAGGCAGCCCTTTAAACTATTGCCAGCCACGGACATCTAGAGGAAAGAAAAGCTCTGAGAGGAGGCTTAAATGAAGAAGACGGAGTGAAATAATCAGTGGAGGACAAGCCCAGGGGCAAAAAGTCCGGGAAGAGCAAAGACCGTCTTGATCAACTTCCCAGGACCGCAGCAGGTCGGCTCTTCGGTACTTATGGGGAAAAGTGGTCTTGTGTCCATTCCCTTCTCTTTTCCTTCTCTACTTTATGATGCAAATCTGCATTTCCCAGGCCCCCTTGCTAACGTACTCCCACGTAGGTTCAGCTAATGGAAGACACTAATGGAAGACTGGAGAGCGGGGGAAAATGTTGCCAGTGGTTAGGTTCTTGTCTCATCACAGAAAGAATTCAGAGACAAGACACAGAGGTCAAGAAAGTAAAGTGAAGATTTATGAAGCTGTAGGTAGGACACTTTCAAGGGGAGAGCGGGCAGGCTCAGATGAGCAGGTGAGCTGAGTTTCTCTGGCAAGTTGGTTACATAGGGTGTAAAAAAGAATGGGAGGAATATTCACTGGGGAGGGAGTGTTTGGGGTCATATTCCCTGATATTCATTCCAGCTCTACCTTCCTGAGGGGAGGAGGGATTTTTGTCCTCGTTTAGTATGGATCTGAAGTGTCATGGCGTTGGTGCATCATGGGTACTTCTTATCTGCAAGGCTAATTTTATTGTAATGAGGGCATAATGAACAAAAGTTTACATTGGGACACTGGAGATTCCTGCCTTTTCCCACCTTTCTTCGCTTGCCTCCAGGACACTTGTCACCCCAAAAGTTATGATCTCTTATCGGTCTCAAGATTCTTGCCTTTCTCTGTCTGCCCATGGACCCCTGTTGTTCACAAGATGTATGGTTTCCTGCCATTTGATACCCCCTTTGTCTACTCAAATCTAGCTGTCTGCCTGCTCTAACAGAATGAAGAAATCAGCGTATTACTTCTTGTCTGCATTACCTCTGGTGATTTTTCTTAGCAAGGGCTAGAAGTAATGGCTACTCTTCTCCTTTGACCCCAGAGAGACAGATCATTCCTTTATTGTCCCACTTGTCACTGTACAGACCCCACTGATAGCAGTTTCCTGTTGTGGCTAACCTCTAGGAGTCCCTGCCATCCCATGGTTTGGCTTCTCAGCTCTTCTATTATTTACAACACCAATTCCCTGTGTTAAATTCCTGTATTTGAAAGATCTAGAGTGGTTTCTGTTTTTTTCTGAATGATAAGAAGAGTCCTGGAGAAAATAATAAATACTTACAGTAACATGAATACCAATAGCAATCAAATTTATTGAGTACCTATATATGCCAAGCATTGTGCTAAGGGCTTGAGATTGTTTTATTTATTCCTCACATCAACTCCATGAGGTAGGCACGTTGTTACCCTGATATGACAGATTATACAAACTGAGGCTTACATATTTTTTTAATTTTATTTTTTATCTATTTTTTTACTGAAGTATAGTCAGTTACAAGGTGTCAACTTCTGGTGCATATATACATATATTTGTTTTCATATTTTTTTCATTAAAGGTTATTACAAGATAATGAATGTCGTTCCCTATGTTTATTTTATCTATTTTTATTTATAGTGGGTATGGTTTGCAAATCTCAAACTCCCAAATTTATCCCTCCCCTTTCTCACAGTAACCATAAGGTTGTTTACTATGTCTGTTTCTGTTTTTGAAATGAGCTCATTAGTGTCCTCTTTTTTCTTTGTTTTTTTTTTTTCAGATTCCACATATGATTGATATCATATGGTATTTTGCTTTCTTTTTCTGGCTTACTTCTCTTAGAACAACGATCTAGGTACATGTTGCTGCAAATGGCATTATTTTATCCCTTTCATGGCTGAGTGGTATTCCATTGTATAAATGTGTCACAACTTCTTTATCCAGTCATCTGCTTGCTGATGGACATTTAGGTTGCTTCCATGTCTTGGCTATTGTAAATAGTGCTTCTGTGAACACTGGGATGCATATATCTTTTTGAATTAGAGTTCCCTCTGGATATATGCCCAGGAGTGGGATTGCTGGATCATATGGTAAGTCTATTTTTAGTTTTTTGAGGAAGCTCCGTACTGTTTTCCATAATGGCTGTACTGAGGCTTACATTTGAAATTGAAATCCTTCCTTTCTCAGGAAATATTTCTTATTTGGGAATGGCCAGCTGATTCAGAGAGAGGAGAGATCTGCATCAACCCACAAAACCCTGTACCCCATAACCCTGTCTTTCATGTTTCAGGAGGCTCTGTAGTGGTTTGTGCCCCCTTCTGAGCCCCCATGTTGTTAGGTTCATCCTTAGTTACAACCCCCTGGAGCCTCCATGTGTGGCTGCAGGCACTCTCTGGCTGTCTCATCCACTCAAGTGGACACTGGTTCTGGCCAGTGACCTTTTGTCCAGTTCCTCTCCAAGCAGGAAAGCATGTCTATGACCAGTGACAGTCATCTGTCCTCCTTGAACAAACATCTGTGTGGTGACTTTGATGAAGAGGACTCAGGCTGACACCTCAGACACTTCCAACCATGCAATCTTTCATCACCAGCCCAGAGCCTTTGCTGAAGGCCTTTTCTTTCCTGAATCTTGTCTTTGATCATTTTTCACAGAAAATAGGAGGTGTTATTCAGAACACACAGAAAAGCCTGCAAATTGCTCTTCTCTGTCCTAATGCTTCTCAGAACCATCATTTTCCCCACCGCTCCCCTCCCCATCTCCTTCCTCCATCACCACCACCTATTTCCTTTATACCCTTCAAAGTTAACTGCATTGAAAACCCATGAAGGCTGACTTCTGAGAGGTCTTCTCTCTGCCCCAGCTCTCTCCTTCCAATTCGAAGAAGGCAAGTATTATTTTCTCATACACTCCTAGACATCTCTCTCCTCTTTATCACCTCTTGAGATCAAGAATTCTTGGACTCAACACACAAAACTTCATTAGAACTTTTTCCTAACTTATATGCCTATCCCCTTCCAGAGAATTCTATATCTTACCTGCTCAGTGGAATTACTTAATTCACTTCCGTTGATTAAATATTGAAAAGATAGATAACAAAGCACGTTCATGAGGACCAATTTTCCCCAGATTCCAGCTCTGGGAGAATACAAAGAAACCACAGAGCAACAGCAGGGTGTGCCTGATTTTTGTTTTGAATTTTTGTTTTGTTTTGCTTTCTGGGAGGAGGTCCCCAATGTGCTCTACAACTGGCTTTAATAACAAGAGACTAAGCAACCAAAAGTTTTTCTTTTGTTCAGAACAGACACTTCCCTTTTCCCATTACCCTTGGTGCCTAATGGAAACTAGATGAGACACTAGTTTATCATTCAGAAACTTATAAACTAGGAGTCACTCGTATCTGCTTATAAGAGGATCCAGCTGGAGAGCAGATTCCGCTTTTACAGCTCTTCCCTTCTCGAGTTCTAGTCACTTTTAGAAGCAATTAAGCAGAGCAATTTGAATAGTGTAAGCAATCACTTTAAACTAGTGTATCTTGTTATCATTTCAAGGGATCTATTTTCTAAATGAAGAAAGTTGCCAGTGAGAAATCAGAAATGTAAGGCCATCTCATCATCCATCCATCAATCCACCTCTAAGTTCAGGTGTGAGCATCAACTCTAAACTAGGCCCTGGGAGGGGGCAGGAAGTAGCTGACCCAGCACCTGTACTCCCTGGATCTACCTTAAGTTTGGGAAGACATGGTTAGTAAGAGTCATACCTTTATCCTAAAATGTGCTCCCTTTAAAGTAGTCAGGAGGGCAGCTGGGCTGTGCTCAGTTGGGGGACATTTACATGACGGACCAGGAAGCCTCCTAGGGAATATGGCAAAACATGCAAGTTTGCTTGCAGGTTAATGAGCTGGGGAAGAGTAGGTGAGTAACTCTGAGCATTTCCTGGCTCCAAATTCTGGTTTCTATAGTGGAGAAAACTCACTCAGATGCCTAGGTAGAGAGGACTAGGGGGAGGGGGTGGGGGAAAAGGAAAGGTATAAGTTAAAGGAGGGGTTCTATCACGTTTATTAGGACTCTTTGGTTGCAAGTAACAGAAACTGGCCGAGGCTGGATTAAACAGAAAGTGAGAATTTATTTTAAAGGTGTGTGTCAGCACTCAAGGATCAGAAGGCAACTGGAAACCAGAAAGGCCTACAACCAGGAATGGAAAACTAGCAGGAGTCCAAGAGCACTGCTTCTCTTCTGTTTTCTCTGCTTCTCTTTGCTCATGGAGGACCTGTTTCCCAGAAAGCTGTGATTTTGCTATTAGAAGGTAACCTCAAAGATGGAGAAACTGGCACATAATGAATGGCAGAGTAGAAGAAAATTCTACAGAAACACTGAGTCAGAACCGTGATGAACTTCACCGACCAGTGGACGTTTTTACTAATGTGATCCATGAAATCCCCTTTATTTTATAAGCCAGTTTACATTGACTTTTTCATGAATTGCAACCTAAAGCACCCTAACAAATACAGAGCCCTGTCCTCCAGGAAATGTTATTAGTTCCTTACATCTGGGCATCTCCTGAGCTCTTACCTCATGTGTCTTCCCAACAAGTGTCTAGAAGCAGCTTGGTGACTTTGGTGACTTTGGTGACTTTGTCTTTACTCCGTCTTATGTTGAGGAGGAAGAGTGGTTGAGTTTACTGGGGTTTTTTATTGCGGTGAAATATATATAACATGAAACTTACCATTTTGACCATTTTGAAGTGGCATTAAGTGCAGTTATGTTGTTGTGCAACCATCACCTGTTACTGCCATCCCATCACCAGAATACTTTCATCTTTCCCAACTTAAACGGTGCTCATTAAACTAAAACTCCCCACTTGCCCCTCCCCCCAGCCCCTGGCAACCACCATTCTACTTTCTGTCTCTATGAATTTGGCTACTTTAAGAGCCCCGTATAAGTGAAATCATTCAATATTTGTCCTTTTGTGACTGATTTCTCCCACTTAGCACGATGTCTTCAAAGATCACCCATGCTATATCATGTGTCAGAATTTTCTTCCTTTTGAAGACTGCATAACATTCCACCGTACATAAATGCCACATTTTGTTTATCCATTCATTTGTTGGTAGACACTTGCTTCCACCTTTTGGCTATTGTGAAAATGCTGTTTTGGATGTGGGTATACACACATCTGTTTGAACCCCTGCTTTCAAGACTTTGGTGTATATACCCATAAGTGGAGTTGCTGGTTCATATAGTAATTCTATGTATAATTTTGTGGGGAAACAGCCATACCACGCTCCACCTAGCTGCACCATTCTACATTCCCACCAGCAATGCAAAAGCATTCCAATTTCTCCACATCCTCACCAACATGTATTTTGTCTTGCTCGTTTTTGTTTTATAACAACCATCCTAATGGATGTGAAGTGTGTATTGCTTTTGCATCCTTGATAGCCCACCCACCAGCCAGGCAGGTGCACCTAGGAGATGTCACACCTTAGGTATCAGTTAAGAGATGTCACACCTTAGGTATCAGTTAAGAGATGTCACACCTTAGGTATCAGTTGATGATGCTATGGGAAAACAAAGATGGGATCTCTAACTGAGCATGGATCAAACAAATAGGAGTTGCTCAGTAAATAATTGTTAAAAGAGTGAGTGGGTAAGCAGCTTATTTGAAGTGAACCACCACACCCCACCAAAAAAAAAAAAAAAAACCCAGAAAACTCTACCAAGGGGCTAGGAATGTAGAATGAGAGGCTAATGGCAGGAGGTATAATATGGGGTACCAAAGTGAGGGGTGAGGGCAAAAACAAGGGGTGAGGACAAGCTCCCTGGAAGACTTTCTAAGGACACCTGTTCCTGGCCTCCCAATCCCCTTAGTATTCCTGCAGTCAGTGACGGCCTTGTTTTACACCAGCAATATGTGTTGTTGTGAGCACTTAAGTTGGGTGTCCCTTTTCAATCCATATCCTCTCAAACTTTTAGCAGGAGAAAGTTTCTACAGGCACCTAAATCTCAACAAACTTGCCTGAAGACAGCTGTGGAGATTTGTCCTTAGGATATGAGACTAGTGTTGATCAAATCAATATTGTTTCCATTGGGAAGATCCTGGGGGGTTAAAGACTAAGAAGTTTCAGTAGCATCAGGAACACTTCATAGCATCTGGAAGTGTTGCCTCACCAAGCCTGTAAAAGCAATCAGATATTTCTCTAAAGCTTGTCCAAACCACTTTGGTCTGGACACGAGGTTGGAAATCTCCTGAGAAGGAGCTTCTTTCTAAAGCTTGCTTTTTCTCTTTCCAGGGAGGATGAACACAGCAAACAAACAGCAATGCGACCTTGACGATGTGATTTTCTCCCGTAAACAGGCCGTGAGGAGGTTGGAGGCATGCTGTTTTCCCATTTTCTGGGCTCTGCTCTGGAAGCCTGGAATGCCATTTCTCTGACATTTTACTCCTCCACTGTGTCTTCCCTGAGTCACTGAGGAATCTCCATCCTTCCCTCTTCCCCTGCCCCGCCCTGCACATTCTGATCCACAACCCAGCCAGCAGCAGCTGGGGGGTCTCTCAGGGATATACGGACACCCCAGTCCCTTCTCAGTGAGGGAAGAAAGGGAAAAGGGATTCTTGCACCTTCAGTCAAAGTATCCAAAATAGCCAGTGAATTCCTTTTCTCTAAGATACACTGTTCTGTCCCAGAGGGTTTCACTGGAGGATGCTACCAAACATTTTAGGAAGAAACAATATCAGTTACACAAATTCTTCCAGAAAATAGAAGAGGCAGCAATAAAAAGGAAGAAACTACTGATACATGCAACAACACACATGAATTTGAAAAGCATTATGCTGAGTGATAGTGATAAAGTCAGGCACAAAAAGCCCCATAGTGCATGATTCAATTTATATAGCATTCTGAAGAAGACACAATTATAGGGAAAGATGCAAGATCAGTGGTTTCCAGAGGCTGGAGGTGGGAGGAGGAGATCGGACGAAAAGGGGCACACAAGACCTTTCTGGGGTGATGGAGTTGTTCTATATATTGATTGTAGTGGTGGTTATGACAGTATTCATTTATCAAAATTGAGCTGTACATTTAAAATGGGTGGATTTCACTGTATTAAATTATACCTCAAAAATGCTGACTTAAAAAAAAAGAAAATCCTGGCTTTCAAAGCATTAAATATCAATGTATTTAAAGCTAGCTTTAAAAAAACACATTTGCATTTATTATGAAGTATATATGTATGTGTGTGTATATGTACACATCTGCATACATATATATGTTTACATTTACATATTTTGTTTCTTCTCGTGCTGCCATGTTACCGTACCAGCCCCGATGTCAGGAAGAACAGCTTCTCTGCTGGGCTCACTGTCTCCAGTTGCACTTGCTCTCAACAGTCTCCTTTGTCTTAGGGAAGTGGATCTTGCCTAAGCTCAGCTTTGTGCATAGACATAGCAACCGCTCAGCCAGAGCCAGAGTTAGGTCCTGCGCTCAGGAAACTCACAGCTTGGCAGGCCCTGAGGGGATCGATGCTATAGATAGGGAACAGGCTTGTTAGTTACGTTGTCCTCCTAAAGTACTAGGGATCCTGTGAGGACTCAAGTGAGAAAATGCATGTGAAGGGCTGAGCACTAAGGAGACCCCCTCCCCCAAAATATAAACCATCACTGATACTTTTATCACCATTTCTATTCTTTATATTCTATCATCAGGCTCCATTTGACTTTTCTGCTATTAGGTACCATTTTCTGGAAACAAATTAACCCTGTCCTAGTCATTGCCCCACCTGCAAACATGAGTGAGGTGTGAGAGTGAATCTTACATTATATGTTGAAACATGAGGACCCTCAAGTGATAGTCAATTAATTCTTCTGACATGGGTTCTGGCCTCATCTCCACTGTGTCTAGGTCCAGGAAATGCCAGCGTTAGCCTTATATGTTTTGATTATTCAACAAATATTTATTGAGCACCCAAGATATGCCAAACATTCTTCCATGTACTGTGGATACAGGAGTAAACAAAACAGGCAAGGCTGCCTGCCCCATGGAGCCTGCTTTTTCATGCTAATTCAAAGTGACCTAATATAAAAAGAAACACTGTCTTCACACCAACAGTAACTCTGCTGAAAGAAGAGGTAAAGGGCTATAGGACATCTTCTTACCCTTGACTTTAAAAGTTTTCCAGTATGAGATAGAGAAGGATCTTAGAAGTATAGAGGAGCAAACCTACGAGAGATGTCCAAATGGAACAATGAGATAGAACTAAGTAATAGTTGAACAAGCTCAGAGCAGAAGTGAAATGCTTATGCATATACACCCTTCAAAATCCAACTCAGTTTTTAGGAGGGACATAGACTAACTTTTTTGTGTGTGGAACATAACAATGAACAAACAGGGAAAAGGACTCAAAATAATGTCCCATGAGGAATAGATGGAGCTGAGCCCAGAACTGAGCAATGTGTTTTCCCCCCTCAAGTACTTGAAGGTCCAATTCTGGAAGCAAGGTGAGGCTTATTCTATATAGCTCTAGAATGTAGAAGATACAGGGAGAGGTGCTTGGGCTCAAAATGAAGAGAAAGCCTTTTGCTATTACACTAGCCTTAATACAGAAATGGATACCTCAGTTTGGAGTGAGTTCCCCATCCCCGGAGGTGTTGAAGCAGGGACTGTGAAATTATTTCTTGGGAATGCTGTTTTACCTTGAGTGAGAGGCTCATTAAACATCAACTTATTAACATGCAGTGTGTATCTACCATGTTCCAGGCCAGATGATCCTGACCCTCAAGGACATCTGGGTCCAGTGAAGGAGGCACAGTCACCCAACTCTGCGATCAGTCATCAGTGTAGTGATAAAAATGAGCACAGAGCTCAGGGAGCACAGCCCGTAACTCAGCATAGGGATAAGGGAGAGCTTCCTGTGGGAGGTGAACTGAACTTAGTTTCAAATGATAAAAAGCAACTAACTAAGTATTCAAGGGCCAGGAAAGGATTTGACTAAAAGTAGTGGTTTCCAGGCTTGCACCATGGACTTATAGGGCATCTACACAGACCCTTGAAGGGCTTCGTGGGGATAAAACCATGTGGCCAAAGTTTCAGATACTTTCCTCACTTCAACAAAAGCAGGGAATTTTAATCTCTTGTATATCTTGGGCTCAATTTAAGATTTTCAATCTACATTTAAAATCAAATCAAAAGATAGTAAAAGATAACTCAGAGTCTGTGCCTCCTAAGTTGAGGTGTGCTTCATGGAGTTTGTGGCTCCATTTTGGAAGCATGGAGGCAGCTGGTGAGGGGAAGAGGTCCCACGGAGCCCCAGACTCAAGCAGGGACTCTTTGTTTCTGTCATTCAGCCATGCTGTTGGGTGCTGGAATAATGCAGTGAGATCAGGACAAACTGAATTAATTTCTTTTTCCAGAGGAGGCCTGTGACTTTAGAAGAGAAATAAGGACCCAACTTATCCAAGGAGCTAAGCCATGACATAGTTTTCTGCACCCTCCCTCTTCACTCTGGGGGAAAAAACTGTTTCAGCACCAAGGACAGTACCAACATGTTTCCACTCTGGGCTGTTCCTCTCAAGGGAGATCCAGCAGAAGAATCCAGCTTCAGGCTCTCCACTCCTCTACCCATATGAGAGCTGTGCCTGCCTGCATCTCTCCAGTACATGAAAATCCTGGTTCTACATTTGGACTTCTTTGGGGTCCCATCTTACTAGAAAATCAGACTCTGCTGCACTTAATCATTTCCCATCTAATTTGAACAATCTCCTTTGATTCAGAGTTATAATTAGCCTTAATAGCATGCTAAATATAAAGGTACAACACTCACCTCCAGGACATGACAAATGAAAAGAGAGCTGAGGGAGGAACCCTAATATTTTCTGTTTTCTCCTAAATGCTAATAGAGCAGCCAATAAACCACAGTTGGGGGTAATGGGTTTTTTAATGTAAGAGGGGGAAGTTTTGCAGAGGAAATCACCTCACATGTCAAGGTGAAAGTTTACCCCCACAGCACAAGAAGCATGGGAGGAAAAAGGACACATTCTCCTTTGTCATAGGAGATAGTAAGGAGTGAGTGAGAAATCAGTCTGACTCTGGTTTTCCAGGACACGGGATGGTTGGTCAGAAGCACGAGCACTGAGTACCTGGTCTACCCCTTAAGGGAAGCATGGGTCAGAGGCTTATCCTTGATAACCTTTACTTTCCCATCTCTTGAAGAGACACTATGAAACAGTGTGATGGGCACTTGGATCTGGCCTCAAACATTCTTCAGTATGAGTCCTAGCCATATCCCCCTTAGCTGGTCACTTCAATTCTCCAAACCACAGTTATTTCCCTAAGTAAAATGAACAAAATATCCTCCCTTTATTCATAAGATCACTAGGAGGGTGAAATGAGAAGCCTTGTGTGAAAATACCCAGCACAGGGCTAGATGTATAGAAGGTATTGGAAATATTATATTCTGTCCTGCACACTTGGAAGAAATTGGTTCTCTCCAGGGTGGATTGATACTGTTTCTAAGTGGCTTATTAATGACTGTCCAGAAAGCACAAGCCTCTCCCTCCATCTGTTCACTTTCTGCAAAGGTAGGCAAACAGGTTTGTGCCAGGTTCTCAGCCCAGTCTTATCTAAACTGGCCCTTGGCAGCATCAACTCCACATGCCCAGCGAAGTCAGAAACAGGTCAGTAAGTTTTGCGTAGGGATCCAAGATGGCTCTTCCAAATAACTGGTTTCTCGATTGCAAAGGAAATGAGCCTGAAAAATGTCTATAGCTTAATCATTAAAGGTGCTTTTGCTGAGGGCCAAAATCCATACTTTCACTCCTTAACTAGAAAGTGATGACTAAGCATTTACTACGTTAAGTATTGTGCTTAGTCCATTCTGGAATGCTTTGCATTCATTACCCACTCTGTGCTGAGCACGGCTCCTACAGGCCTTGGCGTGCAATACTCCTTGTTCTTAGAGACTCATCTCAGGTGTCCCCTCCTCCAGGGAGCCTTCACTGCCTCAAGATGACCTGGGGACCCCCTCTCTGTGGCCTCTGTCTTGTCTCCCTCACTTCACCCAGCTCTCCAAGGACAGGGCTTGAACCTGAAGTTTTTTGTGGCCCCAGTGCTTGCTTCAAGGCCTGAGATAGAATTAGCTGCAGAGGATCTATTGGAGACTGAAGGAACATGCTTGAGATTTCCTAGATTAAAAATACCCAAAGTCTATTCCCTAGAAGCCTGGTTCCATGGATTCTTTGCAGCTATTATATGAAGAAAGGATTTTTGTGGTCAATTCAGTTTGTGAAAAGGCAATGTTGAAGACTTCCTTGTTGCAGAATTCTGAGAACTATACAACGTGCTGCTGTCCTAGACTTGCAGGCAGGTGGTGGCACGTCATAAATTTAAGAATCTAAAAGATGAAGCAAAGCTTGCTGTCCCCAGGAAAGATGGCATCTGGGGAGGTGGGAGAGTTGGGCCATGCATCCCAGCCAGCCCTGCTCTACTGGAATAACAAAACACAGTCCCTTCTGTAACAGGAGCTGTAACCAGGGAGCTGGGTTTCTTCTGCCTACAAGTGAGTCTGGGTTTCCCTTGCTCCTGCTTCCCTGGAATGCAAATTGAGAGCAGCGGGCAAGCCCCTGTCAGCTGCTGGGCAGCCTAATTGCCCTACAGTCTCCTTACCAGGAAAATGCCTGTGGAGGCATTTAAGCCTTCTATGAAAACTCCTAATTAGAAAAATGCATCATTGTTTAGAGGGAGTGTTTGGGAAGGAAAACTCAGGTATGGAAGTGTGGCCGTGGTGTCTCTGTTGTCATTCCTGCTTTCTTGTCCATCTCCCTAGACTCTGCACATCTGCCCTGTGACCTTTTGTTACCTCTGGGCCAATTGCATTTGTATCCTCCAGGCAACGACCTACAGGGAAGCTGCTGATGGACCTAGCTCACAACCATCCCCCTTGCTGGGCCAGCTCTTCATTTCCTGCTGCCTCCGTCAGGGCTCTTGGCACCCTATCAACAAATCCCTCCTGGATCAAGGGTTGATCCCGGGTCCAACCAGCAACTATGCCTTCCCCCAGCTTCTGGAGGTGCAACAGCACATTGCTGCTTCTGCTAGGAGTAGGGCAGAGCCTCGCTGGCTGGAGAAGGATTCTGACCACGCAGACACCAAGATGGGCAGGTCCAGGACAAATCCCCTCTGACAAATCCTCAGGTTGCATCAATGGGGATGATACAGGCAGAGTCACGTTACGCGTCTTTCACAGTAACACAGAATGAAGCCACACACGACATCCCTCGGAAGACCTCTGTGTTTGCTCACAAATGGAGAGTCGGGCTTGAGTGCACAGAGTTTGCAATAAACGCCAGTGCTGACATCTGCTACACAGACACCCTAGAGTGAGTTACTTAGCCTCCCTGTCCCTCAACCTTCTTATCCACAAAATGGAATCACTATTAGCCTGATTCAATCGGTTAAGGCTCAGAAACAACCCCTTAGCTCACCTTCTTCTGGCTGCTGTGACTTAAAGATGCAGATGAAAAGGTGAGATGGCTGGACACAGGACAGAGCCCATCCTCAGGTATGGAGCACCTGCCACAGCAGGACCCATTATTGGCTGCTCTTTGGGTCCTGGGGCCCCCTGGGGCCCCCTGGGGCCTCAGGTGCTAACTGATCCTCCGCTGCCTCTACCAGCTTCACTTAAGAAGACTTGTTAATCACAATGCTTGGAGGAAGTTATTCAAAATGGGTGTTCATACATCTGAAGGATGGATCTGAAAGGAAACCACTTCTATTGCTCCCTCAGGTGGTTTCCTCTCTGCACCCCCATGGTTTGGTTCTTTGCAGTAGCCTCCTTGCTGGTCTTGGCCATTGATCTTATACCCCACTTCTCCTCCAGCACCCACATTGGTGTTGTTTCTAACTCTCCAGTGGCCTAGCATTGAAGCCCAAATTCTTGATCATGAGGACCATGAGGACTGCAGGCTTGTTCAACCCCTCACCTGCTCCCCATTTCTAATAGCCCCTTACACTCACCTCTGCAAGTTCCCCGACAGCCCCCAAACCTGTATTTGCAGTTTCTCTCCCTTCATCAAGCTTCAGAGCCTGTGTTTCTCCACATTCTGCCTATGTCTATTACAGTTGTAACCAATTACTACAAACTTAGTGGCTTCAACATTTCAATTCTTTTCTTACAGTTCTGGAGACCAGAAGTCCTAAAATCAAGGTATTATCAGGGAAAAATTTCCCTTGGAGGCTCTAGAGGAGAATCCATTTTCCTTGCTTTTTCTGACTTCTAGTGGCCTTCTAAATCCCTTAGCTTGTGGCCTCTTCCTCTACATTCAAAGCCAGAAGCATAGCATCTTCCAGTCTCTTTCTCTCTGCTCCTATGATCACATCACTTTTTCCAATTCTGATCTTCCTACTTCCGTCTTATCATCCTTATGCTTACCTTGATCCCACCCAGATAATCCAGGATAATCTCCTCATCTCTAGATCCTTAACTTAATCACGTCTGCAAAGTCCCCTTTGCAGAAATAACCTAAAATATTCCCAGGTTCTAGGCACTAGGACATGAACACTTTGAGGAACCATTTTTTCTGGCTACTACACAGCTCCACTTCAAATTCTTCTATACTCAAGAGATGTCCATCTCAATTATTTTTGGTACAGAAAAATGACTCAGTGTAATCCAAGGGCATTTTTCTTCTAGAGCCTTGCCTTTTGGGCATCTCATGGGTATGCTCCAACCCAACCCCTTAGAAACAACTGCTCCATCCATTCAGACCTTGAGGAGCTCATGCAATCCGGAGAGCTGAGCACTCATCTTCCATTATGCATTTACTTAACATTTACTGACTGCTCTGGGCTGGACCCTGTGACATCCCTAAGATACAGAGATAAAGTAAAACAGAGAGTCCTTGCCCTGAGAGATTTACAGTCTCCTTATTTGCCCTGTGTCTTGTTCATATCTTTTTCCTGATTCCATCTCTTGCCTGTGGATGGCACGGGTTCAGTAGAGTTGAGCTGAAATGATCTGAGATGTCACTCAGCAACATCAACCTCCCATAAATTCTCTTTGCCGCTCTCTTCCTGCTCTCACCATCCTCCAGAGCACTCATGGTTCATGGCAAGAAGTGCCTCCCACTAGACTGGAGAGACTGGAGCCCCAGCTGAGGGCAGACGATTTGGGCAGAGTGTGTGTGTGTGTGTGTGTGTGTGTGTGTGTGTGTGTGTGTGTGTGTGTTTGCTCTACTCGAAGCCAGGTGTCTGATGGCTGGAGACCGCTCTCCCGCATGATGCTCCACAGTGAAACGCCTAGGCCATTGCACTATGTGATTCGGATCCATGATTACTTGTTGCATAAAGCAAGTGCCTGCCTGATTGTGCAGACACAGGAGGGACTCTGAAAGCACTAAAGGAAAGTGATTCTGCAGCTAAAGTCACATTAGTGGGGAGGGAAATAGCTCAGTGGTAGGGTGTATGCTTAGCATGCACGAGGTCCTGGGTTCAATCCCCAGGACCCTTGCTAAAAAAAAAGTCATGTTAAATATTTATGTCTGAGAAACTATCTTTAAGAAGTTGGGAGCAAACTCTAGAATGGCTCTATCATGAACAACAACAACAAAAGTGGCACAAACAGCGTCCACAGCCATGCTTGGGCAATGAAGGGGTTCAGAGAACCATTTTTTTTTTCAACAAGTGACTGAGGATCTGCACCATGCCAGGCACTGTTGTAGGCACCAGGAGACTGGCAGTGAATGAGCCAGTCAAAATCTCTGCCCTTCCAGAGCCTGCTTTCTGGTAATAACTGACATTTACTGGATGCTAACTACGTGCCAGGCAGCGTTCTAAGTGCTTTACCTGTGTTAACTTCTCCTGGCCTGGCCTTCTAGGGACAGTTATTTTCAGTCCTGCTTCACAAAGAGGGAAACTGAGCACAAAACAGTCAATTAACCTGCCTGAGATCACAAAGCTCCAGGGTGGACAAGTTGGGATTTGGTCCCAGGCATCCCCGTGCTGTGAATCCTAGACTGAACAGTTTCTTGGCTTTCTTCTCATCTTAGAGAAGGAGAATTTAGGAAAAAGTCCTAGCCTTCCAAGAGTTAGAGCAGAGAGAGACAGACTCTGGCCTCTGGGATTTGGGAATTGAGAGGAAAGAAGAGAAACTGAAAATAAGAAGGAAAAGGAAATGGTCTTAGGCCCCCTACCAGCCTCTATAATGCCTGAAGTCCGATCTTTAAAGTTTCCGTTTCTCTAGACAAAACATCACCATGGTCTGTGTTAAGGGGCCTTAGTATGAATGGAGCTAATGTCTTATGAGCTTCTTCCAAAGGTCAAGAAGGCAACAGACACTTTGTATAATATATCTTATTTAATCTTTTAATCAACTGTTTAAGGTCATTATAACACAATTCACCAAAGGGTAAAATCAGGTTAGGCTGTTGGATACGGCAGGTTTCAAATCCAGGCACGGGCAAAGCCCTGTCTAACGCTCTTTCCAAGACCTACGCTTCCTTGTTCAGTCTGCAGCATCAGTATTATTTAAAACATTCAATCCTCTTAACCCAGAAAATCTACTTCTAAATATCTCTCCTTAGAAACTGGTCAGATGGGAATAAAAATGCTCATCATAGTCGTATTTACAATAGCAAATTTTAAAAGTGGGAGGAGGGAATAACAGAAATACCCAGTAATGAAAAACTGAATAAATAGTGTGAGTCATTTAATAAAATCCATGTAATACTTTCATAAAAGATTTATTTAAACATGGAGAATTGTTCCAGAGATATTAGGCAAAAATATGCAGGCTTTGAAATAAATGAAGCTTATATGAATATATCTGTACGAGATAGAACCATTGAAACTGCCACTTTGTAAAGCCAAAATGATTGAATATTGGCAATTTCATGCAGTTCAACCTAATAGGGAAACAAATCTGATGGATGTACACAAAAATGCTTGTTGCAGATCTCTTATTGGTGCTTTCAAAAAGATTTTCATTGTGCTTTTTTATAGTTAAATTTCTTCCACACATGCATACATTGCTCTTGATCAGAAAAACCTATTAAAATAAATGCAAATAATTAGTAGCATTAAAAGTACTATTTGACATTATTATTAAGGAGGATGCTTGGTCTCTCAGATGTTATGATCTGAGAATGGATGTTTTTTAATGATCTAGTTCCAGTGGTTAAATTGAGGACTCATGACAAAAAAATTGAACAGTTGGGGAAACTGATTTGTGAAATGACTTTTTTCTTTTTGGAAACGTCTGAGCTCTAAGTTATCAATCAAACAGTGTGCAATCTTTAAGGTAGTGAAATCACTGGACCGTTTTAAAATGCCATGAGATGGATACAGCATCAGATTTAAAGTTAAACCTTTGCCGTGAAGAATTTGCAACTGGCTGAATTAACTGCAAGGCAGTTAACCTGCAGTGCTATAAGGATCTAGTAGTTCAAGGTTGGGATGATGAGCCAATGCATGTCTCCAGCAGAAATGATCACAATACTTGAAAGTCAGAATTTTGTTTCTGTTTCCCCCGGGAAGGTCAGTCATTTATTAGCTTAAGTGAGACTTCAAACTTTGAACCCCAAGAAAATGCAGGTGGACCTGGAATCTTGGCTGGGAAAGACAAGACAGTGTGCATTACACAGTACACCATACACGTTGGCAATAATGATTCTAATATAAGGGAGATAGATGATTCCCTTGACAACGGAACGTCAAGGAAACCCCAGTAAACAGTTTCCCTGATGGTACGTGCTTCCATGTTGCAAACTTACGGTGTGCTTTTTAGCCAGGACACTGAGACCACTAACAGTTTTGACTCTTAATTCTAAACTCTAGTCCATGCTTCCCCAGAGAACTGAGAAGAGGCCTCCAGAAGTCTGCTCGCCCTTTTGAGTGTAATCATTAGATTTGGCTCTTGGTTTTCCTTACGTGTTAGGTGGGTTTTTTTGTTTTTTTTTAATTTTAAGTTCTTTCTTCCTTTGCTAATTGTGAACTCCTCAAGGAAATAAAACATTATTGACACAATTCTATGCACACTGCACAGTCACACATGCTGGTAGATAAAATAAGAAAAACAGAGTTAATATTCAGAAAACATTAAACTAATGTGCGTTTCACCCTTTCCTGCATAAACCATGTTTCTCAGCATCCAGCCAGCCATTATGATAAGAGAAAAGGCAGGAACAGAAATGGCAGGTGGGAAACTCCCTTTAAACAAGAGTGAGAGGGGCAAAGAGCTGGGAGGATGGCTCCCAGACAGCCAAGAAGGCATGGAAAGATTCCTGGGAACAGGGAGCTCTCAGCTGGGTATGAAAACTGTACCATTAGGGAGGAGATTCTGTACTATTCTGCAGGAATATTCTGGGTTCACCATTTCATTTCTCACTAGCTTCTGCCCTGTGCTGTTTGTAACTGTTCACAGTTTTTAAATAATGCAACTCCCACTACTGCTCACCAGAAGCATGCCATATGAGGTTGCCTGCATGGGAAGCAGTTCAGTCACAGATCAATCTGTCTACCTGGAAAGACCTGCACTTGGGATTTTTGACTTGAGGGTGCATGTTGGGAACTTAGGTCTGCTTTCTGGGACCATGTGTTAATAGACAGGCCATGTGTCCTAACTTGAAGATCAAAACTACCTCTTTTATATTTTGCAATAACAGATAAGCACAGGGAAACTTGGTTTCATTTATATGAATTCTGTCTGTGCATCAGGAGCTCCCCATGGTATAGGAGAATTTCCACCACCAGTAGGGGTTTTACCTACAGCCACCAGAGACAGCATGGTCAGCGTCAAGAACTAGATCTGCTCTCCCAAGGACCCACCTTCAAAGCCAAGTAAGAAAATGGTAGAAAGAGGAGAATGAACCTCCAGGTCACAGCCAATGGTATGGGGAGGCAGAAAACAGCAGGTGTGAGAAATAGGTCAATGCAAACTCTAAAGCTATAAATGCTGAGAACATGACTCAATATTACAGATGGTTCAACAAAAATACCTGAAATGCCTAATAAAAAATGTGTCAGTTTCAAAATACATGTATACCTGATTTAGGATGTTTATTGACAAAAAACATTACCCACTTTTACTTTGTATGGTATGAATGACTTTTAAGCATTCTTTTTTCTCCGATTTTACCTAGAAAATGTCAATCCTAAAGAGAAAAAAAATGGTATCAAGAAGACCCATAAACCCTTCATCCATAACCAAAGTATATTTTTGCCACATAATTTCGTCAAGTTTACCCACTCTCTCTCTCAAATAGTTTGGCTTAAGTATTTAAGATAAAGCATGGAGGGAGGGTTCAAAATGGTGGTACAGGAAGATCCTGAACTCACCTCCACCCATGGGCAAAACAAACCTACAGCTGCATATGGAATAAATACCTTTGAACAGGACCTGAAAACTGGATGAAAAGAGGTTCCATAACAAAGGGTAGAAGGACAGCATCAAGACAGGTAGAAGACACAGAGATACAGACTCGTCAAGGAAAAAAACCATGCCCCAAGCATGGAGATCCACAATCCAGAAGGAGCAAAAAGATATGGATCTTTTCAATGATGAGTGAGAGATGCCTCCACACCAGGCACCCAATCCTCAGATCCTGCACAGGAGAGGCAAGCCCCACAACACTTGGCTTTAGAAACCAATGGGAAATACATCCAAAATAACTATAGAACTGTAGGAAACCAAAGACCTACTCTTAAAGGGCTTGTGTGCAGACTCACTCAACTCATAAAACACTGCAAAACCTCCAGATTGAAAGGCTAATAGACATAGAAGGGGACCCACCTACTAATCTCGAAGTGTCTTCCAGAGAGGTAGAAACCAGTTAGGACTCTCTCTGGGGACTGAGACACTGGTGGAAGCCATTTTTGCAATCTCAGGCTACCGTGCTAATGGAAATGCTGGTGGGCATCATTTTGGAAATCTCTCTGTACCTGTTAGCATCAGTGGGCACGTCCTGCCGAGGGCCCCATTCACCCCTGTGCATCCACTGGGACTCACACTTGGACAGGTGATAACCCCACCCCCCAACACCTCACAGCAGCCATGATGAGGGCCAGCAGCTGTTCTGGGAGCCAGCCTTGCCCACCAGCACACCACACCAGCAAATCACAGCAACAGCCAAGGCCCCAACACAATAAGAATGTATGTGCAGTCTACACAGTGGACACCCCTTGAGTGCCTGGCTCCAGTGGCCAGGAAGGACTGTGCTTCTGAGCCCCACAGGGCATCTTCTACCTAGACCACTCCTTCAAGACAGAGAGGTAGTTGATTTAACTCATACATAGAAACAAACACAGAGAATAAGGCAAAATGGGGAGACATAGAATATGTCCCAAATAAAAGAATAAGACAGAATCTCAGAAAAAGAACTAAATACAACAGAGATAAGCAATCTACCTGATAAAGAGTTCAAAATCATGGTTATAAAAATTCTCACCAAATTTGGGACACAGTGAGAAGTTCAACAAAGAGATGGAAAATATAAGAAAATAACAAACAGAAGTTATAACAGAACCCAAAAACACACTAGATGGGTTCCACAGTAGATTGGATGAGATAAAAGAACAAATCAACAAACTGGAAGACAAAGCAATGGAACCTACCAGACAGAAGTGAGAGGGCCAGTCTTAGGAAGGCCAGCCGCAGCTACACCTGGGGTCCGGAAAGGAGGAGCAGGGGACCCGGGAGTGTTGGGAGTCCAGTTCAGACGCTCAGGCCAGGGGTACCCTCCTGCCGGGGGACTGGTCGCTTTCAGGAAGCTTCTGCTGAGGCAGATGGGCAGCATCTTCTTGATCAGTGCTTCAGCGGTGGAGCAAACACCGCTGGACCTGACAAGGCTCCTGGAAGCCCAACAGAGTGTTTGAACACCCCCAGACTCCTGAGTCCAGCTCTGTGTTAGAAAGAAAGAGCCGTGGCTAGGACCCTAGCCTGGGCCCGCCCCAGCTGCCCACCTCTTCTAAAGGTCACCGAGATTGGGCAGAGGGGCTGTCCCAGCCCAATCACACCATCCCTCCAGGCCCCGCCCCAAGCCCTATGTGGGCAGCCCCACCGAGCAGGAAGATTCCTCTTGCTGGGGTTGGAGACCCACCTAAACTGATCTGACACAAAGCAGCCCCAGCAGCTCCCAGGGCCCCTTTCCCTAGGCTCACGGCCCCGTATTGACCTGCAGGGCCTTCTTATTGCCCCCTTAGTCAGGGCCACTGGCCTAAGCCATGTGCCCCTTGGCCCCTGCATGAGTCACACGTGAGTTGGTTCCTCCATGGCTTTTCACTGGGAGGCAAAGACAGGTGCATCCTCCCAAGCCGAGGGGACTCTGGGCTCCCCTGACCCACCAGCCAAACAGAAAAGAGGACTTAGCAGGTGAGGGAAAGCCAGAGAGAGAGAGAGAAATGCCTCAAGCAAACCAGAGCCCTGAAAGTCTGTGTCCATCACAGCAAAGCTCCATGCCTAGTACCTAAGTCCTTAATACCCTCCTCTCGGTGGAGTGACCCTCCACAGGGGCCTGTCTGACCCTCTAAACGTTGCCCTCCTGCCCCTCTACCTGCTCTGATCTCAGGGAATGGAGGCCCCTCCAGCTGGGTGCTCCAACAGCAGGAATCTATATTCTCACTGTTCTGGAGGCTGGAAATCCATGATCAAGGCATCGGCAGGTTTGGTGTCTCCTGAGGCCTCTCTCCAGGGCTTGCAGGTGAACGTCTTCTCTGTATCCTCGCAAGGTCTTTCCTCCAAGTGCGCACACCCTGGTGTCTCTTCCTCTTATTACAAGGACACCAGTCCCAGGGGATTAGGGGCCCACATTTATGAACTCACTTTACCTGAATTACCTCCTCAAAGGCCCCATCTCCATGTGCAGTCACATTGGGGTTTAGGGCCTCAGCATGAATTTTGAGGGAACACAATTCAGTGCTTATCAGTTACATCTTCTTGCCTTTCCTGACTGCCCCATTCCCATCCTGCCTCAGCCTTTTGATAACGCAGGATGCAGGTCTCTGAATGCACATGCTCACCCCCTCCCCATGCCCAGCCCGGCCACGCGTGTAAGAGAAACAGCAGCCAGACCACGTCTGCATCTCCTCCCTCTGGGACAGCTCCACTCGGAGCCTGGGGCTTCCCAAAGCCAGGTTTTTGTTTCTCTCTCCCATTTAATTAAGGAGTGAGGCAGAAGAGTGCTTTTTCAAGTTTAATGACTGTTCTTAGTTAGCACCATCCAGCAAATGACTTCTTAAATTGAGGACCAGAAAGCACTCAATTTTCTGGATATTTACTGTCACATCTACAGCAACACAGCTGCCACCGAGCGTGTGATTCCCAAGACTCACGCTGAGACTGGAGGTGATGCCAGTCTCCCAGCCCTGAGACCTCCAAACGAAAATAGCAACTGTCTATCCGTCTCAGGGTTGGCAAGACCACGGTCTTCCTCCCAGACCTTCCTGCGTGCATTTCAGGGGTGGCTGATCCTCAAGACACCACCAGGCGCAGCTGCCTGCCCAGAGAGGCGGGAGAAAGGCATCTGATCCAGGTGCAGAGCCCACACTCACCTCTTTCCAGTCAAACGCCCAGCATGAGGCCCTGCCCTAGTTCCAGCCCTGTCCTGAGAAGAAGTAAGACAGTTCCTTGTAGGTGAAATCCGAGGGTGGTGCATTTGAGACACAGCGTCAGTGTTTCTTCCAAGGAGGGAGGCTCCGGGTAGAGAATAAATAGCTGAGTTCAGAAGTTAGACTGTGTATCCGCCTAGAAACCCTTGTCTGGCTTCTGCATTCCTGGATAGCTGGTGGGAGAGACAGGGAGAGTTCTGATGGCATCTCTGCTGCTGGAGTGAGGAGTCAGCATCACCTCCTCTGGGTTGCTTTGAATTATCTCCTCCCTCCTCTATGTGGCACAAAGCAAAAGCATTTTCTCCAGTAATCGAGGAAGGTCTGAAACCCCAGAATGCCTGGTCTGGAGCCACAGCTCTGGGAGGGAGTACCATTCGCCCCTGCTCTGGGAACCTGACATCTGGTATTTCAGCCTCACGCTGACCAGGCTGCCTCCTGCCCAGTGGGCTCCAGGGAGTCTGCCGGGATGACGGCTCACATGCCAGGAAAAGCACATCAGGGCTGTGCTGGCCTTGCGCCAACAGCAAAGCCAGGGTGCCTGCCCTCCACCCACATCCACTCCCCGTGGTCATTCCTGTATCCAGAGCGCTTCCGCAGCACCTCTGGTGTGACTCACGGCCGCAGGAGATGTGCTGGCCACTCAGCCTACTCCGGGTACCACGTTTCCTCCACAGCAGCTCTCACCCACCGGGATGCTTCAGCCCCTTCAGGGCTGTGGTGCTTGCCACGAGCTGTTCCCTTGGCCTAGAAGTCCTCCCTCTTCCTCTCGTCCCCTGTCGACCAGCAAACTATTGCTTTGGGAACCTGCTGTTTCAGGAACCCACTGGGAGCCTTTGAAGAGAAGCACTACATCTTATGTGTCTACTCCCCAACACGGTGCCTAACACTGTGCCAGCTGGCGTTTGCTTAGTAAACACTTGTCACAAACACAAATATCAACCCATTAGTTGCTATTGCTGCATGAACAAATTACTACAGCTTGAGCAACTTAATGCAACACGCATGTATTACCTCTTGGTTTCTGTGGCTTGGGAATCTGGGCACAGCTGCAAAGGAACCTCTGCTCAGGGTCTCACAAGCCTGAAATCGGGCCATCAGCCAGGCTGTGCTCCCCTCTGGAGCTGCGTTCTCTACCAAGCTCACGTGGTTGTGCAGAATTCAGTTCCTGCGCTTGTAGGACTGAGGTTCTCAGCTCCTAGAGGCTGCTCGCATGTCCCTGCCATGTTAGAGAGCTACCATCATAGCAGAGCCCACCTTCACAGCTGGCAAGAGAGTTTAAGAGAGTTTCTTTCTCTCTCTAGTTGGCTAAAAAGGAGTCTCACATAACATAACGTGACCAGGGGTGCATATCCCAACGCACGTGCTGTGCACTGTAACCTAATCGAGCAAGAGACGTTCCATCAGTTTTGCCATATTCTGCTGGAAAGACAGGTTCCACCTGCACAAGGTGGGTGGGGTGGGGGGGGTGTTTCTCCAGGACATGACTCATTGGAGGTCACCTTGGGGTAGTCTGCCCCAATCAACAACTCAAAAAATGACAAATAATTTTTTTTAAAAAGCTAACATTTACTGAGCTCTCACTCTGTGCCAGGCACTGTTCTCAGCCCTCTCTAAGCAATGAATGAATGAAGTACGGAACCCGGTGAATGAATGAAGGATAGGGAGAGCCTGGATACCCTGTCTGGGTACCATGATGTGGGACAGAAGAACCAGGAGAGGAGTGAAAAAGCAATGACTCCCCCCAAAAAATTCCATCTCCCCCCACTAGGTCATACAGCGACTCAGCTCCAAATCAGCTAATCATCTATCTTTGCACGTATTCTAGAACTGGGCTCCCTGCTAAGACCAAGCCCCAAGCTATGATCCAAGTCCCCTCTACCTACCCTCTAGACTCCAAGTGCCAGCCTGTCTGCCGAGCAGAAGTGTGCTACCTAACCCATCCCCACCACCCCTTTCTCTGAGGTTGTGGACACTGGAGACCATGCCCTCCTTGGCCCTCTGTCCCCCTGCTCCTGGTTCCTTTCCTCTCTCTCCTTCTCTCTGTTGGTCCACTTTGGCCAGTCCTTGACTCTTGCTAGTGCCCAGGGATCCACTTCCAGTCCAGCGGTGCTCTCGTCCAAGACCCCTCCCCTATCCTCTACCCTCTGTGGGCATAGCTGACCCCACAGCTTTAACCTCCACTGCCTGCTGATAACTCACACACCAGTCTGTACACCCTAGTTACCAGGTGGATCTTCGAGCCCACAGTTCCAGCCACCACCGTGGGATATCCTGCAGGCTTCGCAGCTCAATATGGTAAAAGGAATTCACCAGCTTTTCCCCAAACCCGCTCCTCCTATGTCCCCCTCCTGATTACCACGCACAGAACTCTGGCTCAGTTCTCCCTCTCCCCCTCTCCCCACACCTTGTCCTGCTGATGCTGCCTGCATAACAATCCTCATCCTTCTCCCCACTTCTGCCTCACGTTGTCCCTCACGATCTGTGCCAGTGTACTCCTGAGGTGCACATCTCACCACCTCCCCTTTTCCCCTAGAACCCTGCCCTCTGGCTGTACTAAGCTGATTTCAGTTTCCTGAAGGAAGGATCTTTCTCTCCTTTCCAGGATTTCACTCTCCGTCCCCCTTCCACCTGGTCAGTCTCCCTCTGCATACTCTTCTTTAACTAATAACTTCTATTTGTCTTTCAGGACTCCACGTAGATGCCACCTCATCCAGGAAGCCTTCTGGGACTTCTTCAGGCAGATTAGGCTGCTCTCTGGGACTCTCAAACCCCTCGTGCTGTCTCTACCAGAGACAGAGTTATCATCACGTGCTGTCAGCATCTCCAGAGACCTCATCACACGGCACCAGCCTCTTCCATTCCCTCATCTGGTCTGTGAATTCCTCAAAGGCAGGGTCCCTGTGTCCTCAGGACCTGGCCAGAGCCTGGCGCAGAGTGAACAGTGACAAATGCGGGCTGACAGTGGTAACAAATGACTCACCTGCCATTCGCTTGCATCGCCAGCTGTCACCTGTCCGTTTCGCCTGCACACTCACCCCCATCAGGTTTGTTCTCAGGCTGTGCCCTGCTATTTCTGACCAGGACCTGAGGCTATGGACCCTGCTTGCCCAACTCCATGTCAAAGATACAGATTTCACTGGGCTCCAGCGGTGTTTTACATGGGGAATTTGGGGTAAGGGGCCGAATAAACAAAGCTCTCTTTTCCCACCCCCACCTGACACATAGTTGTTTATTTTGCCCAGAATGTCCCGCCTCCTTTTCCAGCTACCTAATCTCCATCATCCTCCAAGACTCGAGTAAGCTGCCACCTGTGCCAGGAAGCCTTTCTCGATCCCCAAGCTGGACTGGGCACCCCACCAGTGTGCTCACACAGCCCCCATGCTCCCCGCTGCAGTGCACTCTGTCCCCCGTATTTCAATTTCCTGTTTACGCTTTGGCTCTCCCACTGGCTGGGAGCTGCTCTGGGACCAGACAAGAGTATGCAGAACCCAGTGTGCTGGCCAGAGCGGTCTGGGCTCTCCGGAAAGGGAGCCCATTGTGGGAGCTGGCGCCGTGGGGTAGCAAATGAAAGAGAAAGAGAGCTTCATTCTGGCTGCTTTTAACAGCTCCCTTTAATGGCTAAAAGGAAGATTCACTTGATGAACTCTGGGCCTGAAGATGCTTAAAAGATAAATATTTTTGAAACAGAGAAGCGACCCTTTCTACCCTGGATTTGGAACACTCAAAGCCTTTTTTTCATGTCAGTTTAAAAGATTTATGAGACCTGCTCCTTGCTGTGTCTCTGGGTAGATGTTCCCTACGAATGCATTAATGAGTAGTAGAGAAACGTCACAGTGGCCGTGGTGCGGATGTGCCACCAGAGTGTGTATCTCATTGTGACCCTTGCCAGGAGCGGGGGCTGATTTCCAGGGCCATCACTCACAAAATCAGCCCCTTCAGAGCTTTTGTATGAGCTTCAGCAGCAGCATCTTAATAAGCCCTGTGCTTGGAGTCGGGGGAGACGTGATCATGGGCCTCCGGTGTGCTCGCAACCCCGCGCGTTACCAGCCACTTGGACACCAGTGTCAGGAACCCAACTCAAACTGGCTGAAGCACAAAAGGGACTCCACGGTCTCCCAGCACTGCGAAATCCAGCGGTACGTCCGCCTGCAGACCAGACCTGACTGGACTCAGGAGCTCAACCCAGGCCTACAGGACCTGGCTCTCCATTCCACGGCCATACTCCTCCATGCAGCCATCACCGTCCCTTGGACTCCCCGGACAAGGGTGCCCCCAGAACCCCTGACTTCCTTCCTACCAGTCCAGCAGCCCTGGAAGAAAAGAGGGCCCTCTTCTTCCAGCGAGTCTCAGCACAAATTCCAGGACAAATTCTGATTAGCCAGCTTGGGGTCATGTGATAACCCCCAAGGCAGGAAGGGAGGGTCAGCTCAAGGCTCACCACATGACCTGAGGGCTAAAATCACAGCATTACCACTTTATAAAAGAGGAGTAGGGCCCAGGCCAGCAAAAGCATCAGATGTCCACTGTGCCCCCCGGGGACTCGGTTTCCTCATCTACGATCCAGGGGATTGGCCTCATCTAGGAAATTTCTAAAATCCTTTCCAACACCCAAAGAATGATTTAAGCTGAAAGTTGAGATGGATTTTTTAAAAAAGTTTTAGTGGCTCAGATCTGATGTTTACCTGGATGTTTAGGTATCAGGAAAGAGGGAGAGAGGTCATTGGGGACAATCATGCCCCCTCAACACACACACACACACACACAAAGAGCCAGATCCAGTCTGAATGGTGACCTCTGGGGCTAAGTAGTCTCTGGTTCCCTCCTCACCTGCTGCCCAGGCACCCCATGAGCTCTGCCCCGACTCAGCACCTCTGGGCCTAGAGCAGGTGGTTCTCGCTGGGGATGCTTTTGCTCCTTTCACCCCAAGACATTCAGCAGTGTTTGGAGGCGTTTTTGATTGTAATGGATATACCAAGGCAAGGAGGGGGCTGCTGGCATCGGGTAGACAGAGGCAAAATATCTAGATATTTAGGTGTTGAGATGCTGCTAAACAGCCTACGGTGCACAGGACCACCTCCTAAAACCAACAGTTACCTGGCCCTACGTGTCAATAGTGCTGAGGCTGAGAAACCTGTGTCTGGAGGGAACAGTTCTGGAGCACCTGCTATGATTGCCTAGACCTTTACTCTGCACAGCTGGGAATCAGTGCATCGACTTACCTGGGGTTGTCATCAGGGAGAACCCCTGCAGGCTGCAGCGTGGAGAATGGTTGAAGATGAGGCAAGAGAAGAGGGTCAGGAAGGCAATTTGGAGGCAGTTGCCATAGTCCAGGCGAGAGCAAGGCCGGCCTCGTGGGCCTGTGACCTGTGCAGTCACATAGGTCCCCATGCTTAGGAAGGACCGCGTTTGGTTTACTGCTCTGCTGCCACCGTCTTGAAATTCTTAATCACTGTTGAACAAGGGGCTCTGCATTTTCATTTTGCACTGGGTCCTGCAAACCATGGAGCCAGTCCTGGGGGAGAGATAACTGGGTCTGAACCAGGGTGATGGCCATGAGAACAGCAGGGTCACCCTTCTCTTTGGGAAAGCACCACCCACCTTTTTGACACCTCAAAGTTCCAGGCACTGGCTATGAACAGGGGCTGGGGGTTGCAGAGAATTGATTGTGGCAGGTCCAGTACAAGACAAGGGCAACTGAGCAAAGGGATCCAGAGGCCAAAGACATGCATGGCCTTCCTCCAGCCAGGCAGGGACAACACACCCAACCAAGAGGGGACGCTTCTCATCCACTTGGCCTGCATTGGGAGAGAGAGAGAAACAGCCCGGGCAGCGCCTGTAAGCAATGAGGAGGCATCTGGAGGTCTAGCATCAAGGAATAAGAACACATTTCTCCCCCAGAAGCCGTACTGTATGCTGGGCCGCAGCCCCAGAGCTGCTCCGTGAAGGCAGGCTGGAGCCAGGACTTGAGTGGGCCCAACCATCTCAGATTTTCCGGGGAGCCCACGGGGTAGTCATCATGGGTACAAACTCCAGAGTCAAGGGCATCTGTGTGCCCATTCACACCATCACTATTAGCTCTGTGACTCTAAGTCATTTACTTAACCTCTCGGAGCCCCCGTTTCTATCAAATGGAAAGCCAATAGCACCAACTGCATGATAGGCTGGGTCAGTCAGATAAGATATTGTACTTGTCAAATCCTTAGCCCAGTGACCGACCTGGAGAAAGTTACTTAACTTCCCTAAGCCTCAGTCCGCTCAGCCATAACACAGGGAGATGACATTGCCCCTATGTCACCGTGTTGCCCTGAGGATTAGAGCAGATGATTCACAGAGTGTTTGTTCTCCTGCTCTGACCATTGCTTGGACTCTGCAACTCAGAACCGTGTGCCCTGACACTGATCTCCATGATGAAGCTGAGCCTCAGGAGAATCCCACCTCCAGCCCAGACCCCGGAAGGAAGCTGTGTTCCTCCATCTCTGCCTCCGTATGAGGAAACACGTGGCTTCCTAGTATTTCCCTCGGTGATACCCAAAGGAACCCCCAGCCCATATTGACATCCCTCTTTTTCATAGTGCAGTCAGCATCCTGACTCTGTAGTGTCTGGGAGCTGGGGGTATATGTGTGTGTGTGCGCACATTTACGTGGGTTAAGGAGAGATTCTTTTTTTTATTGAAATATAGTTGATTTACAATGTTGTATTAGTTTCAGATGTACAGCAAAGTGATTCAGTTATATATATCATTTTTCAGGTTCTTTTCCATTCTAGGTTATTTATTACTAGATATTGAATATAGTTCCTGTGCTGTATAGTAGGTCCTTGTTGTTTATCTATTTTATATTATATATATAGTAGTGTGTCTCTGTTAATCCCAAACTCCTAATTTATCCCTCCCCCTCTTTCCCCTTTGGTAACTGTAAGTTTGTTTTCTGTGTCTGTGAGCCTGTTTCTGTTTTATAAATAAGTTCATTTGTATCATTTTCTCAGATTCCACATAAAAGTGGTACCATATGATATTTGTCTTTCTCTGTTGGACTTACTTCACTTAGCATGATAATCTCTAGGTCCAACCATGTTGCTGCAAATGGCATTATTTCATTCTTTTTTATGGCTGAGTAGTATTCCATTGTGTATATACCACATCTTCTGTATTCATTCATCTGTTGGTGGACATTTAAGTTGCTTCCATGTCTTGGCTATTGTAAATACTGCTGCTATGAACATTGGGGTGCATATATCTTTTCAAGTTAGAGTTTTCTCTGGATATATGTCCAGGAGTGCTGGATCATATGGTGACTCTATTTTTAGTTTTCTAAGGAACTTCCATACTGTTTTCCATAGTGGCTGCACCAATTTACATTCCCACCAATAGAGTAGGATGTTTCATTTTTCTCTACACCTTCTCCAGCATTTATCTGTAAACTTTTTGATGATGGCCATTCTGACTGGTGTGAGATAATACCTCATTGCAGTTTCGATTTGCATTTATCTAATAATTAGCAATGCTGAGCATCTTTACATGTGCCTGTAGGCACAGCTGTATGCCAACATCGTATGTCTTCTTTAGAGAAATGTCTATTTAGTTCTTCTGCCCATTTTTTGATTGTTTTTTTGTTATTGAACTACATAAGCTATGTATTTTGGAAATTAATCCCTTATTGGTCTCATTGTTTGCAAATATTTTCTCCCATTCCATAGGTTGTATTTTCGTTTTATTTACGGTTTCCTTTGCTGTGCAAAAACATTTAAGTTTAATTAGAAGGGGGCGAGTTTCTTTAAATGACCAAGGGGTGATCAAACAGATTCCCTGGAAGCTTCTGTCCCCACAGACGCCCACGAAGGAGGCCTGTGCTGTCTCCCACTCCCACAGTGACCAGCGGGATTTCTAACCATGCATTTTCCTTTAGACATGGACCATCTTCAATATGTTTATGAAACTTTGTGCTAAATAGTGTGAAATACCAAACTGCCCTCTGGCAGCTGCAGGGGTCATCATTTAACTGCAACAGCATTTTTCAAATGTACTCACTAGGGAGGTAGGTAAAGATATAAATTGCTGGCAGGAAGGAGACAGCAATGGGGGAGCAGCCTGGGAGTTCTCCACCCTAGTCCTTCCAGAGTCGCTTCTGCCCAGCCTCAGACAAAGCCTGGAAAACCAGCTGGTGACATTGTCATTCAAATGATTTCAACCAGAGCCACTGTTTCTAAGCACCTACTGTGTGCACTGGGCATCATGCCACATCAAAAGTGCCCTTGTCCTATGTGATTCTTGGATCAGTGCCACGGTTGAGTGAAGCAGAGAGAACACAGGCTATGGAGGTAGGCAGCCTGAGTCAGAGTTGATGCTCTGCCTTTATCACCCAGGGGAGCTTACACAGGTCAGTTGAGCCTGAGACTCAGTTTCTGCACCCACAGAACTGGGATGATGGTGCACCTCCCTCCATGCTAGATACCAGCTCTCCCAGTTTATCAGAGCTGACTGTGCACCTCTCTTCCTAGCTCTGGGTTTAGTGATGACAAGCTGGCATGTTGAAATTAACCAAGGTGAAAATATTTGCACCACAAAAATAGGCAAACTACACATCAAGCCTTGCTCTTTTTAGAGACCCACTTACCAGCATGCCACTGCCTACTTCATATGCACAGAGACTTAGAAAAATAATGTCTTTACAGCGCTAGGCATAGTCTCTGGTACATCACAAGTGCTCCAAAGTTGATAACTATGATCACAGTTCACACTTCCATAGAATGAAACTGATACTCAGAACAGCTGTATAACCTGCCCTTGGCCACAGAACTGATGCAGGGCAGAGACTGTCTGGTTCTGTCTGGTACCACGGCTTTTCCCACTACTCCACACAGCCCCTCAGACAAGGTACAGCGATAGCGTCAGAGACTGGATGAAACCACGCTGACCCACTTGGGGACTCCTGGATGGAGAGGCAGGGATGGGAGCGGGAAGAGAAGGTTTGAGCAGATCTGGAAGAATAATGGGAATGAAATGAGCTGATGCACGTGATGGGAATGATGTGACCTGTGGGCAGAGTGAGGGGACTGTGGGCTCTGCCTCCCTCCTGCATAAGGACTCAACCAAGCCAAACTCAGACCCCTTCACAGTGCTCTCAGTAGCTTTGGGGCCCGCAGCATCTGCCCTTGGATTTGCACCGCCCTCCACGTGGCAGTGCTGTCCTCCTAAAAGTACTGCAGTCTGCTCATCCTTCTCATAGTCTCTCAGACAAACAGCTCCAATGGTTCCCAACTGATCCTGCATGTTCCATATTGCATCATTCAATTACAATGTGTTTAGAATTCAATAAAATGTTACCCAATTATATTTAAAGGTAAGTAGTAACTTTATTTTAAAATCATCATTGTCCTTAGTCATAGTATCACATTTTTGGAGCATCCCTGTCAAATTGTTTAATTCTCCTCTTGAGGTTGGTATTATCATGCCCACTTGACAGATGAGGAAAATTGAGGCTCAAATTCAGTGACTTGACCCAAGGAACCTCTACTGGGAGACGGTTGTTGGCAGGACTCAAACCCAAGTCTGTCTGACGCCAAAATCCCTACTCTTCACATCAAGTCACCGTTGTTTTTCTGTGGGCTGTTTCCTTACACATTCTGCCCCCCGGCACCAGTCTCTGCCACTGCTTTCTTCCAGGAAAGTTGCAAAAACCCAGAGTGCACATTCTGATCAGGTGTTGCTCAAAACAATAGCTGCTTTTGGAAGGCACTCCAGGGACTGCAGAGTCGCCCCAGAATGAGACGCTGCAGACAGGAGGACATCACCTGCTCTTGCTCGTTGGGTGGGGATGACTCAGTCGCAGTGAACCTGGAGGAGTGCGCTCCGAAAGCTGGCAGCTCCAAGCAGTGCCCCAGTGATTCGTGATTCGGAGATGCAGGCTGGCCAGGGCGGGGGTCCCAGGCTTTCCGCCGCAGAGTCACTCCAGATAAACAATCAGAGGGCGAGGGCTGGGAGATAACGAGCAGATGCCCACAGGCTCCTTCTGTTGCCAGGCAGCTGGGCCTAATGGAAAAGCCACGTGCCTGGAATTGGGAGTTGCGTTCGCACCCTGACTGCTAATGCCAGGGAGTGACCTTCAGCTAGGCACGTACCCACCTGTCTCAGGCTCCCCCGCTGCCAAGGGGGAAGAGTAAGCCCACCGGATCCACCTCGGGCAGCGGCGCTGAGCATTTTACGCAGAGTCTTTCTCAATACTCAGCAATTTCAGGAAGCATCTCCTGATGACTTCAGGCCAATGTTCCATCCTTTCTCTGGAATGCTAAAGAAATTGCTCAGATGCGCTGGTGAAAAACATGGTATATGATCATTGCAGAAAATTTGGAAAATGCATGAAAGAAAAAAGCTTAAAATTACTCATAGTCCCACCATGCATCGACAGGTATTTTTAAATTTTGTTTCTCACATCATGTATATGTATATATATATATATATATATATATATATATATATATATATGGTGACAATAGTTCTCTACCCTTTTGCATTTTTCATGTAATGCTATATCAAAAGAATTTCATACCACTAAAAAAAAAACCTTCATAAATATCACTTTACATTCTGTAAAATATTCCATTGTAGGAGGGGTCACTTGATTTAATCCTTCCTTGAACTCTTAAAAGACTTCCAGTATTTCAATATTATAAGTATTGCACAAACATCCTTGTTCATAAAGCTTTTTCTTCTCCACTTCTGATCATTCCCTTAGACAGATTTCTAGAAGTGACACCATCTGGTCAAAAGGTAGCAGCATTTTGAAGGCTCCTGTGGCATACAGAAATGTCGCAGCAATGTTCCTAGCCGTCAGCAGAGTGAGACAAGGCCAAGTTCCCACTGCCTTTCCATCATTTGATTATTTTCCTTTTAAAAAGTCTTGCTATTCTGATGAAGAAAAAAAAAATGGATTCTCACTGCTGTTTCATTCAGACTTTTTAAATTACTTGTTAGGTGTTCTGCTCATTTTTGGAGCAGGTTTAATTCTGTCTGGCAGATTTGTTCATTTGTTTTCCGTCACATAAACCTGTTTCTTACATCTCATCTCCTGCAAGACAGGTCTGAACCCACAGTGGGGTACTGAACCAAAATTCCTTCCCTGGCCCTTGTTTTAATGTTTCAATATGTCCCCGTCATTTTCCCACCTTGGTCCCACTCGCTTGTGGCTGTCTCTGGCTTCTCCTTTTACTGACTCAGGACCTTAGGAGGCCTCCAGGAGAGCATCACACATCAGGTCTGGCAACCAGGATGGAGAGTGCAATGGCACAAGTCTCCTCCCTTGCTAGACAATAAGCTCTTTGAGGGGCTCTCTGTATCTTTGACCCAAAATAGGAACATCCAACCCCAAACTCTGGCCAGAAGTACCACTTACACATGTATGTCCCTCCTCCATTCCCAGTCACTCCTGCCAGCCTGTGAGATGGACGGACTGGCAAGCAGGGCTGGGCACATCAAGCCATCCTCTAGAGGCTCTCTGGTGGGGCTGCCTGCCCTCCAGATGCCCGTCCTTCTCCACATCCCAGAGTACAAGGTGACCCCACCCAGGCAAGGCTCCTCCCCTGTGGCTGGTGTTGACATCAGCATAGTTCAGGGGAGATGAGGAGCAAGAAGACCCCAAATGATCTCAGATGCAAAATAATCTCTCTCTGCCGCCCAGCCTCACCATCCAGAAAGCTGGTGCTTACATCCCTCCCTAACTCCTGTGTAACATACGCCTTACACGCCCAGAATCACCAAGAGAAGGAGAGAGAACTCTGGGCACCCCAGATTCTGCAACACCCACAAAGGAGGTCTGGTATACAGGGAAAGGCTGTACCAGTGGTCTGTCCACCCTTTCCTAAAACTTGGTAAGAGTACTCTGGAATTAACAAATAAATCATTTCTAAAATCTATAAAATTGACTTTTTCTCTTAGACCATTGTTTCCCACATCTGTTTCTAGTTTCTATGAGCTATGATTGGGATACACATGTAAAACACATTCTGTGATCAGTTTCTATTGGAGAAACAGTGCTGAACAAATTAAGGGACACAGGACTCCTCAGAGCTTTAATATACCAGTACATGTTGTACCGCTTCAAGAGGAGGCTAAGGAATGTGTTTCTCAAGCATCTTTGACTTCCAAATCCTCTGTCTGGGGGCACCTTACAGGACTAGGAGTCTGCAGAACATGCCTTGGACAACCTGCATCATGTAGCCCTAGGTGGGCCTCCGCCAGATGTTTCTGGGATTTCCCAGGAAAAGGAGCTTCTTCTCAGAAGGGAAGCACTGACCCCATCTCCCCCTGAACGAATCCCCTCCTATCCAAGCCCCAACATACGATTGGTACCAAGTCTGCCTAAATGGTCAGGGAAGAGGTAAGCAAACTTTTTCTATAAAGGGCTGGACTGTCGATGTTTCAGGTTTGACAGCCGTGTAGTATCTGTTGCAACTGCTCTGCTCTGCTGTCACAACAGGAAAGCAGCCGCAGACAATACGTAAACAAATGGGCACAGCTGTGTTCTAATAAAACTTTATTTACAAAAACAGGTGATGGGCCACATTTGGCCTAGGGGCTATAATTTTCTCTCTTTTTGTTGCTGTTGTTTTTTAACTGAAGTATAGTTGATTTACAATATTGTGCTAATTTCTGGTGTACAGCATACTGATTCTCTGCAAGGTGCAGTGAAACAAGTTATGGCTGTGCTTCAAAGGGAGCTCACCTCCCTTTCGTAAAAACTTACTCCTTCTCTTGTGTTTCCTATTTTTCAAGTTCATCAAGCCAGAGAGCTGCGAGTCAGCAAAACTCCACCATCTGCTGCATCCATTCAGCCGGTAGCCAAACTTGACGACACCCTGAAAGGTTTGGTACTCACTCCCCTCCGTCCAGTTCATTGCTACAGACCCTTGTCAGGTATGTATATTACTTTTCACATTCTTTTTCATTATAGACTATTACAAGATATTGAATACAGTTCCCTGAGCTAAACAGTAGGACCTTGTTGTTTATCTATTTTACATATCTGCAAATCCTGAACTCCCAATTTATCCCTCCACACCCACTCTTCCCCACCCCTGGTAACCGTAAGTTTGTTTCCTAGGTCTGTGAGTCTGTCTCTGGGCCATGGATTTCTGACTCTCGGTGTGAGGCATCTCAGACCAGGGAGAAGGGCCTCTGGGTATTGACCATGAGGAGTTAGTCCGAAAGAGTAAATTCATGACAAACCTCCAGAGGGGAACTCATTCTCAGATGAGGAGGCTTCACCTACACCGGCCATACTTCAACTGATGGGGAAACGCCCTGTGCCCTCCCAGCTCGGAAGGTGTAGCCAGTATCCTAGCACCCAGTGCTGCCACTGCGTGATCATACAAAGTCTCTGAAACTCAAAAGCCCCAGGGGAAACTTCGTGAGGCCTGTGTGAAGCCCCGGCATGCCTGAAGAAGTGGATGTATGTAGGTGAACTGGGGGTCAGTGGCCTTGTCTGAACCCCGATGCTTAACTGCAGAACAGCTGCTGCAGACCTCGGGGCAGGAGAGCGGGGCTGAATGTCTGTCCACATTCCATCGTGGTGCTCCTCTCCTGGCCTGGCTGCAGGGGAATGCATCGGGAATCCGAGGACTGTCAGCAATGCAAACCCCAGAGCATGGGGCCACACGGGCTGAACAGACTTCAGAGACACCAAAACAAGCCCCCTTCTCTCTGTAAGCTGAGTCCTCATCCTCCAGCCTGTGATGGAGGGAACCTTGTAGCCTTGTCATTCAGAATCAAAGGCTTTGTCAGCAGGGTGAAGGACCGGACAGGGAGGAGCAGACACAACCAGCTTAGAAAGTATGACTCAGAAATATAGCACTAGCTGACTACTGAGAGCCTACGAGACATCAGGCATCTTATTTACAACAGCACAGATTCTTCTCTGCAGGGTCAACATTACCCCATCTTACACAAGAAAACCAAAACTCAGAAAATGGACGTGAGTTGTCAAAGTTCACATAGCTTGTGAGAGGGATGGACCTGGGATCCCATCCCAGATCTGTGCGACCTTATTGGTTCCCCCAAGATGCCAATCTTCCCTCCTTCCTTAGCCCTCTCCATCTTCTAAACCCAACTGGTCTGAGGTCCATGGTCCTGAGTTGGGTTGGGGACACCCCACACCTCTATCCATTCCTACCCATACCGTCTAAGTCATTGCTGGCCTTGGAAAGGCTGGTCCTGGTGGTCTGATTTAGAGTATGTGAGGTTTTCCCAAGATCGAGATGTCTGTGTACAGATGTCACATAGATCATGATAAGAAGTGGGTGGCAAACATAGCTCTCAGAGTCATCATGGTGACCTTTACCAAGTAGCAGGGCTGATAGCTCAACACACATGGGTGCAGCTTGTAAGAATGGGACACATTTCCCAGGTGCTTGCTGGGCTACAGTCAGTGCTAAGACATTTGCATACATGATCATGTTTCATCTTCCCAACTACCTGCTGATTTAGGTACAATTATCATGCCCATTTTTATAGATGAGGAAATTGAGGCTCAGAGGTTAAGTAATTTGTCCTGATCACATATCTAACACAACCTCCTTGATAGTGGCTCCCATGCCTTCCCCAGTATGCTATGCTCTCCTGACTATACCATGCTCTAAACCCACTTCCCTTCTAGCTTGTAACTTCAATCCAGGCAATCGGTTTCATATCCTGCAGATAGGGGGACACCAAGGACCCCAGTAATCAGCCCCATGTACCTGCCCCAGAGCTGGACCCCCACCACTTCTTTTGGGGATCTCCACTGGAGCCCATTGAACAACAGCTTGTCCACACAGAGCTCATCCTGACAGCACACTCTAGATTTGCCTGGGAAGTCCAGACTTCAAATGTCCTGCCTCATTTTACCATGAGTCCTAATCTGTAACTCAGAAAATGCACAGCAATGACTATATTTAGGGAAATAAATACAGTAACCTAAGAATTTGGGAGGGAATTCTACACAGAAGAGGCTGCTTGAGAGGTTCAGGTTGGAAGATGCTGAAATACTGCTCTCTGGGCTGTAAGCTGCCTGAAGGCATCCACAGGGACTTCCTTTGTTCATTGTCTCAGCCCAGGGTCCAGCAAGAGGCAGATGCCCAATAACAACTGTTTGGCTAGCGGCCTTGCATCGCGCTACTGTTTTGCAAGGCTGGGGCATTCGTCCACCCTCCGCCATTCCTCCCAGATGTTTACTGTGTTCCAGGCCCCAGCCAGGATCTGGGTGCAGCAGGACAGGTGGGACATCTGGAGCGCACCTTCCAGCTCATATGTGGGTGTTGGGCTTATGAGCACCAAGACCTGGAGACACGACCCTTTGGAATTTCAAAGGTTGAAACATGCTAACCTTTGAGCCTCACCCAGGGACAGACAGGAACTTTCATTCTAAGGCAAGATCATGATTCCAACCCCTCGTGATGCTCCCTCTTCTCCCTGGTGGTTTGGGCAGATCTGTGGTTACGCTGGGAAGATGGTGAATGGGGGAGAAGCAGCAAGTTTAGCTCACAATAACTCGGTGAAATGCTCTTTTTCTCTGTCAGGTTTGGACAAGGGCTTGCTTGACCCCCGGGGCACTTCTAAGATAAATTTTCCCAAGCTTCTTCTTGCTTAACAGTTCATTCTCATTTTAAGCTGCCCCAGACCTCCACCCCACCCCCCAGGTCCACGTGGTGTCCCGCAGTGCCGCCTATGCAAGTCATCTTACTATTGGGGGAGGGTGTAGCTCAGTGGTAAAGTGCACGCTCAGCGTGCACAAGGCCTCGGGTTCAATCCCCAGTACCTCCATTAAAATAAGTAAATAAATAAAGTTAGCTTTATTTTAAAAAATAGAAAAATAAGTAAATAAATAAATAAAACACCATCCTTCCTCACGTAACCCGTGGCTTTGGACCACCTTGGCCTAAACAATCTCAGTTCTTCCAGAACCAGAGGTGAAGCATCATGGTTAAGCCTGAAATGGAGAAACAAAGGAAGCAGCACCTCTCTCCCCAGGGAGGGGCGGGGCTGGGCAGCTGGGAAGGGGAGACTTGGCAGAGCAGGGGAACCCTGGTGGGTGTAGGTGTGCGTGCAAGCACTCCCACCCTCCAGGATCAGTACCCCAGAGAAGCTGGCTGCTGAGGCCGCTAGGGGGACAAATCCACAGCAGCTAAGAAATGTGAGAGAGCACAGAGAGTCGGGCATTGGACCAGCCTCGGACGCCTCGCCAAGGCTGGCCCTCTGGGAAGGCAGTGGAGGCAGGATAGGGGAGCCATGGGGCCCCCCTCTTACCAAAAACCTGTCTCTCTGGCCTGCCTCAGAGCCCCAAACAGCCCTACATGTCCCTCTGGGCCAGGGCTCCCTGGGCCTTTGTTCGGACATCACAGGGCACACGGTGGGAAGTCATTACTTCCTCCGGTAAGCCAGGGCTGCCTCACGCCGGCTGCACAGCAGACACACCTAGGGAGATTCTTACAATCTGGACCCAGACCACACCAGGCGTTGCCGGGACAGGGACTCAGACATGAGTGTTTTAACTCCCCAGGCAGTTCGAGTGTGTGCTCGGGTGAAACCCCTCCATCCACAGCTCGGTGGGCATGAACTTCTCAGGTAAACCCGGTCTGAGAGCAAGGAGAGGGCACACAGGTGTTGAGGAACCAGCAGGTGCCGTACTGACGTGGTCCAGCCTCATCCTGACCCCAACGGCTGACACCTGCAGGCACTTTGTCATCCTCAGCTCTGTGACAAGAGGTCCAGAGCTTGGGGAAGTGAAGTGGCAGAGCACGAGCCAACACCAGTGGGACCCCAGGGCATTCTTTCTTCTCAAGATTCCGAGCAAGTAACTGGGGACACCTGGGGACACTGTAGCTGTCCTGCTATCGGGGTATGTGCAGTACAGGTGTGCTGCCGAGGGGCTCTGGCCAGGCTGGACATGGCACGTCTACAACCTAACAAACCGGGAGAGCAGCAGTGTGTCTTCTGCCTCAGAAATGTCATGATTTTTCTGGAAGCTCTCTGTGCACCCTGTGCACTTGTCTTAGGCAAATCTGACCACCAAGACCAGCTTTTACACAGGCAGAGTAGGTGACCTCCTAAACTTTGCAATCCGAGAGGCATGAAAAGGACAGCTAAACGCCACCTGCATCCTCCTTCCCCACCATCCAAGGCCTTCCAGGTTAAACCACTGGCTCCCAAGCCTGCTGCACATTAGAAGCACTCGGGGAGCTTTTAAAACTCCCAATCCTCAGGTCACACCCCCTATCAACTCAATCAGAGCGTCTGGAGGTGGGAGTCAGGCGTCGGCAGTTTTTAAAGGTCTCTGGGTGATTCCAACAGGTGATGAAGTTGGAGGGTCACTGGGTCAGGCACTGCTCTGGGCAAGCCCCTCAGTCAGTGCAGAGGGTAGGGGACCCTTCACTGCCTCCCTGCTCCACCCTGCCGCCCCCGCCCGGGTCCCAGTGTCATCCAGCTTGTTAGCTCTTTTCTCTCCTGCCCAGGAAACCTGTCACTGTGCATGTTGCCAGTGAATAGGTTCTTGTCTCATGCAGGAAAGAATTCAAAAACGAGCAATAGTAAAGTGAAGGTAGATTCACTCAGGGAGATACACACTCCATAGACAGAGTGCGGGCTGTCTCAGAAGGCACAAGAGGCGGCCCCAGGGTATTAGGTTGTTATTTTTTATGGGCTGGGTAATTTCATGTGCTCACAAGTGGGTGGATTATTCTGTTCTGGGAAAGGGGTGGGGATTTCCAGGAGTTGTCCTTTTATGGTCAGCCTGGGAACGGTCACGGCACCTGCGGGTGTGTGGTTTAGCATGCTTATGTATTACAACAAGCCTCGATGGGGCTCAAGGTCTACTGGGAGTAGAATCTTCCGCCATCTTGGTCTGCACTGGTTCTAACCAGTTTATGGTGTATCCTCAATGGCTGTGTCGTTCTTTTAATGGTTGTGCCCTGCCTCTTTCCCTCCTGTCTCACTCACAGCACAGTTTTCTCCCTCATCACTGAACAGAGGCCAGATCTGAAAATGCTCAGTGGGGTGATAAATATGTCTCTTTCCCCTCTCTTGAGCATGGTTTTCAAATTTGAGCAAACATCAGAAGCCCCTGGAGGGCTTGTTAAACCCAGATCCCTGGGCCCCAGCCCCCAGAGTTTCTGATTCGGTGTATCTTGGGCTGGGGCCTGAGAATTTGCATTTCTAAAAATTCCCAGAGGCTGCTACTCCTGCTGCTGGTCGACAGACTGCACATTGAGAATGACTGATCAGAAGAAAGGAAGGGAGATGGGTTATCCAAAAAGTTAACAGAGATGGGGAGGGTATAGCTCAGTGGTAGAGCACATGCTTAGCATTTACAAGGTCCTGGATTCAATCCCCAGTACTTTCTGGTAAAATAAATAAATAAATAAACCTAATTGCCTCCCCCCCAAAAGGAAAAAAACAGAAATAATAATAAAATTAAATTAAACCCATCTTGAACAGTGTTGGTTTATAGGAAATGGTACTTTTTTTTTTCTTAAGTTAACAGAACAGTAGTTGGCAGGAGTTTGACACAGGAGACCCCCCCAGGGTACTCAGAGAAATGCAAAATGATTCTTAATGAAAAGAAACCTCATCTCTCCAGCTCCTTCAAAATCCGTGAGAAGGAGAGACTGAAAAGAGGCGCTAAGGGAGGGATGGCGTTCAGGGCAGGTCTGATTTGGCCATGTTTCGTGGCTCCACTTGATACGGCACAGGGAGGGGCCCCCGCGGGGTGTGAGGGTCTGAATTTTAGACCCCTTCTGTCCAGAGCGCAGAATCAGTGTAAATCTAGTCTTCCCGGAAGAGGACTTGCATTAAGCAAGCATTTCTTTAATTTCCTCTCTGAAGGCAGAGTCTCACTTGTATGATCAGTTTCGTTCTCTATCACTCAGAGAGACAGCAGTGAAATAGTGCTCAGAAACATTACACTCCCAGCAATTTCAGAGCATGCCTGGCTCATGAAGTGTGCCCGTAATTGCTACTTCATAAAAGTTTGATAAATGAGATGCCAAATATACAGCTTCTTCCTCTGAACATTGTAAGGGGCCTTATTCCAGGGGTCATTTTAGAGAATGAAAAACACAACTAGTGAGTTTGATTAAAGAAATCATTAATGTTAGAGAAGGTTTAGAAACCCTAAAACAAGCCTCTTGTCCTGGGAGTGCTGAGCAAGTCACATCAGCTCAAAGCCTGACTGATTTCAGGGGAACTGGCTTCTGGCCTCTGTTCACATACCGGTGACCTTCCTGGATGACCTTGGGCAAATCCCAGAGCCTCTTTCTGCCTCAGTTTCCCAAGCGGGGGAGCAGAGAATATTACCCTTGATTCTTAGACACTGGTTCTGGGCACAGAGTTTCCTGCAAAACCAATTCCTTGGGTTTGAGCCATCAAGAGCCTGCTGCCCAGGAGGCTTCTCAGGATGAAATTAGTGGCAACAGGTGACTTTCCATCCAGATATCTGGTTTCAGAACCCAGTGGAAAGTGGGAGGGCAAAGCTCAGTGGTAGCATGTGTGCTTAGCAAGTATAAGGTCCTGGGTTCAATCCCCAGTCCCTCCGTTAAACCAATAAACAAACAAACAAACAAACAAACAAACCTAATTACCTCCCCCGACAAAATTTTTTTTAAGTGCAAATGAACCCAGTGGAGAGGGTAGCGTTGGGAAAAATAGAATAAGCTTCCATCTCAGATGACCATTTCAAACATCTTTAATGATGAAGAATGATATAAGTGTATGCGTTTATTCAAACCTGGGCCGGAGTATGCCCGTGTGTCTGTGAGAGTGTGTTTTATGAGTGTGTATGGTAAGGATGCATGGGAATGTGGGATTATGGATGTGAGTGTGTGTGCCTGGGTCTACATGTATTCATAGGGATGTGAGTGTGTATATGAATGAATGTGAGTGTTCAGAAGTGTGTGCATGTGTGAGCAGGTAGAGCGTGTTTATACGTGTGCACATGTGTGTGTGTGTGCATGTGAGCATGCACATGCGTGAATCTGTGTACCAGTTTGTGCTTATCCCCCTGGCACTCTCCTCACAGTAACCCCAAGGGGCATTTCAATAACACAGGCTAAGGTGCGTGTGGAGCAATCTGCAACAGCCTTTACCAGCAAATTGCTTTAAGCAGAAGACTACAGCATTATAATAGCAGTATGATGCCCAATCCGCTCAGATGTCATGGAACAAAGAGCAGGTTCTGAGACAAGGCAAGCCGTGGCCCAGAACTAAAGACGCTGTCAGCTGGGCGAAAACAGAGAAGAGCTTATATTTAGAAAAGGGCCAATTATTTTCAGGCCACAAACAGCTACATTTTTAATGCTTAACCCATGAAAGCTTTCATTTAAAAAAATGCCCAAGTATTTTATGAAGACCTGAATATATTTGACCTGAGTCCATTCAAGATTTAACTACAAGAAATAAACAGATGTTTTCAGCAGGATGAACCGAGCACACGTGACGCAAGGCATCCAGTGTTCTCCTTACATCTGAACAAATGTTTACAAACATGAACCAGTCCTCACCACCTGCCCAGGTTTCAACACACCCTTATAGAAGGAGAAATCAGTGTCTGGGTCTGAGAATGGACAGGTCATATAGGAAAGTTCCAGGCAGATAAGGAAAGAGGTCCATGGGCTCAGAGGAAGAAGGGAAACTCCCTCAGTTCCAGTTTCCAACGTGGTGCAGTAGATGCACAAAAAACTTTCATAAATTAAGTGAACACATGAATAGATGAATCAATCAATCAGTCAGTCAAATAATGCTAAGGAAGAAAAACAATGAGCCCCTTCGTGGCTTACAATACGAACTTTTATTAAAATGAGTCTTACCAAATGATGTTTTTATCCTTAAGCCTGCATGATCCCCAGAAATGATAGGTTTTCCAAGGGAAATTCTAATAGCAAAATAAATGATTTTTCAAATACCAATGTCTTTGCCAGCCAGAGGGACCAAATGCTCTGGTTAAGTCTGATGTAAATGTAGTAGTTCTATTGCTACAACGACTGCTCATTGTAAAGATGTCAAAAACACTTTGAAACAATTCAACGAATTTTTATTGAGTAGCAAATGTTGTACTAGAGACTCAGCAACCACATTACCTACCAGGAAAACCAGACCCACTCCTTACTATAGAGCTCCCTGGGTCCTTTCTCAGAACCTGTAAACTCTTAGTTAACACACAATCTTTGTAAGCTGGGAGATCTGCATTCCAAAGCACAGACTCAGCACTTTAAGGTAGAAGGTAGATTGCCAGAGGCAGCGGGAGTGATACTGACAAGAGGTGGTATCATATATAAAAAGGAAGGAGTAAGTCCATATATTACTATGGAGACATCTCTAAGATACATTAAGTGCAAAAAGGAAGGTAGAGAAAAGGCATAGTGTGCTACCAATTAGCTACAAAAAGAGGATTGATAAATATATAAAACATGTTTGCTTCTATTAAAAGTAATAGAACTTCTGAGCTGGGGGAGGGTATAGCTCAGTGGTACAGAGCATGCTTAGCATGCACAAGGTCCTGTGTTCAATTCCCAGCACCTCCATTAAAAATAAACAAGTAAACCTAACTACCTCTCCCCCCAAACAAACAAAAAACAACAACAACAAAAAAGCATACATTCAAAAAGTAAGACAGAGCTAGATTTCTTTAACTATCTATACCTTGCTTTATAGATTCAGTTTTGGAACCATGTAAATATTTTACCTAAATATAAAATAAAATTGAATTTTCAAAAAGTAGTCCTTTAAAATCAAAAGCAAACTGAAATAAGTGAACTTAACTCTGTACTCAGTTGGCAGAATAACCACACAGAAAGGGATTACTCCATCCGATTTTATAACATAGCAATTTGACTCTCCATCCATTCCTTGTGGAATATATCCTAAGGACAAAAAGAACCACATAAAATTCTAAAACCCACGTTTGATGTTTGAATTATAATGTTAAAGGTGATATTTGTAATGTTATTCTTAGACTATTGTGTGTATGTTGTACAATAAAGCAAATGAGTCATTATCTGGTGACCTTGAGAAATGATATTTTTAATATAAGAGTAAAAGCATATAGATGTAAGATCAATGAGGTTAAATAAAATTCCATAATCCTAAACCTGATTTGATAGCAGCAGCATTATCTCATAGTATTTTATTTTAAATCTATATACATGCATTTTTGTCCTATCTCTGTCCACTAAACAAGGACTAAACCAGCAACATTAAGCACCCCTCAAGCCCATTTCCTACAAAAAGAAACTAAGAATCCTTGGGGAAATTTTTAATTAACAGTCTGGGGCTGGGATTGCTGAAGATGAGGCCAGGACATCTTGTAGGGACGCGATCACATTCCTCTAGGGCCAGGTCAAAAGCCCTCAGGAGCAAACTCAAAAAAGCTCCCACTGGCCCAGGGGAGGCAATCTGAACTTTAGTACTGATAATGACTGGGAGAGATTCAGAGACATCAAATACACTTCAATCCAAATCAAAAATAAATGATTTAGTCATCATTGGAAGGCACAGATGAACGATTAATTATCTTAAAAACTGGTGAGGGGAGTGGGGGTGGAAATCAAACGTTAACTTGCTCTTCCTGAATGAACTATCCCTTGGGGTAACTGCAGAATTGACGAAGAGAAGCATCTACTTATAGACATTACCAGTTAATAAACAAAGACAGCATCATAGAATTGGTGTATCACCATTTTGCCGCTGCTGATGAGTTAATGGTGAAAGCAGTGAGCATCACTGTCACCGAGAGAGACAGCCAGGCACCACGTGCCCCCTGATGGAGCACGCAGCCCACCTATGAAGTGCTTGTAAATGCTGTACCTGAATATATCAAGCCTCTACACCCAATTGCCAATTTACAAGAAATACAGGCAACAGAGGAACCATTAAACTCTACCACACAAATACAATCAGCAAAATCTACTGTGCGAGAAACTTTCCAGGACAAATGATTCAGACCAGTCTTTCTAACAAATAAATTGCAAGGCAACAAATATAAGGAAATCTATAGATTAGAAGAGACTCAAGAGTTACATCAGCCCATCACAATATACGGACCTTATTTCTATCATGATTCAAATGAACTATTAAAAATATGTATGGAGCTTTCAGGGAGATTTCAGCACGGATTGGTTATTTGATGAAATTAAGGAATTACTGCTAATTTTTTCGATAGGATAATGGTATCGTGTCTATGATTTTTTAAAGAGCTTTCACTTTATAGAGGTATAACCTGAAATATTTAGCAAAGAAATGATACAAAGCTAGAATTCACTCTAAAATAACCTGGAGTGGGATGGGAAGAATGTGGGTAGAGAGAGTATAAAGGAAAAAGGACTAGCTATGAGTTGATAGCTATTAAAGCCGGATGACGGATAAATGGAGTGCATTATACCATGTTCTCTACTTTTGTGTATGTTTTAAATTTTCCGTAAGGAAAAATACAAGGAAAAAAAAGGCAGCTGACAGTCTCATAGTGAAAGAAGCAAGAAGACAAATAAATAAAACAACAAAATAGCAACAAACAGCAGGCAGCATCTAAGAAGGCAGAGGCGAGGAATAGATTGTAAAGAGCCTTCTGGATAAAAGAAGGAACCAGAAAACCCACATAAATTCCACCTACCTGAAAAAATTCATCTGGGGAAGACTGCAGCCTCTAACACCATACATGGAGCAGCACCGAATTTGTATTTATTCTAAAAATGCCGTATATATTTATGACCCGCCCTAGGTCTTGTGCAACTTCAAGTGCTCTCTAGTTTCATGCTCCCAACGTCCCTGTGATGATGTCATTACTCCTCTTATTGTGCAGGTGAGAATGCTGAGCCTCAGAGATGCTGAACGACTTATCCAAGGCTGCACAGCTGGTCAGCCCTGGAGCTGGGACCACAGCCTGGGGCTCACCTGCCCTGCTGGTAGGTTGGGCTTCCACCTCTCTACATTTGCACCCTTCTGGGGAGGACACCAGTGGCCTTTGATGTACCCACCAGGTCTCTCCCTTGGCAGAGTGACACCCCGCTCTCCAAAATCACATATTCTGCCTGAAGCAAGCAAACCTTCCACAATCCATTGACTCTCACGTTCCCAGGGCGCCCCCTTTTTCATTCAACATGCCACATTGCTGTTCAGTTTTGTCTAATCACGTTATTAATGTTGAAGGATATTTTCATTAGTGTTTTAGGCTTCATATGCTCCTTATATAGAAATACTTATTTGCAGGTGGCAGCTGTCAGCTCCTAAGGAGGGTTGCTGCATCTCAGCGCGCTGAACGCGGTGCCGTGGGGCCTCTTTTCTGCGGTGGCAGCTGTGAGATGCGCTCCATGTGCCTTGAGTAAGAACCCCTCCTCTGGCCATCACTCCCTGGGAAGGAAGACCTCCCTCTGTTTAGTGGACACTGGAGCTGGAGAATTTGTACCAAAGACAGCCAAACTGACTCAGCTCCTTGATGCGGAGCACAGAGACAGGCCATCCGTTGAGAAGGTCAGTGATGCCATGTCACCTTATCTGCCCAGTGATGTGACATGGGGGTCCCTGTCAGGCAGGAGTTGGGGGGTTTGTGTGGTGCTCTGAGTCTGTCCCTTCACCCTCCAGCCTTCACAGTCCTCATCTCAAAGACAAGGGTGATGATTCCCATCGAACCTAGCACTGTGGGAGGAGAGAAATCCATCTATATGGGTGTCCTGGGATCCCTGATGTCACCACACCACTGGAATGTCTGGGATCAGCCGGCTTTCAGAGCAGGGACGCCGGTATAACAGCCTGCATTCAGCTAGTGCTGGCTGCTTCCTCATAGCTCATCCTCACAGAGACCCTGTACGGAAGGTGGTACTATGATCCCCATTTACAGATGTGGACACTGAGACACAGAAGGGAAGGAAATTATCCAGTCACCCAAGGAGCATGTGACAGAGCTGGGGTTAGACCCCAAGTATTGCTGATGCAAAAGCCATGCCCTTAGCCTCTTGCTTCTCTGCCTTTGTACCTTTGAGTCTTAGAACAAGGGTAACACGTGCCAAATACCCAATGAATATTTTAAGTGAATAAATGAATAAATAAAGAACAACTCAGTTGTAGCCCCCAGCCCCAGAGAGAACGTTATTCAGGCTCAGGGGGACGTGATTGTTCAGCCTACTGTATTGAAATTGCGTCTCATGTCCTGTCGTGCTGGAGAGGCCCAGGATTTTGTAAATAACATTTTTCTGCTTATAATTGTAATAATACATGTTTGCAGTAGAAAATTAGGGAAGTGCAGAGAAGTGTAAAGAAGATAATAAAGCTCATCCATAATCCACCCTTCGAAAGGTAGGTGCTGCTGACACTTCGGTGTATTTCGCCCCAGGAAGAGAGAGAATCTCAAACAGACCAAGGGAGGCAGCCCCTCCTGTCTCCACGTGTGTCCTGATACACTCCAGTCAAGGGGTTTGGCAGAATTTCAATTCCCCACCCCTGCCAACAATAATAATAATAAGCACTTCTGTACCATCTAACACGTTGCAGATATTATTCTAAACACTTCACATATTAACTCATTTAACAGCAGGAGACAGAGCCATTTTATAGGGTAAATTTCAAGGTTTTACAGCATCGTAAAACTCAGCCAATAACCTTAAACTCTCCTCTCTTCTTTTCCCCTGCCACTCACAAAGGGAAAAATAATCTTTTTTAGTTAATACATGAGCAATGACTTCTCAAGCACCTGCTCTTACCAAAGGAGCACGAAGCAAGATTCCCAATAAAGTCCCTTTGCCCCATAAGCTCTTACTGGGTCATAAAGGAAATGGCATAGGCCCACTGAGCAGTAATGATCACTTTAGACCAGAAGGAAGCATCAGCAGCATGAGAACTTGTCAGAAATGCAAATTCTTCAGCACCCCCATCCAGACCTACTGAATCAGAGGGCTGGGACCGAGTGGGCTATGGTTCAACATGCCTTCTGGGTGATGTGGCACACGCCCAGTTTGGGGAACTCTGCTTTGAGATATCCTAGTCCTGGCATGAAAGGGTTGATGCCAAACACACCTGATGTCTGATTTGAAGGGGAAAACCACTGTGGGCTGGAGCAGTCAGGGAAGCCTTTCTGGAGGAGGTGATCCTTTCCTGCTACTCAAAGATGGTCTCTTTAGAAGGAGGAGAAATGGAAGGTGAGGGAACGCTGGGCTTTCGGATTTAGACAAGAGACGATTCAGACACCTCACCTTGCTGCATCAGAGGCAGCACAGACAGAAGGAAATTGTTCACTCCCTCACCTTCAGATTTCAGCCCTGTCACCACAAGTCAATAGCCGTCAATGGTGATTACTGTGAAGACAGGAAAATGCTGACTGGGCAGAAAGGGAGTGAGAGGTGTGGGCAGCGAGGAGTCCAGAGCTGGTGAGGGGTGAGACCTGGAGCTCAAGGGCCAGAACTCATTGATCGTCCTTCCCCTGGGAGTCACCCCCCCATATCCTCTCTTACCACCAGCCTGCTGGGCCAGCACACCAGGACCCCATGGCCCCCAAAGATGGCCCCCAAGGACCAGAGCACAAGAGTCAGGGTGTCCATCAGTCCACGGCAGCATACCCATGGAGGGCCTGTCATTTGAGCAGCCTTAGACTGAGGGTGGGGGGCAGGGCTCACAAAACAGGCCCACACTCGTCTTGCTGCTTCTGCAACTGGTTTCCCTTGGATCCATTACTTCCTCTTCCCTGATTCTGCTCTGTGAGACAGGGAAGCAGCCTCTGAAGGCTGCATTTCCCAGGCTCCAAGATCGGCCAGTATACACCTGGCTCAGCCAACGAGGAAGGCAGGAGGAAGAGAAGCCAGGCTGTTTAGCCCTCGTTCTTTGATCCAGGCCACATGGCCCCCTGGGACGGCACAGCCTCTGTGGTTCTAGCACCCCGTGTGCAGCGCCCATCACAGGCTGGCAAGCTTCTTCCCTTTGACCGCACCCCCACCTCCCCAGCACCTGTAGCTGCCACTGCCGCCAACTGTGTAGCCGTATCCAATTCCTCCTCCGACAGGGTGTGGGCTCTTTCTCCACTGGACCAGCTGCCCCAGTGCCCGCCCACCCTAGCCACCTCTGCCAGCCCATCCCCACAATACCCCAGAGTGTTCAGAGATCTCCTGAGGCTCTCTGTTCCCACAAAAGCCCAGGCTCCTCAGCAGGCCCCAGACCACCGCCCACTCCAGCTACGTCTCCTTCTGCTCTCCTCTGGCCAAAGAGAAAACCTTGCCAGTCTTAGCCTCATCTTGTGCCCTTAAGCTTTGCCTTTCCTGGTGCCTTACCCTGGCCCGCTTCACCTTACCGGGATTGACCTCTCGGACCCTTCTCCTTCCTTCAGTGCTCAGCGTGAATGCCCCCTCCTTCAGGAAGCCCCCCTGCTTGCATAACCCCTCTCTCTTCTGGAGGTCTCTTCTGCCCCCTCCCCTGGCCTTCCTCACCTATAGCATTAGAACGTCTACTGGGGATTTGCCCAGGTCTGGTCCCCAGCTCTGCAAGGGCAGCATCAAAATATTCCAAGCCTCTTTCCCCATAGCACCCAGCATAGAACCTTCCACAGGATAGAGTCCTCTCTGACAGCCTCCAGCCTTGCCACCTTTCCCATCCAGTGGTCTTTCTCAAATTCTCATTTTAACTGCCTGGCCCTTCTGTAAACCCTGCAAGAGCCTTCCTGCCCCCAGAATAGTCTGCATTCCTCCGCATGACCTGCAGGTCCTCCTTGATGTGGCTGGGGCTGTGGTGGGTGTCCCAGACCACCTGTTGACTGGGCCTTCTCCTCCTTCTGACCTGGTCCCTCCCCCACCTGCCCCATCCCTGTTCAGCCCCAGACACTCAGGTGGCAGGTGGCAGATGTATAGTAAACCAAATATAATTCTCAGTGGATTTGTTAACCTGACCTAGTAAGTCCCATGGATTCCAGCAATGCTTTAAGTTCTTTCCAACTTGCAGGTGGTTGTTAAGAACATGGGACAGAGATTGAGGCAGACCCAGACTTGAATCCAGGCTCCACCACTCACCAGCCCTCACCTCTCCAAGGTCCATCTTCCCTTGTCTGCCATGTCGTGGTGCCTCCCTCAAAGGACAGCAAAATTATCAGTAAGGGCGTTCCTAGCACTCTGCTCGTCCGGGGCCTGGGAAGCAGTGGGTAGTGCATTTGTACCGACCAAGACACCCCTCCCACCTGAATCTCTTTGCCCTCTGGGGAGTTTGGATCTATCCTTCTCGTAGGGAAAGAGGTCCTTATCCCGCATGTGTTCTGGTGGGGCTGGAGTCTCTGCTGTTCTCTGTCAGGCCCCCCTGTTTCAAACCGTCCTGCTTTCTTCTTCCCCAAATAGCACGAAGACAGTCAGCCCTCCACCCAGGCCCACAGCTCAGCATTAATCTCATACTCTGCAGATTAGAGCCTGGAGAGTGGAAAGTGTAGTCCTTCCTGGTGGCACTCTAGAAACATCTGTGCTTTGGGAAATTTGGGGGATTCATCCCCAGGGGGTCAGAAGTGTCTCTTCAGCAGAAACCTCTATTCAGATTGACAAATATTTAGGGAGTGGCAACCATATGCCAGAAACTGGAGGAGTGAAGACTGTGGGGTTTTGAAAACAAGGTCTTTCCAACTGTGCTTCCTCTGGTCCTTGCATAGTGTCTGTGCCTGCAAAGGCCTCAGGGAATCAAAGGGGAAAGAAAGGAAAAGAGGGAGGAGGAAGCAGAGTTCCTTGTGTGCACCAGGATCTTGGATCCAGAGATGGACAAGGAGTGGTCCCGACCCCTGCTGGACCGGGAGCATCCTGGTTCCTCAGACATGACAGCCCTTGAGATGGTCCATCTCCCGTCTCATCACTTGGTTCTCTGAAGGCAAGATCTCCTATCGATTCTTCTCAGAGTCAGGCCAGGAGTGCACCTGGGAGTCTAGAGGCCACCTAAGAGAGACCCAAGGGAATAAGGAAGCAGCCAAGCGGGAGGCCTTGACCGCCAGGGCTCCTGCACCCCCAGATGGGAAGGAAGGTACTCACACAACAGATAAAGCAACAGTGACATCCTGAAGGATGAGGTGAGTTTATCTTCATGGAGAGGAGGAACAGGAGCACGTGAGCAGACAGACAGGGCAGGAAGACACATGAGTGCATAAGGGAACACAGAGCGGGGAAGTTGCTTTAGCCAACCAGTATACCACGGAGGTTCTGTAAAGAAAAGTGTCAGTACCGATATGACAGTCAGCACAAACTGACAGCACGGTTGCCTTTAGCTGGTTATCACTTGCTCTCACGCGCAGCTTCCTTCAGTTGTCCCAGCCAGCCTCTTAGCCACCATTTGGTCACCCCTGGGCAACAGCTTCTGATGTTCTCCTCGTCGATCGTTCCACGCCTTTCCCACAGTCTTTATGTTCCTACCGTCTCCCCATGCCCCTTGGTCTCCACCCGTGACCTGTGGCCTGCTTCACACCAAAATGGAGACCCTCTAGGAAAGTTCCTCCATCACCTCCCAACCTGGGATAGATGTTCACAGCCATGAAGCCCCAGCACAAACTCCTGTTCATGGGGCTGCCTTTCCTGCTAGACTGGGAGTTCCTTGACAGCCTGTCTTATTTATCTCCCCTCTTCTGGGCCCAGCACACCACCTGGACCAGAGTAAGTACCCAGGAAATATTTGCTGAAAGAATGAGTGACATACTTACTTCCGGGGTGGGCATCATTTTCTCCATTTAGTTGAGGGATAGCTGGTCAGAGAAATTAATCAAACTGTCTGAGGTTCCCCTGGGATCCAGTGAAAGGCAGAACTGACCCCTACCTGCACCCAGCACTCCTGATCCCAGAGTTGGCACTCTTCAGACCCTAAGATTGTGAAGAGAGGAGCCAGCGAGTGCCCCCGACATGGGTCAGCCTTCCCACCTGGCCAAGCAGCTGCCAGCTACACAGGCAGCGGAAATGGGGGCCCCCGTGACAGCAGTCGCGGTAGAGTTGATGCATCTGCCCATTTCTGATCCTATGTGTGCTTCCCTGCCAGTCATCCGCCGACGGCGCTGGGTGAATGGCCGGCTTCTGAAGGAGCTGCATGGGTGGAGCGTGGCCAGCATACGGCTCCCGTGCCTTCCTGTTGACGGTGTTGATGCTTTCCCCTCACCGTGTGCTGAGCTTGTATCTTCTGTTTGTTTTGAAGTTGGGATAATTAGTGAACTAGGCTCAACTTCTCTCTCTGTGCCAGCTCTTGGCTCACTTGGAATGAAACGGTTCCATTAGAGGCTTTTCCTGGGATATGTATCAATGCTGGGATACCATTTGTCCTTCCAGGGACGTGCCGACTGACAGCCACGTACCACCCAGAGAGGGCGATGTCGAGGCAACGGCAGCAGAAAGGACAAGATGCCGTGCTTTCCCTCATTTCAACCTCTCTCCACAGCTACAGTTGCCAGGGCACAGGGTGCCAAAAAGGATGTTTTTAGGGGCCTTCCAGCACACACAGGTGCCAGTGCTTCAGTGACTCTGCCACCTCTTTGTATAAAACCCCTCAAAGACTCCCTGCCCCATCCTGTAAGGCCGTTCGGAAGCACCCTTCATCCAGATTCGTTGCCTTCCAGCCCTGCCCCACACTTACCTGCACACCCAGCTCTCTAGCTCTCCTGGAGCGCTAGGTCTGCAGTACCACTCACCTGTGCCCTCACTGCTCCCCACGCCTGGAATGCCTTCCCTGCTCCACCCGTAGGTGATCACATGTGACACTGCGTATTGAGAACTGTTGTTACATTACTGCGAAGTATGGCTTATTGTACCCATTCTACAGATGAAGAAACCGAGGTATAGAAAAGTTGAGTAACTTCTTTATGGTCACTCAGCTAGCAAGTGGCAGAGCTAGGATTTTGATCTGAGATCTCTTTCAGCACCTACTCTATACTTTTAAAAACTTGATGCTTCAATGCTTCAACTCTCATCTCTCAGGGTTCAGTTCCTGCTTCCTCTGAGGTCTCTCCTGGTTCCTGTTTACACTGCCAGAAGTTTCTCTGCCTCCCTCCACACAACCCCTCCAGGCAGACTCAAGCCGGGCACATGAAATGCTGCACAGCCCGTGGTCACTGTCTCCCCACTGGACCGGGAGTTCACAGGTGGGGACGGGCTCACAGCCTGCCAGTGTCCCCTGGCACTTGTGAAGCACACGGACACACATGTAGGTGGTTTTATTTTTTGATTTTACTTCATTATTTTATTTTTGTTTTTTAAGTTTAACTTTTTTGTTGTTTTTTTAATTTTTATTTTTTCTTAATTTTTACAAATTTTTATACAATTTTTAAAGGTTATTTTCCATTTACACTTATTACAAAATATTGGCTATATTCCCCATGTTGTACAAAACATCCCTGAGCCTGTTTTATACCCAATAGTTTATACCTCCCACCCACCCCACCCCCAGCACTACATTGTTTTAAAATGAGCTAAGTAATGGGTGACAATACGTATAAGTGCAAAGGGCAGCAATAAATAAAACATGTTCTCCCCAGAGGGACACATCCCTCTCTCATCATTACAGTACATAAAGTACTGACATACTTTTGGAGACTACAGGTTTTCTACTCAAAAAGCTACCAGCTCCCTCTTGGACAGTGTTCCTGCACTCCCGCACTGCCCCTGGCGGAGGCTGGCTGATGGTTCCCTGGGCACATGGCTAGCCCACGTCTCCTGCCCTCTCCTGCAGTGACTGACATGTGGCCGTGAGGTGCTCCCTTCCAAGGCTGCAAACACTTCTTTAAATATTGATTCTTATAGAGTGACTTTTTCAGAAAATAGAGTGGAGTTCCCTGCCTTGCTCATCAGTGCCGACCTGCATGATGCTGAAAGGAGGTCCGGAACCCTTCTCTGTCCCCGCCTCAACACAGCTCCTTCACCTGCAAGCCGAACTCCCTGCACTTTCTCCGCCTCCACACCAAGCTCGGCAGCCACCCTGAAAGTGACAGAGGGACCCTTGCAAGTCCGTCCACATTCGATGTGCTGTGACGCTGCCAGCCCCAAGTCAGAACACCTTCCATATGCCCCCTCCCCGAGACGCCATGGGGCGCCCACCCTCCCTGTGGCCGTACCCAGGCCCTCCTGGTAGTCAGAGGATGACAGCACAGCATGGGACTCCTCCAAGCCACGCAAGCCGGTCACCACCCAGAGCAGGGCAGGGGTGGAAGGGGGAGGCCAGGCAGGGCCCGGGATGCTGGGAGAGAAGCCTCCCAGGGAGAGGGAACAGGCTGCTGAGAATCTGTCCCAGTGAAGCAGGGAGGCCGCAAAAGGTGGCACCAAATGTGAGCTGAGGGTCAGCCTTGGGTGCCTGCTTCATTGTTCCCTGTATCCATGCCTTTTGCTTACAGAATGCAAATTCAAAGACGAGTTATTATGAATTTCATAATGGCAACCACAGAGCAGTGAACTCTAAGTCTGGGGCCCTTCTAAATGCAGGGCCCTGTGTGACGGCACTGGTTGTGCACCCATGAAGCAGGCCTCGGTTAGATGGAGGGTCAGCAGCCCTCTAAAGGGTCAAGAAAAGAAGAGCAGGGGAAACAGGTAGCCAGAGCAAACACTAGGAGAGGGTGAAACCCAGTCTCACTACAAAGCCTGGGGAGACATGAGTGGGCAGAGCGGGCAGAGAGGACAAGAGAGGCTCTCACAGCCCATCCTGGGCTGGATGTAGGAGCAAAAGGGTCCAGCCTTTGTTCTACACCCTGGTTTTCAAAGTGTGGTCCCCAGCCAAGCAACATCGGCACCACCTGGTAACTTGTTAGAAGCGGACACTCTCAGGTCTCACCCCAGGCCCACCGAGAACCCAAACTCTAGGGTGGGACACAGTAAGCTGCGTTACAATGAGCCCTCTGGGTGATGGGAGAAGCCCGGGTCTAGCCAGCAGCGCATGTAGACCATGAACTCTCACAGTGGTCCCACCCACAGCAGAGGCAGCACACAGCAGTGACTCAGAACAGGGGCTCTGAGGCCAGACTGCTTAGGGTTGAGCCTCAGCCCGGCCACTTGCCTAGCTGTGGGACCTTGGGGGATGCGGTTAACCTCTCTGTGTCTCCACCCCCATCTGTAAGAGGACAAGGATTCCACCTAATAGGGTTGTCTGGGTGATCAAATGACTTGAGACTTGTAAAGTGCTCAGAATAGTACTTAGCTCATAATAGTTGCTCTGTACCTGTTTATTAAAATAAATAAAATAATGATGGGAGTTTATATCGATCCAACACGTATTATACACCTGGCACTCGGCTCTGCTTATGCTGATGATTTTATTTGACTCTTACACACTTTGTTGCTTCTCTTCTCATCCCATTTTGCAATAAACGAAGCTTGGGGAGTGAGTCCCCGAGGCCAAGAGAAATTGAATTCTGGGTCCACTGCTCCCTGGCCCCACTGTAGTGAGCATCACTTTGGTCCTCTCTGGAGAGGAAATGAAAACACCTGCCTGATTTGCATGCAGTGAGGATTAAAATAATTTCTGAAATGAAGCTGGTGCGTAGTAGGTCCCTATCACGTGCTGGCTCTTTCGCAGTAACAGGTATTCTGTGCATTCTGCGGGAACTGCTCATCCCCCAGCTAAGGTGTTATTTGCCGGAGGAGGTTTCTCTACCCTTTTCCTCCGGCTCTTAATTGCCACATCTCTCAAAGCCCCACTAATAAGAGAGAAAGCTCGCTCCCATCCTTTCCAAACCTTGCCCTTTGAAGCAGCTGGGGATGGCGGCCTGTGCTCTCTGTCTTGGCCATTTCTGCTGTTTTTCTCTTCAAAGAAGGTATATAAATATTCAGAGAATCCTGGCATTTAGATGCCCTACAATTTAAGGATCTATTTAAAATTAAGCATGCTGAATAAAAGTCCTTTATGAGGTGTTCTAAACCCTTATAAAATACCATCGCCGACACCTCAGTGAGTGGGTTATTTGCAGCTTCATAAACAGGGCAAGTTGTGGATGTCTCAGCTGCACTGGGCTCTACCTCAGTTCCTTCTCGTAAAGTGGATCAGACCCTCGGAAGACTGTTTATGAACCTCGCAGAAGGTACCCAGCCCAGCCTAAGACTGGGGATCCATTAAAGAATTATGTCCTGGGGCACGAGTGATCTCTGAAAGGAGGGGAGAAGCAAATTGAGACAGGGCTAGGGAAAGCTAGCACATGAATCTCAAGGTCTGAAATGTCCTGGTCTTCTATACCTGCTTATCGGCGTGTCTGGTGGTGAGAGCCTGGACGGTCAGGAAGCTCCCTCATGCTTCTCCTGCAGGGGCCTCCTGTGGACGGGAGGGGCCCTCGGGCCAACACCTACCGAGGGGACTTTGGGCCTTCTTCTGAAGCCCTTTCCCCTGTTGTCTCAGGTAAAATAAAGTTACGGTTCAAAGGGAGAATGACACATACACACAGTACCAACGTCATTTTCTTTGTTTCTACATTCTGCTGCAGTGACATGAGATGCAGTCATCGGGGGAATCTGAGTGAGGGGGCACAGGACCTCCTTGTACTGTCTTTGCCACTTCCTGTGAATCTATAATTATTTTTTAAAGTTAAAGACTCAAAGAGAAGCACCAGGTCTTGAAGAACTCATTCTAGACTGCTTGGTGAACGGCACACGATGTGAGGAGGCTGTTACCACTTGCCCTAGGGAGTCATTTTCAGACTGGGTTTGGGTGATTTTGGTTTTTTTGTAAACTGATCCTTTTCATTTAAACTCAACAAAGAAAATTTGATTCACTAGACATTTGTTTAAATGTCTACTAAGTATCCTGCTCTACGCTAGACTGTTGAGTTTGGTACTCAAAGGAATATGTTAATTATATTTACAGTAAACATCCATATTACATTATAGAGAGTACTGTGTTTTATACTTTACACTAAGACCTATAAATCTTCACAGGCTAGTCCCTTGGTCAGCACCTAAAATTTTCATTGATTGGTTGGCTAATTCAATAATATTCTTCCTGTATAAGTGCTGATTAATTTCAATCCAATCAATGATTCAACAAATGCCTATTGAGCACCTACTATGTAAAGTCTGGAATTCAACAAATAACTATTAAACCAACTATGTGCTCAGTGCCGTGGGATTCAAGTAGGTGATGCTAATCTTGGCCTAACTGTACTGACCTTAACAATGGTGGTCCCAGGACACTCCACATGTTGTTCATTGCAACCACTCTGTGTGGCAGGTGGTGTCACCATCATCATCATCATCATCATCATTGTCATTCCCACTTCATAATTGAAGTAGAAAAGTGAAACAACTCACCCAAGTTCACACAGCTAGTAAATAGAGTTGGGATTCAAACCCATAGTATGGTTGGAGAGTCTAAGTTTTTGACTCTGCACTACATTGCCTTTTTCTAAGGGACAGAACCAAAAAGTGTACAAAGTGCAATGGGATCGCCTAGGCAGGAATGAGTCACTCTAAGATGAAGGATGAGAGAAGATTTCCCAGAGGAGGGGACATCAGAGCTGAGTTCTGAAGGCTGAGTTCAGTCAGCACAGTCAGAAGACAGAGAAAATGAGTCACCTGAGTGACTGAGCAGTTACTCTGATGTCCTCCTGAGCTATGTACCCCCAGCCCTGTTTCCCTTGACATTGCATGGTGATGCCTGTATGTCAAAGCCCTAGGAACTCAGGTCCTATGGGACCAGACATGTCCACTATTTGTGCAGCCTGGCTCTTGCTTTCCAAGCTCTCCAGAACTCACTTTTACCACATAAAAGGACAAGACTGTCTTTGACAGCTGCTAGCTTAGTCACCCGATTCTCTGCATTGCAAGGGCTTTTTGGTGCCCAAACGTGGCAAGAATATCTTTAAGGGCTCAGATAATAATTTTTTTACTGTGGGGGGAAAAACACATACAACATGAAAACTACTTTCTTAATCAATTTTTAAGTGGACAATACAGTACTGTTCACTGTAGGTACGTTGTACGGCAGATCTCTAGAACTTTTTTATCTTATGTGACTGAAATTAGGTAAGATGGGGACTTAATTAAGCCCCAAGCATTGGATTGGGCACTGTCCAAGGTCCTAAAATACTAGTACCAGAGCAGCAGTTTCTTGGTAAGTTTTCAGAAAATGCTAGAACAAAAAGAGAACATTACCCACTGTTTCAGTCAACTAGTGCTGAGTATGAGACATAAATCAAAGTGATAAAGGCAGAAAGTGAAATGTTTTCCTTAAATAAAATAAGCTAAAAAATCATACACAAGACCACTTTGGAAACTGTAGTGTTACAGAGGTGAGTTGTCTTCCAAAGAAGACAAGGTGAACCCCAGACTAATGAGCACTGGACAGGGAGTCCACTGCCTTCTAGTCAAAATTCCAGTTCTGCTCCTCAGATAGTAAGACCTCCCATTCAAACTCACAATGATCAAAAATAAAAATGAGATACTGCATGAGAGGGCACTTCTGTATCATGAAAGCATTAATACATAAGATATTGTTATTGCTAGTGTAGTAATAAACAGTGCAGTAAGCATTGCCATGTTAGACAAATTTATTCCTACAAAATAAAAATCTCTTAGGGTTCTGATTCTCTCACGATTACTATAGAATAAAGCTCTAAGTCCTCTTTTTATGGAATCAAACAAGCCTGTTCATAAAAAGGACACCAGCTCCCTTTTGAAGAACACTCATCCCTGACATAGCCCAAGTGATAAGGCAGAACATTTGACAATGACCTAATGACAGGACAAGACCTTCTCTGGAACAGATAATGAGGTGACAGAACATGCAGAGAGGTCACAGGTCAGACCCTGTGAATCTAAACCACAGGATTCAAACGTGATGCTGGGCAGAAGGTTGTGCTATCCAACTCCAAGCTAAAAACACACTCACATCACATCCAAAAGAGTCAAAACATGTTTATGCACTCCACAAACACTGTGGAGGCCCTGCATTCCAGGGTCTCTGCCAACCAGTAACTTCTTGGAAAGGGTAGCAGGAGGAAGGTTATGAAGCATCTTGAGGGTTCAGCCAAAGCCTTTAAATAGCATCCCTAAAGTTTGCCTAAAAACTTTAAATAGAAGAATGGAAAGATCAGTCTTGGATTTTAGAAAGAGAGTGGGACTCTCATTGAGACAGAAAGGGCAACTAAGGGCTGGCATCTCAGCAAAAGAGAATAAATTCTAAGCTGTTAGCAAAAAGAGGTAAAGAGAAAGGTTCAGGTCCAGAAGAAATTTGATGGGAAACTCTACTGGGTTTGTGTCTGATAGGACTGGGGAAGGGATGGGAAATCTAGAACATTATCTAGATTCCAGGATTGGCACCTCGAATTGACATTGGTGCCATTCATCAGGCCACAGAACACAGGAGGCAAAGGAGTGGGCTTGGGGAGGTGGGGTGGGGAGGATGATGAATTCCGCTTGGCATATGGTAAGTTTGGAGGCCGTATGGGCAGAGGCAGTCCTTGGTGGAGATAAGTCTGGAGACAGTCAGAGCTCTCAGCTGGACTGAGAGTTGTCACCAAGTGGATAGTAGTTAAAATCAAGGTGTGTGAGCTTGGCCAGGCAACAGATAGACAGTGGAGAGACCACAGATCCAAGGACAGAACCTCAGGGAAGCCAGGCACCACTGAAGCAGAGAAGATGTCGTGGGAGACCAAGAAGGACCAACCAAAGAAGTGAGAGGAAACCCAGGACAGAGTGATGTCAAGTGATGCCCTGCAGAGCCAGAATCCCAGAGGTAGGATTTCAGTCAAATGTGCCCAGAATGAGTGACACCAGCTCTTCAAGTCAATGCTCTGAAATTCCAAAACAAATAAAGAGTAGAATATTCATTGAGTGCCAGTCCTTTCCTAAAAGTCTGCTGAGGAACCAGAGAATCATAAGACACAATTCCTGTCCTCAAAGCACCTCAGTCCAGGGTGTGGACCCTGAGAGCTATGAGGAGTCAAAGGAGGTTCAGGGGCCATGGCAGTACTTAGGAAGGCTTTGTGCAGAGTTTGACACTAGAAAGGTGCGGAAGCATTGGAATATAGACTGGGGTCCACGAAATAGAAACAAAGAGCAGCATGGAAAGGAACAAAGCCTCTGTAGATTACATCTTGCCTAAAATGGACACTGTTTTTACCTACACTCTGCCTTGCAGCCACATTAAATGACATGCAATTCCTCCAAAACTCCAAGCTCTATCTGCCTCCAGGACTTTGCATCTTCTATGTCCACTGTCTGTGCTGCCTTACACCCCTTTTACGATGCACACCCTGCCCCAGACTGATCAGCAGACTGAACTCCTTGAGGGCAGAAACTCGGTCTTACATCTATCTATCTATCTATCTATCTATCTATCTATCTATCTATCTATCTATCTATCTATAGGTCTAAAGTAATGTTATTAAATTCAACTATCACATTTGTTAGCTAAATAAATGAATGCTAAGAAGCAGCAGGAAGTAGGCTGGAAGAGGCAGGGAAGATGCTCTGCGAAGCAATGCGGTTTTTAACTGATTCACCAGGTGTTTGAGTGGTGAATTATTATTCACCATTATTATTATTTACATTATTCCAATGTGAGACGAACTGACAGATCAATAGATTTTATAATGGCAGTGTGAGGCTTGAATTAGATTTGGGGAGAAGCAGACATTATCTCCAGATTTAGAATTTTTTTTCAGCCTATCAACTTTTTAACCACAAAATGAATTTTAAGCCAAAGCAGTCTGGGTAATCACTTCTGAAATACTGCAGCATATCAGTAACAATCCCTCGGAGTCTGGGAGCTCAGCTTTACGGAAAGATAAATGTTGCTCCCTTTGACCTTTTAATATTCAAAGAGTTCTTGGCTTGGGAGAATTGTGGTTGACCAGTTGCCACCTCCTACTGTGCTAGACTGAGCCAGCCCAGCTATCCAGCCCTGTTCTGAGAGTGTTGATAGCAAATGGCTTCCAAGAAGCACCAGGCTCAGCAACTTACTTCTTTACCTCCTTGCTGGAATCACTGATCTTTCCTCCACTCGTCCTGCCTCATCATGGTGAAGAGTGCAGCCTCTGCAGCCGGACTGCTTGGGTTCCAAACCTGTTGGCTGTACTTTCTAGCTAAAGGATCCTGGGGAGTCAGTCAACCTTCCTGAGACTCAATTTCCTCACTTATAAAGTAGAGATTATAATTGCCTACCTCATAGGGCAGCTGTCCTCAACTGTAAGCAGTCGTGCCACAAGGGGACATTTGAGAGTGTCTGGAGACATTTTTGATCGTCACGATTGGTGAGGAATGCTTTTGGCATCTGGTAAATAAAGGCCAGGGATGCTACTAAACATCCTACAGCGCACAGGACAGCTCCCCCAACAAAGAATGGTCCAGGCCGTACTGTCAACAGCACAGCGATTCAGAAACACTGCTCACAGGGTTATTATGAAGCATTTGACTAATGTCACCTCCTCCCAGACTCATCACCAAAATCCCATCTTTCCCCTTGGCCTCTAGCTCCTTGTTCAAAATCCTCCCCTCATCTTTTCCTCCCCGCATGACCACCACAAATACACTGATGAAAGCCCACATCTTTCCACACGTGAAATCTTATATCCCCTAATTTACCTTCCTTGGCTCCCATCGTGGAGCAAATCTCCCTCGTGAAACTATGGTGCCTCACGGCCAGGCTTGGTATTTTCCTCTGTGTGTCTTCAGCGCCAATCACAATAGCTGGCATGTGATTGTGGACGGTGCCAAGTGGGTGTTTGCTGGACCAGCTGGAGACCCACATCTTGGTGAACTACCAGATCATCTGTTCTAATACTCCCCTAGGCACTAACCCCCAAAAGGCTGCTCAAAGACAAAATGTAAACATCTTAGCTATCTCCCCCCAAAGTCCCAACCTCCACTCATGACTTCATTTCCCACTACCTTACACGCACCTTTTTTTCAAGCCACACTGTCATGTTTACTGACTACAAAGCATATCTTATCTAGTCATGTTTCTGTACGTTTGCTCAGTGTCCCCTACCTTGGTTCCTTCTCCTTTCTTTTCACATAATCAAATGCTAACCACCCTTCAAATCAAAACTCAAGCCCACCTCCTCCCAAAAGCTTTCCAGACAACCCCAATCCATCAACCTCTGTCTCTTTCTCTTTTTCTTTCTCTGCACATGGTCACCTTGGGCATGATGCTTCTCTTTCTGAGACTCAGTTTCCTTAACTGTGAACCAGGCATTGACGGAGTCTTTTATGCAGCCCTAAATCCACAAATTTTCTCCAACTGAATATTGAAACCATGGAGAAACTGGGCAAAATTTGAAAGAAAACTGCTGTCTATATCTGTAGATGTTATTACTATTATTTGAGTATATCCCCTAGTTTTTTCTTGAGTTTTTCTTGATTTAAATTGTCCAATCCTTCTTAAGGTAAGAAGGAGAGATCATTTTTTAATGATTTGGGGGAGGGAGGGATCAAGAAAAACCAAACAGTTATTAAAATCCTTATCTCTTGCCTCCCTGTACTCCTCAGCCCCAGGCTCTCAGAGTGGAAAGTTGACCATATGTTCCAATAAGCTTCACCCTCGGAAGCTTTTGGCTTCCATTAATAAATGTAATTGAGAGCAATGAAACATTTGGATCTCACTTTAATAAGTCAACACAATGTAAATGAAGACTGGCTGGCAGGAGGCTCTTGTCCTGGAAAAGGAAGTATCTCTTCCCCCTGCAGCCGGCTGTTTAGGGGCTCAGGACGGAATATGAGACTGGCTGGGTCGGTGTGAAAAGGGAGGTCATGATGTATACCTAAATCAAAAGCAACCCAACATGTTTTGTTAAATTAAGAAAGCAAGATGCATGATCATGTGTCAGAAAAAATACTATTCTCAGTATCTGTCTATGTTTGTAAATGCACAACCCGTGGAAGGACACACAAGGAACTGGTGATGGTGGTCGGACCTGGGAGAAGAACTGGGTGGAAGAGGAGGTAGAAGCATGGCTTACTCTTCTTTGTGTTTTCTATTTTTGTCTTTTTGAATGTATGTCAAATGTGTATTTGCAAAGAATAAGCAAATTTACAAAAGGAAAGAAAAGCAAGGGTTTTGTATGAGGGTATGAATCCCTTCCACCACCTACCAGCTGTGTACGTGGAGGGGGCTGTCTAACCTTGCTGAGCTTTGGTTTCCTCAGTTTCTAGGCAGGGATAATATTATCTCCCATATTAGATTATCATGAGGACTGGAGGAGACAGTGGCCAACACTAGAGGCTCAGTCAGTGGTACCCTCAGCCAGCAGCATCCCAGTCACTGATACCACAGTGAGTAAAGAGCCCCAAAGAATGCCAGCCAAAAAGACTGGTTCAGTGCCTGCATCAGAAGATGCTCTTTCTCTCTCCTTGGCTGCAGTCTGATCCTTAACTCTGACCCCAAGACTGACCATGGCCTTGAACTAAATCCTGTTGGAATAACTCCCTATTCATGACCCTAGTCATGACCAAGGCAGGGTGTTGGCCTAAGTGGAGCCTGCAAGAGAGCCAGAAAAACAGTGGGAGTCAGGCTAGAGGTGTGGCCAGGACAATCTTGGTTTAGAAGCTCTCCGTTATAACAGCCCTCACTGCTGGCAGGAGTGTAAATTGGTCCAACACTTTACAAAACTGTTAGGCAGTACTGACTAAAGCTAAACATAAAACTACCCTATAACCAGCAATTCCATTTCTCGATATATACGCAACAGAATTGAGCACATATGTCCGCACAAAGACTGGCCCAAGAATATATGTTCACAGAAGCTTTATTTATAATAGTCACGAAACAATAACAACCAAAATGTCCACCATCGGAAGACTGGATAAACAAATTGTGGCATATTCGTGCAATGGAATACCACCCGGCCTTGGGAAAGAATAAATTACTTGTGCTCAACATAATGTGGACAAATCATACATTATATTATATTGGGTTAAAAAAATCCAGACACAAATGTAAACGTACTGTACATAGTCAAACAACTGGCAAAATTTACGAATGATAACAAGTCAAATGAATCTTTATCATGGGAGAGTAGGTACTGAGTGGGAAAAGGCTCAAAGGAAACTTCTTGGGTGCTAGAAATGTTCAATATCTTGATCTGGATGGTATCACATGGGCGTCTACAGAGGCAAAAAACCATCAAGCTGTGCACTCAAGACTTGTGCGTTCTATACATTTTATGATGTGTATATCATATCTCGACCAAAAAGGAAAAAATGTAATACAAAAAAAAAATACATCTCTCTCATAAATTTTCCCACCTGTCCCTGTGCTGACCCACCTCGCTGGCCAGCAAGTCTGCCCTGTTATCTAAGTTGTCATCCTTCCCAGGTGGGGCCAAGCCTCTCCCCCCGGCTCCATTCACATTGTCCTGGAAAACTTTATCTTCCAGAATGGACTCCTTGAGCGGCCACCTTGTCCCTCAAGTGTCTAGGGGTGGCAGCCCCACACCGCATCCTTCCACCTTGGGGACAGCGGCTCCCACTCCCCAGGGCTTCTATACACCGGGCTTGGGGGGAGGGGGGAGGATTCATCAGCGCGGAGGAGCAGGTGAGCGGCCTGCTCACCTTAAAGCGGCAGGGCTGCCTCCACACCGCCTGAAGCAGGAGGCGCCTCTCATCAGCTGAGGAGCATAAATCCACCTGCAGCTTCAAGGAGGGGTCCTTTGTTATTTGTTTGGTGTCAACAACGCAGAGAAACAGATGGAAATCAGAATTGCTAATACTCTCGGCTGAGGTCTTTTGAGACAGTTGGCTTCCACGCCAGGCTCCCTCTGCTGGTTCTTTGGGAAATGCATCTGTTTGGCCAGGATCCTTACTCCGGATGGAACTGGCCGCAGCCAGGGTACTCCATGCTGGAAAGCCCCTTTCACATGTCTTTCTCCTTCCCCATCTTTTCTCCGGAGTCCCCGGGGTGACCATTGTGGATATCCCAATCAGCCTCAAGGCAGGAGAGCCAGGAGGCCAAGGGAAGCAGGGGTGTGGCCTTGAGCCAGTTGATAATTTTGGTATCCCCGCTGCTCCCAACACACATATAGGCACACGCACAAGCACACGTACACACCACGGGTGACTCTTGCTGGCTTCCTTCCTTCCTTCCTTCCTTTCTTTTCAGATACTTAAGAGGACACATGGATGTTTCTGATAACTTTGGTTCCTCAGGGAGAAACTGGGAATTTCACTCCCAGAATAGATTTCCCCAAGAATATGGAAAACTACCCAAGTCTGTCTCTCTTCCAAGCCCTAATTTACATAGAAATTTGAAGGGTAGAGAAGAGGTGGTCTTAGAGGCCAGGGTTCCAAGCTACTTAAAATAAATGCATCTATTTCCAACTCTGGGCCCCCTCCAGGGACTCTTGTCCCTCAGGAATTCTCAGGACTGTTTTTATCTGGAGAAAGCTAGGAGATTTGTGAACTATGCCCAACTGAACACAGGCCTCTGCTTTTGTTCCAACCTAGGGCTTCAGAATTCCCTCCTGTGTCATTAAAACCACTTGAGGTGTAATTATAGCTCTTTTGCCCACTGACCCTTGGGAGTGGGGGGCAGGAGGTGAGAAATGGAATTCACTCTTTTTAGACACTTCAGCTCTTTTCCAGTAACCGCTATTTAAAGCCCTGTCAAGCTAACCAATTGCTGCAATCTTGTCAGAAAGATGTCTGTCTTTTTATTTTCATCTTTTGAGTTCCAAGATGAGATTGGATGTAGGTAAAACTTAGCTTTCAAGTCCTAAATGAATGTTCGAAGTGACAAAGAAAATAAGAGCATCAAGACACAGTGCAAAGCTTCCCTCTGCTCTGGTTTCTGTTTGGGCCGGCGTTTCCAGCACCTTCGGTATTGCAGAGCGCATTTGTTCAGATCCACAGGGCCTGGTAGGACCGAGTGTAAATATCACAATAGCCTGGATTCTGAGGCAATAGATTTGGAAACATCTGGTTGATTGTTTAAAATCTTATCCAAGTAATAATCCCTACCATTTGTCCAAAGCAGCTGGGCTTCCTATCGTATGCACTTGGATCACATGATGGATGAGAGTTAATTGGGTGCCGCACTCCCAGGGGCTTCCCTGGGCCACGCATGATTCCTTTTCCGACTCCACTCTGAGCCATCGCCATCCTCTCCACTCAAGGAAGCAATCTTGCCGAGCAGGGGAGTGAGCACGATGCTGTTAAGGGACAGCAAAGTATCTGCTCTAATCTGTTCCAAAAGTGAATCTGTCACAAACAAGGATTTTTAGGGACAGTCTGTGTTGGATCTTGGGCAGTCGGGAACCCACTGGCTGAGTTCCTCCAGAGTCCCTTCACAAACATCATCCACCCAGTATGCCCCTTCAGCTCCAGGTTAGTACTGGTCAGCCCCGACCCATTCACGATGCTGGTGATGGCTGGGAAAAGGGCATGGTAGGCTTGACTTTCTGGCAGATGCTGTGTGGCCCCGGGGCAGGACAGGAACTGGCAAGAGGAAGCAGAGGAGGACTCTTGGGCAGAAGTGCCAACTGAGGAAGGAGCTGCTGTCTGGGAGGAGAACACAGCCAGGAAGGGGACTGAGCAGGAGAATGGACAACTGCTTGACAGGCTGCCAGCAGCAGTGGTGCCCAACACCCATCTATCCAGGGCACCAGGTTGTCAATAGTTGCTATGCCCGGGAGAAAGAAGGTTTCAGTGACCAAAGAAGTCTGGGAAATGTTTGATCAAAATTAAATGGGTTTCTTTTCAGCAAGACTTCTAAGAGTCTTTAATGTGCAAATGATGAGGGTTATAGTTTGTGGTACTTATACAGCCTGTTAGATCTCAGACTGCCTTTCTTTTATTTCCAGAGCATCTCGAAGGGTTAATTCTTTAGTCACCTGGGTCAAGTGGGAAGCTATGTTACCCAGAAACCACTCCTCTCCAGGGTTCCAAGTTCAAGTTGGCTAAAAGCGGAATTTGCATGAGATTCAGGAAGTGGAAATGAAGCAGTAACCACTTCCCTCTGAAGGTTTCTGAGTTCAAAGAAGGGTACGGGTGGACACGGAGGTGCCTGATGGATTCCAACTTGCTGTGTTCTATCACTCTGTATCTGGCTCTTCATCCTGGTCTCTAACCCTGATCACCAACAGTGGCCCCAGGCTCACCACTGGATTCTTAGTAACAGAGCAGACAGCTGGAGAGGCAGCAACTTCCCACAGAGCTCTCCGGGGGCTCCCCGTTCACATGCCCACTTCAGCAGCCCGACCTGCTTAGATTCTCAGATTTGCCCTGCCGGATCCAACTGTCCATCTACCCCAGGGCTATAGGAAGACGGATTGTAACTTTATTGGTCCTCTGGCCTCCCTTCCAGAGTATAGTAGTTTGCTCGGGCTGCCTCCCATAACAAAGTATCTCAGGCTGGTGAGTCAAATGACCAGAATTTGTTGTCTCATTGTCCTGGAGGCTGGAAGTCTGAGATCAACATATCTGCCAGTCTGGTTTCTTCTGAGGCCCCTCTCCTTGGCTTGTAGATGGTGGACCTCTCACTGTGTCTTCACGTGGTCTTCCCCCACGTGTGGGTTTGTGTCCTAATCTCCTCTTCTTATAAGGACACCAGTCAGATTGGATTAGAACCCACTCTAGTGACCTCGTTTAATTTTAATTATCTCTTTAAAGACCCTATCTCCAAACATAGCCATATTTTGAGGTACTGGGGGTTAGGGCTTCAAAATATGAATTTGGGGCGGGGGACACAGTTCAGCCCATAACACAGACCTTCTCTTTCCAGCTCCTCCCCCAACTGTGGAAAGTCTGGTTCCTATCATACACCCCTTATTCCATGACATGCACGGTGGCTCCACTTCTTAAGTCCTGATCGGCAATAGGAGTGGGATGCTGTTGTAAAAGAAAGTGAAAATAATAGACATTGGCTTTGGGACCAGAAGGCAGTGGCTGCAGGAGTAGTAGGATCAGGGGGTGCCCCAATCTGTAACTTGCCTTCAGCCTGCGGAGAGACGGCAGAGGGCTCTGGCTGGTGGTGGGCTGGAGGCCCTCAGGGCCAGGGGATTCAGGTGATTATCCCAGACCATGATTTCTGAAGCCTCCCTGCCAACCCAGCCATGACTCACTGTGCTGATGGCTGAACCTAGAATATGAAGAGGTAGCCTGTGTCAAGGATGTCCAGCTTGGTCCTGCTGCCAAGCAGAGCACCAGACAGAAGCCTCCAACCCCAGGGAAACAGCCATCTTCTCCAGATGACCAGGCAGACATGGGAAGCATTTAGAGAACCACTTAAGACTAGCTATAATTCACTGTCTATATTATGCCACAGACCAGCATGTCCCTCCTCTCCCCTACATTATACTCCAGCCAAACCAAACCACTCACAGCTTTCTGAAATGTCAGGCTATTTCACGCCTCGAGGCCTTTGTGCTAATGCTCTCTTCCAGCCGGAGCCTCCCCTCCACCCACCCAGTGTAGGTGTCTGGTAAACATCTATCCATTTTTCAAGCATTACCTTTTCTATGAAGCCTTTTCTTTTGGTTCCCCAGCGGGGGCTGTCATTTACTAAGGACTTGCCATGTGCCCAAAAATGTGCAAGGTACTTCATTTCATCTTCTTGATGGCCCTATGAAATAGGTATTTTTAGCACCCCCTGCTATTGACTGGTGATAAAACTAAGATTCTGAGAAATTAAGTTATTTACCAAGTTCATCCAGCTTATAGGAGATGCAACTAGGCTTCAAACTCAAACCATTGTGATCTAAGTCTGGCTTTACACACACTCATACATGCAGTAGAGACTGCTGCTCTGAAGACAGGTTTGAGCCAGAGACTGAGGCCATCCTGGGGTCTTTATTAGTATTCTGTTGTGTATTAACTACAGTTCTGGAGGTCAGAAATCCCATCTGAGAGCAACCCTTTCTAAGTATGGCACCCATCAGTGTCCAGATCTCACCTGAACCCCCTGGACTTCACACAAAAATGCCACTCAGCATCAGGAGGCTCACCCTCTGCCAAGGGGCAGCTCCTATATGGCAACTTTCTAGATGACCTAAGTGACACCACAGATAATGGGAGAAGGAAAGATTTGTCTAGTCAGTGATGCTAGGAAACTGGCTTGCCATGAAGAGGAAAAGAAAGCCACATTGTCACTTCATGCCAAAAGATTCCGAATAGAACAAACACCTAAGCATGGAAAGTAAAACTATAAACTTCATAGAAGAAAATATAGATGGATATCTATAATCAAATACCCCAAAGCACAAACCATAAGGCTAAAATAACAAAAATCAGTAGGTATCTCAACTTAGTAGTCATGGGGTTTAACAAAGAGCACCACAGATAAAATTAACATATCAGTGACAGACAGGGAGAAGATATTACAATATCTAATACCATTAATGGATTAATATCTACTCTAGACTTTACCAGGGACTCCAAGTCATCAAGAAAAAAACCAAATTTTTTTAAGGGGCAAGGATATGAATCAAGGATATAAATCTGTGAATTCACAGAAAAATGAACAATGAGCTGATGTTTTTACTCCCTAGTAATCAAACATATGCAAATTAAATCATGAAGAAGAGTGCTTTACAGCCATCAGAGTAGCAGAAATTAGAAAAGTGGGTAAATCGAGTTGAGGTGAGGAAGTGAGGAGATAGGAATATTTGGGCACTTCTTGCTGGGAGTTTCCAGTTGGTACAGCTGCTTTGGAAAGCAATCTAACAGAATTTAGTAAAATTATGGGTATTTATGGCCTATGAACTGGCAATTCCATTCCTGTTTTTACAACCCAGAGATTTGCTACAGATCTAATAAGAGAATCAATATGAGGATATTTGTCGACAGTGTTATTATTTCTAATGGCAGAAATTTAAACTTGGGGGTCCATCACTGGAGGGATAATTAAGTGAAATTTGCTGGAGAATAAAATCCCAGGCAGCAGTGAAGAGCTGTGGACTAGATGCATATAAATCAACATGGAGAGATCTTAAAAGCATAGATTTGAATGGGAAAAGTCAGAAACAGAATGGGATTTATGGCACAATACTCTTTTAAATCAATTAAAGCCAAGCATGCATAAAACAACTCCAGATATTTTATAAGCAGATATGCATATTTAAGATTTTTACATAAAACTCATTAGCGTAAGAGCTTATGGGGAGTTAGGGCGAGACAGATGTGGAGATCAGAGGTGGGGGAAATAAACAGCTAGGTGGTAAACAAACAAACAGATCCAGAGAGGGGTCCTGCATGGATGGGTGGCAATGGTGAGGTATGAACGGAAGGGTATGGGGACCTCCACCTTGGGAGTAGAGTGCCGATCAGAGGAGGAAAGAACATGGGAGAGAAAGCACAGGCGCAAAAGAAGCATTTCCCCGGCAATGGCTCTGGAGTAAATTGCCTGGCTTTTAATCCTGGTTCTGCTACTTAACAGATTTGAGCTTGAGCTAGTTTCTTCACTGGACTCTTCGTCACTCTCTTCAGCTGTAAAATAGAAATGCTCACAGTACCTATGTCAAAGGAGCATACGTAGCCGAGGCTCTGTGAACAGTAGCCACAATTGTTCCTAAATCAAGTCCGTGCTCAGCACTAACGTCGAGGACTTTAAAGTGACGGGACGATGAGGACACGCACAGAGTCTTTTAATTAGCCATTGCACAGATCATTGCATTCTACCAGCGGGATATTCATTCCACCCTGGACCTTGTCACAACCACCTTTTCCCTAGAAACCACAGTGGCCTCCACTGCTACCTCTTTTGTACCAGACAGGATCCAGGCAATGCTGCTGAGAGCTGGACAGGAGAATGGGAAGGGCATGTCTCTGGAGTCAGAAACCTTCCTGGTTTCATGTCCTGAATCTTCCCACACTCTGTTCCTTAAGCTCTCTGTGTCTTATTGTCTTCATCCACAAATACAGATAAAAATAGCGTCCCCACAGAGTTGTGGTGAGTGTTAACTACGATGACGTGCAAGCTTCTAGCATGTGGCAAATGCTTTGTAAATAATAGTTACTATTACCAGTGCTGGGGAAGAGCTTGGACCTTCCGGATTAGGTGAGAACACCCTAGTAAAGATCAAAGAGGAAGAAAGAGTCTGTAAAGCCTACAAGGAGCCCTTAGCACTGCTCTAGTTACTAGCTAAGGGTTTGTGCTGGGCTTCCACTGCTCAAAGACCCCAGTGCTTAAAGGAAGGGGTCTGTTAGCAAAACAGAGCGCTGGGAGTTAGCACCTGCTTCATAGTTGAGCCTGCTGGGACGTAGACCCTGTCAGACCATGCAAATGATTTTACTATTCTTATAAATGATTATTCTACTTCCCTGGGAGCTCAAGAGGAGCTTAGAAGAGAGAAACTCAGCTTCCCAATGACCGGGCTGTTTTCAAATCAGAGTTGGCATTTGCATCAGTTTTGCTGAGGGTGAGCAATTCTTTTTTTCCTCACTCCAGCGTGATGGAGTGGGATAAAAGAGTTGGGTTTCTTGTACGAGAGGAAAATATGTCTGAGACTGCAGCCCTGGGGAAAAGATGAAGGGTTGTTGGCTCCGCCAATGTGATGGGAAAGATGGCTGTGATGAGAAACACAGTGTGGGTCTGATAGGATCCAACAAGATAAAGTCAACTGGCCGCTTTGAACAGAGCTCCTTGGCCTTCTCTCCAAAGCCTTGCTGGGGGAGGGAGGGAAGGCTGGGTGGAGGCCACTGTGGTCAGGGCTCCCCTGCACCCACTGGAGTGAACACCCATTTCACAACAGGGCAAGTTCCCATCAGTTTTTGCTTATACTTGATTTAGACTTTGTTCTGATTTTACTGATTTCTCCTGCCTGTGCCTCCTTTAAACCTCCCTCTCACAGATATCAGAAATTTTCCCAGGGCTCTTGTCTGCATTTGATGGCCCACGGCTTGGGCTCCTCCAGTGTTCCCCATGTCTTCAAGTTCACTTTAAATTTCCAAAGTTCTTCCTGCCTGAAGCCTACTTGTCCAAATGTAACTCTACTTTGGTTGAATTTCACTCCTTTCTTGTCTTCAAGGCCCTCCACAACCTTGCCTTTCTGACCTGGACTCCCCATGGATTCACAGACTCTCTGCAGACCTCCCCTCCATCCCCGCGGCCACACTTCTGTCCACCCTGAGATGCCCTCTCCACTCCTTCCCTCCTCTCATCAACACCTCCGTTCAGCCCAAGTTCACAGAGCTCTACCCTGGGCAGGCCACAGAAGACAAGGGCAGAGTTTCTGCTCTCCCAGAGCTAGTGATGGGGGGAGACGAGGGGGAGAGACAAGCCACGGAGACGGGGAACTAAGCATCATCAGCAAAACAGTAAGAGAGAGCGCAGGGCACAGTGGGGGGCCCCAGTGGGAGAACGATCACAGGAGGCCCCAGCGGCCCCCTTTCAAGTGCCAATGCTGGCTCCATCCACCACCTCCAGGAAGCCTCCCTGACCTTGCTAGCATGACCTCTCTAAGTATCATCTGAGTATCAGAGAGGCAGTCAGTGCAGCAGTTAGGAGTCTGCACTTTGAAGCCTGGCTGCCTGAGTTTTGAATCCCAGCTCTGTCACCTACTAGCTGTGTGACCTTGGGCTAGTTACTTAACCTCTCTGAGATGTAGTTTCCTTATCTGTAAAATGAAGATAATAATAGTACAGACCTACCAGTGTGCTTATAAGGTTTAAATGCTATAAATATGTAAAGCACTACTTAAAACATTGTCTGACACAGTGTTAGTGCTAAGAAAGTTTTCTGCTATTGTTTGGGGCCCTCCTACTACACTGCCTATGGGTCTTCCCTCTCGAAGGCCAGAGCTGCCCCATAAACACTGTTGGAAGGTGGCATTCAGCAAGAGATTGACTTTCATCTCCATAAATTCACTTATGTTACTGGAGCACTCTGCCTTTATCTCCGTAATGACAAATCTGCTGTTGATCATAATCTACCTCCTTGGCTCACATGATATCCGTGGACTCCCAAAGACTGTTAATAACATGACATTTCGATTGGCATTTTTTAATAATAATAATAATAATAAAAGAAACTTCTGTCTTGAATGCCCAAGAATAGATTCCGCATAAGTCTTCCAGCTTCAGGCCTGGGACAGAATTGGAAAAGGAAGTGATCATTTGTCATCTTTCTTTATAGGCTGCATTTCTGGCATCACTTCGATGCTAAATGGGACTTTTTAAAAATAGTCTTAACAAGCATTTTGACAGACTCCATTCTGGATACCAGAGAATGTAGTCATGGAGAGTCAGCATGTGTGAAATCTGACCCGGCCCCGGCCAAATGGCCAGTGACTGCTGTCCTCTCCTGGGGGATGTATCTGGTGGCAGCAGGGACACTGACTTAAGAGGACCATTTGGGAATATTGAGTTTGACACTACAGCCCTAGTTGCATCCCTCCCACAGCTGACACTCATTCCCAGGAGGGTGAGGCAGGTTACCCCCCTGCCCAGGGCCCACCCCTCTGCTGGGATCTGTGAAGGACACCCTTGGGGGACACACCCCAGAGCGAGTCTTTTTGGAGCCTTGTCTCTTCAGTATCAAGTCCAGGTCAAACCTAAAATGTCGGCAAAGTGGTGGATGTGGTGGGAGGAAAGAGGGAAGAGCCCAGCCCTTGTCACCGCAGCGCAGCCTTGCGGGGCGGGAGGAGTGGGGTCTGCAGAGGCACGTGCTCCTGGGGGCTGTCCTAGTCCCTGTGCCCTCAGCTCCCCCATCTGTAAAGCGGGGGTCATAATAGTTGCCTCGTGAGGATATGGTAAGGAATTGCAGTGCTTGATGCTGAAAATATAAAAGAGTGACTACTAGCAGTATGATGTCAGCGGACGAAAAGCCCCTGTAGCGGCCGGATAAGTCAGCAAACACAGAGGCAGGTGAGCAGGTGCTTCATTCTGGGGAGAATGACAGGGACCTGCTGCCAGCCAGGGTCCCAGAGTAGTCACTGCCAACTGCCACGACATCCACCCAAAGTGGCTCAAGGATAGCTGGCTGAGGGCCACACCTTTATGCCTGCTCTTGCCGCTGCCTCTCCTCGAATCCCTCATCACATGTTGCTGCCAATTCCAGACCCTGTGCTCTATGTTTCCTGCTTTCACCACTGGGGCTTTTCTTCCTCCTCCCCTTCCTCTTTTTTCCCTCCTCTTCCTCTTCCTCCCCCTCTTCTCCACCTTCTCTTCCCCATCTCCCTCCCAATCCCCCTTCCCCCTCTTCCTCCTCCCCTATCTGCTCTAATCACATTGCTCTGTTTTTTCATCTTTTCTTCTTTTGGCCAGAGGGCAAGTGAAAAGTCAAGTTGGGACTAGAAGGGAAAAAAGCCATCCATGAACATCCTTGACTCGAGCAAGTGTGACCACCTGCAGAGCTAGGGCCCAAGGCCGCGATCTAGGTGGGCTCCCAGGTGGAAACGTGCTGATAGAAGAAAACAGGGAGTCCCCGGAACCCAGCTGAAATTAGTACACATAGGAAAACGCTAGCCCAGAGAGGAAACAAGATGTAAACCTTTGAAAGCTTGTGACAGAGCTCATATTCCAGACCCCAATCAGTATCTTTCCCCTAGACTCAATCTCATGGTGTCCAGGCTACAAGGCATCTTTGAGACCTGACCTCCAGCCCCTTCTTTCACAGATGGGCAGCTGAGACCCAGAACCCAAACCACAGGCCAGGTGTCAGCTGAGCAGAATGAAAATGCATGTCCCTCCATTCCTCACAGTGCCCTTCCCCTTCCCCCTCCCCACTCACTTGCCTATCATCTTCACGAGGACTGGAGAGGTATGAACAACTCCCTTCCAAACACCCCAACACCCGCACTCTTGCGCTCCCTCCCTTCCCCTTCCCCCATCCTCGCTCTCTCCTGCAGGCACACACACATACCACCTGTGGATAGTGGAAGGTGTAGAGAGGATTGCTTCTCTATTCCGTCTTTGCATTTCAAAAGACTTTTTTTACTGAAGTATAGTTGATTTACAATGTGTTAGTTTCTAGTGTACAGCATAGTGATTCACTTATACATTACATATATATTCTTTTTCTTATTCTTTTTCATTATAGGTTATTACAAGCTATTGAATATAGTTCCCTGTGCTGTACAGAAAGATCTTATTGGTCATCTGTTTTATATATAGTAGTCTGTATTTGCTAATCTCAAACTCCTAATTTATCCCTCCCCCCTTACCCCTTTGGTAACCATAAGTTTGTTTTCTATGTCTGCGAGTCTGTTTTCTGTTTTGCAAATAAGTCCATCTGTGTCATATTTTTTAGATTCCACCATTTGAAAGTCCACAAACTTTAAATACTGGAGAGGATGTGAAGAAAAGGGAACCCTCCTACGCTGTTGGCGGGAATGTAATTTGGTGCAGCCTCTATGGAAAACAGTATGGCGATTCGTTAAAAAACTGAAAATAGACTTACCCTGTGATCCAGCAATCCCACTCCTGGGTACAGATCCAGAGAAAACTCTAATTTGAAAAGATATATGCACCCCTATGTTCATAGCAGCACTATTTACAATAGCCAAGACGTGGGATCAACCTAAATACCCATCAACAGATGAATGGATAAAGAAGATGTGGCATATATACATACACAATGGAATACTACTCAACCATAAAAAAGAATGAAATAATACCATTTGCAGCAACATGGATGGATCTAGAGATTATTGTACTAAGTGAAGTAAGTCAGACATAGAAAGACAAAAATCACATGATATCAAAAGACATTTATCAATTTATCAGTATGTACCAATCAACCAACAATCAAACTCCCTGGTGCTGGGCACTGTGTTTACTCCAACTGGATAACCAAGGCAGAAGGTACAAAATTTACCCTTATGGAACTCACAATCCAGGTGCAAGAGACTGGCCTAATACCTAACACGAGCCCCAGGAGCTTGGATGAGCCCTTGCTGGGGAGAAGCCCTGGGTGAATTTAGTGGGAAGGAGGCTGTAGAGTCAGGGCAGGCTGCAGAGAGTTGCCCCTTTCAGATTTTTTTGACAGTTTTACTGACATATAATTCACATACCATACAATTCACCCACTTAAGTATGAAATTCAATGATTTTTGGCATATTCACAAACTTGTGCAAACATCATCACAATCAATTTTCCAACATCTTCATCACTCCAGAGAAAAACCTGGTACCCACTACCAGTTACTTGCTACTCTCCTAGGCAACCACCAGTCTATTTTGTCTCTATAAATTTGCCTACCTTGGTTATTTACTATAAATGAAATCACACAATGTGTGGTCTTTCGTGACTGTCTTCTTTCATTTAGCATCATGTTTCATGCTGTAGCACCTATCCATACTTCATTCCTTTTTATGGCCAAATAATATTCATTGTGTGGATATACCACATTTTGTTTATCCACTTATCAGCTGATGCACGTATGGGTTGTTTCCACTTTTTGCTATTATAAATAATGCTGCTGTGAGCATGGAGTGAAAGGTTTTGTATGGACCTATTTCCATTTGTCTTGGAGAAATATCTAGAAGTAGAATAGCTAGGTCATATGGTAACTCTATGTTTAACATTGTGAATAATTGCCAGATGGTTTCCAAAGGGGCTGTACTATCTTGTATTCTGACCATCAGTATATGAGGGTTTCAATTTCTCCGCATCCTTGCTAACATTTATTACCTGTCTTTCTGATTATAGCCATTCTAGAGGGTGTGAAGTGGCATGTCATTGTGGTTTTGATTTGCTTTTTTCCTAATGGCTAATTATATTGAACACCTTTTCACGTGCTTCTTGGACACTTGTATATCTTCTTTGGGAAACTGTCTATTTGGATTCTTTACCCGTTTTTAAGTTAGGTCATTTGCCTGCTTGGATTTTAACCCTTTCTCTATTAAATGGATTGATTTTCAATTATGTTAGGATTAGTAAATATTTTAATCTAGTCAGATCTAGAAATACTCATCTTAAAATGTTTTTGACTCCCATGCCCTAAATTGTATCATTATTTTTTACATTATTTCAAAATTAAGATGGAAGGAAAAAAACAGATCATCAGATAGCTAGAGGGACAGACATGAACTGTTAGGAAGACACATTTAAGCTTCTATCCTGCAAACCAGAGTTTTTGAACTCTCATTTCTTACCAGACATGAGAGGGGCATCAATGCTGGTCATCTTTCTTAAAGCCATGCAAGCAGAGTGGGAACTGGCCTGAGATAGAGAAGATGCAGCATCCACCTGCATAGTCACCCAGCTACCTTAAGGAGGTCAGTGATACACGCAAGAGCAGATCCCAGACTATGTCCTGGTCACCATGAGAAGCATCCTCTGAGCAGCTACCAAGTGCCAGGTTCTGGACTGGGCACCACAGTCTTCAGCAAAGCATTCCCTGACTTTAGTTAATCACAGTCTGGTAGGGAAGCAGGTAGTTTCTATGCCATGAGATTCACACTTCTATTGAGTGAGGTTTGGGGCAGAGTGGAAGGGCTTGGATCAACCCGGATTTCCTGAGAGGCTCCCTGGAAGAGGAATCCTGGGCTGGCTGTTAATGATTTAATAGATGTCATTCAGGCATCCTTGGCTCAGGACACAGCCAATACATACCCCAGGAGGAGGGGAAACCACTATGACTTCAAGTTCAAGTTTATTTGATCAATAATGCTCAAAATAAGTGAACATCTGTACTCAATATTTTTCTTCTTCATTTGTTTGTAAATGTAATAGATCTTGGTCAAAGAAAAAGGACAAAACCCCTATCTATAAGAAATTCCCCAATTACAGGCACTTTCTTTGCCTTCTCTGAATTGTATTGCATCCAACTCCAGATTTAAACAGATGTCTTTTATGTTCACAGATGGACTATTGCTTTCTCGAAAGCAGGAGCCATTTAGCAGGGATAAGATAGAGAACTCCCAGAGGTCAGACACTGCATCTTTGCTACCTGTGTCTGAATCCCCTGTTCTGAGAACAGAGTGTGGCACACAGAAAGGATCCTATTAGCCCTGGAAGGTGGAGGGCAGCTTCCAGGCTGAGCGAGCAGGGCAAGCCTGAGCCCCAGGTCATGGACTCTTTAAGAGCAGGGCCAGGTATTGGATAAAGAAGACGTGGTATATTCATACCATGGAATATTAATCAGCCATAAAAAAACGACAACACAATGCCATTTGCAGCAACATGGATGTCACTGGAGAATGCCATTCTAAGTGAAATAAGCCAGAAAGAGAAAGAAAAATACCATATGACATCACTCATATGTGGAATCTAAAAAAAGAACATAAATACAAAACAGAAACAGGCTCATAGACATAGAAGGCAAACTTGTGGTTGCCAAGGGGGAGAGGGGTGGGAAGGGATAGACTGGGAGTTCAAAATTTGTAGATACTGACAGGCATATGTAGAATAGATAAACAAGATTATACAGTATAGCACAGGGAAATATACACAAGATCTTGTGGTAGCTCACAGTGAAAAAAAAATGTGACAATGAATATATGTATGTTCATGTATAACTGAAAAATTGTGCTCTACACTGCAATTTGACACAACATTGTAAACTGACTATAACTCAATAAAATAAATTTTTTTTAAAAATGAGCAGGGCCAGGTATTACCTATTTAGTAGCCGGAATCCCTCAAACACTCACATACTCATTCCGAGGTCCCACTCGCACACAGCCTTGCACAGTCCCCTGTACATAGTTGATGTTCAATGCATGGCTATTGAATGTGGCTGGAACTTTTTGAATAATCAAATACAACCAAATACTGCACCATTTTGACAGAATGATGGCCTTCTTTTTAGATGACTTTGGGGGAGCTGGCAGGGGGCCGGTAAGAGTGCTCTGGAGACACTCTGTCCCACCAAAATGAGCAGTCCACCTGTTGCCGCCTTCCTGTCCCTACCCTGAGCTCTGAGCGGAGCTCTGCCAACTGAGAGAGACTGAGCTTTCCCCTGAAACAAGTGCTTCTGCTCCTCAGGGGAACTGGCCCAACCACTGCGATGGTTTCCTGGGCCAAGGGAGATGTCCTTCTGTCAAGGAGGCTTGCAGGACAGAAACTTGGGCATGGGGGCAGGTGAGAGAAGGTGGACAGATTTTTTTTTAAACATATTCACGCTAGGGCTCTTGGCCAAACAAGCACAAAGCTTTATGAGAAAATTCACTTTAAAACTTTTTAAATGGAAGAGGAAGTACTTCATGCACCAAGCAATGCAAAAGGGTAAGTGTCAATATGCACAGCACCAGGTAAAGCCGAGCAGGAATGATTTGATTCAAGAGACGTCATTAGTTGGATTTTAGCAATGAGTTCATTCTTTTTCTTTTTTTATGCATGTAGAATAATACAATGCATGGTGTTAAGCAATGACTAATGCCATACAGTTTACGATGACAAACAGCATGCCTACATTTGTATTCGTAATTCTTTTTCTTAGAGGTTCCCCAAATTGTGTAAGTTTCAGGCACCACAACATCTGGATCTGTCCCCTCATCAGCATTTATACCCCAGTCCTGCTCCTCAGAGGAAAGGCATTCCAACCCTTCTGCCTGTTTTTTTTTTTTTTGTTGTTGTTGTTTTTCTGGTCTGTATCTTCATCTTGCTAAGTAAGACACTCATGAGGCCAGTCCTAGCTCTGTTCTAGGTAAGATCCACCAACTTTTATTATAAAAGGTGAGGAGGGGGCCCCCCACCTCCGTCCCACGACCTCTACTCTCCAACCGCCCAGTAGAATCACATCACAATTTTTGGATGAATTACTATAGTGTACATTTCTAGAACCATATAAATAGGGTTCATGATGGAACCAAATAGTGTGTTGTCTTTACATTTATTTTCTTGTATACATTTTACATTTTTCCTAAAGTTGAGATTGCCTCACCTTTTCTGGGCACCAATCACTAAGTCATGCTAAACTTGGACCTAGCTGTAAAACAACTCTCCTTACAGTTGAATACCACATTCCACTTTTTCTTTTTCTGGTGACACCGCTCCTGGGCCCCTCCATCCTCCTACCACAGACTGCAAAGCTGTTCCCGTCACCCAGGACATCCTTTGACACCAGCTGGCCAATCCCCTTCACCTCTCTCTGTGTTGGCTCCTCTGTCTCCTAGATCTTGCGGGGTTTGTTTTGTTCTGTTTTTGCTTTCTTGGACTCCATTTTTGTAGAGGCTACCCTTCTAAAATACGGGTGCATGAGAGGTCATTGTTTCATCCTTGACAGTTTGCCCATGCAGAGAATTCTAGCCTGGAAAACATTTCCCCTAAGGATTTTGAAGAATTGCTCTTTATCTGCCAGCATCCTGGGTTCCTGTTAAGAAGTCTGATGCCGTTTTGATTTCCACTTATTTTTATATGATTCATTCCCTCTCCCTCTCCCTCCCTCATCTCTCTCTGAACGTTTTTAGGATCTTTGCTCCATCTCTGGTACTATGGCCTTGGTATGGGTCATTTTTCACCCACTGTGCTGGGCATGTGACAGGCCCTTTGTCTTTGAAACTCAAGTCCTTCAGTCTGAGAAATGTACTTTTATTATGTCTTTGATAATTTCCTCCCACCAATCTTTTCTGCTCTCCCTTTCTGGAACTCCTATTAGTTAGATTTAGACCTTGTAGATTGAGTCCATAATTTTCTTTTCCTTTTTTTTTTTCCTTTTTGGTCTTATTTCTACTTTTTTGTTCTCCATCCTAGAATACTTCTCTTGACTTCTACATGTGGGTGATAAACTAGACAGTCACCATTCTGGTGGGAGCTGAGTGATAAAAGAAGCTGGGCTCTCCCTCATCAGTTCCAAACTTTGACTTGACTCCTCTGTCTCAACGCCATTCCCAGAGCCCCTCTGCTCTGTGTTGGAAGTCCTGCCTGTTTCAGAGCCATCCCTCATCACCAGCCAAGGAAGAGAAGGTCTGGGGTTCTACCTACTCCTTCCACAGACTTGTATTCTACCAACCTGTCTTGGGACTTACCCTGTGTTCAGAGCTACCCAGTCATGTGCATTTCAGCATCTCCACCACCAGCACCCCATCTTCCCAACCTTGTTGACCCATTGCCTTCTTTACTCCTAATCAGTTTGTCTTGGCAGATTTATACCATTTTTATTCCTTTTTTCATTTTATTGGTGTCTCAGGAGGGAAGAGGGATACATGCATGTGTGCAAAGCATCTTGTTTAAGTCCGAGTCTCTGCTTTTATTTCTTTTGTTTCAAAAATCGCAATTTTATATTGTTTCCTACCAAACAGAACTGTGATGTGTATTTCACAATTTAAATTGCCAAATTTCTTACTTTTGACAGTTGAAACACATTTTCTAGAGCCTTAAAAACTTCTGGGAATTTCAAGAAAGGATAAATTCACCCCACTTCAAACTCTATATGTCTGCTTAGGAGCCAATCATCAAGTATTCAGCGGGAGTTGACTGAATTATTACTACATTATTAAACTGGATACTCAGCTCTCTGTAAGATCTAGAGGTGGTGGCAGCACTCACAGAAGGACAGGTTCCAGACAGGTGGGGAAGGGAGACCCCTTGGGGCAGCCTGGACAGGAGGTGGGGGAAAGAAAGGAGAGGGAAGGTCTGGAGGGACATGAGGGTACCACCCTTCTGTTGTCACCCTAACTTCACTGTGCAGTTGGACCACTGGGTGGGTCAGCCACACCTCTGGGGCACAGGTGAAGCACACAGAAGTGCTGAACTTGGCCTCTCCAACTGGACAGTGCAGGGAGGAAGTGGGCCTTCACTCCAGAAAGATGTGGAAGGAGTGAAATGAGATGATAAATCTGAAAGCTCTTGGAAAATAAAAGGGCTATATAAATGCACAGGGTCATTACCGGATCTCGTGCGGCTGTGACAAGTCTGGCCCTAACTCATTGTAACATTATGGGGCAAGTATATTACAATAATCTGTGGTGGAGATAGAACTATCCTTTGTACATGGCAAATGTCTAGAAGGCCTGTGAGGAAATGCAGCATTTATTAAGGAAATTAAACCAGGGCGTCCAAGGTGGACTCAAGAAGAGATCTGCTCCCTCCCTGAGATCTCAGAGGAACGTGTGTTAAGATGGTGGCCTCCCAAAATGGAGGGAGTCTGGGCCCCTGAGTCACCAGGTCGGAGCCAGCTTTTACTGACCCGTATCACACCTGATTTAAGTGAGAAATAAATGACTGTGCTAAGCCACTGGGATTAGGGGATTTCTTTGTTACCACAATAGAACCTGACCCCCATGTCTAAGAAGCTTAGCCCGAGATGGACGCTGCCCCCACGCTGGGACAGTGATGAGAAGAGAGAGGATACAAAGGTGTTCCCCGCAGGCCCAGAGGTGGAGCTGAGACCAGAAGCGAACCCTTTATTCAGCATTCTGGGGTAAGTCAACCAGAAGTGGCTGGCCTGGAAACAGTTCACCTGACCAGACTTTACTTGTTCATCTTCCATATGGAGTCTCCCACAGAGCGCCTCCCTCTGTCTCCTGTGCACCCCCTACGTGGTAGCCCCACGGGGCCATGTCACAGCCTACTATGGAACCAGTCTGCCTCACCTGTTTCAAGGCACGTGTTAGCCATGGTCTCCCTCACTACAGAGGCCCTGCCGTTCCTCAGAGGCAAGGGTCTCCCCTTCACGTGGGACCTCCTTTCAGAACTCCCTTGCAGAATCGCACAGTCACCCTACCTTGGGTCTCTGCTGCAGGAGCAGGTGCAGGAAGGGTGGCTTCTTACCAACCCTCCCCATTCATGGTGAAATACAAGGATGCCTTGGTTCCAACTAAAATGATAAACTAGAAATCCCTTCAACAGTCTGTATTTCAATAGCCCTGAATATCCAGGGTCATGTGCCCCTGTAAGGATTGGATGAAATCAGAAAAGCAAATACACATGCGAGTAACAAAATGCTGAGTGTGGATTCAGAACTGCCTGCAAAGCTGCACACAGGGAGGACAGCTGCAGTGTAGAAGCCAGCAGAGACCGCAGAGAACTCTTAGATGGGGCTCTGCTTCCATTTGAGAACTTGAAACTGAGGTTGCAGGGTAAGAACACAAGCTCCACCATCCGCTATTTTGTTTGAAGCCCTGTGAGTTTCAGAACACACACATCCATATTCACACATAAGAATAAACACCAAACAAACCAAAAACAGAAAGATTGTTGGATGGCGTACCACTTTGGAATATCCACCTGTGTCTGTCCCATCCAGAACTGCTCACTGTTGTGTGTCAAGGGCTGACTGCCATGAAGTCTAATTAAAGGGAGAAATGGAAAAAAATGTGAATCGTGAACACAAATCTTGCACACCCCTCTAAGGAAAGATGTGTGTTTTCAAGTTTGCCTTAAACAGCACTGAATTGTTTCATTCCTCACAGACCAGAAGCCAGCCTTCCTTTCCGGGTTAGAAATTGTGCAAACATGGCACATCTTCAGCATGCCTTGCTAACCACAGATTCCATTATGTGTTTAATAATTGACTATTCAATAGAGCATTGATGCATTTTTGTCTGGAACTAATTCACCTTTGTCTGCGCCTCGGCACGAATGTTCGGTGAATCACAGATGGGATCTTCGGGTGCCGCTGCCCAGCACAGAGACACATCGTTGGATTATTCCTGTCAGGACCTGTGCTCAGAGATGTTCTCGCATGCTAAAGCCACCTGAAAATGTGATTTATGAAAGCCGCCGAGGACGGGACTACACCTTTTCCCTTCTAATGAGAGCTAACAAATCACAGTCTGCAGGCCGCTTACACCAGGGTAGAAATTGTCGGCTGCAAAATTAACAAAAATGAACGTCCTTCCAGCCCATTAGGACCGTGGAGCGACCCAGCTGGAAATCGGGCTGAGATCTGTTAGTTGGGGAAGTAAGTATTAATACACGCGTACGTCTGGACTTCCCTGCGGTGAAAAGAAAATCCCTGCTCCCTCCTAAAGAATTTCTGCCTTGGCTTTATTGGTTGGGACTGATGAATCTGAACAGCGCCACAAACAGCACCAACGGTGTATAATTTTGTGATGAACTGGGCTCACCATCCTGCAGGGAGCTTTCCTAGGAAGGACCAGCCCTGTATCTAGGCTCGGACACTGATCGGGGTTGGCGTGGCATGAAAGCTACAGATTTAAAAAGGGGAGGGGAAGAATGTATTCCCAAACTGTTCTTATCCATTGCAATTACCTTGGCTACTTTTACACCAGAAGCAAAGCACTAGCTGGAGCGGAGGTGCCCTCCAGCAGGAGCAGGCCCAGATGCCTCTGCCCGGCCGTGAAACAGTGTTCTAGGATGAGGGAAGTATTTCTTTTAGTCTTTTGTAAAAGCTGGGTATATGATTTGATAGCTAGCGTATTGTTTCATAAAATTATCCATTCATTTAAAAAGTCCAGCGACAGCAGTCAATGGCAAGATTGCCTTCTTGCTGTAGCTTGAATTTACCAATGGAATTTCCATTGCTTGGAAATGTAAGATCAATTTTTTTAATAATATATTTTTAATTTTATTTATTTATTTTGTTATTATTATTTTTAATGGAGGTACTGGGGTTTGAACCCAGGACCTCGTACCTGCTAAGCGCTTGCTCTACCACTAAGCTATTACCCTCCCCAGGATCTACTTTTTATTTTAGTGGTTGTCCTAAAGTAACGGGTGATTAAATTCATTTACTCCATTACAGGGCTCTACCCTTCTGTTCATCTCAGGGAGGAAAAATATTACCCGACTCTCTCTGCCATCCTTGTTGCTTTAACTTATTTCATTCTGTTAACTTGAGTACAGAGCTGCACAGTAACATGGCCCAGAGGCCAAGGACCACCTGTGCTTCCAGGGGCAGCCAGAGCCTGTGATTTAAGCCACAGCTATAATCAAGTCTGCAACTGGGCCAAGATTGGAAAATTTGGCTTGCTGATCAATTATTTTTTTCACTAATCAGCAGAGTTGTTAAAATACCCTCAAAACCATGGCCCAGACCTCAGAGCCTCTTCAATGAACAGGACCCAGCTACTGTTTTCCCTTTATTATCTTTTTCCAGAAGTCTAGCTAGAGAATAAGCCCCCAATATCTTTAGCTATAATAACAGCTTCAACTTAATAGAGCCCTTACTCAAATGCAGGCTCTGTTGTATGTGTTGTACCTATTAATTTATTTAATTACAGTAATCATATAATTAAAAATATGGAAACGAAGGCACAGAGAGGTTTACAATTTACTCAAGATCACACAGCCAGTAGCAGAACCAGGCTCGGAACTCAGTCCATCCGGTGCCACAGTTTATGCACTAAATCACAGTGTTTGCTGTCTCACGTGGAATAAAAATGCAGAATGTGATTGTATCATTGATATTTTTTGCTGTAAATTTCTTCATTCAAAGCACAGCATTGTAATAAACCTTAAAGGCGATAGGTGATTCTACCAGAGAGGGAGGGTTACTGGCCAGACACTGGCCTGCCTGGTTTCCTGCCCCGCATTCTCTCCAATCCCCACACTTGGGGAAAAGAATGAGGCACTGTTAACCCAAAAGAAGAAGACCTCGGTTCTTGTCACACCTGAAAGATAAGTTTACAGTTGGGAGACAGTGTGTTGTACAGCGGTAGATTTTTAAAAATTTATTTAGAAAAGGACAAGTACATCTTCAAGAATGGGAGGCGGGCTGACGCAAGGGAGGAAAAGCAGCGGGTTTTGTCTCTTTCTCTTATACCCTTGCTTACAGGTGGTCTCTTGATTGATTGACAGCTCTTGTCCAGGGAATGCTTAGTCATGTTTGGCCCCTTTGCACGTGTCCTTACTCATGGTGCACACAGAAAAACCCAGTGGGGTGGGGGGGGGGTGCCTAAACCACAATGTTAACTGTAATACAATGAGCATTGGGTTGTGTCTGCTTAAGTCCTTTCTGCTACCATGCAGTCGTGGCTCTCAGGTTCTAACCGGTTTCTTGCTGGCACTCATTTAGAAGAAGTAAAGTCCCTTTACGCTGGAGGCAGGCATAACACCATCTTCCACACCATCCTCCCTCTCCTCCACCTGTCTGCCTGGTGCCCCCACTTATCTAACTACCTAGCAGTACCATTTGCTGACAGTCCAAATGGGCCAGACACTGGCTTGAAATTTACCCCTATGAGGTAGGTGTCAGAATTCCCACTGATACAGATAACCCTTAAGTGTGAGAAGCCAGCCCGCAGCTCTACAGTCCCTAAATGACAGAATTAGGATTTGAGGCCATCAGTCACGCCCTGGGCCAGTCTGACTCACTCTTCCCGCTGCAGCCTGGCTTATAGGCTGCTTCCTGCCCAGCCTGCCTCTCCAGCCTCACCTTCTCCATTCTTGCTCTCCCTGAATTATTTGTATCCCCCAGGTGTCATTGTGCCAGTGCCCAGGCTCCTCTAAATCCCACCTCAGTCTGTCCAGCGCTTCTCAAAGCTCAGCTCAGATGCTGTTTCTTCAAGAAGGCTTTCCTGGACATCCTCCAACTCCATTCCCCACCCCCACCACCAAGGCTGAGCGCCCTCTGGGCTCCCTTGGCACCTATGCTTACCTCTATCATGGCCCACCAATCAATGTCATTGTCCTTGACTTCTCTGTACCCCTTGAGGCCAGAGCTGGGTCAGATTCATTCTCTAGCTCAGAGCCAAGACCATGACCTGGCCCAATCAGGACTCAAAAATTATTTGTGGGAAGAAAGGAAGGGAGAGAGAGAGGGAGGAATTCTGTCCCCTACAGATCTGCCATACCTCCCTTCCAGCCCTACCTGGTCTGACCTCCCATCATCACCTGACTTTCAGATCTGACAAGGATGCTGATTTCTCTATCCCCAGATCAGGGCACAAGTTCCCAGGCTAGGGCGGTAAACTGACCCTGCAGTCAATTTTTAGTCTTCCCGAAGGGCACGATTTGTTGGCTGGTGATCCGCAGTGAATTTTTAATCACAGATCAGCTGCTCCCCCCTGCCCCACCATCCCTGCCAAGTCTCAGTGCCGCCTGTGCTGAGGGGCCCGGGAGTCTGTTTGGCTAGAATCTGCAGTGAAACTAATCAGGAAGGAGGATTGCTGCTTAAGCCTCTGCACTGGCTGCTGAGCCTCCTACAAACATTTTCACATGGTAAAGTCCTCTCAGTTCTTGGGACAGCTCAGAGCTGAGAGATTAAGAGTTGTAGGGGTAGTTTTCTTATCCCAGCTTATAAGGGTCATCATTACTGGGGGGAGGGGGGTGGAAGTTGGTGAAATAAAATATGTTAATAAGGGCCAGTGTGGATCTAGGCTTCCCAAGTCATAAAGACTTTAATTTCTGTGAACTCCATGAATTTTCACAATGACAACATAGGAGGACAGGTCATTAAAGCTATTATTTGACTGGGTGCTTCTGAGAAGCCAGGTCCTAGACACACTTGCTTTATAAACACTGTTTCGTTTATGCCCACAGAATCTGTAGCGTTCTTATTTCACAGGTGGAACCCAGGGATATTAAATCTCTTGCCTAAAGTCATATAGCTAGGAGATGGGAGGGCTGGAGCTTGAAATTCAGGTCTGTCTGATAACAAAGGCTGTGCACGTGACCACTGTAACAAAAGCAACATGCCCATTTTGCAGATGAGAAATAAATCCACAGTAGACCCAGGCCAGGATTTAAGAAAAGCTGCGGAGGAATGAACACGGGCTCCAGAGAGAATGGGATGGACATCTCGGCTCTGCCACTCACAAGAGGTGTGGCCTAGGGCAGATTGCCTTGTCTCTGTCTCCTCATTTGCAAAATAGGGAAATAGCACCTGTCTCGCAAGATTATTTGCTGCAAAGCTTCTCAAGGTGCTGCTCTGAGAAAAATCAAAAGATTCTCGCTTTGGCCATCTTCTAGACTCTGGGAGCCTGAGCAGTAAGTCTTCTGAAAGCAATGAGTCACTGCAGGCTCAGGCTTTCTGTGTTAAATGTTCATTCATTCAATGACCACAGGGTGGAAGGAATCATGACTATTGTTGGGTCCTGACAGTGATTAACTCTGTTCTGGGCATTCTTGCATGTTTGCGACAGGACTGCAAGGCAGGTATTTTTAGACATTTTATAGATGAGGATACTGAGGCACAGAGAGGTGAGGTGAGGGTCTCAAGGTCCGGTCTGGGACAGAGATCAGGTGGCCTGGCCCCACCAACTTTGCTGGCTCATCCTGCCTGTGATTTGTCACAGCTGTCAGTCACCTCCAGGAAACCACCTTCCCTTGTCCACCTGAACTTTGATGAAGAAACAAGACCATCTCACCTAGATAGGTGTGGTTGAATTGTAGACAGCACAGCTCTACCAGGCTAAGAATTTAATTATTTGGTTATTTATTTATTTATTTATTTATTTTTGCTTTTCAAAAGAAAATGCATTCATCACGTGGGCAAGAGCTTTTTCCTCCTGTTTGCAAATAATATTGTTTCTTCTTCTTGGTACCAAAGGGAATTTACTTAAAAGTAAAAAAAACAAAAACAGGAAAAAGAGAGAAAAAGAAAGGAAGAAATTACCGTGAATAGAAGACCTAGGGGACATAATTACAGAAATACTGCAGGTTCTGCATTAGCTAGAAAATTGCAGCCATTTCATTGTGGGAGTAAAGCTATTTTCTTTTATTTTAAAGTGGATCCTTCACCTTCCAAAGGGCTAATTATGGTGCTGCCTACATGTTGTGCTCATAGGCTCCAATTTCATCTTTTCATTAACCACAATGGCAAATAACAAAATTGCGCCTGCACTCTGGAAGCATCTTCGTGCTGGTGGCTCCCGGAACAGGCGGGAGGGACCCAGCAATCACTCATCTCGTGACTCAGGCCATGTTTTCCATAATTGAGCCCACCAAGGACCTTGTCAGAGGGCCCTCCCCGAGCTCAGTCGGGAAGAATTCATAAAATAAAGCGGGTGGGCGGACGGAGGCGGGAGAAGGTCCAGGGAGGGTGAACAGAGAGAAAGCAACACAATAGCTGTTAAAAAGGAAATGCCCTAAAATGATGTTTGTGGAGAGTTTTTAATGATGTGAGAGACTGGAATATAATGCTTAGGAGAAAAGGCAGGATATACAATATGTGGACAGTATGATTTCAACTGTGTTGAATATCTATATCTCAATATATAGCTATCATGATATTTGACTCTATTTGATAGTTTATACATCTCAATCACCAGACTTTTTAAAATATCCAAATACTCACCTCAATCTCACAGAAATGCAGAGATTCAAAACCTCCTCCTTGAGATTTCAAGGATCCCTGTGGATTTCATTTTTCTAGGGATTGCTCCTCACCTCTTATTCCAAACCCTCCTCTTGGCTCCCTCGGCACAGTTCCACAGCACCTGGCTCCTCCTCAAGCCACGTCATCCCTCTCAGGACAAGGACCCACCTCCTGCATTCCCCCAAGAGCCCAGCAGCATCAGGCTGTTTTGTGAAACAGACTTTTATCCTAAAGGTTTGAGGATGAGGTCGGTGCACGGCAGAGGGTGGAGCAGTGCTGAGAGCTGAAAATCATGCTTTAGTCTCTGAAGTCCACTGCACATGCTGGGTCCCAATCAAGCAAAATCAGCTTGACTTCTTGTCTGAAAAAGCAGGCTAATGCTGGTGTCGCTGGGTTTCACGTTGCCTGTGTGTGTGTGTGTTCCTGTTCCTCTCCGGCTCTCTGTGTGTCCCTCTCTGTGTCTTTCTATGCCCCCTACTCTGCATTCCATCCTTCTGTGTCATTTTCTCTCTCTGGCTGTCCTTCACTGTCTCCCTATGTGTATCTCTGTCTTATGCTTCCCACTGTGTTTGAGGCAGGCTGGGACCTGGGACCGTTTACTGCAGTGCTTACACCTGGGCAAATGTCTCCTCAAGCGAAAGAATACATAAAAAAACTGTAAAGGACCAAAAATAACTGTGTACATGCACAGTTGGGGCAATTCACGAACAACAAGATACAAAAAGGCCAAAACCCAGCTGCCGCTTCTGAGGTGTCTGAGGCAAAAGCAGGGACTACGCACGATCCCTGCACACAGCACCACCAAGGGGGTGGGCCGCCACCTAAGCCACCCCTCCTGTCCTGACCCACTGCTCCGCCCGTACCCTCAGCCCATTTAAGGGACCAGCTCACCCCGACTCAGGGAGAAAGCAAAGGAACCTGTTACTTCTTCTTGCTCCCTTGGGCTGTAGCACGAGTTCCAATAAAGCCTTGCCTGAATTTCTTGTCTGGCCTCTTATCAATTTCTATTGATTGATTCCAAGAACCCTGGCCAGTAACATGTTCACATCCTTTCTTTCCTAATTTCCAGAGCCCCCCAAAATAGAACCCCCCTTCCTCTCTGCTTTCAACAGACAACTAAAAAACTTCTGTCTGATTAGCATGCAGACAATCCAGAAAACTTTTCTTTCAACGTTTTCCATCCAGACTAGCCAGGGAGGGTAAGGGATGGGAGATAATAAACCCCATTAAGGTGTCTTCCCAAACAAATGTCTTCCTTGTCCTTCTGCCCAAACCCAGAAACAGCTGCAGCTTTAAAAATAGCTTGCTTTCATCTTTTGAAGGAAATATGCCAAAATTTTAACACTGTCTTTGGGTGGCAAGAAATGCTTTAATGTTATTTATTTCTTCCTATTATTCTGAGTTTTCCAAATTGTCCAAGGCAAGCCTGAACTACTTTATCATAATAAAATCTCCCATGTATTAGGCACCTGCCAGATATCTGCTTTAATCTTCACTACAGTCCTAGATATTAATAGGTCCATTTAGAAGTTCAGAAAGGTCAGGCAACTTGCTCAAGTTCACACAAGCAGAGGTGACGATCAAACTAGATGTTAGGTCCCCAGCCACTAAATCACACGGCTCATAGAGGCCTATCCTCAGCTTTACCTGCAGGTGCAGAGGCTTTCACACACCCAAAAGCTCACTGGATCCACTAGATCATCTGAGCTGCCTTGCCCCCCTCCTCACTGTAAACGCAAGTGGTCCTGTAGGTTATGATTCACCATATTAGCCTTCCCCAGGGGAGAATTCTACCTTACCGCATCAGACCTGTGACTTGTGGGAGGACTAGACATCCTGAGCCTGTTGAACTTGGAAGTGGCATATGACTTGCTTGGCTTAATAACACATGAATAGAAAGGCCATATCACCAGCCAGCTTATGGTTCTCTGTGTCTTTCTCCCTTTGGCCACAAGGCCACACCCCCACCAAGAAGGTCCAGGTGTAAACAGGGAACAGAGCTATAGTGGGCCGGGGATGGACATGTAGCTTGAGCAAGAAATAGATCATCATTTTTGTAAGCCATTGAGAGGCAAGGGTTGTTGGCTACCACAGCATCACTTAGCCTTAGCTGACTGACTCAGTTTATACAAAACTGCAAATGCACAGGGAGTCACTAATGCGTTTCCTACTTCCTCTTCGTGGAACGGAAATATAGGGGGAGTCTCAACCAAAGCAGCAGTGTGAAGTTCCACCTGTCTTTCCAAAAATGATCTTGGGAAAATGATCTCTTCCTCTAGGGTGTATTTCTGCAGCACATTCTCTTGATGGGGCCAAGCTGTCTAAACCAGTCCCAGTTACAGGCTCAGGAACTGCGCAAGGGACACAGGCCAATGAGCACCTGGCTGAAGGTCATAGAGGACCACATGGAAGGGAGCACTCTACCCACTGTCCTCCCCTCAAGGGGCACTAAGCCCCCATTAACTGCAGCCACAAATGGAGGCTCCAGGCTCAGGTGCCATCTGGGCAAAGGGGGAACAATAAAAATGGACAGAGGGAAGGCTCAGGGTAGTGCAGGCAATTACCCGCTATGGGCTGAGATCCAGAGAGTCACACAGCCTTCACAGGCAGCCTGTGCTCTTTGTGCTTTTAGCAAAGCTGCCTTCGAGGAAAGAATGGTGACTTAACCTCAAAGCTGAAGGCACAGAGGAAAAAGATTTGCTGTCATTACTGATGAATAGGCAGGAGAGAGAGCAGACACTGCTTCTGCCCCTGGATGGAGCAGTCTAGTAATTTTTCATAGAATCCTAGTGGTGAGCAGGATGGGGTAGTGGTGGGTGGATGCGATCATCTTACCCCTATGTGACTCCATTGGTAGTTCTGTTGCTAAAGTATCTTTATTCAATTTTCTCTTTTCTTGGGCTGTTTCATCCTTCCTGCATTCTTTTATCTGGCTCATCATCCTTTCCTTCACTCATGCCATAATGCATTCATTCTTTCACTCATTCAGCCAGTGGGACCTCTGAGTGCAGCACTGTTCCCAGACATCAGCAGCCTGAGTGGCATGCAGAGGAGGTGTGGGCAAGGTGACAGGGCAGGGACCAGGAGAGCCAAGATTCATGGCTGAGCTTTTACTCCTTGGGTACAAGAACTCAGTGGTGAGGATTTCAGTTCAAGCTGTTATTTCAGAGTCTGAGATAGGAACAAAACCTCTCTCTTGCTACAGACACAGCTCTCACCTCTGCCTCACTTTGCCAGAAAATTTGGCCCAGAGCCATGAACTGTGTGGGGACGTAGGCCAGTCCGTGAGCTCCCATAGACAAAGACTGGTTGGTAGGAGGTATGGCAGACATGGAGATGCCTGGCTTAGATCCACCTTCCAAAAGACTGGCTTCCCTAGTGGGAGGGGTGTGGCTTCCTGACAGCCTCTGGCTGGTAGCTTTTTCAGGGTCTGCCCCAGATTCTAACCCAAAGTTTACTGCAAGGACATGGATCATGGAGGGCTGCATGGAAGAGGAGGGATATCTGAGACTTGAAGAGGGAGCTCCCTGAGGACACAGGTACAAACCAAAGCCCATGGCGTACTCTACACACATGTATTTAGAAATCTTAGTGAAGAACAAGGTATCACTCAGGCCTCTCTGGGCACCAGCAACAGAAACTGATTCTGGATAATGCAGAAGAAAAGATTTACATGGAGGCCACAGAGAAGCTAAAGAACCAGGGAAGGGACAGACAGAAACCTGGCAGCTCTGGGGCCCTGTGTTGTAGGAGCTCTTCAACAGTTCCACTGTGGCACTGCCATGAAAATGGAAAAAGGCCACTATTTCAGTAAACTAGTTTCTCTGATCACCATTCAACTTCTAGGGAGAAATAGAGTGTCGTCCCATTAACTAGAATATGGTCTAATGCCTTGATTAGTAGACTTGGCAAGACAGGATGCATATGGTGAGAAGAGAACCAGGAGGATGTGAGGGCACAGAGCCAAGGGAGAAATTTCTATGAAGGCAGTGGCCAACATTGTCAAAGGCAGCACACAGGACCAGGCAAATGAGGACAAAGATCTACCTGCAAGAATTAGCAATTAGCAGAATGGTTTTAGTGTGAGAGCAGAGATGGAAGCTAGATGCTCTGGGTTGAGGAGTCAATGGGAAGAGAGAAGATGTGGACACGCCACTCCTTTGAGGAGTCTGGATAAGAAGAGAAGGTTGTTAGGCCATTGGTCAAGGGTGTATTCTTCTTAGGGTAGGGGAGACTTGAGACTCTTTATAAGCTAAGACAAAGGAGCAGAGAAGCAACAAAGGTCAAGAGACAAAGGAGAATGGTAGTACAGTCAGAGCCCGGGGATGGGAGGATGGCACAGGGGCCTGGACAGAAGGGCTGGCCTTGGAACTCTGTCTTTGCCATTGTCATCTGTTCTTTACTGCTCAGAATGTCTTTATTATACATCATGGGTTCTTGCTGTCTACTTGCTTTAGAGCATTGTTTTAATTTCAATTCGGCCATCCGCTTCGTAAAAGCGGGAATCGTGTCTCTGTAAGTAGGACAGGAAAGGTGCTGCACAGGAGATGGAGAGACCAGAGTTTTAGGCCCAATTTGTCTTATCAGACTGTGCAAAGCTGTGTGTTCCTGATACCCAGCTATAGTGGCCTGGCCAGATAGGTTTTTAATTTTCTTACAAATTAAGAATTCAGCAGGTAAGCAGTTCCCAGCTGGTGCAGCAGCCCCATGTTGTATTTAGGATATCAGACTTTTTCTATTTATCCACTCAGCCAGTGGATAAGTAACCTTAGCAAGCGACTTTGGAGTTCATGCTTGTCACCTCGTAGACTCAAGATGGCTGCTTGGCCTCCAGGCTCAGGTTCACATTCCAAGACAGAAGAAGGAAGGAGGAGAAGGGCAGGGAGCTCCTGTGTCTGGAAAGCACCACCTTCCTACTAATCCCAAGCAAACTCCCATTTGCTTCTCATCACCACGCCGTCTCCCACTTTAAACAAAATCAGCATTTCATTGTATCCGGGCTTCTCTGCATCCCTGGCTTGCTCCTAACAGCATCTTTGGGGTTCCTTTTGGGGATTTGCCTCTCTCCACCATGAAAGCCTTAGCAGAAGAGTAAGTTCAGGCACTTTCTTCTTCAATAACCAAAGTTGAAGGGGCTTGCCAACATTTGCCCCAGGACAGCCAAGGGAGCGTGTCCTAATCTCGGCCACTGAGAGGGTCCCTCCCAGAACCTTGGCTCACACATGAGTGCAGTAAAGACAGAAGAAGTGGCTACAATTTAATCACCTCTCCCTGCCGTGACTTCCTGACTAGACCATTTCTGCTAAGAGATAATTCCTAGGGATTTCACTTTCTAGCTTTTCAGAAGTGCTTTCTTTCCATCCCTTTCTAAGCCTGGGTTTTCAACCTTCCTGTAAATTCTGAAAGCTCAATCCTACCAACAAATTCTCTTCTACTCAGTTAGCAGAGACTTTCTGTTGTTTATAACACCAACAAAAAAATCCTGGTGATTCTCCAACCCCATCTCTGACCAGCTACATGTGATCATAAGAAAACCATTTAACCTCTTTGGGTACACTCTCCTCTACGAAAACAATGGGTTATTCCTAAAGTGCTTTCTGATGTGAGGCATCATGATTTTGACCTCTTTCAGAAGGCCTGCTTTATAACCAAGTGGGCCCAGATGGACAGCACAACCTGGATTAGAGTTTTTGTTTCTTTTTTTTTTTTTTGGAGAGGGAGTGTAATTAGGTTTGTTCATTTGTTTGTTTGTTTGTTTGTTTGTTTGTTTATTTATTTTAATGGCAGCACTGGGGTCTGAACCCAGGACCTCATGCATGCTAAGCACGCACCCCTGCTCTACCACTGAGCTATACCCTCCCCTTGCATTAGAGTTTTAGCAACAGGGGTAGACGATAAAAGCTCCATTAGGAAAAATAATTTATAGCATTGGGGAGCTGCTATCAGCACACTCCTTAGACAATTAAGCCTAGGTGGATGCTCAACAAAATCACTCCACTGCTAGTGACACCAGAGTGCAATGTTTTCCTTAGCAAATAGGCACTATTTTGTGTCATCCTGCTGTGAATTTTAAAGACCCACTGTCCAATTCTATGGTTTCAACTGTTCTTGATTCTAAGACTGCTTCATTGCATCAGTGTAAAACCTGTTTTTTAGGGAGTCTTTGTTTTCACTTTAAAGTCTCTTCTGCAGCAGACATACATCTGTTTTACAAGATTTCAGAATACAGGGCAGAGGACTCTGTAAATTCATAGGTCATACCTTTAAGGAAAAATTACTTTGTTAGCACAGCAAAGTGGCCTCAGTTTGGCCTTCTGTTCTAGCAAAAGCTCATTGCTTAGCTGCATTTAATAATCCATGAGACATTTCTATTAACTTTGGTGGGTGAATTGTGTGCCTGCAGAATGGGTTAAAAAAAAAAGTGGGAAGCAGGAATAAAAAATATGAAGAAAATGAAAATAAGTGAGATCTTAAATATTTGATCAAGGCCTCTATTTTCAGGTAAGCAGTTACCATCTTGGGCCCTCAAATGGTAACAGAAGCCACAGAACACCATTCTGAATTATTTAAATGACTAGGGGAAACTTTTTTCTTCTTACTACTTTTAAATGAGTATGTAGTCTTTCAAGCTAAACTTCGCTTAAATATTTAACACAGACATTGGGACAAATGTAAAATAGCAAAAGTTCTCAGTCTACTCATCTGTAATTAAGAATCAGATTATGTAAAGCATCTCAACCAGTTCTTTTTATTTTTTCTCTCTCTGCTCCCACAATTCTTCCCAGTTTCAGAGGAATCCAATCTGGATTACTTGTGTCAGCTGAAAAAGTGCACAATCTAAAAGTTGAGAGTTATGTTTTATTTGGCTGACATTTCTGGGGTCTTAAGCCTGGGATGACAGCTTCTCAGATTGCTCTGAGGGAAACTGCTCCAAAGAGGCAGGGGAGGAGTCAAGATATACAGGAATTTTTGCGACAAAGACCAGGCAGTCAAAATATCAAAAAATTTAATTTTTTAAAAAATTTCTGGGTTTTTTTTTAAAAAATAGAGTTTTTAAAAAGGAGGAAAAATTATCCCCGTACATATAGATATGAAGCCGCTTACTGCTTCCCAAAATACTGTTACCTCCAATTTCAGAGAAGGATCCTGAGGCTTGGAGAAGTGACTTTGCCCAAGGTCACCATGTGGAGCCGCACTTCACACCTGAAGGGAGTTACTCCTGATTCTCAGGAGCTGAACTTGGGAGGAAGGGCAGTGAGCAGGAGAGACGGGAGGCAGAGCAGAGGAAGGGGAAGGGCTGAACTCTCTGAGGAGAGAAGGGATGTCAGGGAGGGTCCAGACACTGCTTCTTCCATCTGAGTAAGAAGCGGGGACCAGCCCCTACATCTGTGCGCATATTGGGTGCTAGCTATGTACACCCTGGGCTAATACAAGAGGGGCAAGTACAGACCCTCCTAAAAATGGGGACACTATGCCTGTCCAGCCAGCCTCATGGGAGCACTGTGAAGATCTGGTGACCAGGCAGGGGCTGTGAATCTCAGAGTCAGCTTTACAAAACACTCCATGCTAAGAACCTATCACCAATACCTGGAAAAGCTGGGAATTAGGTGTGCAGCAATCATAAAACCCTGACATCAACCTTGATGTCTCTTTTTTGCACACTTTGGTTCACTCCATTAGGAAATCCTATTGGCAGAAACTGATGCATCCTCACTTTCACAGCGCCCCCCACCCAGGGGGAGGGGGGAGAGTTATGAAGGTTCTGGGTGGGCAGAGGAAGCCAGGCCACTCTGGGGAAGCAAATTCAGGAAATAAATTACCTGCGAAGATCTCAGAGGATACGGACCTGAATCTCCAAAGGCCCCAGGATTTTGTTGTGATTGCTTTTTTGATTCTAAATAAATTTTCACTCTCGAGCCTTGAATCTGTAGGGCTTTCTAAAACAGTCTTCCTCTCCCCCTCCCTCCACAGTTGTATAAGCTTCAGGCCCCAGAAAACCTTCATCTGCTCCTGGTTTGAGGTCTCAGAGCTCACCAGGGTAGAACTTGAGAACAGAGGTGTAAATTTGTCAGGAGAAGGGAGGCAGGGGCACAGTAAGAGAGTAAATCCTCATCTAACATGGCAGAAAGTCAATAGATAAATCAAGAAACCGCCATGTAAGCTTATTTTTTAGCGACAAGGGGGTAACCACTAAAAGAACTCAGCGGAGGAACGGATATAAAGGGCTGTATGTGAGGCACAAGGGAGAGGGCCCTGTTTTCATTATAGGAACATCTCGATAATTTTATTTTGTAAAAAGCGCTCATGCATTATTTTGATATATTTTTTAATTCGAGCTTTTAAAAAAGGAAGTACAGTTAAATAAAAATAAGAAATAAAATGGAATAAAAAATGAAGAAATTAAATGCAAACTGGCACATGGCACAGAAATGCCCGGAGTGAAAGGGGGGCGGGTAATAGGCGGGGCTTGGAGCAAAGGGGCGGAGCACAGACCAGGTTTCCTGAGGGCCCGCCCCCAGTGAGGGATCCCGGCGCAGGCTGTTTCCCTCTGACTCCGCCCACCGCGGGGAGCCCCGTTAGCGCGGGGTCAAGTTCGTCTTTGCCCCGCTCCCCAGCGTTGGGGCGGGGCGGACAGGTCTCGGGCTGCCCCACCGAAAAGGGCGGTGCGTGCGGAGGCCTGGCGCGGTCCCCGCTGGGCCTTGGGTGCTGGGCCGGGCACGGGCGGAGAGAGAGCCCGGGTTCGGCGCGGCCGAGTCCCCAGTCCTCTGCAGTCCCCCGAGGCTCACCGAGCGCCTCTGTGGAGTCCCGCGACGCGCAGGTAAGTGCCGCCAGGGCCGGGCCTAGTCAGCCCGCCTTTCCCCTCACGGGCGCCCGCCGAGACCTGGCCGGCGCCAGGGCGACAGGTGGCGTCCGGGCGCGGAGCTCGGTAGCCTGTCCTGGGTCGGGTGGACCCCAGAACGGCCCCCTCTACCGCCGCCGGTACTCGCCACAGCGTTATCAACCTAACCCCAGCGCCCCTGTGGCTCAGGCCCGAGCCTCGCCGAGTGAGTTCGGACCCCACCTTCAGCGCCCTTGCGGTGCACTCAACAGATACAGATAAGTATCCAACAAGTCCTGCGTGCGGCTGAGTGCCCGCCACTGGGCTCAGTGTGGGGATACAGTGGCGGGCCAACGGAAGGTGCCCGTCGCCGTGGAGCTCGGAGCCTGGTGGGAGAGACCCACAGCAAATAGGTAGTCTCCACACGTAAGTGTAGAAGTTCAAACTCTGAAAGGGCTGTGAAGGTGTGGGGTGCAGGGTCCCGGGAGAGCGTTCAGCCTGTGGTGCCCGACTGTAAAGGATGCTGGAGCTCACACTTCAGTTTGAATGGCAGGGTTCCCAGGTGGAGACCCACAGAGCAGACACACTTTGTTGGAGAGAATGTGGCTTATCTGAGGAAAGGAAGGTCAGTGGGGCCGGCCCACAGAGGGCTGGGAGGAAAGCAAGTACCTTAACTTCCTCTGTAAAACAGGACTGTTCTTTCCCAGTGGTGTTTGAGAGGTTGAATGTAAATGACTTTAGTGGTGTTCCAAGCATGTAATAAGTGAAGTAAAAGTGGAGATGTTCCTGGACGGAGCAGCTTGTTGATCTGGGCTGAACACAGTGTGTGGCCTCTGGGCAAACTCACTTGCCCTCTCCTGGAGTCCTGTTTCCTCGTCTGAGTAGAATCTCTCAACTTGTTCTCTGAAATGATGACTGCTTTAGTCATTCATTCTTGAAATATTTACCTGGTGCCCACTTAACACTGGCCCAGCCCTCCTGGAGCTGGTATGGGGTGCGCCAGGTGAAGTACACTGACAGTTCCAGCCTGGTGGGTGTGGTGCTCCGGGATCCCAGAGGAAACGGTCTGACCCTCTGGACTTGCCAGGGAAAACCCCCCTGCTTCCGGCCAGGACCAGGTATGCATTTCCCAGAAAGCCTCACCTGTTGCTGCCAGCTCCACGAGCCCCCTGAGAACATAAGGCTCACACTCTTCAGCTGAGCATCAGTTACTTCCTTACTTTCATTGGTGGCATCACCCTGTAAATCTGGCCAGAAAACTCCCAAGAGGCAGCAACCCTGCTCGTCCCTCGCTGAGGACCCCCAGGGATTTAGAAGAGATTTGCAGGCTTCAGAAAACACCTGGCTGGCATCTGCTTGGTGTATTTTATTGGCTTTAATGATGCCAATTCCTTCTTTGGCTCGGTTTATACTGTTGGTGTAGCTTGGAAATTTGAAACATGAAATTGGATGGAAACATGGATTCTCCATGAAAAGAGGCAGGGAGACCCAGAGAGTGGGAGAACATAGTTGAAAGGAGTTTGGCAATGTTTGTGGGGAGGGGTAAAAAAAAACAGGACAGGTGTTAACAGAAAGTGCTGGAGGGAGAGAAGGAGAGGGCAGGCTTTGTGCAGCCACTCCGTTTCAGCTGGCAGACCATGCACCTGCAGAGAGCAGCAGGGAGCCCTAGGCTGGGCTGTCACAGATCTGGGTTCAGATCCTTATTTGTTACTTCCCAGCTCTGTACCTGAGCCTAGGCAGGTCACTTCTTACCTGACTGTGCAGGCTGTAGACAGTACTTGGCCTCTAGTTGGCCCTAAAGAAATATTACCTCCCTCCCTCTTCCTCTAAATGAATTAAAATAGGAGTAATAATAGTGCCTACCTCAGAGCATTATTATGGGGACTTAATGAGTTAATGTACCTAAAATACACAGAGCAGTGCCTGCCTTGTAGAAGTCACTGCTGCTGCTGCTGCTGCTGCTGCTACTGCTGCTATTGTTCCTTATTCTGGGCAAAAATTGGTGAAATGAGGCAGGCAGAGGGTGGGAGGTGGGGTGAGGGGGTGGTTCTGAGGGCCTGTGCAGGGTGATTAGTGGGAGAGTTGGGTTATCTGTTGTAGCGGTTTCACCAGAAATCATCAGCCCTGGCGGGAGAGAGGGGTGTGCTGCATGATAAAGGGCCTCTCGGGAAGCCAAGCTGTCAAAAGGCCTGAAAATTCAGGCTAAAGAAAACACGGCAAAAGCATGGGGGGAGGGGAACTAGGGTGGCAAATGATCTACAATTGTCTTGTTCAGGTTGTCTTTAACCCACAGATGGGTGTGGGCTCCCTGTGAGGGGCTGCTCCTGCCCCCATGCTGACCCCTGCCCTCCTTTGGGTATGGTAATTGCCTGAGACTGGTCCAGGAGCTGTGGAATCCAATTCTGTAAACCCTGTACCCAGCAGAATACTGGGTCCATAGTGGATGAATGAACCTCAGGGCAAACATCCCTGTGTGTAAGGGTGCTGTTCAAAGACAGGAGTAGGAAGATAGGGAAAGATAACTAATGTTTTTAAGCCCTTGCTAGGGGCCAAGCGTTTTCACGTATGTGTCAGCTTAGTGGTGAACATTGCAGCATTGGAGTCAGATGAAATTGTGTGTGACCTCACAGAAACCCTCTGAAGCTCAGTTTTGCATCTGCAAGATGAGAATCATTGTACCTAACTCATAGGGCTGTATTGAGCATTAAGTAATGATCATATATGTATGTATATGGAATGCTGTCCTCAGTGCACTGCTCGAGTTATGGTAAGTACTTGATCAATGATAGCTGCTGTTATGATTACTTATTTATTAATCCTCCCAATGCTATCCACTGTGATGAGGAAACCGAAGGCCACAGACACAGATGGGTGGTGTTGATTCTGAACTCAGTCCCATCTGGAAGCAGAGGCGCTCTGCAGACACTTACCAGACAGCTTTATGTGCATTTCATTCACTACTTAAGGCACTTGACTCTGAAATCTTGAAAGGAAAAAAAACTGTAAAATTATAATTTATGTGCCTTTCTAGTTCAGGTATTTTATCATCTAGATAAATCTTCCTTGCATCTATGTTAAACCACTTTGGGCTGTTGAAGCTTTTAAATAAAGTGGCTCATCCTGACCAGTGTCTGTCTTTGCTCGTTTATCATAGTTCCCTGGTAAAGACAGACATCCCATTTTGCAGGGCAGGCCTCAGGACGGCGGCTCCTGCCCCACTGTTTAGCCGTGCAGTTCTGCACGGTGTGTTTAACAAACCACAGTGGACTCATGATTCCCTCATCACGTGCACATAGACCCACAGCGCCAATCCAGGAACTAGGAATAGAAAGGCATTCTGTCCCTAGTGTGAATCTGGGGAAATCTCAGTTTCTCAGTACTGGGTTTTTGGGTGAAAGTGCCTTGGATGAAGATGGGATGTCTTCTAGAAGTCAGAGCCGTCTGCCCTTTCCACCTAGGAGCACCATCCCTGGGTCTGACCTGCCCAGTAAAAGTCTGATCTGTATCCCTGTGCCTCCCTGCTGTCCCTGCCTCTGGCCAGAACTGCTCCTAAAGCCAGAATCCCTGCATCACCTGCCTCTTGCAGGGAAGCCTATCTGAATCGACCCTGCATTCCCATAGTCCCAGTGGGCACCTCTGCCAGGCATCCCTTCTCCAGCTGCCCTGGAATTACCTTCTTTACGAGACTGTAAGCCCTTCCACAGCTATTAGACCAAGCATCCCTAGTACCCAGCACTGTACTTGGCTCATTATCCTCCCTCCTTCTCCCCCTTTCTTCCTTCTATATGTTCTTCAGGCAGTGTCCTGGGGATTAAAATGCTGAGACAAATGACACAGTGTTGACCCTCATTAACCCCAAAGACATCACAAGACAGATTATTAATAAAGATGGAATTAAGCACATGAACACTCACACAGCATCAAATTAGAAACTGGATTAACTGCCATGAAGGCGAAGCCCAGCATGTCACAAGAATGTGTAGAGGTGGGACAGATACAGAAATGTAGTCAGTATCAGTCTAGATAGAGTGGGCCCCTAAACGTTGGTTAGAGGCTTAGACTCAATTATAAATATACCTTTCAAGACCATTGGATGTTATTTTTCTATAAATGCTGGCAAACAATGTTTCATGTGGCCAAGGTAATCTTAAAAGAATGTGTGCTTTGAAAAGTCATCATGCTTTGGCTTCAGAAAGGGAGAATAATGCTCACGCTCCAATTTCCTGACCCTTTAGAGTTACAGAGCCCCTCCTCGGCTGGTGTCCCATTGGATGCTCTAGTTCTCAGCATCCTACTTCTCATGCTGGGTGCTGGCCGTAAATGGGCGTCCAGCTCACCTGAAAGTAGATCTGGTGCCATGGACATCGAAGCCCCCTCCCTTCTGAGTGACAGGTCCACTGAGAACCTGTTTTTTTTTTTCTCCTTTGACACCCCTGGGTACACCAGACTGCAGTTCCAGCACGGATCTCATCACATTGCATCCAGTGACCATTCAGGGGGAAAGAAGGGCAGAGCTCACTTCTGCCATCCAGGCTGGGGGGACAACTGGTCTGCACACAGCTGAGGCAGGGCGAGATGGCAGCGACCTACCCCAGCAGAGCCATGCCGTCCCTGTGAGGTCCCTCGTGAGGAACCAGCATCCTCCAGGGGGACACCACACCTGCTTGCAAGCCCATTCACTTCCTCTGAAAACAAGGAGAAAGTAATACTAAAGTCCAGTTTTAAATAAGACATGATCCAAACAGCCCCAGGAAGCATTCTGTCTCCATGACTGAATGTTATTGGAGAGTTATTTTATTCATCTGGCCAGTGCTAATGACAGAATACCTCTTCTGTCCCCACCTGCCTCAGAGGTAGACCTTATTACGAAAGGTGAGCTTCCACCTTCCCCAGAGCAAAGGAAGGAAACTCGCATCGCGGAGCAGACATTGAGAAGGCCTCGTGCCGGTCTAGGTGGGGTGGGGCTGATTGCTGTATTCTCAGGGTACGGCTCTAATAAGGTTGTAATCGTGTGGCTCTGAGCCATGGAGAAAAGAAGTAGCTCTGAAAATCTCCCTCGCATAAGGCTGACACGCAGCGATGGTATTTATGCCTCTTGGAAGTGCATGTTAAGTGGTAGGTATTTATGAAAAGGGTTCTGAGGAGTAAATGTGCCCATCCGTCAGCCTGGAACTCTTTAGAGCTCCTAAGATGGTTTTAAATTAGAGCCAATCTTCCTACCTGCCTTCCGCCTTCTGTCAGCACCCCCCTCCCTTTGCTTCCTGTTATAGAAATGAACTGTCAGGGCAGGACATAGCCCAGGTAGGAGTGTGGGAACCAACTTGCAGGCTTAATGTATTAAAGGCAGATGTGTGAGGGGTTAGTGTCTGGATTCCTGTCCTTCCCACCTAGTCACAGTGTCCGGAAGAGAGGCATGGGGAGCAAGCCTGACCAACAGGTTCAGCCTAACTGCCCCCTGCCACAGCCATCAGCGGCTCCGCTGTCAGCCAGTCTGCTCACTGAAAAAGGTTTGCAATTGGAGGCATTTGAGGGCGCGGGGAAAAATGATGAAAACAAGTGAAGCAAACTAAGCCGAATTTGGGCTCAGTAAGTGGCATATGGGAGAGGATGAATGTCAGTGTCAGTAAGGGAATCCCACCAGGCCAGGTAAACAGTAGGCTTCAAAAGGTTAGAAGTTTCTCTCTGAGCAGGTGATCATTAGGACAGAATGCCTGTTGCATGAATTAGCATGCAGGAGTCTAACTTGAAATTCTTGCTGACTTTAAAATGTTCATTTTAAAGATCAGAAGTAGGTGTTGATTGCATAGACCCTATACTTAGTATTAAAGACTGCTTTGCTTTTTAATTCTCCCATCTGGCCTTCTTCTGTGTAGTAACATACACACACTCACACACACACACACACACACACACACACACACACACACACATATGTACACATACTCCCTCCCTCCCTATTGGTCAATATTATCTCTTGTTTTGTATATATATATATATTTTTTAATTGAAGTATAGTCAGTTTACAATGTTGTGTCGATTTCTGGTGTACAGCATAAATCTTGTCTTAATATATTTTTTGTAAGGAAAAGGATGCCAGTGTCCATTACCTACTTTATATTTTGTGAGTAACCAAAGACAATAGGGGGTTTCCTGTTTCAGGTGTCACTGAATTGCCACTACCTTTTGGCTGCTTCTGGAATTCTGTCTTAAGAAAATAATTTGAAAAGTGGAAAATGCCACTGTATAAAGATACGTTTTTATTTATAATGGTGAAAACTTAGAAGTGACTAGAATATAGAATAAAGGAGGAGAGTCAAATTACAGAACACCATGTTGGTGGAATATTATGCAGTATTTAAACATATAAAGATTAGTAATGCAAGAAGTTACTACTTGCTCAGTGAACAGAATACCATTTCATGAAAGATGTGTTCAGGAAAGTAGGCTGTAAAGGATGCCCCAAAGGGATAAGAATCGCATTTGAAGAGTAGAACAATGAATAACTTTTTTCATATTTTAAACTTTCTATGTTGTTTTACTATTCCTATAACTTTTTTTAAATCCTAAAATGAGGCAAGTTAAGTAATGATCTTTATGCTGTGTTTGCAGTTTTGAGGTCACTGCATTCGAAACCTTATCCTGATTAAATCTTTTTTGTTTGTTTGATTGCCTTTTTTTTTTTTTTTAAATGGAGGTACTGGAGATTGAACCCAGGACCCTGTGCATGCTAAGCATGTGCTCTACCACTGAGCTATACCCATGCCCCTCTGATTAAATCTTTCTCTAAACAATTTTTAACACCGGGCTTGGCTCCCGACCTCCGTGTCTCTGATCAAGGGTCCACTGGCTGAGTTGCCCACAGATAGGCTCCCTCTGGCCCTGAAGACTCCGATTCTCAGAGTTTTTACGTTAGAGAAAGCTCCTCCCCTCCCTGCCCTGTAGCCTCAGGACCCTCTGCCAGTCTCTTTCGTCCTTGTTCCCTACCTGGTCCTCACTGGTGGGGTGGGGATGGGGAGTTTGGGTTTGCAACCTTTGGGGCCTCATTTGGTTGTTTCAAACTCTGCCCCCATCTCACACACATGCATACGCACGCACACGCACACGCACGCACATGCACATGCACGCACATGCATGCACGCACACGCTCCTTAGATCAGCACTGGCCTCGGGCAGCCCTACATCACTGGGGCTTCTTGTCCTGCTCAGGCCTTGGTACTCCAGCACCTCGGGGACTAGAGTTTACATTCTTAATACCAGCCCCTCCCTGACTCAGCCCTGTCCCCATGCATCCTCTGCTGCTCAGTGCTGGCAGGGGCCTAGTGTGTGGCCAATGGCACATCCTAAAGCAGCAGTTCTTGAACACGATTACCATACATTGGGAAATCACGACACGTGTCCTTATTTGAGTCAAGGATTCCAGTCTGCGTGATTTATTTGGGAGGAGATCCCACATAAAGAAGTAGGGAAATGAGCCAGAGAAGCACATCATCCAGCAGGTCACCAGTGTGGACCACCAGAGTTTAAACCTGCGGGGGGTCTCCAGCAGCCAGCATAGAGCACCCATCCCAGAATTAACCTTTCATGGGGATTGGTGGCAGGGTATATATACACCATTGCTCATTAGGGGGCAATGAATTCTCTGGAATTCTCTGGCAGCCTCCAGTCACCAGGTAAAAAAAAAAAAAAAAAAAACATCAGGGCAAAGGGATGAAGATGTCCACACACAGAAGTCAAGCCGGCTTGGTCTAAAACGATGAGTCCTGAGAACTCAGGGCACAGCATTGACAGCATCTTCCCTAAACACCATAAACGTCATCAGTGCACTAAACTGGGAATAACCAAGTCCCTGATTCTGTGCTGAGTCGGAGACCCGTTTGTATTCAATTGAAAATTACATTAAGTAGTAACCAACCACAAAAGTTAATGTAAAATTATGGGAAGAAAACTTCTTTGAGTTAAGAACATTACCGTATTTTCCCCCGTGAACTGGGCTAGACTACCCGTATTTGTCTGAAGTGGCAGAACACTAGTGTTCTGCAGCCGTGCACTTTGAAACCCAGTGCTCTAAGAGAGCCTGAGTATATAAGATGTATCTTTATCATGGCAATGTTTCCCCCTCTGTTGTAGCTTGATTTTTTTTCTGTTATTTTGCAAGTACATGAAGATGATCCTAAAAGAAAAACTCACTGGGAAAAAACGTCTAACCTCATTTGTTTTTGTTTTTGTTTTGTTTTAAAACATTTTTTATTGATTTATAATCATTTTACAATGTTGTGTCAAATTCCAGTGTCGAGCACAATTTTTCAGTTATACATGAACATATACATATTCATTGTCACATTTTTTCTCTGTGAGCTACCGCAAGATCTTGTATATATTTCCCTTTGCTATACAGTATAATCTTGTTTATCTATTCTACATTTTAAAATCCCAGTCTGTCCCTTCCCACCCCCCGCCCTCTTGGCAACCACAAGTTTGTATTCTATGTCTATGAGTCTGTTTCTGTTTTGTATAACCTCATCTGTATCAACCCATGATTATGTCTTCAATGCCATGTTTTAATATTAATACCGGATTCACCACACTGATACTAATACCAGAGGATGGGGGAGAATGTACTTCCAGCTTTAGGCACTGTGATAAATGTTTTGTGGTCATTGCCTTTATATACAAACACTCCATCTCCAATTAAAGATCTAGTAAGCTCTTTATCAAAATATCTGTTAACAATCGAGGCGTACAATTTGGTTGTGCTGACATTTCAACTTAATTCACTCTGTAGTTGGAGTCGCAGTCCATTTTATTTGCTTGTTTTTTCTATGCATGCAGGAGAAATAATGGCAGAAATTTGGGGGCATAGTGCAGATTCTAGAAACATTTCCCTGTATTTATTGTTATTGTCTATTGGCATACTTGTCACTACAAATGAAGGCCTTACTCCAAGAGGTGATTTAAAATTGTTCCAGTAGCATGCTCAGTAAGATTTAGTGGTGAAATTTCATAAGCTTTGAGTTATGGGCATTTTAGTATTTACATAGAAAGGATTCAAGATCCCAGTATTTTAGAGAAATAAGGCCATTTCCCTTTAAGGTATGGTTCAGTATGCATACCATAAAGACATAGATGGCGAATGCTCGGTGTCAGTGCCAAATTCCTGGGTCCTGTGCTCACAGCAGACATCACTCCCTGATACCCAAGCCTGCATCCTCCTGTACAACGTGCTTCTGGCAGCCACTGCCTTACATCAGTACCGGCTCACTACATGAAGCCGGTAGACTCCCCGATGCTGTTGCACACTTCTTTACCCAGCCTTGCTACTGGTCTGAATGGTCAGCAAAGGAATCTTCCACAATCTCTCTCTCAAAAAAAAAAAAAAAAAGAGAGATGTATTCAAGAGGCAGTTGGTTTTATCAGCTCGTGCCTTTTTAGTCACCTCTTTGTCATGCAGACAGTAGTTATTCAATTTGTCAGTGTTTGTCTCCCCTCCTTTTTCCTTCTATTTTGTGCATTTTTATTTTTTCCTTTCTTCCTGTTGTTCCTCTAATGTTGCTCAGAAGAAAAAACAGGGAGCCTTGAATTATTTGCTCTTTGACCTCATCAAGTTTGGCTGAAGTGACTTGTATTGATGGGAATGCACTGATATTTCCATTTTTTCCCACCCCTTCAGGATGACTATAAGTAGGTCACCAGTGACCTCTGCGTTGCCACGTCTTCTGGGCTCTCTGTATCTTCGCTGCAAAATCTGACACCTCTTGAATTCTTCTTTCTTGCGTTTTCTTCCTCCCTCCCTGATGATGATTGTTTGACTTCTTCCTGCTCCCTTTCTTCTGCTGGCCTTCTCAGCGGGGGCATCCCCAGGGCTCTTACCTTGGGGTCTTGTCCGTCCACTCCATGTGGATGATTTCATCCCCCTCCCCCACCCCCTGGGTTTTAACTACCACCTTTACGTAGATGCCTCCTGCATCCTCATCTCCATCACATCCCCTCTCTGGAGCCCAGACCTTGATATCAGCAGCCTGCTACATGGTGCCTCTTGTGGTCCCCCTAGGCACCCAGAGTCATGTGTTTTGTTTGTTTGGACTATTCCTACTTTCACAGGGCCAACTAAATACCTGGCCCCTGCCCCCACCCTGGGCAGTTTCTGTTCCTTCCTTGGGGTTTTAGGTAAACTGTTCTAAGAATGTCAGAAAGCTTCCATTTTGAAAATTCAGTGTAAGACAAGGGCACAAACCAAGAACTGCTCCTCATCACTTAGGGGCTTGGAAGAAAACAGTTATTTGATTGTTGTCTCTCCCAGTTCTGGGGCTTGACTGGGCTCAGAGAGGCAGGTCCTCCCACCCCAGGGCTCTCATCCAGTGGCAGTTAGTTGGTGGCTGGGGCTGGAGCCGTCTCAGAGGCCCCTCGCTCAGGGCCTGGCGGCTGGACCTCGACTAGGCTGTTGGCTGGAATGCCTTGTCATGGCTTCGGTTCCTCATGGCATGACAGCTAGACTCTAGGAACAGGCATCCCAAGAGGACTGGGTGGAAGCTTCGTCACCTCTCATGACACATCCTCAGAAGTCTCATAGCATCACTTCTGCCGTATTTACTGGCCTGCCTGGCTGCAGAGGGATGCAACATAGACCTGCTTCTCAATGGAATGCACATCAGTGTCACATTGTAACCATGCTGGAAATGCATCTAGCCACAGTCCCCAAACATGTCTAACTATCCCTCTGTGAACTACCCTAAATGCCACAGGAGCTTTACATTTTATTAAAAAAATTTTTTTTGAAGATGTAACATATTTACATGAATGGAAAGTTAAGAAAAAATAAAATGTTATGTACGACTGGGACATTGTTCTGTACACCAGAGATTGACACATTGTAACTGATGGTACCTCAATTAAAAATAAGTAAGTAAGTAAGTAAATAAATAAATAAATAAATAAAATGAAAAATAAAATGTGTACAATGAAAATGGTCTTTCTCATCCCATATCCATACCCCTACCTCCCCACAGACAACCACTATTATGTTTCTTTATATCCTTTTAGAGTTTATAGCTATTTTTACATTTCACCCTTCTTATACAAAACATAGTATTCTATACTCACTGTTCTGCTCTTTGCTTTTTGTTTTTTCTTAACAATATGTCTGAGAGAGATTTCCTTATCAGTACATAGAGCGTTCTCTCCCTCCTCTCCCTTCCCCCTCCCACCTTCTTTCTCTCCTCTCCCTCCTCCCTTCCCCCCATTCTCTTACAGATGCACAGTATTCCACTGAGCAACTTTACCCGGGTTTACTCCACCAGCTCTGTATGGGTGGACACCGGGCTGTTCGTAGTCTTTCGCTGTGACAGATGTCCCTGCAGTGCGTGACATCCACATGCCGTCCTTCACGTGGGACAGTAGACTAGCAAGCCCCCTTGAGAGCTCTCACTCGTTACATGTATCCTCTTCTCACAGGGCCTTACATCTCCTTCCATCATGCACTTACCTGCCTCCTCTCACTGGAGGTGGGCTCCCACAGGTCATGGGCTGTCGCGGTGAAGCTCGTTTCCCCACTGCCTGGCACAGGGATCTCGGTATCCACGCTGTGCAGAGGAGGCCTGTGCTGAGGAGGGAGAAGAGCAGGGGAGGGTGACTGAGAACAGGTTCCTGGATAGCCTGTGTTCCACCTCCTCTAATTTCGTTTGTAGCCTTATCTCTCTGTGGCAGTTACCACTTGAGGTCTAAGGGGGTCCTCCCTCAGTCTGTCACTGAAACTGTCACCCTGTCCTGCCCGGCTTCATGGGTGTACGTCAGGAGGCCAAGGGCCAAAGCCCAGTTTTCATGGAATCTCCTGGTCAGCCCAGGAACGCTCTCTGACACTCAGCCTCATGCCTTGGGCTGCCTTTATGGCCTAAAGGTGATGACTGCCTCCCTTGGGGCAGCAGTGGAACTTCGTGAGCTCCTTACGGCCCAGCAGTGTGCTAGGCGCTCTGTGACAGAGCCTGTGTCACTGACCCTTTCCGTTTTCATGACAGCCCTCTGAGGCAGGCCTCATTTCCCATATTACAGAGGAGCAAACAGAGGCCCCAAAAGCCCAGGCATCTTGCTCTGGGTCAGTTTGTCAGTGGGAGAGCAAGTGTAGTCAGTGACCACAGCTAGGATCGTCTGACTCCAGATCCAGCCTCCTGGACAAGACTGGTCACTGGGTGGGAGAAGGCTGACTGGAGGGGTTTTGGATGCAATGGAACTTTGGGAGCGAAGTGCCTGAAGTCTCCAAAAGGAGGCCCTCACTCGAGGGGATGCCCCTCCGCCCTCCTACACCTCTGAGAATGATGGAGCCCCCATGTGGGACGAGTTCGGCCCATCTGCTTCCTGGGGGCCTTGTGGGGGCATTCACATCTGCTCTCTCTCTTTCCATAGACATATGCTGACATTTAGACTGGTATTAGATGATACTGAGGACTTTTTGTTAATTGTAAATATTGTCAGGTGTGAACATGGTGTTATGAATAAGTAAGAAAGTGTCCTTGCTTTAGAAAGTGTCCTTTATTTTTGAAGTGTTTAGAGGTGAAGTGTCATGGTGTTTATAATATATGTACTTCAGTATACTTCCAGGGGAAAAAAGGTTAAGTAAACATGGAAATGTGTTAATGATCATTTGGAGACTGCTGCATTGCAGTCCATGACACTATTTCTTCTACTTTCCGTATGATGTAATTTTTTATAATAAAGTTTTTTTTTAAGTCATTCACTGAGGTCTTAGATTGTACTCGGTCTTAGGCTGAATTAGACAGCTCTGCACTCAAAAGACCCACAAAGAAAGAGCTTGGGAGGGAGAGGCGGAGGGGCGTGGCAGGGGCGGTCCTCCGAGGGGGCGGGCCCCCAGAGGAAGTCACGCAGTTGTGTGGATTCTGGCTTTCCCAGTTGTAGTTGCTCCTGCCCAGGTATTTGTAGTTAGTCCCCAGTCAGGTAACTACGAGGCAGCTGGAGTCTTTTTTGATGTCTGATTATGGAGAGAGTCCTCGCAGTGTGTGACTGTCTGTCCTCAGGCGGGCTGATTTGTCCTTCGCAGTGGCATTACTCCTCTGTGTTATATGATACAAGAAAACGACCGTGGTGTTTTGTCCAACATCTCCCGATACATACACTTAATAGGAATTCCATTTGTTGCTGCTGACTCCTTAGCACATTTTCTTTGGCAAATCCTGTAATCTCTTTGTTTGTATGTGAAAATTCCATTTTTCAAACTTAGCATTGGAAGAGATAATCAGATTCCCTGATCTTCCATTAGCCTCTTTTTTTTTTTTCCCTTCTAGTAGCCTCCTCTTTCTTTGCATTTTTCCTTATCAAAATAACCAGCTGGTGAAGAGAAGCAACCCTTAGAGTGTTTGTTCTTACCTTATCTTTTCAATATTTTCAGAGTCTTTGCCAAATCTGTAGAACTGGGCTGAGCATCTTTTAATACAGACATCACTGGCAGCCAAGAGGCCAGACTTGGCTAAGTACTGGCTTAGCTCTCTAAATACAATGTTATTCTTCCACTAACCCTCTTTTTCTTCCCTTTAAGACTTTGGACATTGGAATGCGTAATAGGTGACCTCTGAGTGGTAATTTCATAAATTCCAGGTGAAATGAATTGTATCAGATCAATATACCTGTAGACTCATCACATTTTTTGAGCTGCGAGGGACTCTAAGATGAATCCGGTACAGCTCTGTTAGTGGAGGAAACATTCATTTTAACTGCATAGTCAATTCTCAATTAACAAGGGTAATGGAGTGGAAGGAGGTCAGTGATAATCAAAAATCATGGTGAAAATAAAATTACAGTCAACAGTGGATTTTCTAGGGGCTGGTTTGTGTATTAATTGAGGTTAAGACACAGTGGACCCTAGGATGTCATCGCCTTGGTAATTGGTCAGCGGCTGCTCACACCTGGCCTCCATGCTCCCTCTCTGTCCCAGAGAGGAGAAGGACTTTCCAGAGGCTGGATCAGGCAGAGCTGACTGACTTTGGCCAGGTAGGTACCATGATGGCACAGACTTCAGTCTTGGGAGCTAAATGAAGGCTGCTTTTAGAATTTGTGGCCCTCGCCCCTTGAGAAGTGGTTCTCAAACTTGAGCACTGTCAGGCACATCTGGAGGGCTTGTAAAGCTCCAGACTGCTGGGCCCAGCCCCAGTTTCTGACTCAGTAGGTCTGGAGGGGGGCCTAAGGATTTGCACGTCCTACAAACGTCCAGGTGATGTGATACCCGCCAGCCCAGGAACCACGCTTGGAGGCTTTCCAAGCTGTTCTTGTCAGCCCAGCTGCACATTAGAATCACCTGGGGAGCTTTTTCAACCTATGGATGCCTGGATACACCTTGGCCAGTTATGCGAGAGGCTCTGGAGGTGGGGACCCAGGCATCAGTGTTTTTAAAGCTCCCAGGTGATTTGAATGTGTATCCAGGATTGCGTACAAATCTCATGATTTTTTTCCCTATCTTTACCCCCTGTATATTTACTATTTCTTTAAAGGTTTTTTCTTTTTTCTTTTTTTTTTTTTTAGTAAATAAACTTATTTAAAAAGCAACTATGAGGGGAGGGTATAGCTCAGTGGTAGAGCTCATGCTTAGCATGCATGAGGTCATGGGTTCAATCCCCAGTACCTCCATTAAATTAAAATAATAATAATAATAATAAATAAGTAAACCTAATAACCTCTCCCCCCAAAAAAAATTTTTTTAAAGCAACTGTATATCCTCTTCATGTAGGGAATCTAGTTTCACAGGCCAGATACAGAACACACCTGTAAAAACAAACATATTAAAGTTGTGGCATTCCCTCACATTTTATGAGTCTCTAGAGCTGTGCTTTTCCTGGGGCGATAGGATGTTCTGTGTCTTGGTAGGGGATGGAGTAACATGGGTGCATGCATCTGTCAAAATTCATTGACTAGTACCCTCAAGATTTGTGCATTTCATTCTATGTTCCAAAAAAAAGGAAAAAGAACACTAAACCAATACTGAACTCCAGTCAGTGGTATGCGTGCTGAAGCATTCAGGGAGAAGTGTGCTGCTGTCTTCAGCTTACTTTGAAAGGTATCAAAAAAGTAAGCTGGATTGACGAATGGAGGGAGAGCTAGATATATGATAAAACATAAAACAGACATAATAAAATATGAATGTTAGAGCCCAGGTGGGAAATATCCTGGTGTTCATTTTTAAATTCTTTCAACTTTGTGGTATGTTTGAACATCTTTCCTTTTAAAGATTGAGGGGAAAATGGCATCTACATTCAAAACAGCAAACAAGTACTTCCCGCACATGCCTGAGCCCTCTGGCATCTGCCATTCCAATGGCTCCTATGGTCGATCGGAGGGCTGAGCCAGGCGTGGAAGGGCAGGGTCCTTAAGAGAGGCTGCTGCTCTGGGAGAGAGGACTGTGGCTCCCTGTGCTGGTCCCCCTGCAAGAGGAGAAAGCCAAGGGCACTCCCTCCTCTCACGGCGCTGTGTCCTGAGTGTTCCCTGGGAGGGGCTGTGTGGAGGCTGTGTCAGATGTGACCTGAAAATAGCATCTGGACCCTGCCACTGAAAGGCAGGTGTGAGTGGGTGAGGAAGAAAGGGGCTTCCCGGGCTCCTCCAACCAGCAGAACTCCAGAACATGCCACCCCAGTGTCTCCCTGGGCATCCGGAGCCTGGGGATGTGGTGGGGGAGGTGGGGTGCTGAGGCATAAGCTTCCCATCATGGGGACCAGGCAGGTGCAGTGGGCAAGAGTGGCCTTCTCAGGCCTGGTCTTGGGCCGTCTAGGGTGCCCCACAGCACTAACCAGGGACCTGAGGCAGCTCTCTAGCTGCAGGGTCCTCCCAGTACTCCGCACACCCCCACAGTGCACCCCCCAACAGTGCACCCCACGATACACCCCCATACCCACGATACACCTCCACAGCACAACCCCACAAGACATCTGGAAAGAGACTTGGGGGAAAATGTACGATGTAAGTGCTGTGAGTTGAGTTTATTCAGTGTCTTCCTGACACTGACACTTCCCAGGAGACGTCTTCTCAGAGAGCTCTGAGGAACTGTTTCAAAGAGGTAAGGGGTGAGACCAGTGTGTATGTGATTTTTGGCCAAGGGTTCATGTAATCAGGCACACATCTCAGTAGAAGGTTGCTGCCAGACACAAGGAATAGACATCTTGGTTGATGGTTTCAGTGCTTTTCTCCATGTGGGATGATGCAAGATTGGGGTTCATAAAATTTTCTCCTGAAAACTGGCCTGTTCTGCCAGTCTTCCCAGAGCACAGCGTGCCTCATGCCTGATCTCCTCCCTGAGCTCCTTTCAGGGAGTGTTAAGGTCAGTGACTGTAGTGGCTGGTGACCTAATCCTTGTGGAGGCAGATGGTGACACATCCCAACTGCAACCCCAGAGCAGACCCCCACTGCACCCCCCCATGATACATCCCACAGTGCAACTGCACAGCACCCTCCACATCACCCTCTAACAGCACACTCCACAGCAGAGCTCTCAAGAACCCCCCTCCAGTGCACACAGGGCTTCATAGCTCCTCTGTCACCTGCCCTTGACTTCCCCATATCCACCGCACACCTCCCATGAGACACCCCAGAGACCCATCCTCCATCAGACCCCTCCATGACACCATGACACACAACCCAACACAGCCACAGCACACTCCCCACTGCATGAACTTGCGCACACACACACCCTGCCAGACTTTGGAGTCCCCGTTACCTTTGCTATTGAGGGTAGAGTTAACGTGCTCTCACCTTTCCTTACTCACGCAAGGATCTTGAGATTCCCAGAAAGGCGAACCACTTACTCTTGAGGGAAGGATTTATAACTAAAGAATGGTTAATGTGCTGATTACAGCTATTGTTTCCTGCCAAAATGAATGAGCCCGTCTTGAATACCAAAGAGCCCAGGGCTTGGGTGGAGGGGCGGTCTGGTCCCCTGCTGGCTTCTGCACCTCTAAGGAAGTGGGGAGTGAAATGACCCTGTCTCTGTGCTCAGAGAGGAGCCTTGCTCTGCATCTCCAGGGACCTTAACTTTGGATGAGCCCTGAGCTTCAGCAGCCCTGTCAGAAACAAAATGATCACACGTACTTCTCTGCACAATGTTTGCAAAGATTACAGATAACACAAAGGACGGTGTAGTCACATGCACGGTGTCGGTGCTGCCAAAACAAACTACAAAGTGCCTACTGCACAGTACACTGAGTAACTTCGAGCTGTGGGCATTATTCGTATTATTGATTTATGATTATTGTGATTTATTATTGTCATCCATGAGGGTTTAAGATGTGAAGAGAGCGTTTAGAGCTTCCACAGCTACGATGATGAGTCTTTGCTTTGACCACAGCTGTCACTTTGAACATTTAAGTAGCTGCTTGTTATTTTTTCCATGTCTGACCACCTACGCGAGATCAGGGACTGGGTCCTCCGTGACCTCATCCCCAGGACTGAGCACAGTCCCACATGGAAGATGTTAGGAATTAGGATGGTTGGCACAGTTTCTTGATGAGCAAGTCATCCCAATAATGAAACTATGTAGCTCATCAGAGCTGAGCTTTCAAAACAAAGCCACCACCATCACCTTTCAACGCCACGAAGCCATGGCCATGTTCTCATTTACATGCTACTCTGTCAACTAATGTTACGTGCCAATTAAATGGGACATTAAGCTGCCAATGGGCACACAACTCTGCACACTAACATCCTCTCCATTTCATTTAGTGACCTGAATTCCTTCCCTCCCATCCATTCCCAAGGCCTTCCTCACCCGCATCCCAGCCAGCCTCCACTCGACCTGGCCCTGTGCTGGTCTCCTTTGGAAGAGGGGTTCGTGACAACAGTGAACCTGGCTAGACCCTTGTGGGATTCCAACCAGAATATGACCAAATGTTTTAGTTGCTGGGGTGCATCTGAATTAGCGACGATCCCATCCTAAAAAATTCCTCCCAGAGACCGAAAAAGCAAGAGTTAATACCTAAGAGCGCAACGGACCCACCTACTCCGTAAAGTAGCCAGTTTTCAGGGAGCCGTTCTGCCGCCAGCCCAGCTTTTCCTGGTTTGCTGCAGACCAGGCCGTGTTTTAGGTAAACTGATCACGGTGAGCAAACGCACCTGTTCAGAAAGCCAGATCTGACACAGCCCATAAGCTGGCATGCCATTTTTCAAACCCTTACTATTATGTTGCTATTGGCAAAAGATGAGGCAGTGCTTAATTCTTCCCTCCTTTTGTGGCTCGGGCACTTTAGTCACTTAAAAGCACTTCTTTTCCTTCTTCCTCTAGAGAAGTAAAAATAATTAAAATAGAAAATGGGTAATTTGCAGCTACAATGCCAGGCTGATAATCAAAAACTTGTAAAAGGAAACATGAGCATATGTTTATCACTTCTTGATATTAGAATGCAATAGAAGGTAACTGTGGCCTCAAAGAGAGGGCGTTGTGGAAGGGGAAGCAGGCTGAGTTGTTTGTTGGAGACGTGCCTGCTAATGAGGCTTGTAAGTTGCTGTTGTCTCAGGATCAGCGAATAAAGGAAGGTGTCCCTGGGGCTGCTCAGCTGTTCAGGAGACCCTCAGGTAGTCACGCGTGGATTGATCACCCTGTGTAAAGCCATGCAGGGGCTCACCAGCCCCTACCATCGGGATCAAGTTTGACCTTGTCAACATAGAACACAAGGCCTTGGCAACCAGGCCCTGAATATCCCTGTCATCTCCCCCACCACCCCTACATCCCCCTCCACCAACCTTAGCTACTCTCTTGACCCCTTTGCATCCCTGACATGCCCCATGGCCTCCCACTTTCAGGCTTTACAAACAGTTTTCTCTTCCTAACTCATTCACCTGCCCAACTCCTATTCATCCTTCAAAACCCAAAGCACCTATTACTTCCTCTTGGAACCCTTCCATACCCCTTTTGCACACTCTCTACCTGGCTGGCAGGAGACCCTCTTCTGTGCACTCAGGCTCCCTCTATTTCCATCTATGCCAGTTTCAATGTGCATTTTGAACATCAGGTATCCCATCTGCCCCCCATCAGCCCAGTCAGGTGAGCCCTGCAGGCAAGAATATGGCTTACGCTTCTGACTCCCTGGTTCCTGGCATACTGCCTGACACAGAGTAGATGCTGATTGATATTTGCTGAATGAAGGGATTATTAATGGCTGTGAAGGAGTTGGAAACAATTTTAAAGTTTGTCTTTAAAACACAGCACATTGATCAAATAAATCCATAATGCTTTCCACAGCCAACTGAGAGATGTAGATCCTCTGTGTCCACGTTTCATTTTGTGATGAACTGTCAGGTGGATCATGAGGTAGGCCAGCCCAGTTTTCAAGTCAAAAGCAAAACCGACCCAAGAGACATCAATGGTTTTGCTTGTGTCTTAAATTCCATGTGCCTCAGTATCATAATGAGGACTGAAGTATGCTTACTGCTTTGCATCTTATTTTTGTAATATTAGAGGAAGTATTGAAGGGCACACAAATGCTTTCAGTGGGAAAAGAAGGTCAGTCTTATAAATGAAGCATTTGTGAGCCCAGGAAGCAACTTTTTCTCCACTTATGCCCTTGTTCTGCTGTAACCCAGCGTCCAGCGCTCTCTCTGCCTGCCGTCGGCCCTCGGCTGACTTTCTCATCACTGCCCTTATTCTGAGCCGGTTCCAGGCTCATGGGCTATAGGGATGCAACGTTTACATGGAAATCAGCCCCCTGGTTTAAAGTTGACTTCAAGGTTACCTTGCTGAAGGCTCGCTTTCCAGCTAGTTACCTCTCATGCCCCAAGCCACAGGGAAGAAGGGAGTAAGGTGTGATTCCTGCCCAAAGGATCTTGCCTATAAGACGCTCATATAGAGTGGGGATGTTCCAGAGCCATTCTTGGCCTGGGGCTGTACCATCATGGGACTCTATGTGTGCTGTGTGCTCTCCCAGCTTCTGGGACCCAGGGGACGAGAGAGGAAAGGAGTCTGGACTGGGAAGTGGGAGGCCCTGCGTGCCCAACTGGATCCCCTGGCTGGTCTCCATCTTCCTGACCCGTGAACCATGCAGCTGCACTAGCGAGTATCTCTGGTCCCTTGTATCCTCATCTGGCTCTGAGATGTGCTCACACCCTGAGTCTGAGTTAGAACTCGGTGTTGTCCTCTATGTGACTCTGGCAGTGAGTCCAAGTAGGGAGAGGAGGGGGTGTCTCGGCCACCTGGTTTGGTCAAGGAGGTTCTGGAGCCAGGGTAGGGCTGGTCTATGGGGAGGCTCATTTCTCCATTCAGCCAGCATCTCCTAAGCCCAGGTTATGTTCCAGTCCCATGCTAGACACAGAGATCCTCAAGGGCACGAGCTGAGCCAGGCTCTTCTCATGTGGAGTGCATAATCCAGTGGGGCAGGCAGGCCACGCTGTGCGCACATGCCCACTGGCCCACGGTTCCCACCCCCAGGGCTCGGCCAAGCCCCATGCACGCAGTCTCCCGGCCCACGTCATGCACGAGGTGCTTACTGGTCAGTTGTGTTTGTCTTCAAACGTGTTGCTGCTCATTGTACTTGTCAGTAAGTCCAATACGTTATTAAATATTACCTAAACTGATGGGTTATGAGGATAAAAGAAAGAAGGTTTTTTGAGGAATGAATTGAATCCATGAAAAGACTCAAAAAGGTGAGAGTGGCTGACCTCCCCCGACCGCCATCCCCGTAGGTGTTGGTGAAAGAACTAGACCATAAGAGACTGGGGTGGAGGGGAGCAGGGGAACCGGGGAAACTGAGACAGATCCCTGTCTTTGTCTTTAGGTTCCCTCCCCACTCGAAAGAAGCTGGCCTGGGGAACTGTTGCTGATGGGTGGGGTTTGTGAAAGCTCCAAGCCCCGCTCTGAAAACAAAGCCTTGGTCCCACATCAGACCACTTACTTGTATAGGTTTAATTTAAAGATAAAGTTCGCCTGGACATTTTTTGAGCGAACCAGTCTTTGACCATTCCTTTCTGCTGTAGCGGCCAGCCAAGGTGGGGTAAGGGCTTCTGCAGCAGCTGGGGTGGGACCGGGGGCTGACTGCTAGGAGCTGAGTCCTCTGGGGTCAGCAAAAGCCACGTCACGGACCACCCCTCTGCCTTGTCAACGTGCTTGGCTCCATCCTGAGTGCGGAGGGGAGCAGGGGAGGGAGGGGCTCAGTGTGTATTCAGGAGAGGCTTGATAGGGCAGCAGGGAGCCAGGGAGCCATGCGATGGCCCCATTGGCCCCATGGACAGGAGGAAGCCCAGGGCCAGCCATTACAGGGGGATGGAGAAGAAAGGAGGTCAGAGAGAGATCTGGGAAGTGGAGTGTACAGGATTCGGTGACGGATGAATTGAGAGGAGGGTGGTGGTGGGAGGAAACTGGAGGGCCCAGAATCCCTCCCACACAACTGCCTGGATGGTGGTGCTGTTCATTTACGGAAAATTGGAGAAGGTGGGAGAGATAAACTGAGTGGAGGAGGGCATTCCAGGTGGAGAGAAGAGCTCAAAGGAAGGCAAGGAAGGCAAGGAAGCAAGGGGCTCCTGGCAAGATGATTAAACACCATCCATGTACCAGGTTGAAGGCCAGGAATGCTAGGAACAAGCAGGTGGGTCTCAGACACAGAGGAGAAAGGGCCAACCTGGGAGGTGCTTGGCTGCTTGGTGGGCAGCGAGGTGTGAGGGTTCCACCCACAGGGCCATCCACAGGGTCAGTGATGTGGGAGGAGGGACCACTCTTGTGGAAAACAGTGAGTCATGACCAGTTGAGTTCTGGGAGGTGGTGAGCGGGCTGTGGGCGGGGGCAGTGTGCTGGGCCCTGGACGGAGGCCAGAAACTCAACTTAGGAAGTGGAGGAGAGGGAGCAGAGGGAGAGGTCAGCAATTTATAGTTTTCTATTATTTTTTCATTAAACCAGTTTTTTAAAAAATCCTTTTTATGAGGTTTTTAACAATATCACTTACCTTTTACATCATTCCATGACACGTTAAGAGATGTGAGGTTTTGTGCATCAGAATTTTTTTTAAAAAAAACCATCTCTGAGTCTGGTTTTATTTGCAGAATGACCGCACAGGAACCTTTTAATCCAGGCATAAATCTTTTTATAAACTGGAGTTGACACAGGAAATGACAGAATAACACCAATAAGGTGACATTTATGAAACCAGGATTCCTTAAACTGACCATCTTGCATTTTTTTCTCCCTTTATTCATCTGTTCCTCTAACATTTTAACTCCGTTGTTTCAATAAAATAGGGGTAAGATGCTTATCATGAAACCCTGTTTTGTACTTTGAATTTGAATGTTTTTAATCTTCTATTGAGTGAGTGGGCATCTTCATGGTTAAGAGCCCAAAGGTCAAGTTTTTCTTTTCTTGCATTTCTTCTGGACTTCTAGAGTTACAGCCAAGGCTGTTCATTCTCGGAGAAGCGGGCTGTGTTTGGTTCTCCAGTGGTTCCTGGCCTGTCCAGGGAGGGAAGGGACAGGGGTTTACAGCCTCCCCATCCCCTTTCCCAGGGGGAGAGGCTGTAGGGCATCTGTTCACTCTTGCTTTCAAAATTAAAATGAATTTATGTTTGAGAATTTTGAAGTTCCGCTTAAACATTGTGCTGTTGGGGACCTGGGACCCAGGCTGTGAAGTCCCCCAAGCGTGCACTCACAGATCCACGCTGTTGTCACCTGGTTCACACCCAGGAGACAGCTGGAGAGCCAGTGGTGTGGGGTCAGATCCCAGCTCACGCCTCCTTGCTATGTAACCATGAACAATTAGGTCACTTCTCCGAGCCCCAGTTTCCTCATCTGCAAAGGGGAGATAATAGCATCTAATTGAAATAATATGTGTCAGCAGCTAGCAGCAGTGCCCCATAAATAGTTAGTGACAGTGTTCTCTAGCTCAGATGCTGACTCCTCCGCTCATCCACTCGGAGCCACTTCGCCTCATTTCTGGGCTCCCTTGCATTTTGTGGGCACCCACACTTCACTGGATTGTGGGTGTTGACTCACAGGGCTCTTACACCAGCCGTGGGCTGCCTCCAGGCTGAGATGCTGCTGAATCTCCCCTGGTACCCCTCACCTGGCCTGGGCACTGGCTGGCTGAGGACAGATCCCAGGGTGCAAGTCCTCCCCAGGCCTGTGTCCTCCAAGCATCACCTCCAGCCTGGGCTCTAGGTGAGGACCAAGACCTTTCCCTCTCAGGCCTGAAGCTGGGTGGAAGATGAGGACTGGACACAGATCAAGGAGTGGGCCCCAGATACTTCATCAGTGGATGGGAGAGTCCTGAACACCTTGGGGAGGGGGATGGAGTTCAGAGTGTTTGTTCTCAGACCTGCCAGCTCCGCACACAGGCAGCCAGCTGGTACTGTGTCACAGGCTTGGACCACCTTAACTCCGGCCGCTGCCTTTGAGATGCACCCCTTGCTTCTCGGGAGACTGGAATCTCATCATCTGATGGAAAAGCGGTTCAAAGCGGTTGGCGTTGGGTCAGCGATACCATCTTCAGATAAAGTGCCACACATTATTAGCTTCCGCTTTCTTAATCTCACGGATATTAGGCAGACTTCCTTCTTCCAGAATAACCTCTGGCTTTTGACTCATTTGGCATGAATATATGTGGAATCATTGATGAAGTTTTTAATCAAAAATTTTTCCCCTTCAGATTACTTAGAAATGTACTTTCTCCAGCTAAAGCACAGTACAAAAACTGCTTTGCAAAAAAATGGGATGCCTTACAAAACTTAAGAGATAAAAATCATACAGTGGGAACCACTGCATAGTTTCTAACTCAGGAGCTTCCCTGTTACAAGTGTATTATGCTCTGCAGGTCTATGTTATCACTTCTGTCAGGCGTCTTCATACAACCAGACCCGAGTGAGCCTCTTACATTCTTACAGATTCGTACAGAAATCTTAGTTCAGGTGTCAGGACAACTCCATACTTCTTATTTTCCAAAATGTTGTTCTTTTCCAGTAGAAATGTTCACACTGGGTTAAATTAGGAAGTGATTTTAAATAATCACTTCTGAGGTATCGGGGTGAAGAAAGTCTTATATTTTCTATGTGGTGGTTTTCTGTGGTTATTTCTTGGATTCTATTGTTGTGAGGAAATCAGATACTCCTTTTTGTAAGTGGAGTTATGAAATCTCTGAAGGGTTTTAGAAATAAGATAGCTACTTCTCCCCTGAAACGATGTCAGCGACTTCTGCCTCCAGGAAAGGAAGTGGAGTAGAGAGTCCCTCCAGGTCCTTTCCCACCTCATATTTCTCTGAATTTATTACCTGTGCTAAAGGGGACTTCCACATGCCCCCACTTTTGTTCCAAAGTACCAGTCTCATTAGGTCTAGTGATGAGGATTATATGTCAGGATGCAGTCCTTGGATAAAACTTAAAAATCTCCATAACCAAAGAGCTTGGCTTATAACCCAGTGTCACAGTGTGATAGAAGCCCCAGCCCAAGCTCTGATTCTGACTCTGTTACTACTTTACTGTGTGACCTTGGATCAGCAACTTTGCCTCTCTGGTCATCAGTTTCCTCAACTGTAAAACAGGGAGTTTGGACCAGATGTTCAAATTCTGAAAATGGAAGCACCAAACCACCAGGGCTCAATATTTTGATTACACATAAGCCTTCTAGATACACTAGCCCCTGTGCTTAAGGAAAAATCTAGCTCCCAATCTTTGTTTTGGGGACAATTTCATTAAAAAATAGGAGATGAAAGTCCTTTTTTGAACTTTATAATAAGGAATCATAAAATGTCATGACTTTTTAGGATTTGCAGCAAATCTTGGAGATACACACTTTGAAAAATAAACACTTCATATGATACAGGGGAGAGAGATGATTGGTTCTTTTCATTTCACAAAAAGCAATAATTTCCCAAAGAGCCATCACTGCAGAAGTGTTTGCAGAGACTTGTTACCTTCAAAGCACCGTTATCATGTGGCGTGTGTTTGAGATAGAAGTGACCCGCACCCCTGCTTTTATCCAGAAGGGAATTGAGTTCGTAGTTTCTTATTGTCCAGAAATCTCATCTCTGCTTTGGCATCCCGGGGCACACTCCCATCATCTCTTTGGCGTCCTTGAATTGAATGGTGGGAGGTCAATGCCTATATGCCCCAGCTATATTAATGTCTTTTTGGTGCACAGTTGATCAACCCAATTGTACATTAATCCAAGAGTGTTTCCAGTGGGTAAGTAACTGGGGGACTCTTGATCCAAGAACCCTGCTTTCCTACATGTTGGAGTGTGGTTGGGGTGCACTTTGAGGTATGCTCCAAGGAAGCAGGCTGAGGGGTCCTTTTCCAAGGCATAGGCTCCTGTCCTGCTGGGCAGCCCACCAGCAGGAAGAGGGCTGTGCTCAGACAGTTCTGCTTGCCAGTGAGAAAAACCACCCTTCAAGGGGGCGAAGTAACCTTTAGAAACATCCTCATGTAGAATTAACTCCTCAGGAGGAAAGTGCTCCCAAGACAGATTTTCCTTAACTTCGATGTGAAATGGTTGAGCTGATGAATAGAGACTTTGCCCCGCTCCTGTGGAACAGACAGTAGACACACTTGCCTGGGACTGTGATCTACTGACTGTGCCTTTTTTTCCTTTATAAATAAAAATATGGCAGCAGCACCACGAGGGAGCGTGCTGTAAAAGCCAAGGTCTTTGCCTCCAGCGCTGCGACATTAGCTGGCTTACAGGCAACCTCAAGAAGCCACAGACAGTCTCTAAAGACCACTGGCTGCCCAGTCCTTCCTCAAGCCACAGTTTACCTGGCACCATACTACACAATGTTTTCACGGCGTATCTTTATTGCATGTCCATCTTTTTTTTTCTTAAAACTACAGAAAGTGTACACACTTAAGGAAAAGGCTCATTTATGTAAGGTAAGAAGTCCAAGTCCATCCACTCTTACTGCCATCCCCCCAACAACCTCCCGCCTTTCCTTGACTTACGTTTGATGAGTATCCGCCCAGTGGATCTATACATATATATAGGTGTATATACCATGCAATGTTCATGTATATTACAACAACATAGGTGGCTTTATTCAAGCAACATGAGATAATACTATAGTACTGTCTGCATCGTGCTTTTTTCTCCCTCAACATTTACTCATTAATAACCTCCCATGTCAGTATTTATATAGAAATGTTACTTTTTGATAGCTGCATGGTACAGTATGGGGTTTAACCATTCCCCTGTTGGTAGACATTTGAGTCTCTAATTTTTCACTATTCCAGATGTACCTTCAGAGAACAGCCTTGTAACATATGCTCGCAGGCATCTGGCCATGTTTGTTAATAATTACACCCATTTATTTGAAGATATGCTCCCCCAGCGTGCACACACGCACACACACACACACACACACACACACACACACACAACCTACATAGCCCTATCTGAGCTATGAGTTTAATTTATGGGAATTTTCTTAAATCCTTGGTATCTCCATCATACTTACCTATTCAGATAATAGCTTTAAGGACTATTCATGTTTTCTTCATGCACTCAGCCCCCTGCTTCAGGAGGGGAATTGCCCAGAGAACCCAGGAGGTTCCCAAGGACCCAGGAGCATGGCTGCCTGCTTTTCTTACCCTGTGCTTCACGGATCTGGATGCCCTGCATTCACCCCTCTCACATCCCACTTGCTCAGAAGCAAGAAGATGAATTCTGCCAAATACCATCAAAAGAACCACAGACTGTTTGGGGTGGTTTTGTACAAACCCTCCCCTGTAGCACCTCTATGGGTGTATTAGTTTCCTGAGGCTGCTATAACAAAAGACCACAAACTTGGTGATTTAAAACAATAGAAATTTATTCTCTCAGAGTTCTGGAGGCCAAAAGTCTGCAATTAGTATCACTGAGCCAAAATCAAGGTGTCAGCAGGGCCACATGCCCTTTGGAGGTTCTGGGAGTGTGTGTAAGAAGGAGGCAGGGTCTGTTTCTTGCCTCTTCCAGCTTCTAGGAGCTGCTAGCATTCCTTAGCTTGTGGCTGCACCACTCCAGTTGTCAAGGCCAGCATCTCCAGATTTCTCTGTTTCATCTTCACATGGCCTTTTGTCTCTGTGTGTGTCAAATCTCTCTTTCCCTCCTTACAAGGATACATGTGACTGCATTTAGGGCCCTCTGAGTAATTCAGAGTAGCCTCCTCATCTCAAGATCCATAACTTAATCACATCTGCAAAAACTCTTTTTCTAAATAAGGTCATATTGATAGGTTCCAGGGATTAGGACCTGATACATTTGGGGACACCATTCAGCCTACTACTGTGGGATCAGCAGCCTCTTTCCCATCATACTTTAACTTACTGCTGGGGCACACTTAGTGTTTCGTTTGAACTTCAGAAGAGTGTATTTTCATTCATAGGGAAGACAGAGAGATATTGTTTTGCTCTGTGCATTGAAAACTGGGCTAGAAAGTCAAGGTCAGATAAAATCTCTGGCTGACGAGCTCTTTAAACTGGAGACTACACGGCATGAACTGCATGTACAGCTGCTAGGAGTTAAATTACAAAATGTCTGTCTTCCCTTTTTAATTTGGAACTATTTAGCCGTATGATAGTTTGCATGCCCCAGCTAGAAGGAGACGAGAAGCCGTCTGTTCTACCTTCCCTCCTGCAGATTAAACCATGAAATTCATCTTTTAAACCTGCCCAGAGGACGTGCATACAAGTGTTCTACTGTTGTGAAAACAACAGGAGACGTTGGGCAATATTAAGAGCATAAGACCAGGAGAAGCACATACCTCTCAGGTGGGTGGTGGCGTCAAAATACAAGGATGCGGTTCGTGAGCGCACATTTAACTGACAGAGTGTTGGCTCCTTCAAAGTCTCCAGTGTGAAAGGCCTATTACAGTTTTGGACTTGGCCCTGCCCTTGCCATGTGAATGCTAATATCTTGTACTTCCATTTCCCAATTTCACAGCAGACCTGCATGCTCATAAATTAAACTGCATCGCTCAGCATTATCGTGTGCGTTTTAGGATTTAGTCTAAAATGGCCCAAACTACTGCCTATTTCAGCAGAACTCCCTTTGGCCACCGCCTGTTAATATAGAGACATTAGGACAGCGATTTGAGACTGCAGAGCAGGCAGGTAGAGAACACACTTCCTGCACAGAGATCTGCCAGCAGACGGGAGACCCAAGGGGATGAGCGTAGGGAGATGCTGGCTGCCGCCTTTCAGGCAGAGTGTGGGGCTCAGGAGGACTTGCCCCACCAGAAACAATCTGCCTTCGTGTAAAGAATCTTGAATGTAAATGGCTAGAGTTTTTTTAAAAAAATCAATTTAAAGAAGTGAAATAAAGCCTGGAATTAGGCTGGGTTTTGTCCCTCTCTAAGCCAGTGAGGGGAATTAAAAAACACCGTTGAACCAGGTTGTCGAGGATAAAGGAAATAGAGTGATGCTTTGCTTCCCAATATAATAGACTAAACACTGATACTTTTGTAATCAAAATAATGTGAGCACATGATATTTTAAAAATTCAACTAATTCAGAAGGACTTTTAATAAAAAGTTAGAGCTCTACCGCTACCCCCTTGCCTGCCTCCCAAAGGTAGCACCTCTTTAGTCTTTTTGCATTATTTTGGGGGTTCAGTGCAAAACTCTGAATTGTATCCTGGTAAGAGAGCCACTGAGTCCCATTGTGAAAGATTAATTTCACTCATTTATACTCTGCACCCTACCCTTCCTCCTTCCTCTCATTTTGGATGATTCTATCAATTTTAATTCTTTTATTGGTTATCTTTTTACTTCAAATAATATACTTTCTATTTCTTGCCACAGAATTGCTTTCTCAATATCCATCCCTCTTCCTTTCTTGCAAACCGAGTTTTGTTGAAAGCAGCAGTGTGCCATCTAAAAAAAAAAAATACTACACTTTTCAGTTTTCCTTGTCATAGGGGCAATTATATCACTGTGTTCTGGCCACTAAGAAGTAAGCAGTTGTTGTATGAAGTTTCAGGAAAGCTTTTAATTAGGGGGCTGACCCAGCAGGTAGGCCTCTTTTGCCCTTCTCCTCCTTCCTCCTTCTTACTTGGAACACAGATATGATGGTTGGAGCTGCAGCAGCCATCCTGTGACCCTGAGGCAATCTTGAGGGTAGATTAGAGTCATGTTCCAAGAATGACAGAGAAATCTAGAGAGATCCCGAGATGCTGATGACATCAGAGCTGTTGCCCTGTCCCTGAACCGCGCACCTTTCTGGCTTGATTTTATAGGTGAGAAGTATGCCCTGTCTTATTTAAAGCACTACTTTCCCCATATCTATTACTCACAGCCAAATCTCTTGTTTCTTATTCATAAACTGTAATCAGTATCTAGACTGTCTATGAGGTAACACGATAAACTGGAGCTTCTCCTGTTTGTCCCATTATCCTTTCCCTGACCACTTCCCTTGTGGTAACTTTATTCTAACGTTGCCAAGGGTGTTAACATTGTCTTTCTATTCTGCATTCACAATTGAGTCTTCCGTACCTTTCACTAGACTGACTATAAAAGTTGAAAACCATTACATAGCATTTAAATCATTTGGATTGCATGAATGTTCACTCCAGGGTCAGGTAGCCCTGGACCACTCAAAGGGAAATTCCTAATATCAGAATCAAATGAATTTTGTTTTCTCAGATTCCATCAAGGGCTTAAAATTGTATCACATTTTAATTTACATTATATTATTATATAGGATTTTGTTTTACTTGAACTTTTTTTTTTCCAGTTATAGTTGAGAGAGAAATACTCTCACTGTAAGCTCAGTTTATCCAGCCTCTCGGCGTGCACCTTTTTCTTAGAGGCCCACCTTTTCCTGTTCTGCCCTGGGCTGTGCTCCGCTGCCAATTCAACTCTCATGCTAGCTTCACCAGTCTCTGAGGTTGGATCCTTTGCCCTCTGCTTTATTGTTTTTCTCCCTGGTTTTCCTGAAACACACTCTTAAAGAACTTCTTGAGAAAGAGTGCCTGAGAGGAAAACTTTGAGTCCATTCAAGTCTAAAATGTATTTACTCTGTCTTTTTATACTTAAATGATAGTCTAGCCGTTTAGAGAATTCCAGATTCAAAGTCATCTTCTCCCAGAAGCCTGCAGCCATGGCTCATTATCTTTTGCATCTAATGTTGCAAAGGAGAGGTCAGATACCAGTCTTATTTTCATTCCTTTGTGAGCTTTCTTATTCCCTAAAAATCTTTAGCATCTTTTCTTTATCCTTGGTGTTCTGCTATTTCAGATCAAGTGTATTAGCAATTAGAGTGATTTTGGTTGAAGTAACAAGACACCAGCTCAAACTTGCTTAATAAAGAGGATTTATTGGCTCACATAATCAAATGCCCTAGATAGGACTGACTTTAGGAGAAGTTCAGTCAGGGCTCTGGCTCTATTTCTCTGTGATTCTTTTGGTTTAAGAACAGGGTAGGTCCGATAGAACAGAAAACAAGGAAGCAAGGCAGAGGTTAATGGGCAATGCAGCGCAGTCAGAGCCTGGCAGCAGAGAAGGCTCACCAAAGGAAACCTTTTACTTTAAAGTTGTAATCTTGGTAAAATACACAAAACATAAAATGTACCATCTTAACCATTTAACCAAGTATATAGTTCAGGAGCGTTAAGTGCATTCACACCATTATACACCATCTTCAAAACTCTTCATCTTGCAAAACGGAAACTATACCCCACTACACAACTCTTTCCCTCCGGCCAACCCCTGGCCACCGCCTGTTCTGCTGCCTGTCTCTATGACTCTTTGACTGCTCTAGGTCCCTCATGTAAGTGGAATCATTCAGTATTTGTCTTTTCCTGATGCTTTTTTCATTCAGCAATGCCCTGGAGGTTTATCCATGTTGTAGCATGTTACAGAATTTCCTTCCTTTTGAAGACCGAATAATAGTCCATTGTATGTATAGACCACATTTTACTTACCTGTTCATCCATCAATGAACACTTGGGTCGCTTCCACATTTTAGTTATTGTGAATCATTCTGCTGTGAACATGCACGTACAAATATCTCTTTGAGACTCTGCCTTCAATACTTTTGGGTTTTACCCAGGGGTAGAATTGATGCGTTATATGGAAATTATATTTTTAATTTTTTGAGGAACCTCCATACTGTTTTTCACAGTAGCTGCACCATTTTGCATTCCCACCAGTAGTGCACAAGGGTTCCAGTTTCTCCACCTCCTCACCAGCACTTGTTATTTTCTGTGTTTTTGATAGTAGCCATCCTTATGGGTATGAGGTAGGATCTTATTGTAGTTTTGATTTGCATTTCCCTAGTGATTAGTGACATTGAGCATTTTTTCACGTGCTTGTTGGCCACTTGTATGTCTTCTTTGGAGAAATGTCTATTCAAGTCCTTTTTCAATGGGGTTATTTGTTTCGGTTGTTGTTAAGGCGACCTTTTATGTGGGCCTAATATATGATGAGTGCTGGGGAGCAAAGTTTAATAGGTAGAAATGGGTAGAAAGGGGATTCTAGGCAGAGAGACCAGCAGGAGCAGAGGCACAGAGATGACAGTGTGGATGTGTTCAGGCTTCCTTGAGTCACCAGGACCATTCGGCCAAAGGCACAGATAGGCAAGCAGCCAGCACTGAAGCAGGAAGGGCAGAGCTGTCCCCGCCTGTGGAGAGCTGAAGTGAGGAGGGTGTTCTCCTTAGGAGCCATCAAAGATGCAAAGACAGTCCCACCAGATACAGAGGTTCCCCAGGAGGTCCCTGCCAGGGACATGGGGACAGTGGGTGAATGCAGTTCAGAGGGTCTGTTAAGAGCCTTAGCAGGCAGCTTCCCCTGAGATTAGGTTATGAGGGCCCAGTGTCAACCAAAACTCATGTTTGTTCAAAACAGTCCCTTGAAAGTCCCAGTACAGTGCCACACTGGGGTTCAACATACCAGCCTTCCCTGGGTCCCACAAAGCAGAATGTCCTCAAGCACAGGGGCAGTCTCTCTTCAGCTTGCAACCCAGATGACGTGGCCACCTTGACTTCAGGGACCATGTCATGCAGAAGGTGTTCACTCTGGAATCACACTCGGCCTGTGGATGTGCACACACTGTGAGGGGGAGGCAAGAACCAAGGCCTCCTGAGGTGTATCTGTGTGGATACCTTGGTCCACTGAAGCCTGACCGGCAGCAGCTGTAGCAATAAAGGTATTTTAGGAGCTCGCGTAATAAAGCCTAGAGAGACGTAGGACTAGGTTAATTCAGTGACTTGATGAGATCAGGTCTCTGGGTGGCCTTTGCTCTCTGCTACACTCTAGGCCTTCCCTTCCGGGGCAGCAGGAGAGCTGAGGCAGCCCCGAGTGTCACATCCCTACACCCCAGTGTCCAGGGCAGGAAAGGGCAGAGAAAGAGACTTCCTGTCACTGCTCTTTCATGGGGTGAGGACATCTTTCCCTGAGGCCTCCAGGCCCTTCCTCTCGCATCTCATTGGCTGGGACCAGGTCACGTGCCCACACCTGACCAATCACCCAAGGGGACAGACTACCCAGGTGGGCATGGTGCCGTGGTTCCAGTCTGGATCCGTGCTTCTTGTCTCTGAACAAAATCGGGGTTTGTTAGCAAGGGGAGCTGGCAATCACTATGCCACAGGAAGGACCAGCCAAATCTCTGCCACATCTCACTCCTTCTGGAACATCTGCTCACGGAAGACAGTGAGCTTAAATTATTTCATTTTTGTTCCATTTCCTTTTGCACTTAAGTTGTTATTTTGTTGATTTAGCGAGGCCAGCACGTGCAGGAGAATTTACATGAGCCAGAAGCCTGTGGGATGAAGCTTCACTGTCATAATTTTGAAGGTGATACCTCCAGATGTCTGTGTCTGGCTTTACCCTAGCTGCTGGGTGTGGGGTGCTCTGTAATTCTTCCGGCCTGACTGAATTCTAGCTCTGCTCATTACCCGTGAGGTCCCAGGATGTTCTTGTTCCCCAAGGACCCTTCTTGCCCGGGGAGCCTCTGGGCATCCTCTCCTTTCCAGCTCCTAGGAACCCCGTGCAATGGCACGTACACTCACAGATCACTGTGTATCACAATGGTCTATAAAAAAATGCCAGCAGCCAGAGTGAACCAGTTAAATGCATTTAGTTCTTCAGAACTCATGGGAGCAAATTAATGTCTTGGCTAGTTTTTTAATTCATGCATAGTAAAGAAAGATAGCAAGTACTGACTTTGTGGGAGCGAGCCTGGCACAGGTCACCCAGAGTGCTGTATGTGACGTGCTGGTGGATATGTTGGGCCTCTGACTCTCCCAGCCTAGGCCCGAGTCGGCTGGAACACTAGCTTCATTAAATCCCTGATTCTGTGCATCAGGGCTGGTGTCCTCAGACAAATAGTGGCTTCATTTGGTCTGCTCTGGCAAGAGCAGGTTGAATCTGTCATGGACAGTGGTGTCTTTACCTAGGGTTGGCACATGTGAATCCTGTTCCCTAACTTCGTTACAGAAGACTTCCTCCTCTTGAAGCCGTGTAGGAGGCCTGGTGCTAATGCGTCTCTTAAGTTCATCATCATGGCGCCCCCACGGATCATGGGTGTGGGGTTATCCTCACTTTCTGGAGGACTGAGGGCTTATTTGGGGTCACAGAGCTTGGAACGAAAAACCAAGTTTTTTCCATTTCAGAGGCCCCTCAAGTGCCAGCACAGGCAGCCTCAGTTCAAGGCCAGAGGAAGTGCCCCATGGCCTTCAGTGTTGGCGTGTTCACGTCCTTGTGCATACGAGGAATGTTGTCTTGTGTGTGAGCTTTGGTGGGGACATGGACAGGGCCTGTGCTGCCAGTCCTACTGGATTCTGAAGGAGGAACTGGGGGAAGAAACAAGACAAGTTTTGTCTGTTAAAGACTCACAGAGACGGCAGTTGTTCCTATGAACTGCCCACCGTTTGGGCCTCATTTCCGGCCAACAGTGATTATGCATAACATTAAATATATGTTGGATGAACTCAGCTAAAAATTTTAATTCATCACAGCCCCAAACCTGGCTCAGGTCTGATCTGACTTCGTAGATCACTGCACAGATTTGCAGTTATCTGCTTATGGCCATCGCGTTCTGCTTATAGCACAATAAAGAAGGGAAGATGGGCGGCTTGGCTTAAAATTTCTAGAGGAAATTATATTACATGAGATAGGAAAGGATTGCTCTGGACTTGCTTATATTATGTCCAGTGAAATTCTCCTATCCTTTAGCAGCAAGACTTGCCTGCATCTCCCCTGCTGTGGGTCACTGGGCCTCCACTGGCCTGGCCTGCCTTCACGGAGGGCCCGGCCAGCTCCTCGCCTTTCCAGGCATTTCAGGAGCTCCCTGTCATCCTCCTGTTGCCTGGAGGAGCTTGATAGCAGTGGCAACTTGTTTTCTTTTCTAATGAGTGAATGAGCAAACGAGCTAAACAAGATTGCCTTCTTTGTTAGAATTTTTACATTTGATTTTAAGGCTGATCCTAAATTTCAATCCAAGGGGACCTGGGATGGAATGGAAAGCAGTTTGATGGATCAAGCACAGAGAAGGGTTGGCACATAAGTGATAAGACTGGTGAAACAGGTCATGACTGGATTATAAGGACCAATGGATGCCATGCTAAGGAGTCTCAGCGTTATCCAGGATGCGACTGGGTGGCAGGGGATTAAGCAGGGACCAGATATGTGTGTTAAAAGGTCCCTTGGGCAGCTGAGCCGAAGATGGATCAGAGGTGAGACTGGAGACAAGAGACAGGTTAAGAGTTCACTCAGGTCCAATTGAGAAGAAATAATGAGCCCCAATCTAAGGCAGCAACTGTGGAATTTGAGAGAGGGCTGGAAAATAAAGATATTACAGCATTGTAACTGACAGGCTGTCAAGGCCAGGGAGAGGGAAGAGCCCAGATGGCTGCCAGTTTTGTGGCTTGGGCACTAGCAGGGTTTGGGCACATCCCCTGCCATCGTTATGATCGTGAAAAGTTCTGCATTTTGCTGCCATATAGGAAAACCCCCAGGGCTATGGAGAGTGTGAATCTTCTTTCCCAGCACTCACTGTGGCTCACTGCCCCCTGCCAGACTAGAGTGGGGCCCTGGGCATGCACCCTGGACAAGGCACGGGCAGAGACAGGGAGAGGAATCAAATTATGCCCTTGAGGTGGGAGTCAGGAATCAGGATCCTGGGTGGGGCCCAGTCAAGGCAACAGACACAGTTCATGGGGTGAGTGCAAAATTCCAGTCAGGAAAGGAGCTGACAGCCCAGATGGCGAGACAGAAGTTTGCACGGGGTAAAATAAAGCCAACTGGGGACCAGGAAGACTTGGGTGTTGGAAGCGAGAAGCAAGATGGGAGGGTGGATGAGCCTGGGGCTCTGCTGCTCTGGTTTAGGGGATGTTTCCTCCTCAGTGACTTCTGCCTGCTTCAGCCAAGACCATGCCATGAAGTGGCCAGTGCTCCCTGGCTCTCATTTTGATCTACTTTTCATTTTTATCTTGTCCCCCAGTGAATAAGGTGAACATTCCTTGTCTGCCTTCCTGTCTGCATTAGAATCCTCAGGGATTTACAGTGGGCTAGGTGAGAAGAGTGAGGGGGCCGGACGATATTCAAGACTGACAGCTTGAAGAGGTCAAGGAGGAAACACTGACATCCAGGCAGGCCACTGAGGGGAGCTGTGTGGGAGGGTTGACATGGAAGAGACCATTCTAGCTCCAGGAAGTGGCATCAACAGAGGCCTCAGAAGCAGGAAGATTCAGAAGGCACAGCAGAGCTTGGCAGGCAGGTGGTCTCATCTTGGTGAGGATGTGGAGCACTTGTAGGGGCCGAAGCGGGTCACCAGGAGACAGTTAGGAGAGGTCGGAGGAGGCCAGAGCCGCCGAAGTTCTACACCAGTGAAGGACATGGGCAGTGGAGAACAAGTTACTGAAGACTTCATCACTGGCTTAGCATAAAGGCCCAGATTTTATACAGTGCTTGGTGCATGGTAAACACTCGACAGTTTATCACATCAGTTTGAGTGACTGAAGCCAAACTTTAAAACTGGTTAATCTGTTCAGCATATTGAAAAAAGGTTGGATTGGGGCCAAATTGGTAGTGGGGATGAGATTCCATAGTTTCTCCCACTTTACCAAATGTGGAAGCCATCCCCAGGGGGCAAGATCGAGGCTGTCCAGCCCACATCAACTGCCTTTCCCTGGGATCAGCACTGTCCACTGGTGTGAGCCCCAGTGACCATGTCTGTACCATGGGACCCTGTCCAGGCTGGGACCATGGCACTGCCCTGTCTCCTGTCCACCCTGAGATCTCCTGTTCAGCTCTTCCTTTATTCCGAGTGATGGCCTGGTGGCCTTCAGATAATTCCATGCTCCTTCACTGCTTTGCCTTTGGTGGGGAAGGGAACTAAGATAACCAAAGCTCATTTCTCATTTGCAGTTTCCCTAAGTGATACAAGAAAGTGATGAAATCCTATAGTAGGGAGGGTCTCAGTCGTGATGGAAGGTGAGGACCTTATGCAGAGAATATTGGCCGTACCTGGAGACTAGTTGTATTGGGGAGACATGATGAAGGATGGAGAGATGTCATAGCTAACTGGCAGGTTTTGGTCACGGGTGACTAGAACACAGTGGAATCTTTTTCAGGTGAGGGGTATGGGCAGCCAGAAGAATCTGTGGGAGGTGGTGAGTTCTGTTTTGAACACAAAGAAAGGTTAAAGGAGGTAATATTTCTGGAGAAAGTCATATGGGCCAGGCACTGGCCTACACAGTGAACTGTGATAACCTCCTTCACAATCTGAGGGGTATGTGTAATAATCTCCATTTTCTGTGTGGCTCAGAGTGGTTGGCTAGCTCACAGGCACAGGGCTGTTCACCAAATATCTCTGGGTCTCCACCTTCAGGACACAGAGTCAGGTTGTATTTTCCAGCTCACCAAAGGTGAGTGGGGTTGTTGGAAGCAATATGTGGCCATTTGAGGTCAAGCAACCTTCCAGAGCCTCCTGGAAGTGACTGACTATATTCCAGGTGGAGACTTCACTAGCTTGAGTCCTGGATTGAGAGACAAAGATGAGGCAGAGCAGTGCCCCCAGCCAGCATGGACTGGGCAGATAAAGGTACATGAAATAAACCTTCATTGTTTTAAGCTACTGAGACTTGGGGGTTATTTGTTAATGCACCTCGCCTGTCTTCTCCTGACTGATACACCCAAGGTCATTCAGTTAGGAAATGCTAATTGGCTTTGAATCCATGTCTGTCTGCCTTGTTATCGAGCCAGTGCCAGGTGACTACTCATGGACTTGTAGGGGCCATCAGCAAGGTCAGGACTAGAGCAGTAGATTCGGGTGTCATCTCCACAGATGGGATATGGAGCAGAGATGAAGGGCTAAGGAATTAGTGTATAGACTTTGGCGTGAGGCTCATTTCTCTCCCTCATGTTCTTTTTCTCTCGAGGGTTTGTGGTCTGCTCCACATGCTGCTTAAGTAGGACATCTCTTCTGCCTGCTGGGTCTGGTAGTTCAGAGATGTTGGCTTGAGCTTGTCGACAGCTGCACACTCATAACATTGCTAAAAACTTCATAAACTCTGAAGCCTGGAAATAGCCCATGCGATTTGAGGTTTTGCTCACTTGTAAATGTTTGAGTATTGTGTCCACAAATTGCAAATTGAGTAACTCAATTTTGAGGCACAGCTGTTATTTGGAAAAGACCCATCTAGGAATGCAAACTCCTTGCAAAATGATTGGGCTTCATTTTTGTCAAGTATCAGAAAACTATTAAACTGCCAAGCCATATGGCAAATGCCCACTTGAAGCAGAGTGTGACAATGCACCATAATGAATCTGTTTTGGGGGAAAGGAGATAGGACAGAGTCTGGCTTTTGTGATCTACAGAAAAGCAGATTCTCCGCTGCGTGTTTCAGCCTTGTAGAGTCCTGAGTAAGGACTTTTCCTCCCATGAAAAATTCGTATAAAAAACTAAGTCTGGTAGAATTTTTCTCTTAGGTGTATTTTCCCTTTGAAACCATATCCATTTGAGTTTCTGCATGTAAAACAGGTTTAACTGGGGCAATAGAAACTTCTAAAAGTTCACTCACTTTTCATTCGTTTATATCCTAAGTCAGTTAACATTCATTAGGTATCAGTATACCAGTTAGAATTAGGTTGAGCTGCATATCACAGACAATAGAAAATAGTGGTGGCTTAGGAGATTATTTCTCCCCCTAGTAAAAGAAACCTGGGGATCGGCAGTCTGGGTCATCAGGGTCCTGGCTTTCTCTTGGTTTATTCTCTACCAAACCTGGGTGGTCCTTATCCTTAGGGTCCAATCTAGCTGCCATACTCCAGCAATCACATTCTAGACAGCAAGAGTGGAAAAGAGGGAAAAGGCCTGCATCTTCCCTTTTAAAGAGGGTTCCTGGAAGTCTCACCCAACACTCTTATACACAGATCCCTGGCCAGGCCTTAGTCACATGGCCTCATCCTGCTGCAGAGGAGACTGGGGAATGTAGCAACATGCCCAGCCAAAGATGGGGAGAGTGGATGTTGGGAGCTCACCAGTAGACTCTGCCCTACCTGATGTCCTCGATGTCTGTTCTTCCTGTGAGACTGTGACCCTCTCGAGGACAGGGGCCAGATTTCATTTATCCCTGTACTTCCAAGGCACTAGCACAAGAGCCAGTCAGTTGTGATTTTAATTGTCTGCTGTTTTGCACTCCTCACAGCAGACCCCAGGTGCTGCTTCTCACCTTCTACCCCCTCTTCTACCTTCTTTGTTCCAAGTTGGCAAGTTGGCTGTGATTTGGGGCTTATTTCTTCTTCATCTTCAGAAGATCTTATTTCTACCAGAATGACATTAAACTACCCATTCCTCTGTTTCTCACTTAACTCTTAACTCAATTCTGGGGATAAGTGATGCTTATTGCTGATGGTTTTGGTGGAAGCCAGACAGAAACCACAGCAGTGATGTGTGGAAGTGGCCTTTATGGAAGCACTCTTCTGTGAAGACATCTCAAGCTGGTCTGAGTGAGCTGCCTCCCAGGAAGGGGATGCTGATGTGGTCCTAAAGCCTGCCAGGTTTTAATTGCCTGTAGCGGCAAAACGGTGGAGCTTTTTCACACATGGTAAACAGGTATATGGAAGCAGATGTGGGGATGATAAATTCTGTTTTAAGTATAATGAAAAGAAAGAAAAAAGAGCTAATATTTCTGAAGAACCCCCTATGGGTTCTGTGCTAGGTGGGTCAACTCCCGTAACCCTCCAGACAGCCCTAGGAGGTACGTGTAGTTACCCGCATTTTCCATGTGGTTCGATGCGGCTCAGAGAAGTTGCAAGCACCAGCCCTGGCTTCCAGGCGAGGTGAAAGAGTCAGCGCCGATGTGTATGATGAGCACAGCTCCTAGCCTATCACTCGATGAACGCAGTAGTGTTACTCCCTCCTGTGGCCGTTGAAATCAGTCCCAGCTCCCGAACGTGGGGTTGCAAGAGACCTCGTTCCATTTCTTGGGCTCCTCCAGATCTTTCGAAAGTTCTCAGAACTGAAGAGCCAGGCTGCCTGCTTTCCTGCGAGTTTCATAATTAGGACAAGCACTTAATTGGCATGTTTGTTTCCTCCAAGGGGTGGCTGGCAGAGGATCCTCACGTGACAGAGGAGGCTGGCTCTGCTTTTGTTCTTAGCAGCACCACGTGCCCGTAGCAACAGCGGGTGAATCTAGCAAAGTCAAGAAGAAAAAGTGCCCAGAGTCTGTGTGAAGGTTGATTGCCCCGGAGAAGTTAGCACACTCACACGGATGGAAACGATGTCCCCAGATCCTGAAAAATGGGCTCATCAACCCCACAAATATAAACTGCGTCTCTTGTTTTCTTTAAGATGAGGAGTCCAGTCAAGAGGTCTGCGTAATGAAAGATGTTTGTGGAATCCATTTCCATTCTGCCCGAAGCCATCTGCTTTATGTCTATAATAAACAGGGCTGTTTTCAGCCACTTTCCCGGGCCAGGTCCCGTTAGAGGCACTCACTGCGGGGAAAGGTAAATTGACTGTCTCCCAAGCAATGAGCATTAGTACATTACATCTGCAGTGACGGCACTTAACCTTCCCAGCTCGCCTTTCCTTTCTGTGTCTCTGCGATGGCCTGTGACAAATGGGCCGAGGGGCACGCACTTAGTTAGAATTTAGTGCGTGGGGGGCACTGGCCAGCATCACATTCCCTGGTGATTGAGGTGAAATGTAGGCAGCAGGAAAGGCCATCTTCTGGGAAGCTGGGGACTGCCTGACCTTCACCAGGCAGAGGGGTCCCAGGGGTAACCATCCTGGAGCTTCCTGATGCACCATCCTGGGAGCACTTGGGAGCTCTTTTTTTTTTTTTTCCCCAATTCTTATTTTTTATTGAAGTGTAGTTGATTTACAACGCTACTTTCAGGTGTACAGCAAAGCAATTCAGTTATACATATACATACATATATATGTGTATGTGTATATATATATATATATTCAGATTCTTTTCCATTATTGGTTGTTACAAGATACTGAATATAGTTCCCTGTGCTATAAGTAGGTCCTTGTTGTGTATCTACTTTATATACAGTATTGTGTATATTTTAATCCCAAACCCCTAATTGAGAGCTCTTTCTGAAACAGAAAAATGAGTAAATCACACCCCTGTTTAAAATCCTTCAGCAGGTCCTCATTGCTTGTAGGATGAAATCTAGACTCCACAGACCCCTGCGGGTCCTGCGTGATCCTTACACCGTAAGGATCCCTCATCTTGGGCCACCCGCACGTGAACTCACATCAACATGCTGTTAGCTCATCGCCCACCTCCAGTGGCGGTTTCTGAACCTCTGTAGTGCTTTTCCCTGGGCCTGACACACGTCCACATCCTCACCAGCTCAACCCCTGTGCCTTTCCTGCCCCAGCTGGAAGGCCTCTTCAGAAAGCCTGCCCCTAAATAGGCGAGTGTCTGAGTTTCCTATGTCTGCTGTAATAGTCACAATCATTAGCTTCAAAATTGTCACAAATCATTAGCTTCAAACCACACAATTTTATTTTCTTCTAGTTCTGGAGGTCGGAAGTCTGAAATCAGAGTGTCTGCAGGGCTGCACTCCTTCTGGAGGCTCCCAGGAGAATCCATTTCCTTGCTAATTCCAGCTTCTAGAGGCCACTTGCACTGCTCAGTCATGGCCCTTCCCTCCAGCTTCAAAGCCAGCAGCAGAGCATCTTTCCTCTGGGTCACTGCTTCAGTCCGTATGTATTTATCTATCTGACCCTCCTGCCTCCCTCTTAGTAGGACCCTAATCATGTTAAAATCAGGCCCGCCTGGATCATCCAGGATACCCTCCCCATTTCTGACTCTTAATCACATCTGCAAAGTCCCTTTGCCCAGCAAAGCTGCAACTGATGACCCCTAGTTCTCTGGGGTGGAGGAATGACCTTGGTGTCAGTGTGCAGGAGGCCGTGGTGTACCCATGTTGATGGGATCCTGGCATCTAAGGTGGCACACCAGGGCAGGAATACTTTCTTTGATTTCGGTCTGAATTGGATGGAACAGGGACTCGGGGAAGGGTCTTACGTGACTCTCAGAAGTTGGAAGGGTCAGTTTATATCCCTGGAAGTCCCAGTCCATGGACTTCATAGGATAGAACCAAAGAGAGGATGTCACCGTCCGAGAAGGAGGATGCTTGGTTGGAGACATTCACTCCTCTCATTCATGCTACACGCATTTCTAATCACCTGCACCAGGCACACTGCAGGAGTGGAGGGGCCTAGAGGAATGAGAAACCCCCAGGAGGAGTTCCCCTTCTGCTTGGGGAAGAGTAATGTGGAAACAAAGCAATGACAGGTCTGCGGTGGAGGAAGGAAGAGGATGATACAATGTGTAACAGTACGGTTAGCACGGGGTCGGGGTTGGCGGGGAGTAAGGGGAGGCTTGGGTAGCAACCCCAAGGAGAAAACCTTGAAGGCAGGAGTGAGGAGGGCATTTCAGGTGGTGGGAAAGCGTTTACAAAAGCCAAGAGAAAGGAAGCTGCATGTTGCGTTTGAGAAGCCGGATGAAATGCCGTCGGGACGGCTGTAAGCGGGAGGCAGTAAACTGGAGAGGGGACAGATTAGAGGTTGACTCTTTTGGCCCTGACTCCAGTTTAATGATAAATTCCAAGAACGCCGTATGCCACCTTCTCAACGTGTTAAATCCTTCAGTGGCAGCGGCAGCTCACTCTGAGGACCCCGTTCAGTGCTTACTGATGAGGAGCCTTTCCCAGGAGCAGGAGTCCCCCGTGCTTGCTTCGTCTCGCTGGATGCCATGGCATGACAGAGCAGATGACTCACTTGTATGGCATGCATCTGGCCTTGTGTCTGATGAGACTTGCGCTCAGATCAGAACCTGGTTTATCCTCCCGGTGGACACCTGGAGGGAGTCCATTTCAGCCCTATTATATTTCTGTGAGTTTGGGCTTGGGAGGGTGTTTAACTGAAGCAAGTTGGAGTGTACAGATGATGCGGTTGCACTGACCTCGGTTCTGAGCCTGGGAACGTGCACCCACGGCAGCCTCCTGCCTGCGATGCGACTGGGGTAGGGTAAGTCACTGTAGAGCAGCGTGGCTCGGTGTGCCCACGCGAGGAAGAAGACAGACAGACACTTCCTAAATGTTGTTTACTCTCCTTCCCAACATCACACTGCACCGCCACTGATGCCCCCATACAAACTAATGTTCTGATTTACAATTTCTGGGAACTTTGGGGAAAATAGATCAAAACCCCAGGTTACCTGAGATGCTACAGTTACATGTTTTAAGGGCTCTAAAAAAATGATATTTTGCCAAAATGAAATAGAATTTTGAAAGGCTTCCTAACAGTGGTGGAAAACAGCCACCTCTTTGGATACACTCATCACAAGGCTGCCCTGGCGAGTAGCTCCGCACACCCTGCACATACTATCTCTCTAAAGCATCCCCCTCCCTGAGAAGAAGCCGGCACCAGCAGGCTGCTTTCTTCTCCATGCTGCCTCAGAGTAGGCGGGAAGAAACTACAGCCCGCCTGGGTTGAGAGTTCTTTATCTTCACGCCATTTCTCGGAACATACCCAGGACAACTTCTCTATGGACCTGAGGAGGTGCTTAGGGCTTGCCAGTACCAGGATACAGGTCCACTCCCCAGCTGACCAGTGCCCTGTTCAGTCTCCACCCAGCCCTCCTCTGGGCCAGGCTCTGTGCTTAAATCATAGAGGCAAGTTACTAGGTCCAGCCCCTGCTCAATGGGAGGGGTCTACAGGGGACTACTAGGAGGTGAGAATCACCTGGAGCCTTTTTTGAAGCTGCTGATCACAAGCACACTGCCACCATCTTTTTCCTCTACCCTCCTTACTCTGATCATCAGTAGCAGCAGCTTTTCCCTCATTGCGTCATCATCACCACAGCCACAGTGATTATTTATTAGATGCTCCTTGTGCACCAGACACTTTCCACACACAGCTCACTTATTCTCACAACACCCCTGTAAGTGTAAGTCATATTATCCCCATCTTGCACATGAGGAAACTGAGGCTCAGAGAGGGACTGTGATTTGCCCTAGGCCACACAGCCAGTAAGAGATAGAACTAGGAGTCAAAGCAAGGCCTGACTCCACCAGAGCTCTTCACCACCACTCCAGGAGGCAGCGCCTCAGGGGAAGGGGGCTGGCCTGCCCTGGAGCCCAGGCTGTTTTCTAGCTTTATGCTCACCTCGCCCTGGTGCTGAAAGCTAGAGGGAGGAGACAAGAGGGTGGGCTGGGCCCTCCCAAAATGCTTAGTCCCTGATAAAGGACAAAAAGATGTGTAGATTAGATAATAGTCGTCTAGCAATGTTGATTTTCTGATTTTAATCATTGCTCTGCAGTTATATAAGGAAATGTCTTTGCTCTTAGAAAATACACACTGAAGTATTTAGAGGTGAAGAGATATTATGTCTACAACCTATTCTCACACATTTCAGAAGAAAATTCTTACAGGTGCATACAGATCTGCATGTGTGCGTGTGTATGGAAAGAGAGAATGAATGATGTAGCAAATGTGGTAAAAGGTTAACATTTAGGGAATCTGGGTAAAGGTATATAGGAATTCTTTGTACAAATTTTGCTACTTATTTGTAAGTCTGAAATTATTTTAAAATCCGTTTTTAAAAAGTACCAGTCCGTTCTGGAACCTTGTGACTTCTACTTGGCTATCAGCGATGACATTTTGGAGGTCTCATATAACTCCTTTTGACCCCAAGGTGGCCCATCAGGGCACAGGGAGGGTGTCGAGGTTATGAGCAGAGCATGGTCTCTGGGTCTGGCTGCCCGGGTTCCAGTCCTGGCCTTGCAGCTTCCGAAGCCCCTGAGCTGTGTAAGTAACCGCTCAGGATTGAGCTGAAAGGATTTGGTGAGATGGGGGCTTCCCTTGGCGTAGTGCTTGGCACAGTTCCTGGCCTGTGGTGAGCCCCCCGTAAAGGCTGTTATTCTTGCCTCCTCGATCATCTTACGACTGAGAAGTAATGACCTATATGTGTTTTAGAGACACTGATCTGGACACTTGTCTTAGCATCATCTCCCTGACATGAGTGTTTGTCCCCTTGAAGGCAGGGTGGCTGCTGCAGCAGGTGTCGATGTGCCTGACGAGATGAAGAGCCGGATCCCTGTGGTGCTCCTGGCCTGTGGCTCCTTCAACCCCATCACCAACATGCACCTCCGCTTGTTCGAGGTTGCCAGGGACCACCTTCACCAAACAGGTCAGTCAGAAGGCCCGGGTCCACTGGAAGAACTAGTTGGTTGGACCTCATGGGGCTTTGTTGACTGCCTTCATTATCCCCATTATTAAAACTGCTCAGGTGGGGAGGATATAGCTTAACTGGTAGAGCGCATGGCTAGCATGCACAAGGTCCTGGGTTCAATCCCCAGTACCTCCTCCAAAAATAAGTAAATAAATAAACCTAATCTCCCCCCACAAAAAAAAGTAAAAAATAAAATAAAATAAAACTGTTCAATTTATTCATTCACATTTCCTTCATCATAATCAGAGAACTAACACCCTTAGCCACGTTACATGTGTACAAGTCATATCCCTGGCCATAGAGTTGAAATGCTTCTCAGGATCCACTTCCCCTCTGTTCACTTCACATAGTCCGTGAATACTTAAAAAAAAAAAAACACTGGACACATTTTAGAACCTGTGTCTCCATCAGGGCATCCTTCCTGGGGCTCCAGGAAGCATTTACCCACACATTCAGGTGAGTAGGTAGCCTGTGCCTCTGAGAACTCCTGCAACTCTTCAGTGGGTAAGCAAATGTTCTATAATGGAGATTTTGACATTTTCTCCTCTGAAAGAATAGATCTTAGACAATTACAAATTAACAGCCTTGTATATAGGGCATTTCTAATACAGATGGCATGGCTTTGCCAGAAATATTTAATCAGCTGAAAACATTTAATCTGGGAATGTTTCATCTCCTTGACTTTCAACTTCATTATTAAGAGAGTAAAATGGCATTTGGAATCTGCATGATTATTTCTAGAAAATGCAAGTCATTTATTTGTTGGTGTCAGATAACTATGAAAGTTTTATTCATTATGTATTTATGTATATTTTAGGTATTCATATATGTATTTTGTGTTTTTGTATTCATCAAAAATGCCCTTTAAGGGCATGGGTTTTTTTACACCACAATCAATTTCTATTTACTTTTAATGTAGAAAAAAACATTTGAATAACATGTAAATTATCTCTTCAAAGAAATTACATACAAATGTCAATTTATTTTATAGAAATATCTTTGTTTACAAAACATTTTTTATTATTCAAAAAGTGAAAACAGGAGTTTATTCTTTGTAAATAAATAGCTCTTACATAGGAATAAAAAAATCCAAACAACCCAGTTAAAACTGGTCAGTGAACATTATTAGGCAGTATACCAAAGAAGAATCTAAACAGACGATAAACTTGAGAAAAGCTGCTCAGCATCACTAATAATCAATGCAAATGCAAGTAAAACATAAACACCACAGGGTGATAAGCACCACAAGGGCAGCTGCTGTGGCTGCTTGAGCACCACAGAGTTGCCATCATCTGTCACTGGGCTTATGATTGATGCTCAATAAACAGCTGTTGTGGAGGGAAGTCACATTAGCCCATGAAGCTGGCAAAGATGAAAGACTGTCGACATTCAGTACTGGAGGGACAGGGAGGGGAGCATTCTCATGTACTGGTAGTGATGGGGTGAATGATAAAACATTTTTGGAAGACAAGTTGGTTTTCTGTGGGGAAAAAAAAAAAAGTTAAAGTCTGTACTCATATCTGTAATGAGAGGAAAACTGGACCAGAACTGATATAGATGTTAGAATTAACAGACAGAGACGTTGAAAGTTACTCTAGTTATGTTCAGAAATTAAGCAGAGACATGGAAAACATAAAAAAGGACTCAAATCAAATATCTAGAGATGAACACTACAGTATGTGAAATGAGATACTGGATAGGATTAACAACAGATTAGACACTGCAGAAGAAAAGATTAGTGAACTTGAAGATACAGCAGTCTATCCAAACTGAAACAATCCGAGATGAAACAGAAAAAAGGGATTTTTAAAAAGAAAGAAAAGAATATCAGTGAGATGTGGGATAATTTAAATCATCTTAATATACTTGTAACTGAAATCCTAGAGGGGAAAAAAAAAAAAACCAAAGGAAGGACAGGAAAGAATATTTGAAGAAATAATCACTGAAATGTTTTTAAATTTGATGAAAATTTTATCAAGTAGCCTGACAAACCACAAGCACAAGAAACATGAAGAAAACAACACCAAGGTATATGATAATCAGATTTCTCAAAACCAAGAATAAAGAGAAAATCTTAAAGGCAGCTACAGAAGAACAAATAAGGAAGATAACAGATGTCTTGTTTCTGAATTTAGCAAAAGAGAATTTCAGTGGAACAAATCTTTAAAGTACTGAAAGAAAAAACTGTCTATATCTGACAAAAATATCTTTCAAAAACAAAAGCAAAATAAAGACATTTTCAGATCTACAAAAGCTGAACGATTTCACCACCAACAAACCGGTACCACCAGAAATGCTAATGTCCTTTAGGAAGAAAGAAAATGATACCAAATGGGAAAATGGATCTACACAAAGGAATACAGAACATTGATAACCACATGGCCAGCTATATAAGGTTTTCTTATTATTTAAATAACTTTAAAAGATAATTCACCATTTAAACAAAAATAATAATAATATATTGTGGAGTTTATAACACATGTGGAAGTAAAATCTATGACAACAGTGTCAAAAAGACTGGAAGGGGAAAAACAGAAGAATACTATTGTAAGGTTTTTATACTGTGCATGAAGTGGTATAATATCACTTAGAGATAGACTGTGATAAATTAAAGATAACTATTATGAACCCTGATGTAACCACTAAAATAAAAAAGTAAACAATTATAACTAATAAGCAAACAAAGGAGATAAAATGGAATAGGAATATATTCAGTTAATCCAAGAAGGAAGAAAAAGAGGAAAGGGGGACCAAAGAATAGATGGGACAAATAGAAGGCAAATTAAAAAATGATACACTTAAACCTAATCATCACATTAAATCACATTAAATATAAATAGTCTAACAGCTTCTGCTAAAAGGCATGCATTGTCAGACTGGATAAAATAAGCAAGACCCAACTACAATTATTTGATGCCTTTAAGAAATGCACCAAATATAAAGGCACAATTAGGTTCAAAGTAAATGAATAGAAAACTATCCCATGCTAACACTAATTAAAAGAAAGCTGAAATAGTTCTAGTATCAGAGAAAGGAGGTTTTGGAGGTAAGACTATTTCTAGGGATAAAGGGGGTCATTTCATAATCATAAAGGCCAGTCAGTTCTTTAAGAGGAAGTAATAATCCTAAACCTTTTTTAAAATTTAATTATAGAATATTAAAATACAAAAGAAACAAAAACTTACAGAATTCCTTATCAGTAATCATAATTACCTTAACTGTAAATGTATTAAACTCTCCAGTCAGAAGATGAGAGAGGCTGTGGAGAAAAGGGAACCCTCCTACACTGCTGGTGGGAATGCAGTTTGGTGCAGCCACTGTGGAAAACAGTATGGAGATTCCTCAAAAGACTAGGAATAGACTTACCATATGACCCAGGAATCCCGCTCCTGGGCATATATCCAGAAGGAACCCTACTTCAAAAAGACACCTGCACCCCAATGTTCATAGCAGCACTATTTACAATAGCCAAGACATGGAAACAGCCTAAATGTCCATCAACAGATGGCTGGATAAAGAAGATGTGGTGTATTTATACAATGAAATACTATTCAGCCATAAAAACTGACAACATAACACCATTTGCAGCAACATGGCTGTTCCTGGAGAATGTCATTCTAAGTGAATTAAGCCAGAAAGAGAAAGAAAAATACCATATGAGATCATTCATATTTGGAATCTAAAAAACAAACAAACAAATAAAACAGAAACAGACTAATAGACATAGAATACGAACTTGTGGTTGCCAAGGGGGCAGGGGGTGGGAAGGGACAGACTGGGATTTCAAAATGTAGAATAGATAAACAAGACTATACTGTATAGCACAGGGAAATCTATACAAGATCTTGTGGTAGCTCACAGTGAAAAAAAAATGTGACAATGAATATATGTATGTTCATGTATAACTGAAAAATTGTGCTCTACACTGAAATTTGACACAACATTGTAAAATGACTATAACTCAATAAAAAAAGTTAGAAAAAATAAAAAAGATGAGGATGTCCATTCTTACCACTTCTATTCAACATTATACTGAAGGTTCTAGCCAGAACAATAGCAAGAAAAAGAAATAAAAGATATCCATATTGGAGTAGGAAAAAAATGATTTGTAGACGATATAATCGTCTATGGGAAAAATACATAGAAATCTACCAAAAAAGCTCGTAGAACTCATAAGTGAGTTTAGAAAGGTTGCTAGATATAAGATCAATATATAAAAATCAATTGCATTTCTATATATAAGCAACAAAGGATCATAAATTAAAATTTTAAAATAATACCAATTTACAATAGCATAAAAAAAGAAATAGGAATAAATCTGGCAAAAGTGTGCAAGACCTATCTGCTAAAAACTACAAAATGTTGAGATGAATTAAAGACAACCTAATTAAAATGGAGAGATATACCTTGTTTCATGAGTTATAAGACTCAACAGTGTTAAGATTTCACTTCTCCCCAAGTTTAACTGTAGATTCAACTCAATCTCAATAAGCTTTTTGGTAGAAATTGATAAGCTGATTCTAAAATTTTTTATGGAAATGCAAATGACCTAGGATAGCCAGAGTAGCCTTGAAAAAGTAGAAGAAAGTGGAAGATCAACACTATTTGATTTCAAGACTGATTATAAAGCTGCAGTGCTTGTTACAGTGTGGTATTGGTGTGGAATAGTTAAGTAGATCAATGGGACAGGATAGGGAGGACCAAATTTGACCCCCGCTTACCTAGACAACTGATTTTTGACAAAAGTGCAAAGGCAATGCGGAAGAGATAGGATAGTCTTTTTTAAAAATGGTGCTAGAACAATAGAATGTCTGTTTCCCACCCCCAGCCCCCCCAACAAAGCACTCAGCCAAAGCTTGCACCGTATACAAAAACTAACTCAAAATGGATTATAAACTTTAATGTAAAACCTAAAACTATGAAATTTCTAGAAGAAAATCTTTGTGACCTTAAATTAGATAAAGATGTCTTAGGTAAGACACCACCGAAAGCATGATCCAAAATCGAGGGAAAAAAAAAAAAACGAGGGAGAGACAAATTAGACTTCACCAAAATTAACAGCTTCTGTTCTTCAAAAGACACTAAGAGAATAAAAGACAAGCCGCAACCTGGGAGAAAGGATTTGCAAAGCATTTATCTGTTAAAGGACTTGTATCCAGAATATATAAGGACATCTCAATTCAGTAATTTTTTTAAAAACCCAAATAACCCAATAAAAATTGAAAAAAATATATGAAGAGACTCTTCACCAAAGAAGGTACATAGATGGCGAAGAAGCACATGGAAAGATGCCTAATTGCATAAGGGAAGTGCAGACTAAGACCACAGTGAGATACCACTGCACCACTATTAGAACCGCTAAAACTAATGACTATTTAGCTATAGGTAGAGGGGCCCCACATGTGACCTCGAGCACCATCTTGCCTTTATTCTCAGCCATTCCTCCATGGAAAATGCTTGGCCATTTCTGAAAGTCCAGAACGGATTCTGCTGCCTGTGTCTTTGAGTGTAAGACAACAGATTGATACCTTTCAATGTTCCATAGATATTTACTGCACCTTCTCCAAGCCAGGCACTGTCGCTGGAAATAGAGTTGATTAAATTCCATCTCCTGCCCAAAAGGGATGCACACTGTAGGTGGCGAGAGACGCATGGCAGCAAGTGATTGTAGCACTATGTTCCGAGGGGGGGATGTCTCCCACCTGGCAGTTGGGGAAAGCTTTTGGAAGAGGTGACACCAAGTCTTGAAGAACATGAAAGACTTAGCCAAGCACAGTTTAGGGAGCATGATAGGCAGAGAAAGCAGCGTGAGTGAAACACAGAGAGGGAAGAGAATCACAGTCCAGCACGCCAGAGAGAGGGGAGGCTGATAAGGTAGGGAGGACCCAGGTCATGGAGAGGGGTGTGTGGTGTGTTTCCCTTTCCCGCACAGCTGGGCTCTGTCTCCCCCTACCCACAGCCCCCATCACCGGCTGCAGCCTCCCTCAGCCGGTAGATCTGTGCACCAAGCCGTCACCCAACCCCTCGTCTCTCCAGGGACAAATTTTAAACCAAGCCTTTTCCCTCACTCAGAATCAGCTCACAGTTAAGTCTGGATAAAAATCTGGCCTCACAGCTGACTTTCTTTTTTTCCATGAAGAAAATGCAAACTCCCTTCTGTTAATGTATTTTCACTAAAACAACTCACAATTTTAATTCGATATCGCGTGCATATAAATTGAACTAAACAAGCTGAAGCAATTTGTTTAGTACCTTTAAGTAGAAATTAATAGTGTCTTCCTGGTTTCCTGCCGCAGCTCTAGTTACTTTCTGGTGCTGAGCACTTCCCCCTTTCCCAAGCATCCCTAATTCAGACTGCAGCTGTCCTCCCTTCCTTTTACTCCTGAAATAGCAAAGCCTTAAAAACTGACAAGGCCCTATAACATGTCCAAACTTTTCACCATCTTTAGGCCTGTGACAACGCACCCCTTGACAGTGAAAAAATTACACATTGGGTGAAAACTTAGATCTGAAAGTGTTTATCGTTAATAGAGTGACAAAAGATTGTTAATACACATGCTCAGAGGATGAGGTGTTGAGCCAGCTGTATTGTTTTACCCTCCTGTACTTGAAATCACGTTGAGGAATGCGACGCGGGCTGGTAGGAGGGTGTGGTAAGTGTGGATTTTCTGTGTTTTATAGCATCATCCTCTAACCGTGGGGGCTTTCTGGCCTTGTGTTGTGTGCCGTGCGAGGACTCTCAAAGATGGTTCTCAAAGGCTTGTTGGATGAATTCATGTAGTGGGTGTGGGAGCTTCGAAAAAGTTCACTTGGGATTTTTATTCTTCGATTGCTGATTTGTGATGGAAATGATTCAGCCCAACATACGGCTCATCAGTAGCATCAGATGCACCTGAAGTTCCCGTTGAATAGATTAGGAATTCGAGCCCACATTTCTCTTAAGGTGTTGGATGTCTTCCCAGTTGTAAGTAGTTGTTTTTCCAACATGTAGTCACAAACTTAACTAATGGAGGTTAAATTGAAATTTAAATCCTGTTTTCTGTTATTTAGACAGTCTGTTATTTCTAGTCAACAGAATTTGGCCATTGGCCTATATTCCAACAACAGTCCACTTGTTTTTCTTTTTGAAAATCAGATTTTCTGTCAGCTTAATTAATACTTATTCATGTAATGGCTGTTTAGCACCTATACGTTTTATATACTTAACAAACATACTTCATCCCTACTATCTGTCAGGCAGTATTCCGGGGGCACTGCGTGCATGAACTCATTGAATCTTCATAACAGCTTTGTGAGGAGGGTGCCATCACTCTCCCTGTTTTACAGAGCGGGGAGCTGAAGCTCAGAGAGATAGGGTAACTTGCCAGAGATCACACAGCCAGTCAGTAGTGGAGCCAGTCCCCCCCAGGCTCTGTGCTCGTAGCCACCACACCACACTGCCTCCAGTCACTCAGCAGACGGCCAGTGCTGGGAACCGTGTTAGAAGCAGGCAACACCAGAGCAAAAGCGGACCCTGTGCTCCCGGGGGAGAGCCTTGGTCCATTTAGGCTGCTAAAAGCAAAAGTGCCATAGACAGGTAGCTTGTAAACCAGAGAAGTTTATTTCTCCCTGTCTGGAGGCTGAAAGTCTGAGATCAGGGTGCCAGCATGGCTGGGGTCTGGGGAGAGCCCTCGTCAGAGATGCAGACTCCGACTTCTCATTATGTCCTCACGTGGAGGAGAGCAGAGGGAGGAAGCAAGCTCTCTCATGACTCTTGGACACAAATCCCGTTCACAAGGGCTCCACCCTCATGACCTTGACTAACCCCAGTCACCTCCAAAGGCCGCATCTCCAAATACCATCACATCAGGGGTAGGGTCTCAGCACATGAACTTGGGAGGACACAAGCATTCCGTCCATAACAGGGAGGCAGACATTAATCACATCCCACAGAGGTGAATGACTCAGGTGACACATGCCCCCGAGGGGAGGTTCCGATACTATCAGGGTGGACAGTGAGACAGTTTGACAGAGACAGATAGTCCAGGGAAAGTGTTTCTGAAAACGTAAGGACTGAGCTGGAGAAGAATAGCGAGGCACGTTTTAGTTTAAAAGTGATGTTGGCCAGCGGATGCAGGGAAAGAGCAGTCTTGGGCTGGGAAAGCACGTGTACAAAGGCCCTGTGGGGGAAGAGGACATGGCCTCAAGGGATGGACAGGTGTAATGACCAGAAAGCAGGAACAGAGGGGAGCACTGCGGGAGGGAAAGGAGCGGGGGCAGACCATGAGGACCTTCCCGGCCACTGTTAAGGAATCTGTTTTTCATCCTAAGAGCTGTGAGAAGAGCTGCATTTCCTCCCTCCCTTCCATACCTTCCCCGCCTGCACCCCCACTAAAGAGCCCAGGGAAGGAAGCCAGTCACGGGGCTTTTTGAATTGAAAGGGGGAGGATATAGCTCAGTGGTAGAGAATATGCTTAGCATGCACGAGGTCCTGGGTTCAATGCCCAGTACCTCCATTAAAATAAATGCATACATATATACATACATAAATAAATAAAAAGAGGCAATTGAGGCAATACTTCTGATGAGAGGGTGACAAGGCAATGAAAAGAAGTTGGCAGATGGGGAAGGTCATTAGAAGGCAAAGCTGACCTGATAACAGATTGGGTCTGAGTAGGGGAAGGAGAGAGTCTGGAGGTGGAGCTGACTTGGGCCAGGGCCAAGTTCAGTTTCAGACCTGTTGACTTTGAGAGACCCATGAAACGTCTAAGAGCAGGTGGTGGCTAGAGCTCAGAGAAGACAGACCTGGAGATGGACGTTTGCAGGTCCCCTGTAGACAATAAATGAAGATGTCCATGGGGGTAAGTAGAACCCCAGAGAGTGCCGTAGGAGGTGAGCCCTGGGGAGCCCCACAAAGGAGGATGGGCTTGCACAGGGGTCCAAGGAGTAGGAAGGAACCAGAGCAGGTTTTTTTCACAGAACAGAAAAGACCAAGCATCCCAGCATTTAACGTGACTAAGCGGTCAAGTTGGAGGAAGACTGAAAAATCACATCTGTGGGGTTGGCAGCATGGAGCTGGTTCCCTGTGAGAAAACTTCTACTGCAGCGGTGGACTGATGACCAGGTTGGAGGGAATGACAGAAAGGGAAAGGAGGCCCTAGAGGATACAGCCCTTCCGGGAATGGCATGGGTCCGGGTGATGCGGGGTTCGAAAGTGCAAGAGCACGGAGGCATTATTTGCAGAGAGGCAGAGAGAGCAAACAGACCGCAGCCCTGGGGCAGCGCATGTGCCCGGTCCTGCCCTGTCCAAAGGGGGCAAGAGCCATTCTGACTTCTCAAGAGAAGCTGCAAGTATGAATTTTCATGTTTAAAAGGTTGTTGATTGCTGCATTGTTTGTGATCGCAAAATATGGGAAATAAAACATTCAAGTGTAAACAAATATTCAACCCTAATAAGTAGGTTTCTTTCTCCCTGAGTTACGGGCTAGCAATCCTGAAACTACTTTCTGTTTATCCTAGGATTAAGCAATAATTAAATATCCTGTGGACAATGAAAGTCAATGAAAGTTTCTCACTGTTGGACAAGGGAGTTACAGATATGGACAGAGGGAGCTTAGAAATATCCCAGTGATGTGAGATTGGAATTGAAGGTATTAGTGTGAATTCATGGATAGTTAAGATAGATTAGATAGATAGATAGATAGATAGATAGATAGATAGATAGATAGATAGATAGATAAAGATGGATGGATGGATAGACAGACAGACGGACAACATGTCTGTCAGTATGCATACACACACACATACATCTATATCTTACCCCTAATCTACTGAGAGGCTCTAGAAATTACTATACCTCAGTACAATAGAACAACCTAGCATTCTAATCTTGGTTTCTTAACACCATTCTGTATGAAAAGGGCTCCTTGGAAAAATGGTCGGTTCTGGGGCTGGGGCAGGGCAAGTAGAAGATGAAGTTGGAACATCTTGTGGTGCCAGAAAATAAGGAAGTACTCAAATAGTGGGGACAACAAAATATCCATAGTGCACAGGAGCCAGCTTGAAGGGGTTCCCACTGATAAAATATGGGACAATTTGAGCCTAAAAATAAATAACGAAGTTAAGGATTACATATGACTCATTGAATAAAGTAACAATCCATAAGCCTAAGCTGATGTAAATCAATTTATTAGTTAATTAAATGAACAAGTGGATAAATGGGAGAGAAAGGAAACTGTTTCTTACAGTAGAATGCCAGCTAACCAACACAGGAGGAGTGGTGGAGTTAGAAAATCACCATTTGGCAACTATAAAGTTATTGATTCATGCAAGAACCATGAATGGATTCTAAAGCTAGCAGGTTGAAATAACAAGTAACTCCTGATAAGAAACTCAGTAATTAGAAAGGAAAAAAATGATTACAGTGGAGAAACCTGGCAGACACTACCTTAATCAAACGACCAAAGCCAACACCACCGGTCTGGGACATAATGACACCCGGTGTTTCCTGCTCCGGTGTGCTGAGAAGGGCACACCATCACTCCTGTGTCTTTCCCACTGGAAATGCTCACCCTGAATCTCTCCTGAGGAAACAGCAGACAGACCTAAAGCATGAGACAGTCTACAAGATAACTGGCCTGGATGAATGTCAGTGTCATGAAAGACAGACTAAAGAGCTATTCCAGATGAGAGAAGAGCTAAAGAGACATGACAACTGAATGCAATCCATGATCATGGACCAACTTATTTATGTATTATTGCTGTAATAGACATCAGTGGAAAAATTGGTAAAATATGAGTTAGGTCTGTATGTTAGATAATAGTATTGTATCAATGTTCTTCATTTGGATCATTTTACTGTAGCTATATAAAAGAACGATTTTGTTAAAGGAAACATACTGAATTATTTAGGAATAAAGGGGCATCATGTCTATAATTTACTCAACTGGTTCAGAAAAAATACACGGGCATACCCCCAAGATGATAAGGGTTCAGTTCCAGCCCACCCCAGTAAAGCAAATAACAATAAAGCAAGTCATACGAATTTTTTGGTTTCCCAGTGCATATAAAAGTTATGTTTACACTCTACTATGGTGTACTAAGTGTGCAATTGAATTATATCTTAAAAAAATGTATATACCTTAATTTTAAAATATTTTATTGCTAAAAAAATGTTAACCGTCTTCTGAGCCTTCAGCAAGTAGTAACCTTGCCTGGAGGTTGATGGATGCTGACTAATAAGGACGGTGGTTGCTGCAGGTTGGGGTGGCTGTGTTAATTTCTTAAACTAAGACAATGAAGTTTGCCGCATTGATTGATTCTTCCTTTCATGAATGATTTCTCTCACTATGCGATGTTGTTGATAGCATTTTACCCACAGTAGAACTTGTTTCAAAATTAGAGTCAGCCTCTCAAATCCTGCCACTGCTTTTCAACTAAGTTTGTGTAATATTCTAAGTCCTTTGTTGTCATTTCAACCACCTTCACAGTATCTTGACCAGGAGTAGATTCCATCATAAGAAACCAATCTCTTTGCTCATCATTAAGAAGCAACTCGTCATCTGTTAAAGTTCTGTTGTGAGGCTGCAGCCGTTCAGTCCCATCTTCAGGCTCCACTTCCAGTTCTAGTTGTCTTGCTGTTTCCACCACAATTGCAGTTACTTCCTCCACTGAAATCTTAAACTCCTCAAAGTCATCCAGGAGAGCTGGAATCAACTTCTTCCAAACTCCTGTTCATGTTGACATTTTGACCTCGTCCCATGAATCACAAGTGTTTTTAATGTTTCCTTTCCAGAAGGTTTTCAGTTGTCTTTGCCCAGATCCATCAGAGGAATCACTGTCTATAGCAGCTCTAACCTTGCAAAATGTATTGCTTAACTAAAAAAACTTGAAGGTCAAAATTACTCTTTGATCCATGGGCTGCAGAATGGACGCTGTGTTCAGCAGGCATGAAGACAACGTGAATCTCTCTGTCCATTTCCACAAGAGCTCTTGGGTGACCAGGTGCACTGTCAAGGGGCAGTCATATTTTGAAAGGAATCATTTTCTCTGAGCAGTAGTTCTCAACAGTGGCTTAAAATATTCAGGAAACCATGTTGTAAACAGATGTTCTGTTATCCAGGCCTTGTTTTTGCATTTCTAGAGCACACACAGAGTAGGTCGAGCATAATTCTTAAGGGCCGTCAGACTGTCAGAATGGTAAATGAGCATTGGCTTTAGCTTAAAGTCATCAGCTCCTCTAGCCCCTAACAAGAGAGTCAGTCTGTCCTTTGAAGCATTGAAGCCAGGCACTGATTTCTCCTCTCTAGCTGTGAGAGTCCTAGATGGCATCTTCTTCCAATATAAGGCTGTTTGTTTTGTGTACATTGAAAGTCTGTTGCTCAGTGCAGACACCTTCATGAACGATCTGAGCTAGATCTCCTGGAGAACTTGCTGCAGCTTCTCCACCAGGACTTGCCTCTTGACCTTGCACTTTTATGTTATAGAAACAGCTTCTTTCCTTAAACCTCATGAACCCGCCTCTGCTAGCTTCAGACTTTTCTTCTGCACCTTCCTCACCTCTCTCAGCCTTCACAGAATTGCAGAGAGTTCTGGCCTTGCTGTGGATTAGGCTTTGGCTTGAGGGAATGTTGCGTCTGATTTGATCTTCTATCCAAACCGCTAAAACTGTCTCCAAATTAACAAGGCTGTTTTGCTTCCTTGTCATTTGTGTGTTCACTGGAGCAGCACTTTCCATTTCCTTCAAGAACTTTTCCTTTGCGTTCACAGTTTGGCTCACTGTTCGGTGCAGGAGGCCTATCTTGGCTTTCGACATAGCTTCCTCACTAAGCTGAATCATTTCTAGCTCTCGGTGTAAGGTGAGTGACATGCAACCCTTCCTTTCACTTGAACACTCAGAGGCCATTGCAGGGCTATTAATTGGCCCAATTTCAATGTTGTCATATCTCAGGGAATAGGGAGGCCCACGGAGAGGGAGAGAGAGCAGTCAGAACACACACATTTATCGGTCAAGTTCGCTGTCTTGTATGGCCCTGGTTCGTGTCACCCCACACAATTCCAGTAGCAGCATCAAAGATTACTGACCACAGATCACCAAACAAATATAATCAATAATGTGGCAGTGTGAAATATTGGGAGAATTACCCAGATGTGACACAGAGACATGAAGTGAGCAAACTCTGTCGGAGAAATGTCGCCAATAGACTTGCTCCACGCAGAGTGGCCACAAACCTCCAATTTGTAAAAAACGCAATTTGTAGTACGTCCAATAAAGTGAAGGGCAATAAAACAAGGGGTGTGTGTGTGTGTGTGTGTGTGTGTGTGTGTGTGTGTGTGTGTGTGTGTAGAGAAAGAGAGAAGGATAAAGCAAATGTAGTCTGTGTTACCATTCAGGGAATCTGGGTGAAGTGTACATGAAAATTCTTCATACTATTCTTGCCACTTTTCCTTAAGCCTGAAGTTTTATCAAAATAAGTATTTTTTTAGAAAGCTCCAAAATATTACATGTTGGGTCATTAAAAAATAAAAAACAATTACACAGCATGGACCAAGTCAGGCACTCCTGCCATGGGCAGCTTCAGGCTGCAGCTGACTGTGTTTGGCCTCCATAGTATCGTTCCGTGGAGTCCAGAGGGGCTGGGAGCCCAGGTGCACGAATGGCCCCAGGCTACTGCTCTGCTTTTCCTGGCAGGCGGACGGGCTGGACAAGGAGGGATGTTGGTCAGTGGTGTTTGGCTGCAGGGAGATGGGGATGCTCTCTTGTATGGCTTCTCTTGTCCTTGGAGGTAGGTGGCACGGTCCCCAGCTGAGAGTGAGGGTTGCTGGGAGCTCAGAGGCTTGAGGAAGGAAGATATTGGATGTGCTGTGGGGACCAGATGCAGGGCAATGTGGCTAGTCTCTCTGGGGTCAGTGCTGCCATAGTCCCCATGAGGTGGCTTTTCCCAGTGGCTTTTGGCTGCTGCAGGGCAACTACAGAGAAAGGGGGTAGCTAGGTTCAACCAGAAAAGAGTTTGCTGGTTGAGTGTGATGGAAGCATGGAGAAGCATGGGACTTCGGGTACCACCATGAGCATCCTGCAAAGGAGTGACCTGGGATCCCAGGTGGATGAAAAGTACAGTGCAGGAGGAGAGACTGGGTGGGCTGGGCAGGGTCATCACAGGCTGGAGGCCCCAGCATCGTCGTAGAAGCACAGTCTTGTCAGAAGTGGTGGAATGAGTGACTGTGAAGAGCTGGAGGGACAAGGATCAGTGACTCTGGAGCAGTTTGAGGGGTGACAGCATCCAGTGTGTAATGGAACCTTGGATGTCTTCAGGGTGCCAGGGGAAGCCCTCAGAGGTGAGGGGGCAGAGAACAGATGTGTTAGAAAGGTTGTCGGTGTGGACTTGGAAATTGCCCCAGGTAGTGGGAAGATTGCAGGTGGAGAGGCTCACGGTGTACAAGTGCTAACACCAAGTGTGACCATGGTTTTGTGGCTCAGTAGATAGAGGGTAAGGGGGTGACGGAGCTCTCAGTGAAGGAGGTACAGGAGGGTGGGCAGCTGAGTCAGGGCGGGGAACTACAGAACCTTGTGAAAATGACCATCGGGTAGGAGATAAGAGCCTGATCATGTGCAAACCACCAAATGCAGAAGGGTTTTACTAAGATAAAGGTACTTCTAGTCCTACTGTGGAGAACCTTTGAATCAAATGGGACAAGGGGAGCGGTCAGGACGAGAAGGAAAACTTTGAGCACAAGAGTAGCAGCAACGTGCAAGAGACCATCACAAGGGCTGTAATGATTAAAGGAGACCATGTAAGTGCAAGACTGGAGCACCTCGCATGTTCAGGGTCCAGAGATGGTATGGTCCCTACCTTTACAGACAGGGAAACCAAGGCTTGGAGAGGTTGTCACTTACACAGCTAATACGCGGGGAGCTGGGGAACCCAGGCCTCGGGCCCCCAGGCCAGCATTCTTCTCGCTGCCCTGTGCCGCACAGACGCACCAGCAGACCCTTGTGAGGCCTCCCGAGTGTGCGAGTCCCAAAGACAGCTTTGGTGAGAGCAGAGTCCGGGGGGGCTAGCAGAAAGTGGGGAAGTGGCCAGGGCTTGATGCTGGAGTCTGAAGTGCTAGGTAAGGAGTGTAGACTTTAGGCGAAGGGGATTCACTGAAAGCCTTTAACCAGCTGCCCCGCCAGATGCCCAGCAGGTGAGGTCTCCGCCCTGGAAGGAGCCTTGGTCCAGGGGTCCTCAGATGGCCTCGGAAGAGCACCTGCCAGAGTACTCTCTGCAGCCTGTACCCGGCTAGCCCAGACCCCAGCCAGATCCAGGACTGGCTGGCTCAGAGGTCAGGCCCTCTTCCCCAGAGCAAGCAGGACTTGGCCTCGGGGGCAAGCACACGGCCCTGGACAGCTCCTCCTGCCTGCAGCTGGGCCCAGTTGCAAGGTGACCTTGTGAGACCTTGGTAAATGCCCAGATAAGGTTCTGCCTTCATGGCTGTTACGTTCCTGCCCATCTGAAAACTCTACCAAATAGGGAAATGACTTGTTCTTGGTGAACTCTTACCAACTCTGAACAGTCAACATTTTTTTCTAAGTGCTCAGAAGCTGTCAGTTTCAGACTCTGTTCCTGATTTTGCTCTGGTTTGCATTCTGGGTCCCAAACTATAGTCTCCAGAATTTATTCTTTATAGTTACTCTATAATCAATGCAACAGATACCTTCAGAAAAAAAGAAGAGTATCAACTTACTAGACTCACAGAGCCAAAGTGGGCACAGATCTGCTCACAGCCAAATCTCTGTCCCAGCCCAGGCAGGATCCCGGAGGCCGTGTCTCTGCCTGGCAGCCTGCCAGCACCCCGCCCAGCCACGCTCGGCTCTGACTTAGTTGCTCATGGGTCCTGAGAGTCTCACCTCGGTTTCTGCTTTCCCTTGGATGCCACACCCCACAGAAGAAAGAATCTCAGAATGCTGAACCGTAGAAAGGACACTCTCCCCTCCCTGTGACCGTGAGGTCCCAGGAAGAGCAGCGGCTCTGAAGACAGCCTTGGGGTCCAACCCACCTGCTAGTCCATGACCCTGAGCAATTTACTTCGCCCCTCCAATGTGTGTTTCCTCAACTGCAACATGGGAAAAATATTTCCCAACCTTACAAGGTCATTTATAATAAAGCCTAAAAGAGATGATGTCCATGAAGGGTCTAATCTGTGCGAGAAATCCAGTACATGTTTGGTCTCTCCACTTCCACCATGAGCAGGCTTTTCCCAGCGCCGGCTCAGAGCACCCCTGGTCCCGTGGCCACGACCAGACTGCTTAACACAATAGTCTCACATCTATGCATGAGAGCGGGAAAACCACAAAACAGTTCCTTCTGTTTTCTTTAGCCCTTTCCTGATGCTTTATGATGTTGTTCCCTAACAATCCTGCCCCCACGTGTTTGTGGCATCCCAGATTAAATTGCATCGTAAAGATAACAACCCAGTTGAAAGCCTTGTCCTTTTTTTCCCTTTGGACAACCTTGAGGAGGGGAAAGGCATTTTTATGGCTCCCAGGTTTTCCTCTCAGCAACTTGCATTTTAAATGGAAACATATTTATTGCAATATCATCTACACCAGCAGTTTTCTGTGTTAAAGAAAAATGTCTAGTCAGTGTCCAGCATGAGGCACGTCACTTTTGTTACCCCTGTGACTTTAATTTTGATTCTCTATTACACCCTGAATATAGAGAGAATTAAATGCACCGTGATATGGTGGTGCAGTACAATCTGAGATAAGGGGGAAAATTAAGCTGTAATAATTCTCTTTAAGGTAGTGACAGCCCCAGTTCCAGGTCTTCTGGGCTTTAGTAGATAGCATCAGAGCGTGAGTAAATATTGTATAAGCTCAGCATGTTACTTTAATCTTGGGCCGACACGGACATTTATTAACCAAATAGAGTGATTTTAATATATATTCATGGGCAATCCTCCAGCCTGGTCTGAAAAACCGTTCATTTTCACATTTCTAATTTAAGAGATTTTTCTGGAGAAGATAGATTTAAGAATATTGGATAGCTCCAACAATTGTTTGGAATTTGTTCCTTATCTTGCGAGGCTCCAAGGGTTTGAGGCTGTGCAAGTGTAACATTCCAAATTCTTTTGAAAGGAGGTGCTTTTCTGATTTAATAACAAATCAGCATTTTCCTCATCCTTCTATGTCTACCTTGAGATGTGGCTTAAAGGAAACAGATGCCGGTCTGGCAGGAGCTGAAGGGGAGGCAGTTTCTTCAGCATGAACTCTTGCCCCAGACTCAGCTGCGCCAGGTTAGGGAGTGAACAAAACCTCACCCGAGAGTATGCATCATAGCGAGACCCTCAGATACTTGGTGAGCCCCCTGCATCCTAGTCTCCATCTGCCTCACCACAGCTCATACGCACACGCTGTGAAAAATGGGAGCCATTGCTCGTGTCCTCATAAACTATAAGATGCCAGCCACCTTTTCCCCTTGTTTCCCACCCTCTTCTCCTTTCCCCCAACCACATGGTTTTTGTTGAATTTTTTTTGCTGTTTTATTCCTCAAAAAGAGTTGAAATTGCAAACCACATATCCAACAAAAAAAACTAGTGTCCAGAATTGTATAAAGAATCCCATCCTCATTCACTGTTGATGGGAATATAAACTGGTATAGCCACTATGGAAAACAGTATGGCGGTTCCTAAGAAAATTAAAAATAGAACTGCCATGTGATCCAGCTATTCTACTTCAGGGTATTTATCCAAAGAATATGAAAACACTGATTCAAAAAAGGGTGATACATGCACGCCTATGTTCATTGCATCATTATTTACAATAGTCAAGATACGGACACAACCAAAGTGCCCATCAACGAATGAATGGTGAAAATGTATAGATATATAATGGAATACTACTCAGCCATTAAAAAGAAGGAAATCTTGCCAACTTCGACAACATGGATGGACTTTGAGCATATTATGCTTAGTGAAATAATCCAGACAGAGAAAGACAAATACCATGATTTCACTTATACATACAATCTAAAACACACCAAAAAATGAACAAACAAAGCAAAAACAAACTCATAGACACAGAGATCACATTAGTGGTTAACAGGGAGGAATGGGTTGGGGGATGAAAAATGGGAAAGGGCATCAATTGTATGGTGGTGGATGGGAACTAGACTTGTTATGTTGATCCCTTTGTAGTGTGTACAAATATCAAATTATTGTGTTGTACACCCGAAACTAATATAATGTTATATACCCATTTTACCTCAATTAAAAAAAAAGAATTCTCAAAACTTAATAAAAACACAAACACCCCCTTAAGGAAATGGGCAAAAGACACAAAGGGACATTTCACTGAAGAGGATACACAGATGGCAAGTAAGCACATGAAAAAGGTATTTGACAACATTAGTCATTAGGGAAATGCAACTTTAAAAACATAACAAGGTATTACCATATACCTATCAAAATGGCTAAAATAAAAAATAATGACGACACTAAATGCTTGAAAGGATGCAGAGAAACAGAACCATCCATAATTGCTGGTGGGAACATAAAATGGCTCCGCCACTCAGGAAAACAGTTTGGTGGTTTCTTGTAAAACTAAAAGTGCAACTACCGTATAACCTAGCAACTGCACTCATGGGCATTTATCCCAGAGAAATGAAAACTTACGTTCACACAAAAACCTGTACTCAAATGTTCATTACAGCTCCATTTATAATAACTAAAAACTGGAGACAATCCAGATGTCCTTCAAAGGGTGAACAATTAAACTGGGATATATCCATACCATAGAGTAGACTCAGTAGTAAGTAGCGAACTATACACACAACAACTTTGATAACTCTCCAGGGAGTAATACTAAGTGGAAAAAGCCAATCCTAAAAGGTTACATATTAAATGATTCCATTTATATAACATTCCTGAAATGACAAATTTACATAAATAATAAACTGGTGATTGCCAGGGGTTAGGATGAGAGTTGGGGGGCAACAGGAGGGAAGTGGATGTGGTTATAAAAAGACAACATGAGGGGTCCTTGTGGTGAAGGGACCATTATGTAGTTTGCTATTGATGGTAGATACATGAACAGGAGAGAAACAAATTTCATAGAACTAAACACACACACACACACACACACACACACACACGAGCAAGTAAGTACATGTGAAATGTGAAATCTGAATAGGATCGGTGGATTCTATCTGTCTCAGTGTCCTGGGTGTGATATCATAGTATCACACTTAGGTCACCACTAGGGGACACTGGGTGAAGGCACATGGGATCGCTCTGTATCACTTCTTACAACTGCATAAAAATCTACATCTCAAAAAGTTAATTTAAAAAACAAAAGAAAAAATTGAAACAATATATTTTATGAATATAAGGATGAAAGGATGAAGTGGGGCAGTTTCCTTTAGTGGACCTCTTCCATGCCAAGGGTTTTCCTTTTTTTTCTGTTTTTTTTAATTGAAGTAGAGTCAGTTTACAATGTTGTGTCAATTTCTGGCAACAGCATAATGTTTCAGTCATACATATACATACATATATTCCTTTTCATATTCTTTTTTATTATAGGTTACTACAGATATTGAATATAGTTCCCTGTGCTATACAGTAGAATCTTGTTTATCTATTTTATATATAGTAGTTAGAATCTGCAAATCTCAAACTTCCAATTTATCCCTTCCCGCCTCCTTTCCTCCCTGGTAACCATAAGTTTGTTTTCTATGTCCATGAGTCTATTTCTGTTTTGTAAATAAGTTCATTTGTGTCTTTTTTTCTTAGATTCCACATATGAGTGATGTCATACGGTATTTTTCTTTCTCTTTTTGTCTTACTTCACTTAGAATGACAATCTCCAGGTCCATCCATGTTGCTGCAAATGGTATTATTTTATTCTTTTTTATGGCTGAATAGTATTGCTATATATATATCTCACATCTTATTTATCCCATCATCTTTCGATGGACATTTAGGTTGGGTTTTCACATAGAGTTCTGTCATCCTCAAAACAGTCCTATGAGTATTAATATTCCCATTTTACAGGTATAAGGAAACTTGAGGCCTGGTGAGGTGACACATTTTACATGAGACCTCCCCGGCAAGTAAAAGATAAAGCCTCAGTCTCTCAGAATACAAAGCCAGTGCTCTTGTCATCTCTCCATGGGGGCCCCCCTCTCCTGAGCACACCATGCTGTCCCTACCTGCTGCTGCTGCCACCACCCCAGCCAGTTAGGTGAACCTTCAACTCCCTGAGGAGACAGCTCCAGAGTTAATATGCCAGGACTTGCAACCTTCTCTGTCTTCCAAATGGGAAGCAAAAGATCATTCAGAATCAGTCACCAGCATTTGGCTGCTTGCTAAGCAGATCATAAAGAGAACTCATGCAACAGCACTCAGAAAACCCCGGCCAACATCAGATAAAACAGTCAGCGAAGTAACACTCCCAACAGCACAAAGGGCATTAATTAAGACGAATTGAAAAGATGTGTCTGTATAAATACTTCTAAAGATGAGGTTGTCAAGAAAGAGTTCGACCTTGGGAAGATTGATGAGTTCTGATAATTATAGGGAAAATAAATCTTGGGAGGACAAAATCATTTAAAAATGGATTTTATAAGCTGATGAGATTGGTTCTTTCCAGTGGGTGGATGGGAACAGAGTGGAAGAAATGTGAGGATGGGAACCGGGTAGAAACAAGAATGAGGGAGGAGACAGCCTTCTCTGAGTTCACCTCTGTTTTTAGTCTGACTCTTAGAACCGTGGAATCTCATACCACTCCCCCTCAAAAAAACTATATAATTAAGGTCAACCAGGATGTGAAGGGAACCCAAGCTGTAGTAAAACAGTAACAAATGAGCCTGTCTCTATAACAAATGAAGACATAACCACACTGAAGTCAGTGGGAAAGGAAAAAACCAACCCTCAGTAACTTGGAAAGCAGCATTATGACCGGATCCTGCAAGGCCAAAGACAAAAAAAAAAAAAAAATGTACATAAATACGGTTCTCTAGTTAGCAAATGTGTTTTCCACAGGAGTATAGGTGAGCAATTTTGAAACTGTTTTTATATAAATACTAGAATCAAGCAAATGAGTAAATTATTGTGAACAATAGAGCCAGATTTCTCACTGTGGAAGAAAGAAGTTACAAAAAAGGAAAGGAGGGGAAGCCCAGAATGAACTCTGTGGTGTTGGAAGAGAATTGGAGGTATCAGTATGAACTCATGGTTTTTAATATATATCCAGATGGGCAGCTATAGAAATAAATATGGTGAGGTGGGTATACACATGTGTAAGTATGTATGTGTATATAATTTCCTAGCTCTGTCTTCTAAGAGGTGCCTAGAAACCACAAAACCCCAATAGCAATGAGCACAGCTGGCTCTCTTGGTTTCTAAATACCATTCTCCAATAAAAGAAGCAAGTGCTTCTTGGAGAAATGGTTGATTCCAGAGCTGGAGCTGGGGCAGAGAAAATACAGGATAAGCCTGAATATCCTGTGGTCCTGGAAAACAAGGGAATGCTCAATAAATGATGGGAGCTTGTCGCAAAGGCATAAGAGCCGATTTAAAGGAGATTCCATTGGGCAAATCTGAGATAATCTGAGAAACAAAATAAATGATGATAATGGATCCCACCCCCTATAGAATAAAATAAATATTCATGAGTCCATATTGATGTAAATAAGTGATTGAATGAATAAGTAAATGCAGGAAAAGGGACATTTCTTCCTTCCAGTAGAATTCTAATTCTTTCTACAAAGAATGTTGGAAATAGAATCACCATTTGGCCAACATCATAGTAATGAATGTTGCACACCAAAATCCTCAATGGATGCTAAAATTAGGGGGGCAAACTATAATATTTGCATAGTCTCAAAGTATTTTCCCATGAAATTCTTACTAATTACAGATACACAGGAGAAAATAGTAATTTCACAATAGAGAAATCTGGCAGACACTACCTCAACCAAGCATCACTGATCAGAACAAATCAACACCGATATGATGCACCTGAGAAGGGCACAAGGTCATTTCTGAGACTTTCTTGGCTGAGGTTCATAAGCTCAATCTAATCATGAGAAAACATCAGACAAACCAAACTAAGGGATGTTCCTCAAAATAACTGGGCACTAATTTTCTGAAATGTCCAGGTCATGAAACACTTAGGAGCTGTTCCCAGTTAGAGGGGATGAAGGAGACAAGACAGTTACATGCAATGTGGGATCCTGGATCAGACCCTACATTAGAAAAAAAAAAAGCCATCGTGAGACAATAGGGGAAATATGAACAATGTAGATTAGTGAATGGTGGTAATGTTATATCGTGGTTTACATCACTGTACCATGCTTATGTAAGATGGTTAACATTAGCAGAAGCTGAGTGAAGATACATGGGAAGTCTTGGTACTGTCTTTTTTTTTTTAATTGAAGTATAGTTGATTTACAATGTAGTGTTAGTTTCAGATGTACAGCAAAGTGATTCAGTTATATATACATATAGATACACAAATATAAATATATATATATGTATTCTTTTTCAGATTCTTTTCCATTATAGGTTCTTACAAGATATTGAATATAGTTCCCTGTGTTATACAGTAGGTCCTTATTGTTTATCTATTTTATATATAGTAGTGTTGTACTATCTTTGTTAAGTCTAAAATTATTTCTAAATTAAAAGTTAAAAGATATAAAATTACCAAGGAAGCCAATAATTATATTGTGAAATCCTTATCTAGATAACTAAGCAAATTTGTTATATAGTAAAAAATATTTAATCTTATTGCTTGAATTCAAAATAATAATAATAATATTACATTTGAATGTCTTCTTGCATTTTATAAAATGTTTTTATGTACATTCTGTTATTTAATCCCCCAAACAAACCCGTAAGATAGCATTATTTCCCCCCACTTTAGAAATGAAGAATCTTGATCTAAGAGTTACTTGGTATGGTTAAAACAAGCACAAAGCATGTAAACAAGCAAAACTTCAGAGCCAGACAAATGGACCTGCTTTCAGACCCCAGCATTGCCATTTCCATCCTATGCAACCTTGGCCAAGACAGTTAAGAAAGCTTTGGGGATTTTGAGATTATTGTGAGGATCTAAACCCTATAAGCACTCTGTCCAGAGCCTGGCACACCCTGGGCACTTGATAAGAAAGAGACAATGAGGGTGGTGGTGATGATTTCTTAGGCTGAGGGTGCCTTCAAGTTCAGCTCAGCAACCTCCCCTGCTACAGGTGCCAGAGCATCCCTGACAATGGTCTAGGCCACGCTGTAGACACTCAGAGTGGGGCACAGCTTAACGCTATTTGAAGGAGTCCATTTCTTTTTTTAAAAAAATCTACCTAGATGTATCTGTTTACATGTAGACGTAAGTCTGCACATATATGTATATCTTTAAGAGTAAGTAGGTACCTTTGCAAAGTGACCATTTCTAATATCAAGATGTCTAAGGAACAAACTAGGGTGAGGAGGAAGGATGACGGTAACTTGGCAGGCACCCTCTGCACTGCCCTCAGAATTATCCCCTATCTGCTGCTACTGTCTTCCAGTGCCTGGAAAACTTCCCAACTATTCAAACCTAGGATATCTTTTCCTGAGAATGCTCAGAACTTCAACACACACAAGCTATGGGATAAGGATCAGGGCTTTGGCACTGCCTCGCCCAGTGCCCTGCACACCGCAGCCCCTCATCACATACTTATTATATGAATTATGAGAACTTTGCCTAGAGAGAAACTGTCTCTCTACCATTGTATTTTGCACTGAATTGATTTGCACTTAGTGGTCTTTCGTGTCTCTTCTACCACTTAGGATTTAGTGGATTTACATCTCCTCTGGGTCTAGGCTCAAAAATAAGCACATGAGACAAATCACACATCATCAACAATACCCTCGAACACCCCTTAAATCACTCCATGCAGGATGATGTGTGTACAGCTGATGTTATACACTGCATATGGGATAGGCAGTGTGCAGACTGTGCATTAACAGCTTAGAGTTTCGGCTAAGACCATCCCTGGAACTAGACTACCTAGGTTAACACCTCAGTGCTGCAGTGAATCTGCTTTGTGACCTTGGGCCAGCCACTTAATGTCTGTGATTCAGTTTGTTCATCAGGAAAATGGGAATGACAATCACAATCACAATCCTCCTTTCACAGAGGAGTGTGAGGGTTAACGAGACGGTATATGTAAAGCCTTTGGCACAGTTCCCAACACTTTGCTAGCAGTCAATATGTGCCACCCATGACAGATCCTTCTCCTCTTACAATTGGTTACATCCTGATAAACCCACTGTAAGTTGCAAACGTTGAAAGTCAAAAGTGCATTTAAGACACTTAACCTACCAAACATCATAGCTTAGCTTAGCCCACCTTAAGTGTGCTCAGAACAATTACACTTACGTTAGCCTACTCTTGGGCAAAATTCTTTAACACAAAGCCTATTTTATAATAAAGGGTTGATAGTATCATGCAATTTATGGAATACCATTCTGAAAGTGAAAAACAAAATGGTTGTATGTATACAGAATGTCTGTAAGCGTATAGATTGATCCTGGTGATCACGTGACCAAGACAGCGCTGTGTCTGCCGCTGCCCAGCATCACGAGAGAGTATATACTGCATGTCACCAGCCCGGGGAATGTCAAACTTCAAAATTCAAAGTGTGGTTTCTACTGAATGCATATCACCTTTGCACCATCATAAAGTCAGGGACTGTCCAGATTATTATAATTATCATTACCCACTTATATATGTACAGTAGATACAGTGGCGTGTACATAACGTATAACTTGAAAGTAATTTAATTACATAAGCTAGAGCATATATAGTTGGGTAAATTCTTTTTTGCTGTGACCCCCAGGACTGGCTCCTCAAGGAGCAGCAGGCTTCATTTTGTGCTGGGTGTGAAGCCCTCCACGGTTACCACATGGCTAGCACAGGGACTGTTCCCCAACAACTCAATGAAGTCCAGCTTCCACATTTCTGAAAGCAGATTGAGGCTGCATCTTCCCATCAGCTGAGCTGGCATGGCAGCCCTGTGTGGCATTTTTCATTCTTGTCACAGAGGTCACTGAGGGACTCTGGCCTTGGATCGAGATTATGTTTGGACTCTAGACTTTAGATTCTGCTGGGACACCGTGTCAGGTTCTGTTTGGTGGTTATTGAGGTGACACAGTGATGAGGGATAAACACATGCAATTATATCTAGCCTTCCAACTGTTGAGTGCAACCTGGAAGAAGAACATTGTTTTTGCTCTTCAGACTGGACGTAGGAAAGATGATGGCAACAGTGGGGCAGTGGCGGTAGCTGCTCTGACAGAGTTCTGGTGGCTGCGGTGGTGGGGATGGCTGCACTAGTGGCTGTGGTCATGTAGATCACAGTAGAGTAATGGTAGTGGCGTTGGTTGCTCATAGTGTGGTGGTGGTGGTGGTAGTGATGGTTGGTGTGGTGTTGGTAATGGTGATGGCAGTGGTATTGTTGGTCATTGAATGGTGGTGGCGGCCCTATCAGTGTGATGGTAATGGTAGGGATTGTGGGGCTGGTCAGAAAAGCTGATCATGATGGTGGCTGTGAGTACTGGTGATTCCCAGGTAGACCGTAATTCCCAAATTAGATCAGTGCTTAAACTTGGATGTCGAGAGTGGGAGGTTTGTGCTGGAGGGAGCTCCCCTGTGATCTGACATACACCCCCAGCTGTAGAACACTCTCCTAGGTCTGGGTCTTAAGGGCAGCACATTGGAGTGAAAGCAGCCTGATTTCCCTCCTATAGTTTGCCAGTGGGTTAAACTGAATATTTTACAACTTGTGGTCCTCTGAACGCTCATCTAGCAGAATGTTTCATGAAAGCTAAAGGAGCTTGGCAAACTCTAAGATTTCTGTCCCCTTCTTGGAGAGTTGCTGGGCACATCCACATATTAGGGGCTCTCAGAGGATCTGCAGTCTACAGTAAAAACCTCTTTCATTTTGTCTGCCCCAGCATTTTCCAAGCTTTTTGGATCACGGAATGCTTTTTCTTTCAGGGAGCTGCTAGGTGCCTAGTAACCATTACACAGAACAACTACAGAAGCACTAATCTAAACAACACTTGAAATGAAAAGAAAAAGAACACTTTAAGAAAAATGTTCCCCCCAGAGGGATTAATTTTTTTAGTGCTTTCTGAGAATGGTTAGCTTTAGGTTAGTTTTGCAACTCTAAATTATGTCCTATTTTGCAAGTGAGCAAGATCATCTATAATTTACATAAATCAGAATTGACTGATGAATATGTTAGACACGTAAAGTAAGGGTATTATTGGAAACTAACCTCAAAAATGAAATTTCATTAAACTCTAAAACATTTACAACCTAAGAACTCCTTTTCTTTTTAATGAAATATTTTTGTTGAGATATAATTAACTTTATCCTCTTAGTCCATATGCATAAAATTGGTAATTTGGTCATTATAGAAGAGTGGTCCTTCTTTACCACAGAGCCCGATGCTGGGTCAATCAAAGAACCTTGGATAACTGAACGGAAGTGATCCCTCTATGGCCAGGGCTGACCCACAGTTCTCCACTGGCACGTAAGAATCACCTGGGATGCTTGGGAAAAAATGAAAGTTCATAAGCCTCTCTGCCAGAGAGCATGTCTGGGTGCAGCGTGGAATATGCATTTTTCACAGTAACATGAATGCAGACCTCACTTTGAGAAGGACCAGAAAAGTACTGATGTTAAAACATCGTCATCTCTCTCATTCCTCCCAATGTCGATCTTGGGGGAAATTCCAGTTGCAGGCTCCTTCTCCCAAAGCAGTTTTAGGAGCAGCCCCAGTGGTGGAAGTGGGCTAGTGGGCTGCTCTGGTCTCTTCCCTGATGTAAGGTCTGTTAACCTCAAGGGCAAAGTCCACAACCTCACCAGATGTGCTTAAAGAACAGGAAGATGGCATCCAGATTCCTACCTTGATCTCTTCCCATCCACTGAGCAATCGTTAGTCTTAACACGATTAATGCAAAAAGGCAGCTAAGCAATTTAAATTTTATCCATAAAATTAAGCCCTAGGTTTCGCCACAGCATTTAACTCCATGACCTATTTCATTGAATCCCTTAGCAGATCTTGGACAGTTTCCTTGAGTGTAAATTACCATGAAGGTAAATTGAAAATGTATCAAGAAATGGGCAAGGATATTAGTGCAGAATCAAAATGTCATCAAGCTTCAGTTGTTCTGAGGATTTTTTTAAAGTCTCTTTTCAATACAGTGAAAATGGAAAGAATTGATTTGATTAACAAGACTTACCTTTCACAGGTCACCGTCTGCCTTCTGCATGGTGGATGACTCAGTTTAGATGTCCTCTCCTCCAGAAAATCTACTCCACCCCTTCAGAGTCTCTGCGGGGCTCCCAGTGCACCTCAGCCCCACATTAGCCACCCCACAGTGACAGTCTGTCTCCCCAGGGTTAAACCCCCATGAGGGCAGGGCTGCCCCATATTTATTTCAGATTTACAGTGCTGGTGCGCCACCCAGCTTAAAGTGCCTGCCAAGCTGGCCCTTCTTGCCTTAAGAAGAGAAATGGTGTTTGTAGTGAAAACGAGAGAGAAGTATGGGGAAATTCAAATTCAGCTGATACTTCTAGCATGTTCTCCATCCACGTGTTCGCCCTGAACTTGTCTCTGTCTCCTGCATTAGCTCATTTGATTCTGGTGAAGAGAATGGGGAAAGAGAGGCCAAGTGATTTGCCCCGGGTCGTACAGCCCAGCAGCTACAGAGCTGTGTTCAAGCTCAGGTGAGCCTCTGCCTGCTAATCCTCAAGTTCCTGCCCCTACAAAGCCTGTCTTGAGAGGACAGTTGAAGGGACTGATTACCCAGGACCAGTTATCCGTTACTCAGAAACAAGGCTGCTTTGCATAGATTCCACACGCAGAGGTTGCTGGGAGCAGCGATCCGGCAGCTTTACAGTCACCCCTTCAGCAGATTATACACCGAGCCAGAACTGCCCCTACTGCCTTTCTTCCTGTGTGATGTTCCTGCCGGATATAAGGCCCCAGCGAGTCGGTAACAAGTTTCTGAGGAGCCATGAGACCCTAGTATCTGGGAGTTCTGGTGAGTTCTTTTTAAAACCCACCTCCTCTGAAAGGACACTCATTCCGTTCAGCAGGCAGAGACGCAGTTACTGGGAGTTAAGTAATGGAAAACAGGGGCATGCAAAAGAAAGAGGTTCTGATACTCTGAAAGCACATTGGACCCCGAGGAGCCAGCCACCTCATTGGAGGCTTTGTCAGGGCTCAGACAGATTGAAGGCACTGCCAATGGACCAGCACCAAGTGCCTGAGGCTCTGGGAGATTGTAGAGAATGGGATGGGAGAGGGGGAAACCAAAAAGTCCTTTCTATCCAGGACCAGAGGGAAATTTAAACCCTATGAAATGTTGCCACTTTGTTGTTTACTCTGCCAAGTTTTTAAGAAATTGCACACAAAACCAGGCATTTGGATATGAAAGAAAGAGAAGCCTCAAGCTGACAAGCTCAGGCATTGAAAGACTCTGGAGACCAGAGAGGGCTTTGTGTTTTGAAAGAGTCTTTGCACAGAAAGAAGTGAGGGAAGTGGAGGGCAGACAGAAGAGGCGCACACTCCAAGGGAGGGCACTGAAGAGGGAGGAAGGATGGTTGCACTTCTAGCAATGGCCACTAAGGTCCCAGCCGGCCCACGGTACTTCCAGAGGGCCGCCGCACTGCTGGGGTAATGGGAACACTGGATCCCTTCTTCCCACCGCTGCAGACTCCCTGGTCCAGGCCCATAGTGGACATCAAAATTGATGGGAGCTTCTGGCCAGTGGCGCACAGAGCAGAGCACTAAATAGGCAAGCTCAGAGCTAAGAGCAATCCTGCTGAAGAAACAAACAAACCACCACAACAAGAAGAAAGGAGCAAAAGTTGTTAAATAAGCTCGAGGGCTGATGGGAAAAATAGAGAAAAGGGGCCTAAATGGCCTCAAAACTTCAACCGCCTTAGCCAGGTCTTGTTTGCTAGGCTTAGGTTGGAGGCCCAGGCAATCACGCCAACTGCTTTTATAAAGCAGGTAGATCCGTTTAGTTGAGAGCGTGGTCTCTTTTTAATTTTTTCCCTTCAACCTGCTTATCATCCCTCCAGCTTCTTTTCCTTGTTTACTTGATTCCTAACAGCGCTTTTGCAACAATTGCTCCTGATATTTCTTAAAGGATTCCTGCCTGCCAGGGCCTGGTTCCCAGGGTGCTTTTCAGCAACAACAAAAGAAGGAAGAAAATGGACACTAGGGTCCATGAAGTGGGTTCAGGTGGGACTGAGCCTGTGCCCAGTGGACACCGAGCCTCTCCCAGCAAAAGCCCCAGAATTGGAGGTGGTCGCATTATCTAAACTTTTCTCAGCTGTTTCGACCACTGTAGTTTTGTTTTAAATATGTACAGTAATTCTTAATAGAACGCTGGTAAATGTGCCAAGGCATGCTCCGTGGAAATAATGAAGTCTTTACAGTTTGGAATTCTATTAAGTCCTTGCTTCATGGTTTGTGAGGCTGCTGGCATTTTGAGCAGCAGTAATATTTTACTGTAGCCCAGTCTTGCTGGGAGAGATGGTCTCGTCTGTCAGGTCAGCTCTGGAGGGTGCGGAATCTCTGTCATTCGCCCAAGGGATCTGATCTGGGGATACCCACAAACAAAGGTGGGGCTACTTAGCATTACCCTTCTAGGCCTGACTGGCTTAGGGGTTCCCAGGCTCAGTGTCAGAAAAAGTACAGGCAGACCCATGTTCAACAGAAAAAGTACAGGCAACAGAAAAAGTACAGGCAGACCCATGTTCAAATCACAGTCCTCATGGAAACAACCAAAATGTCCATCAACAGATGACTGGATAGAGAAGTTGTGGTATATTTATACAATGGAATACTACTTAGCCATAAAAAATAGTAAAATAATGCCATTTGCTGCAACAGGGATGGGCCTGGAGATTGTTCTAAATGAAGTAAGCCAGAGAGAGAAAGAAAAATACCATATGATATCACTCATATGTGGAATCTAAAAAAAAGACAAGTGACCTTATTTACAAAACAGAAACTGACTCACAGACATAAAAACAAACTTATGGTTTCTAGCGGGGAAGGTACTGGGAAGGGATAAATTGGGAGTTTTGAGATTTGCAGATACTAACTACTATATATATAAAATAAGTTTCTACTGTATAGCACAGGGAACTTTACTCAATATCTTATAGTAACCTATAATGAAAAAGAATATGAAAACGAACATATGTATGTTCATGTGTTGACTGAACTATTTCACTGTACACCAGAAATTGACACAACATTGTAAACTGATGATGCTTCAATAATAATAATAATAATAATAATAATAATAATAATAATAATAATAATAATAATAATAATAAAAAGATCCTGAAATCACAGTCCTGCCAGTTCCTGTTAGTAGAACCGTGGGAAAAATCACATAACCTTTCTGAATCTCTGCTCCTGTTCTAGTTATTATTACTATTAACAAACCACCACAACCTTAGTGGTGTAAGTTGACATTTTGTGATGCTCAGAGTACCATGGGGATGACTTTTCTCTGCTCCAGGATATTTGTGAGCTCAGCTGGGAAGACTCAAAGACTGGGAGAACACAATGCTGTAAACTGACTATACTTCAATAAAAATATATATATACAAAAAAATGCACACTACAGAAAACACTTTTGAAATATTTACAATTCATGTTGCATACTTTCTTTCTTTCACTTTGTCATACAGGCTAGAAATGCAGAATATCACCAAAATAATTTTATCTTTTGAAATGCCAAAGTTTCATTAACGTCATGGCAATGAATCTATGCGCAGTTTACTTATTTTGTTTATTATTAGTTTTATAATTAACAACAAAAAAAGACTGGGAGAGTGTGGACGGGGGGAGCAGGGATTGTCTGGAGACTTCTTCACTCACATGTCTGGCAGTTGATACTGGGTCCCGGTGGGGACTCAGATGGGACGTTGACATTGACTTTATTCATGTATTCACAGCTGAGCTGTGGGGACTCTCTGCGTAGGCTAGTTGGGGCTTTCACAGCCTGGTAGCTGGGTTCTAAGACCAAGTGTCCCCAGATCACAAGGTGGAAGTGGATGCACTTTAATGACCCAGCCTTGAAAGTCATACAGTCTCACTTCTGCCACAAGCAGAGGTGCCCGGCCAGGTCCTCCTCTCGATGGAAGACTGGCCAGGTCTAGAAGAGCACTCCGGCTGGGAGATAATGAGCTGACCATCTTTGGAAAATACAATCTGCCACAGTTCCCTCCCCTGCTGACCCACCAGCCCAGGGAGTCACAATGGCTGAGCACCAGCCCGGCGCCATGAAGTGTTCGCATGCTATCACATTCCTACCAGCATAAAGCATTTAAATAACTCTGGGGTCCAGGAGAACACAAGGAGCAGTGGCTACCTCGTGTACTCGCTCTCACAGGGGAGACACAGGCACAGTATGGGCACCAAGCAAGCAAGTTTTAAGTCTCTGATCACGTCGCATCTGCTAATATCCCATTTGGCCAAAGGAAGTCTCCAGCCAAGCCCAAAGCCAAGGGGCAGGGAAGTATGTTCTGCCCTAGGGAGGCTGCAGAGGTGTGGGTGTGCAATATCATAATGGCAGAGTGAGGAATTAAGACGAATAATTCAATCTACCACAGCCATTTTGGAGAACAAAGAAAATTGGATCAGGATATTGTGGCATTACAGCTAGTGTTTAACAATATAATCTTGGATGCAAAATACCCATATAAAGTAGTAGGTTATCAAATTGCTACTAAAAGAATAATTCAACATGACCAGTAGCATGTATCCTAGTCTTCAAGGCCAGTATACCATAAAGATATCTATTAATATATCTCATTACTGAGACAATATATTTTTATGAAACCTAAATCATCATCTCAGTACACACTTAAAAGTCATTCAATAAAAGCCAGCACCTACTCAGGGATTTTTTTTAAAAGCTCTTAGTAAATTAGATCTAGAAGGATAGTTACCTAGCACAATGCATGGTGGCACTCCCACAGAAGCAAGGAAATAGAAAAGTGTGCCTACTCACCACTGTTACTTTCTGATGGCATCAGTCATAAATAAGATATATGGTTATAGAAAGGAGACTCAGTTTTCATTATTGCAGGTGGTGTTAGTGTAACCTTAGAAAATCCAGGAGTGGCATTTGAAACACTGTTAGAACTAATAAGCTCAGTAACATAGCCCAGATTCAAAATAAACAAAGTACAGAGTTTTCTATGTAACAGTTGCAATACAACATAATGAAAACGTGTGTGTGTGTGTAAAATAAACTATGAGGGAAAAAAAGATTCACTCACAAGAGCTCAGGACACCTGTTCTTGGGGCTAACGTGAACCAGAAAACGTGAGGGGCGCTGAAGGCAGAGGCTCTGCCCCCTGCTGAAAGATTTGACCAAGTGAAATATGACCAGCTCCTTGGGGGAATGGGCGTTCATTGATTGACTTTTCAGTGAACATGCCACTGGGTATGTTTCTTTCTCTTTTTTTTAATTAAAAAATATTTATTGAAGTATAGTTGATTTATAATGTGTTAGTTTCTGGTGCACAGCAAAGTGAATTTTATATATATATTCTTTTTCAGATACTGTTCCATTATAGGTTTTTACAAGCTATTGAATATAGTTCCCTATGCTATGTAGGAGGCCCTTGTTGTTTATCTGTTTTATATTCAGTAGCATGTATCTGTTAATCCCAAAATTCTAATTTATCCCTCCTCCTCTTTCCCCTTTGGTAACTATAAGTTTGCTTTCTATGTGCGTGAGTTTATTTCTGGTTTGTAAATAAGTTCATTTGTACTGTTTTTTTAGCAATGGATATTTTCCTCTATTTGAGAACCAGTATCCCAGGTTTCTCATGGAAGACTAAACTGGTGCTCAGAAAGCTCTCTCAGACATTAAAATGTGATTTTTTTTTAAAAAAGTGATTAAATGAGTGTAATAGTGACTCAGGACAGCACAACGATACATAAAGTCTAAGTGAAAAGATAATATAAGACAAGGGAAAAACAAAATGTCAATGGTGGGGGGTACAAATTATTTAATTAAAGGAAACAGACAGTCACCTAAGTATTTGAAGAAAAAAATCCATTTTTTCCTACCTTGTACATTTCAGTCAGTAAAATACTATAGGTAAAACTTAGAAGTGGCGAATATCCTGTCAATGGCTGTTTCCTTTGACCTGTACCTTGAAATATTTCTAAGACGCAAAGAAAAATTACAATAAACCTAAATGTTGCCTTTATCCTTTAGCTGTGAACAAAATAATTAAACGAGGACCTACCCAGACTCTGACAGGGCTGCCCACCCTTCCATACTGGACAGATGGACCTTTCTGGAGGCAATTGACTGGCTGGAGAGAAGTCAGGGGTCATCTGAGAAGGAACTACACTTCCAAAGATGCCCCCAGCCTGCAGGTTTAGGCCACGTGACCCTCCATTTGAGATAAAATTTTAAAATCTCTGGTTCTCGTGAGAGACAAGAGGAGAATGTGATAAAGCTAAGAGCAGCCTGTCGGGGGAAAGGAGCAGTCTGAGGACAGGGAAGGGCTTTTGGGATGAAAAATGTCGTCGCCACATTAGAGCTCAGTGGAGACAGGTGGCAGAGGCTATTTCTGGCAACTGAACAGAGAATCAGGACACCAGTCCAGACAATTCTCCTAGAGCACAAGAAAAAGGATATGGATATGAAATGATATGGACAAGAATAAGGATATGAACATTATGAGACGAGACAGAGGATGGGTTCGAGAGGATACAGCAGAGGAGCAGCAGCAAAAAACAAATGACAGAACAAAGTACAGATGGCCCCTGACCTGTTAACATTTCTCTACTTGACGTTGATGTGAAAGAGATATGCATTCTGTAGACACTGGACTTCCAAGTTTGAACTTTGCTCTTTTCCGGGGCTAGCGGTATCCGTATGGTCCTCTCTTGTGATGCCAGCCCAGGGCAGCCAGCCGCAGCTCCCAGTCTGCCCACAGCCACGAGGGTAACAACCCATACACTTACAACTGCTCTGTCTTTCACTTTCAGTACAGTATTCAATCAAGTACACAAACAAGTCAAAACTTTATTATAAAATAAAATAAACGGGCTTTGTGTTATAGGATTTTCCCCAACTGTAGGCTAATGTAAGTGTTCTGAGCACATTTAAGGTCGTCTAGGCTAAGCTGTGATGTTCAGTAGTTTAGGCATATTAAATGCATTTTGGACTTAGCGTATTTTCAACTTTATGATGGGTTTGTATGGACTAGCCCTGTTGTAAGTCGAGGAAGATCTGTATCCCTGAGATGAAGACTTGAGGCTTTATTACACATGGATGTGGGGAATTTTATCTGGGCCAATACCTGGACCTAATTCCTAGCCACCAGACAGGAGTCAGTGAAGGTCCATGATTTTGAGGAGAATCCTCTCCATATGTTTGCCAACAGACCCAACAGGCAAACATTTAACATACTTGTTTTCAAACAGTTCATACAGGTCAATAGATAAACAAGCAACAAATCTGAGCAGGGGTTCACAAAGGAGAACTGTAAGTAATAAATAATAAAAATCACATGAGTAATTTAAGTGCAAAGTTTAAACCAAAAAAAAAAATTCCCTACAAATTGGCCCATGTTTTTAACTGAGCAGTCCCAGTACTGGCCAGTATGGGGTGAGATGAACCCTCTCAGGCTCTTGCTGGTGGTTCTCTCCCCTTCTTCAGAATTTCTGGAAAGAAGTTTAGCAAGATGTAACAAAAGCACCCAAAATGATAAAGCCAGTCGTTTTCCTTTCTAATAATTCATCTTAAAAATTCACCCAGATTTTGCAACCAAGACCTACAAAGATGGTCATAATTTATCGATTCTAGCACAAAAATTTTTTACTATTACAATGCTGCCATTGCAAATGGTGTTTTCAGACTACTAATGGCCAAGACGAGTGCTTATGATATTGTCTAAACAAAGAAGATACAAAATTGAATTCATACTATGTGAAAAATAGAAGAAAAAGACAAAGAAATTTAATCAAAAATTAACCAAAATATAAACAGGATTAACCTCTTTGTTAATTTTCGATTCTTTACACTTTTCAGTATACTAAAGTATTTCTACCAAATGCATTAATTTTTAAATTTACTTTATATATTTATAGACATATATATAATAAAAGTTAAGTCACTATAAAGTTTATAGTAGTATTTGTTCCATCCTTCGCCATGTCTGATTCTTGGTTCCCAGAGCAATCGCTTTTGACTTTTTTAGCTGTTTTCTGTGGTATTTGACTCCCTATTTCTAAATAATAAGCTTATACTGTTACTTCTTGATTTTTCAGATTTAGGCATTATCTGCTGGCTTCCAGTTATGAAAGAGGAGAATTTAGCTGTCACACCTCCACCCTCACTCTCACACTTAGCCTCCACCACATGTTCCCAAACTGATTAGCTCACAACTTTGGGTTAAATTAATATTTATTGTTTACATTTATGTCTGTGTAAATAATATTAACAAAACCATGTGTTACATTAAGATTTCATTGCCTCTCACATAAACTTCGGTTTTTCCTAGAGCTAATAATTGCTTCATTTATTTGTTTCCTTAGGCTCCTTAGACCTACCACTAATTCAGTCCCAAATTTTCAAAAAAAAAAAAAAAAACTGTAAAATCTTCGAAGTACAAGCAAACTCACAATAATCTGTTCCATTTTGCTTCTGCTCATATCCTTCCTGGAGTCCTCCAGCTCCTCTCTGGACGGCTAGCACCCTATGCCTGCTGCGCCACTGTCAGCTGGGATTTCCCATCACTGTTTGCCTGGTGATTTTTGCCTATTTCCTGATCTAGAATCCTTGTGTCTTGGATCCCATGCCTCCTGCTTGTTTTGGTTTACTCTCTTATTTAGGTGGAGTGCATCCTGTAGCATCTTTCTGTGAAAGACTCCATGGGAGATAAATTTTCTGAGATCTTCCATATATGAACACAAGTTTACTCCACACTCCAATTCACAGGTCCATAAACCACAGCCCATGATTCAGATCTGGTCCATAGCCTGTTTTCTTGCTTTCTGGGAGTTAAGAATGATATTTTTACACTTTAAAAGTGTTGTTTCAAAAAAAACAAAAGGGAATATGCGACAAAGACCATACACAACCCACAAAGCCTAAACTATTTAATATCTGTCCCTTAATAGAAAAAGTTTGCTGACCCCATCCTGATTGGTTGTTTGGAGAAATACAAAGTTCCATGCTGGAAATAATTTTCCTTTAATGTTTGGAGGGCCTGCTTCACCATCTTCTAGTTCCCCGAATTGGTGTCAGAAAAGCCAATGCTCTCCTGGTTCTGTGTATTCAATCTCTTATCTTCTCTCTGGGAACTTTTAAACCTGGGTGTCTGAAAAGTTATAATGGTTTGCAAGTGTGTGGACTTTCTTTTATTCAAAGTGCTAAGTACTCAGAGGGCCTCTGACTCTGAAGACTTATGTCCTTCTAGTCTGGAAAGATATTTGTATCATTTCTTTGATGTTTTCCTCCCTCTGTTCTCTCTTTCAGGGATGTCTGTGAGTTATTTTTGGGACCTCCCAGATCAGTCCTCTAAGTTTATCTTCTTTTTAGCGTATGATTGCCTCGAATGTATCTTCTGGATCTTCTCCTAACGTATTTTGCTGCTGCTCTCATCCAGCAGTGTTAGTTCCTTGAGGACAAGAGTCGGTCCACTCTATCACTGCTGTGTTTCCCCAGTCCCCAGCACAGCCCCTCACATGTCATAGGCAACTGATGAATGTTGTCAAGTGAACAAGTTATCTTTCATTTTCCAAGAGCTTCATCCTGTTTTCCGATAGTTCCTTTATGGAACGTTCCAGTCATGTTTCATGGATAGGATATCATGTCTTACTTCCTGAAAATATTATCTGGAGATTTTTGAAGCTGCCTTTTGCTTTCTGCCTTGTCTGTGTGTCCTCCCAGTTCCTTTTCTCCTCCTGGCCATTTTGCTCTCTATCTTTCATGGTCAGCACCTGTCTAAAACTGGTCTCTTCCTGGGCTGTCCACTCCCATCTGCAGGTCAGGCCCTCAGTGTCATCTGGAAGCTCTGGGTGTGTGGGTGAGGCTGGTGGGGCTCACAGTGTGTGCCCAGCCCCAAGGTCCAAGACCTCTGAATGTGGGGGTCTGTAGGTGTCCGGAGAGACAGCTCCAACCTGGTATTCGGGGAACCAAACTTAACCCTCCTGTCTTAAAGATAGCACTTCCTCCTCCCCTCAGCTGTGCCTGGGAATCAAGGGTCTCTCTGGTCCAATCTCGGCAGAAAGCAGAAATCTGGCCTTCTGCAAGGATGGGAGAATAAGTTAGATCCAAGGGCTCCTCAGACAAACCTTCAAGTAGTACCCCTGCCTTCAGGTCCTCTGGCATCCGCACTGGAAGGTTGCTGGCCCCTCCAGGTCCCAATCCCCTCTGGGCTTCTGCCATGCATGGCAACACGCCTCTTCCTGCCTCTCCTACCTGCAGACTACTGGCTCTGGTACCACTGTTCGTCAACTCTCCAGCTTCCAAACTTGTGTTGACCTTTCCCACCTACTGCTGCCTCCTTTCCCACTCTCTTTGCCCTTGTCATTTCGTACTTCCTTTATTCCTTTATTGCCATTTTATTAGAGTTTTCAGAGGGGGTGGAGATAAACAAGGAATTCTGTCTGCCGTGTTAAACACACACAGCCACGTGTTGCCATGACAACCCCTAGGTAAGGGTGGTATAGCTTCATACTAAGCGATGTGCTGGATGTTACCCACAATGAAAAGATAGGTTCACTTCCTCAAAGAGCTACCAGCCTCAAAGGAAAGGCAAAAGTAAAGACTTCAATATCGTGCAAGTCCTGTAACGGAGGTGTACCTGGGCCACAGAGGGGTCACCAGAGAAGGACCTCCCTCTAACAAGAGGGAGAAGGGGTCACGTAAGAGATAACACTGGGATTGTAGGATTGTGGGGAAGGAGAAAGACTTAAGCTTGTGACCATTTGGAGGGCAAGAAGGAATTTGCTCAAATTGTTATTTTCATTGACTCTCCTCTCCCGGGAACTATAACAAAGTATTGATTTCTCAGTGTACAGCTCGACCTCCCCTGTCAAAATGAGCTAAACCTTCGCAGATGACATCTGAGTATCCAAGATGCCCAGCAGAGCTGCCTGGAGGAGCCCCTGACCCCCACCCCCAGTTTCCTCCTGTAAAACAAGAGATTAACAGGAAGGTTAAATGTATGTAAATTTCCCAAGAGGGTTGGCACCCACAAGGAGTTAGTCCTCCTAGCCCCCATCTCTTTTAAAGAAGAAAAGAGAAAGAACTAACATCTTCCATGTATAGCATGGGACTCACATGTGCAGAAGTATAACTTCTTTTGCTTTCTTTGCTCTTAAGCCACCATTTTCTTGAATGGTGAAAAAAATTGCCACTTTAAGGTAACTACTTTCTGATTTTAAGCTTATTCTCTTATAGGTTAGTTTGCAGTCAAGTTTATCTTTTCCTGCTCACTTCCCCGAGAGTGAGTTAAGCATCCTAAGTGGCTTATTGCCCTGGCATCTGAGAAGGCGCATCTGGCCCTTAGTGCCCTCCAGTTGAGGACAGGGGGCAGAGGCATTTTTTTAAAGAGATAATAACTAGGAATTTTCCAGCTGTAATCAAAGATACCACTCCACAGATTTAAGAGACCCAGTGATCCCAAAACAAGATACACTTCCCTATGTAGATGAAGAAGGAATTGAAAGCCACCAGAGAAATACAGATTACCTTCCCAGGAATAGCTGTTAGATTATAGCTGACTTTCCAACATCATCAATTAAAGTCAGAAAACAGTAGAACCATAACTTCAAAATACTAAAGAAAAATGTTTGCCAAACAATGGTTTCATACCCAGTGAAAATAGATTTTGAGAACAAGGGTGTAATATTTTGAAAATGTCTTCCAAGGACTAAGTCAGTAACTTAAGGAAATTCTACAGGATATATTTAGCCAGAAGGAGTGATTCCCATATAGCAGGTCTGATGTGCAAGAAGAAATGGAGTGCAAAGAGAGTGGCAAATAGGTGGGTAAATTTCAATGAGCATTGTTTGTATAAAACAGAATAATAAGGTCTAGTAGGGTTAAAGGGAAAAATAGGCTTAAAATACGTACAAGACTAGAGCTCTCCTGTCCCCATGTTTTTGAGGAAGAGGGGAAAGGTCTACATTTACTTTGGATGTGAGACTATGTACAATTCCACTCTGAGACACAGGAAAATAAAGTAAAGTGTGAACATAGGCAGGACAAGAGAAAAAAAACATAAACTTGTGTGATAAGAAAGAAAATACTATATAAGATGGAAGCTTTAAACTTAAATCTACGAGCATTCACATTAAACGTAAGTGAACTTAATGTTCAAATTAAGAGTCAATAATTGTCAAACTTGACCAAAAAAATTTTTTTTTAATCCAGCTATAGGCTATTTACAAAAGCTTTGCCTAAAACAAAAGTACATAAACATTAAAAGGGTAGAAAAAATATGACATACATCTAATCAAAATAAAAGCATTAAGGCTGTGTTAATATCAGGCATATAGAGTTTAAGTAAAAAGTATGACTAGAGAGTAGAGAGAAAGAGGCTTGATTCAAAGGAAGATATGTAAGAATCATAAATATGTATGCACTTAAATAACATATCCTTAAATATATGAAACAAAAGTTGAAAGAACTAAAAGGAAAATTAGAAAAATTCACAATCACAGTGGGAGGTTTTAACATGCCTCTCTTAGTACCTAATACAAAAGCAGCAAAAAAAAATCAGTGAGAACATAGATTTAAACAAAACAATTTAGCAATATTGAGTAAATGGACAGAACATCACACCCAACAGTCATAGAATACACATTTCTTTTTAAGCACACATGGAACATTTACTGAAACTGGCCATATCCTGGGACATGAAGCAAGTACCAACACATTTCAAGTGATTGAAATCAATATAGAGTATGTTCTCTGGCCACAGTGCAACTAAGCTAGAAGTCAGTAACAAAAAGATCACCAAAAACCTCAATATGTTTGGTAATTCAGAAAAATACTTCTAAATAACTTATGGATCAAAAAAGGCATAATAATAAAAAATTAGAAAGTATTTTGAACTGAATGATCATGAAAACACTACATATCAAAACTTGTAGGATGCAAGTGAAGTCATCCTTAGAGGGAAATTTTACAGCCAGAACTGTGTATATTAGAAAATAAAACAAACTGCTAATTAGCTAGCCAAGCATCCATCACCAGAAGTTAGAAAAAGAACAGCAAAATAGCACAAAGAAAGTAGGAGGATAGAATTAATAAAATTAAGAACAGAAATTGCTGAAATGGAAAACAAACATTCTGTAGAGAAGATCAGTAAAGCCAAAAGCTGGTTCTTTGAAAAGACTGGTAAGACTGCAAACCTCGAGCAAGACTGAACAAGGGAAAACATGGAAACACAACCAACATTAGGAGTGAAAACAACATCACTGCAGGTGGTGCCGACACTAAACAGATCAGAGAATATCGGGAACAGCCTTCTGCCAATATGTTTCAAAATTTAGATATAATGGACAGAATCCTGGAAAAATGTCAATTGCCAAAAATAATAATGAAGAATTAAAAATCTGAATCGTTTCATAGCCATTAAAGAAATTAAGTCCGTAGTCCAAAAATTACACACAAATTAAAACTTCAGCCTCGTAAGACTTCACTGGTGAGTTCTACCAAACACCCAAGGTAGCGGGGGAATGTTATTTCAATCCTACACAAGCTCTTTTAGAGCGTAGGAAAAGAGGGAACTCCCAGCACTCGTTATGAGCCTAGCAAGACCTTGATACCAAAACCTGATTGGGACATTTAGAGAAAAGAAAATTGTAGACTTCTCTTACTTCCTAAAAAGAAAATTAGCAAAGCAAATCCATCAACACATTGAAAAGATAATATATCTTGACCAAACAGAGTTTATCTCAGGAGTGCAATATTAAAGATTAGAAAGTTAATCACTGCAATGCACTATATTAACTGATTGAAGGAGAAAAACCACACAATCATTTCCAAGAATTGCAGAGAAGTCATTTATGACAAAAGCTCTTAAACTAGGAATAGCTGGGAATGTCTCTCTTTTTTTAATTTTACTGAGGCAACATTGATTTATAACACTGTGTAAGTTTCTTGTGTACAACGTTATATTTCTACTTCTGGATACCATAACCATGTGCTCACTACCAACAATTTAGTTTCCACCTGTCACCATACCATTGATCTCCTTTACCTTTTTCACCCTCGCCCACACCTCCGCATCTGGTAACCACTGCTGTTTTCTGTATGTACATGTTTGTGTTCATGTTTGTTTTTGTTTGTTTTGTTTATTCATTGGGATTTTTTTTTTGGTTTATTAGTTTCTTTATATTCCACATATGCTTGAAGTCATTTGGTATTTGTCTTTCTTCATCTGGCTTATTTTGCTTAGCATAATACCCTCAAGATCCATCCGTGTCGTCACAAATGGCAAGATTTCATCTTTTTATGACTGAGTAGTATTCCACTGTATGTATACGTGTGTGTGTGTGTGTATATGGTATATACATAGTATGTATATATTTGTGTACATATATATGTGTGTATATGTGTGATATATATATACACACACACATATATACACACACACCACAGCTTCTTTATCCAGTCATCTGTTGACGGACTCTTAGGTTGCTTTCATATCTTGGCTATTGTAAATAGTGCTGCAGTGGACATAGGGGTGCATATATCTTTTCAGATTAGTATTTTCATATTATTTGGATAAATATCCAGAAGTGAGATAGTTGAATTGTATGATGGTTTTATTCTTAATTTTTTGAGGAATCCATACTGTCTTCCTCAGTGGCTGCACCAATTTGCATTTCCACCAACAGTGCAAGAGTGTTCTTTTTTTTTTTTTCACATTCTCACCAACATTTTTTATTTCTTATCTTTTTGATAATAGCCATTCTGACATGTGTGAGGTGGTACCCCATTGTAATTTTGACTTCCATTTCGCTGATGTTTAGTGATGTTGAGCGTCTTTTCATGGGCCTGTTGTGTCCTCTTTGGAAAAATGTCTATTCAGCTCCTCTGCCCATTTTAAAATCAGGGTGTTTGTTTTTTTATTGTTGAGTTGTATACATTCTTTGTATATTTTGGATATTAAACGTCTCTTAAATAACACATATGTCAGGCTAGACCAGGATAGGCTGCAATAAGAAATCCCCCAACTTGAGGAGCTTAACACTTACATGAAGTTTACCTCTCATCAGTTAAATCCCACATAGGCTCAGAAGGTCTACAGGGCATTTCCCTTCCAAGCTGTCTCGGGGATCCCAGTAGACCCCATTTATGGCTTTGCTATCTTAATTGTAGCTTTCAGATTCACCATGAAGAGCTGGAAGGTCGTGCAAGAGTTCTTATGGCCAAGTCTAGATGAAGCATATATCCCTTCCACCCACATCCCATTGACTATAATTTAGTCAAATCACATAAACCCAACCTAATTTCGAGAGAAACAGAAGTGTTCGTTTTCTGTATGCCCAGAAAGGGGAAAAATAAAAATGAGTCTTAATGAACACATGGCATGGTCTCTGCCACCACTGAAAAAGGGTATCTGTGGAAAACTTGCAGCAAACATCATATGTAATAATGAAACTTGAAAATTTTTCTTCTGATCGTGGGAATAACACAAGGATGCCTGGTAACACCATCTCTATTCAGCATTATACTACAGGTCTTAAACAATACAACAGGTCTTAAACAATATAACAAGAAAAAAGTGTAAAAGGACTGAAAATGAAGCAGCAAAACTGTCAGTATTTTCGGATGGTATTATTTTAGACATAGAAGATTCAAAAGACTCTACAGATAAACTGTTAGAATTAATGAGAGAGTTCAGCAGGTTTACAAGATACATATTCAGGATACCTAGATCAATTCTATTGCTACATATCAACAATAGGGAAAATATTTTTAAAACACCGTGTATAATAGCATCAAAAAAAATCAAATATCTAGGAATAAATCTTACAAAAGATATATAATTGCTCTACAAGAAAAATTGGAAGACTTTTTTTAGAAACATTTAAGAAGACCTAAATAAATGGAAAGATATACCATGCTTGTGGATTGGAAGGCTCAGTGTTGTAAAGATGTCAGTTCTCCCTAAATTGAATTATAGATTTGATTCAATTCCTATCAGAATTTCAGCAAGTTTTTTGTTTGTTTGTTTGTTTTTATTTGGGGGACTGTTTCATTTTTGTGGAACTTGACAAGTACTTTCTAAAATTTATACAAAAAATGCCAAAAGTCAAGAATTGCCAAGATACTGTTGAAGAACAAAGCAGAAGGATTTGCTTAACCAGACATCAAGATGTGTACCAAAGCTCTGTTAATCAAGGCAATGTGGCGTTGTACAGGGATGGTAGACGGGGCCACAGAACAGAACATAGAGTGGAGGAACAGCCCGGCGCACAGATGGACACCAGGTGTTCCGCACGGGTGACAAAGCACAGCATCGGGGCGGAGGAATCTTTTTGGTAAACGATGCTGGAATAATTGGCTCACCAAATGCAAAATAATTTAATAGGACTCACATCATGCACAAAGACACAAATGTGAAAAACAAAACTATAAAGCTTTTATTAGATAATATAGAAAAATTTCTTCATGACACAAAATGCACTAGCCGTAAAAGAAAAACCTGACCACTCAATTACATAAAAATTATGAACATTTGTTTTCCAAGGATCCCATCAAAAGAACAGTAAGACAAGCCATCAGGTGAGAGAAGGCATTTGTGACACATAATAACCAGCCAACAAAGGACTAATATTTGGAATATGTGAAGAACTCTACAAATCGATAAAAAGGCAGATAACCCAAAATACGGGCAAATGATTTGAACAGGCACTTCACAAAAATAATTAAGCTTGAATATTTAATAATATCTATGAATAAATGTGCAGGCTCCTTGATAAGCAGGAAAATGAACATAAAAACCACAATAAGGTATAACTACACGTCTATCAGATGGGAAAATCCTGACAGTAACCCTGTCTGGTTATTTGCTCGATGGTGCAGAACAAATGAAACTCTCAAACACTGCTGGTTGGAAGGTTAATATATACAACCACTTTAGAAATTGCTTGGCATCATCTGGTAAAGCTGCAAACACATCTACCAAATGGCTCAGCAGTTCCACCCTTAGGTACGTATCCTAAGAAATAGATGCCTGTGTGCACAGGGCGACTTGTGTGAGGATTTTCATAGCAGCATTGTCTGTGATTGTCTAAAGCCATAATCAAACCAAGTCCAGTAAGAATGAGATGAATCAATCATTTGGTATAGAATCACACAATAGAACATTATGCAGCAATGAAACTGGTTGGATTACATTAATTTTACTAACAAAGTGAAAAAAGCTTAACAAAAGAATACGTTCAGTATGATTCCATTTATAAAAGTTTCCGAAGCAGGTGAAATGAATCTGTTTTTTAACGTTGTATAAATACATGGTAAAGCTATAAAGGAAAGCAAGAGAATTAATATTATAAAAGTAAGAACAGTGATTAGCTTCCATCAGAGTGTGGGGGCTGTGATAGGGAACTTCTGTATCATAATCTAGGTGATGATTAAAAGAGGATATACTTTATAATTTATAACTCTTTGTCAAACCCATATGTGTTTTATCCCCTTTTATGTGCATGTTAAATTTTATAATACAATTTTTAATATATCATATACTAAGTCAAAATATTATCTCACCACATAAACATTATCTAATTTCATCTTTAACATAAGGTCCTGCGAAGCAGTTATTAACCCATTTTACAGATAAGCAAACTGAACTTCAAATGGCTAAACGTTTTATTTTTTCCAATAGTTTGGTAATTTACCTGAGGCATCCTAGTGAGGGATGGAACTGGAGCTTCCACCCGAGGCCCACTCCATATCTCTCTGAGTCCCATTCCTACTCTTTCCGTGATGATTCTCTGTAGCTTCTACAGTTCACTGGAGCTCTAAGCCTAAAATGCCTCATTCTCCAGCTCCTGAGCCATGAGCATCGCCCATCAGACAGCCCACGTCCTTTCCAGAGTAGGCCTTCTGTCCCCTGAGCAGCACAGTCCTCCGGAGCCCACAGTGAGCCTGTGCAGTGGGTCACATTACCCATCCACATGGTTCAGGCTAAATCCCATCCCTCCATCTTTGATCCATGAAATCCCCTATCTGGGCTGAGATGTGTAACTCTTGCCCCGCACATGATTAGAGGACAGCAGGGCCCTGTCAGTCCCACACAGCGGGGAGCCATCATGTTCTTCCAACATATTCCGACCCTAATTGTCTGCACTGCTGTCTGGGAGCCTTGACTGGGCTCCACCCTCACAGCCTCTTCTCGGCTCCCCTGGGTTGTAGAAGTCTCTGGAGGAGAGGCACATGGTTCCTGAAGTGCATTTACCAGGCCCACAAGAGCTGGCCCACCCAGGAAAGAATTCCAGGGTCTGCTCCCACTTGGGATGAGGCCCAGAGATTGTTAGCACCTGGCTGAATTCCCGCTGCCAGGTGGCGAGCCTGTACCAGAACACCACTGCTCTCCCCGCCTAGGAAGGTACCAGGTGATCGGGGGTATCATCTCTCCGGTCAACGACCACTACGGGAAGAAAGACCTCGCCGCTGCCCGGCACCGGGTGGCCATGGCCCGGCTGGCCCTGCAGACGTCCGACTGGATCCGAGTAGACCCCTGGGAGAGCGAGCAGACGCAGTGGATGGAGACGGTCAAGGTGCTGAGGTACCGGTGGGCACGTGCTCATGGGATAAGCAGGGGCCACGGTCACATCTGCAGAGCCCGCGGGGTGGAGGGCAGGGATGGACTGTCGAGGGGGCTTCAGCCAGACCTCACCCAAATCTGAAAAGTGTTTCCCCTTAAAGGAGGAGAGACCAACAGATTCACATTCTCAAGGAGGTCCTGAGTGAAAACAATCTCAAACCACTGCCCTTCAGGGTTCACTTTGTGAAAACACCCAATCTTGTTTTAAAGGGCTGCAGGAACCGGGCTCCAGGGCCACCACCTAGTAGCGGTGTGACATTAGGTGCATGACAGCTTCTCAGGGACACAGTTGTCATTTGCAAAATGGGGACAATACAACCTAATGAGGATTAAGAAAATGTAAATCACTTTTCTGACCCAGAACCACTTAGTCGTATTTAGTGAGACCTTTTGTTATGGTCATAACTGACTAGATTGAAACCTGTATTTACATAATAGGCCATCTTTTCTAATTGTACACATTCTGGGTTCTATAAATCTCGACTTAGAAAAACAGACTATGAATCTAGAAGTAGTTACACAGGATTTTTTTTTTTTCTCTTGAAATTACTATCAGCATTCGGCTTAAGTACAGTAGCTGTTTAAAAGCCCCGGCCAGCCCTGTATGTTAGACCAGTGGGTCACTGACTTGTGTCTGGGAAACTTTACTGGGAGTTTTCTAGAAAAGCAGGAAGTCCCACCTGTCCTGGCTGTCAGAGGGGATTGTGAGGGGGGCCTGCCTGTCGCTAATGACAGCCAGCTCTGCTCAAGGGATTGCAAACTCTCGGCTGTGCCTTTATCTGTATGAAAGCACTAGGATTGTCAGGGAAGAGGAGACACAAGTGACGAGGTTGAATAACTGGCAGGCCTGCCCATAATTTGTTTGGGTTTTCATTTTTTATTTATCTTCACAGTCACGTGGGAGAAAAATATATACCTGTTTAGAAAAGGCAAACATTTAGTTTCCATATCCTGGTTCTTATTCCTTACCCTTTGCAAGGGAAGAAACAGCTAGAAGCAGACAGTGCAACTTCAAAACCTGTTGCCAAATTAAAGGGGAGCAAATATGAAATAATTGTTAGGGTGTTTGCTCTTTTTTTTTAACATAAGGGACAAATTTACACCCAAATTGTCCTTTCAGAATAAGCAATCTGTATAGTCAGCTCCCATTTATCTAGGCTGATAGGAGTGGAAACAAAACAGGTCACCCAGCAAATCATTTAGCTTTAACACATAGTTAGAAACAAACCAACACTCTCCTTCTCTGCCCCGTGGAGGTAGTGTGGCCTGGGACCCAGATCTTGGAGCCAAATTTACTAGCGAAGTGACTTGATGTGAGTGAGTTAGCCTCTTTGAGTCTCAGTTCCTCACCTAATAAGATGGGGATGACACCGCCTACTTCACTGGCATACTGTGTGAATTAAGTGAGATGATGTAGGAAAAACCTGGTTTATAGTAGGTGCTTAATCACGTTAGCTACCTTCCCTGCATCACTAACCCTGGCCCGTAATTTATCCTCAGAACAGATAAGCCATTCACGGATAAACAGGATTTGACCACAGTACCACATAATCAATATTCTGTTGCAAAATGCAGGCCTAAGATTTTCCTGGACACATTCTTTTTCTTCTTTTACTGTATCCCTTAGCCTGGTGCTTTTCAGCCCTGGCTGTGCATTGAATCAACTAGGCAGCTTTCAGAAGCACTGAAGCCTGAGTCTTACCCCAGAGGCTGGGATGTCCTTGGTCCAGCATGGAGCATTAGGATTTTTAAGAGCTCCCTGGTGATTCTAATGCGTGGCCAGGGTTGAGCCCCCCAGCCTCAGTCACCAAGTGTGTGAACCGTGCTTATGATTAATACCAGTGGTCTCAGTCCTGGGAAGCTTTTGCAAATGCTCCACCTTCCCTACCCCAGGATTATGGTTTTCCTGGGGCAGGGTCTAGATGTGACTATTTTTTTAAAGATCTCCAAATAATTTATTTTGTGCAGCTAAGGTTGTGAATCCAGTGATACAGTCGACACCATTTTAGCAGATAGCTGATTATGATTTTTTTTTCAATATTTGTAGTGGGCTTCATTACTTTTTTTCCTAAAATTACCAAAAGCATTTTTTTAAGGTTGAAAAGCCAGTTGAAACTGTAAAGTTGGGTGATTCTAGCAGCACAGCAGAAACCCACCGCACCCTTTGCTCCATTTAGTGTCTTCTTGGTGGAGTCAGCAGTGGCTCCACATCATGGTGACAGTGATGTACGTCACTATGAACTAAATTCACTCTAGGGTTTATTGAATATTCTTCTCTTTGTCAGATTGCTTCTTTTTACTCTATTTTTTTTTTAATATGAGCCAGCTTTCGTGCTTTTCGGGCATTTAGGAACTTCTTTCGCTCTCCTTTTCCCCATGTTTGGGGGGAGGTCCTTTGTCACGATGCCATTTGATGTGGTCAAATCAGCAGCAGCATCTCATGTACCCCTTTGCAAACATGATCATGTTCCCATTTTACAGATGAGGAAACTGAGGCTCAGAGAGTTAATCACAGTCACACAACAAATAAGCTCGTGGTGGAACCCCAGGCTGTTGGACTCTGAAGCCACTCTTAGGGCCATCTTCAAAACCAGTCATCTTACTGGTGGGAACACAGTGTGGCTGACATTGCTCCTGCCACAATGACTCTCTGATTGAGCATCCCTGGAGCACAGGGGCTGCTGAGGACACAGAGAACATGCTTCCAGGGTCAGTCATCAGGCCCAGGGTACCACTCAGGCAGGCAACGAGAGGAAGCAGTGACTACTGCCCCACAAAGGCAGAGTGGAAGTCTGGGAGGAAGATGTATTTGGCACGGAAAGTAATCATTTGTACACCAGCGTTCAGAGCTCCAGCTAATAAACAAAGTAGGGTCGACTTGAACTAGGGGCTTCAAGGTAAATAAAATTAAATGATAGTACCACCTTTTATTGATCACCTACTATGTGTGTCAGGTGTATAAAATCTGGTCAGCTCAGCAACTCTGAGCAATTGGTGGGTTTGACTGCATTACACAGATGAGGGAATGGAGGCTCTAAAGGGGTCAGCAACATACTCAAAGTCCTACAGTTAGAAAGTGGAGGTGAGACTCAGACCTACTTCAGTCCAATGCGAGATTCCAGACTAACCCGGGACTGAATCCTCAGAGATGACATTTACCAAAACCAAAGCAATAGGACAATAACGGAAACACAGACGAATCCAGCGAGGCCCTAAGAAGACTCAGCTGAGTCTCTGACAGCATCAGGAAGGATTTTGGACCAGAATGAAATATATTTATTTATCCACCCCTTCTACCATTCCTGAATTCTGCTGACTTTAGGTAAGCAGTTTTCTCAGGACCAAGAATATAAGGATGAATTAAACGAGCTCCCTGTTCACCGTCTGGTAGGGAAGATAGACTGAGAGTAATGATGCTAATAACAGCTAGTGTTGATTTGGCACACTCTGTGTGGGGGATGTGCTAAGCTCTTTAATATATATTTTTTTATTGAAGTATAGCCAGTTTACGAGTTGTGTCAATTTCTTGTGTACAGCAGAATGCTTCAGTCATACATGAACATACATAGATTTGTTTTTTTAATATATATATTTTTACTGAATTATAGTCAGTTTACAAGCTAAGCTCTTTAATTCACCCTCACAACAGCTCTCTGGAGTGGTCCTGTATCATCCCCCATTCTACAGATAAGGAAACTGGAGGCAGATTGCCCGTGGAACACCAAGATTCCACAACTGCTAGTTGGAACCAGAATTCCAGGCCATTTCATTCTAGAACATGACCTTTCCACTGCACCTTCTCCCAGTGACAGTCAGCATCAGCCACTTGCCCAGCCAGGAAGAAGCACTTCTCCTCCATGGTCTTGTGATCCCAGTGTAGGCAAGGCGGGCATTAACTTTCCTGACCAATTAACAGAGGTCAAGGAGGCTCTGAGAGTGTTAGTGATTCACCCAGAGTCATACAAGCAGGGGAGCCTAAACTTGAACCTGGCCACTCTGGCTACAAAGCACCTGCTGTTCATACCAGGCACTACTCCCTCCCAAACACAGCTCCAGTAGATGCATGTTACAGCTGGTGGAAGATTGAAGATCAAATTGATACAAGACGTAATGATTATCTGTGCTTGATTAAAAAAAAAGAAGGCACGGATACCTCTTGATTTGCAGAAGACAGATTACTGAAAGAGCCAGGCCTGCCAAATTGGTGTAAGTCAGATCATATTTGAACTGCTAACACGTAATGAGATTTGCTCTGTGCTGCACGTCGTTTCGTGCACGTTGCATGTGTAACTCCTTTCATCTTCATAACCACCCATTGGAGGCAGGCACTGTCATCATTCCTCACTTTGCAGGTGCTGGGACCGGAAACCACCCACCCAGGGTCCCACATTTGGCTGGTGGGGGAGCTGGGATTCAACCCAGACAGCCTGGCCCCAAGCCAGGCTCTGAGCCATCACCCTGTCAAGTTCTGAAGTACTAGCTTCCAATAAGAGCGAGCATCCTTTTGGAGCAGCAACTGTAGGCCATGCACTGTGCCAGTGCTTCCTGTGTGGTAGCTCATTTACTATCACAAAAGTCTAAAAAGTAGGTGTATTATCCCAGCTTTACAAATGAGCTCAGGTCCATCTGATTCTAGTAGCCCAGGTCCTTAATCCCTATTCAGCTTTTTTTTTTTTAAGTGAGATACTGAAAGGAAATACTGAAAGAGTAGAAATATGCCCATTTCCTTCCCTCCGCAGGGCTCAGGGAAGGCAGTGAGCTGTCAGATAGGGCCCTCTGTGAGCTCCCAGCCCTGTCTGCTTTAGGTCCCAGCCCTGGGCATAGGGCCTGGCCCACAGTAGGCACTCAACAAATATTTGTGGAATGAGCTGCCTAAAATGGACAAAAGCAGGTTGAGGCTTAAAATCAGAGACCCGCCCTGGGTGGCTTTGGGGGACTGTAGGTGGCACGGACACACCCTGAGCCCCTCTGCTTACAACACAGGCATCATCGCAGCGAACTGCTCAGATCTCTGCCCAAGACAGAAGGCGCAGACCAAGGCAGGGCCGCCTCCCCGGCCCCCGCAGGTGGGTGCTGACCCCCTCATCCGTGGGAGGGTGAGATGTCATGGTTCCCGGCGAGAACAGACGGGAGTCACAGCCCCCTGGACACAGATAAAAGTTTTTGAGACCTGCTTGGCTTCTCGTGTTAGAAGTTCAAAATAAGCAATCTGCCACCATCCCTTGTAAATTGTTACACTAATTTGGGATTTTCTGCCCCCAAGGGAGTTTACCTCCCCTTGTGACTTGTGCTTATGACCTGGATTACAGTCAGGGATAAACTGCGGGGTTCTGCTGGGCTGCTTTGGAAAACCTCAGCCTTTTCGAATACAAAAAGTGCCATTATAACCCTTAAATCGAGAGGCTAATACTTCAGAGCAGTGTTACTCAATGTTTTACTCAGAAAAGGAAACTTATTTTTAAGGGATTTAAAGTCAATTTGGATTATCCTTCTAATTTGTAGTCCTGAGTTTCTACCCTGTTGTCAGCTGCCGGTGTTTGACAGAACCGTGTCAGCTGTGATTTGCGGGTGCCTCCCTTCTGCACGCCAGCTCTGGTACCTGGGGTCAGATGCACAGCCCCTCGTGCAAATACACAGGAGCACCAGCGATGGGAGGCAGGATGCGCGCGGGCAAGGAATCACTGGTCCCACTGGGCTGAAATTCTGGCCGGCTCATCTGCAGGGTTTCCTAAAGCAGCTCTCCCAACTTTGGTTAGTGGGACACTATTTCCAGATCAGAAGGGCTCTGGAATTTCACAGTTAAACAAACTTAAAGTGGCGTCTTTACTGCAAAACTTTTCAGAGCCTTTACTGTGTTCATGTGTACTGTGACTCTGTAAGAAAGGGGAATAGGTCTCAGGCATTCTTACCACTTTTTAACCACAGGACTCTTTTTAATGCATTGTTAGTATTTCTCAGAACTGGTGCTCCCCAGAACACAGACTGGGAAATGCTTTTCTAAAAGGGTTTGAAAAGAGGGGAAGGTATAGCTTGGTGGTAGAGTGCATGCTTAGCATGCATGAGGTCCTGCATTCAATCTCCTGTACCTCCATTAAATTATTATTACTATTATTATTATTATTATTATTATTATTATTATTATTATTATTATTATTATTATTATTATTATTTTAAAACAAAATAAAAAATAAAAAGGACTTGAATATCCCACCAGGCCCTAAAGGATATACTGAATGCTGGTCAAAGGATCGCTCACAGCAGAATCACTTGCAAGGCTGGTTAAAAACACTAATTCCCAGGCCACGCCCCAGACCTCCTGAGCAGGGAACGGGGCCTGGGAGTCTGGATGTTTAATAGGCAGTCCTGGGATTTGCTCTATCGCCAGTCTGGGGAGTGATACTGGAGGAGGAACCTAAGGAAGGAGGAGTTACAGAGTGTCCTATATAATCAGTGCATGCAGTCTTCATTACACGCCTCTGGTCTCCCTGTCCGCCCCTCGGTTGTCTGCATGGGCTCCTCCCTGCCTGTCCCCAGGTCATGAGCACAGCACAGTGTTCATGCTCAGTCCTTGCCTTCTGTCTGAATCACCTCTGGCTCCGCATCACACCTAAGAGTGTTCCAGAGATGCTGGCTGAGAACAGAGATGGCCTGCCCCAGCCCTGCCCTGAGCCGGGGACAGGCTGTGAATGGTGGTGAGTCCAGGCATGGATCAGGGAGGCCGTCTGGAGGAGGAGACCCTGCATCACGGTGCAGACTCATCTGGGGTTGGGATGTTTGGGGCAGAGGAGCAGCTGAGTGAGGCACACAGGGGCTGGGCATTCCGTGCCAGTGGGGGAATGCTGGAGCCTCCAGAGGGAGTGGAGCGGAAAGGAGCTGGCAGCCAGCGAAGTGGGAGGAATGCCGCTCTGTTGCTCCCAGCTTCTTACACCTCACCTCTCTGCAGATGCTTCCAGAATCCCTGCCTCTTGTCCTGGCCTACCCCTCATCCCCCTTCCCTTCTTGGCTCCTCTATTGAAAACCTGTCTGTCCTGTGAGGCCCAGTTTGGAACCCACCTTCCCTGTGAAACCAGCCCCTCCCTCCGCCAAAGCTCACCCCACATTCTTTTTAGATTTCTTTTTCCAGGGGCTACTAGCCTGCTCTGCTTGGCCCTGTGATGTTAGGGGTTTATTCCTTACCCCCTTTCTCTCCGTTCAGACCCTAAATCCCACTCGTCTTGCCCTCATCCGAAGTAACTGTTAAAAATGGAAGTTTTAGAAAGTGGGCTTTTTAATTTACCAAAATACATCAGGGGTTTGAAAAATGTCTGCGCCCTTTGCTTGAGAAATTCCCCTTCTAGGAATCTGGCTGAGGAGGTAATTAGAAATTGGGACAAAGATTTATGCAGAAAGATATTGATCACAGCCAATTTTATAATGGCAGATAAAAGCATCCTCAGTGTTTAAGTATAAGGAAATGTGTAAGTAAGTTATATTGTATATATCCGATGAAGAATCTACCGAAGAAGGTTTTCATGATAGGGAGAAACACTTAGGAGGTAAGTGGAAAACAATCAGTATACAATTACTGTATAATCTCAAGTACATAAAAAATGTGTAAATATACTTTCATATCTATTTGCATGTCTAAATAGAAAAGACTAAAGAAATACACTAAAATATTGAGTTTTTTGTAGAAAGCAGAACTGTTGTTAATTTCCACTTTAAATACGTAAATATTTTCCATACATTCCATAATTGACACAGATTTTGTTTGTAGTCAGAAAAAGAAAAAAACTAGAGCAACTAAGAATAGGAAGGTGGAGTTTTTCTCACCGTAAGTTTGGCATTTGACGAGGTTGCTTGTATGTTCCTAGTGACATGTTCCTAAGGGCCATTTTGTGTGCTGTGTGTTTTGCTGCCTGCTATCCTACTCTGGGACTGCAAACCAGCAGCTGAGCTCAGCATTTTGGGCTGCCAGAGCCCGGCTTTGCCCATCACTCCTGTGATCTGCAGTCCTCCTTGGACTCACCCAGAGCATCACACTGTGGGATGGATGATGGCTCAGTCCTTTCACACCCCGACTCTGTCTCCTGTGAAGGTGGTCCCTGCCTTGGCTGATGGGGCCGAGCAACCTTCAGAAGATTCTCCTCTCATACAACCAGAGCAGACACTCCACCAGTTTCCAGGTGGCCTTGTGTGGTTAATTTGGGTGCCGCCCTTCAGATTTGTCAATGCCTGGCTTCATCTCGGGTGTCCTGTGTGGACCCAGAAGTCCCACACTCCACACACCTCTCTCTGTGCCTGTGTTCATCTCCTGCTCTAAGCGGGAAATTTCCATTGCATTCTCTCCATCACTCAGCTCCCATAACTTCCAAAGGAGGCTTTATCATCCCCACCTAACAGGTCCATCAGCCGTAACTATCCCAGGGCCCTTGCAGATCTGAAATTTGAACCTAGGGCTGACTGACCTCAGGGTTGGTGCTCTTTGATGGCAAAGAGTTGGGACAGCTGGACATTCAAAGGGGAAGGTCCTGGTGGCCCTTCTCCCACTTTCTATGTTAATCTCTGCTTCATCTGCTTTCTAAAGCCTGCAGCTATTCAAAGACAGAGCACACTGTCCTAAAACACCCACGGACATCTATTTATGTCACTGTATCACCATTAGGACAAATGCAATTGGCAGCCTTTATTCAAAACCTCAGAGTTACAGTCTTTGGACTTGGACAGTCAGAGTCACTCGGTTTGCAGATTTGATAGCAGTGATGTGGATGGATTTGAAAGGGAAATGTAGGTGCCTCTGGAGGGCCTGATGACGGGACTGCACAGAGTTGGGGTCTGAGACACGTGCTGCATCGATCCAGCCCCACAGACATGCCTTTGACTTGGGGGAAGGGGGCAGGGGTGGGTACTTATCCCTTCTGAGAAAGGGCTCAGAGTGAATCATTTGTAATCAATCAAACAGTATCTAATATTGAAGCAAACTTGTGGAAGTCATCCCCACAAAAATCCACCAGGAGAAGAGGAACCTTTGACCTGTGGGAACAGGGGGGTGTGCCCCAGGCTCCAGGAGACCCTGGAATTCAGTGCACAGCACTTAACCTCCCCCATAGAAAGACCACAGAACTACTCAGTTGTTTGAAAGGTCTAATGCTGGTCTCTTGCTATATTACAATAGTCAAATAAATAAGAAATTAAAGTAAAACCTCGCAGATGCAGAACAACTCAAATCCCCATACATGTGGGAAGCATGGGACCAGCCCAAATCAGTGAAAAGTCTAAGTTACTGAATAATTTTTAAATGCAGTTTTACTGATATTAAAAGGCTGGGCACTGAGGAGACACTCCGCTGAGTGTTGAATGGATTGCTGGATAAGAAGGTAAATAGGTGGGTGGATGGCAGTTAACACATAGCACACTAACTTTGTTCCAAGCACTGTTCTAAATATTTACATTTATAAGCTCATTCAATTCGAAAATAATCCTATGAGATACGTACTGTGAATATCTTCATTTTAAACTTGAGGTTACCCAGCTGTCTGCTGGTAGAGCCAGGATTTGAATCCAAGGAGTCTGGCTCTCGAGTTTTAGTTCTTCACCGTGGAGAATTCGTGAATAAATGTTTGAATATCATTTTATTATACCAAGATTATGCTGCTCAAGAGTTTGAAGTGTGTTTCTGTAATTACATCTGCTGCTTTAAAATGAGCAAACAGGTCCAGTGCCACCATTTTACGGATGGGGAGACTGAGGCCCAGAGGAGGAAGGATCTCAGCTCCAGCCCTCCTCCTGTGCCCGATGGAGGCTGGAACTCCGACCTCCCCGTGACACCCACAACTTCTCACTTCCCAGTCCACCTCTGGCCTGATGCTCCTTTGTAAACTCATCTCTCTGGTCCAGATTCCTTGGAAGGTTCCGCAGTAGGTTTCCCTCTGCGGCTGGTATCCCTGAAGCCCCTCCCAGCTGAGGTTTCACAGTGCCTGAGAGATGCCAGTGCTCTGGGAGCCCAGCCTTTGCCATTCCCTGAAGCTAGCACTGGCTTCCAGAAGGACCAGAGAGCCTGCTTGCTTACTTCTAGCGAGGACTCGGTTTTTCCTTTTCGGAGCAGCCCATTCAAAGGGGACAAGAACAGGATCGGACTGGGGAAATCCAGGCAGGGGTGGCGCATGTCCAATTCCTGCCAGTGGGTGGCGGCAGAGCCCAGAAATTTCAAATGCCCCAGCTGGAGGCTGGCTGCCTGGATTTGAATCCTGACTTTGCCTAAATGAGTGACCTCAGGCAAGCCACTTGCCTTCTCTATGCCTTGGTCTCCCCCTTCGCAAAATGGGCACACCAATAACACCTACCTCATGAAATTGTCCTGAGGCTCCAATGAGATTACACACAGAGAGCACTTAGCAATAGTGCGCAGAGTAAGCAACCAATAAAAGCTCTTTTAACATCACGCTTATCATCCTCTGTTAGAGCAAAGCCAGAGGCTTATCCACATTGATCAGTTGTTCTAGAGCTTTGTTTTATTGAAAACAGATGAAAAGGTCGCCAGCTGGGCTCTCAGAGACCTTTTAGCTACCCAAAGATCCTTTATAATTAACCTTTATGATGAGATTTTCCTTATGAAAGTACCACGTGTCAGGGCTGAAATAGATTTTGAGAAAGGCAGTGTGGGTTGGAGCTTATTAGTCTCAGGGATTTAAAAACCTTATCTTCTATCAGAAGACAGGGTTTTGGGTACAGCACAGCCCCCTTTGGGCCACTCTGCCGTGGGGTCCAGCAACCACAGACAGACTTGTGGTATAACCCTGAAAAAAAAAAATCCATTTTGTATTACTTGCCACTTTGCCAATATTAAACAAACGATGTATTGAGATGTATTGATTAAAGTATTACTTCTACCTGTATGTTCCTAAAGTAGCTTCAGATTCATTTATATGCTTTTTCTTTTGAAGTCATGAACACGGAGACATTGAGTTCCCAAGAAATACATCCCAAGAAAAGCAGTTTGTGAATTTTTCAAACAGAATATGATGTTATCTTTCCAGGCCCTGAGCCCTCTGTAATTTTCTTGGGATCCACCCTTGTTTTTCCAGCTGTGCCTGAGCTGAAGCTCCTGTGCGGGGCGGATGTGCTGAAGACCTTCCAGACCCCCAACCTCTGGAAAGATGCACACATCCAGGAGATAGTGGAGAAGTTCGGCTTGGTGTGCGTGGACCGGGTAGGGCATGACCCAAAGGGGTACATCTTGGGCTCGCCCATCCTGCAGAAGTACCGGGACAACATCCACCTGGCCAGGGAGCCTGTGCAGAACGAGATCAGCGCCACGTACATCAGGCGGGCCCTGGCCCAAGGGCAGAGCGTGAAGTACCTGCTCCCGGATGCCGTCATCTCCTACATCAAGGAGCACGGCCTCTACACCAGGGACACCAGCACGGAGAGGAATGAAGGTTAGATGGGCTGGACCAGCCCCTCCTCCCCAACTGAACGCCTCCTGAGGACAGGCCGGCTAAGGTCTTGGTTTTCGTTCATTTTTCCATCTTTCATTTGGTCTGTTTCAACAGCAGTTTTGTTTCTGAGGAGTCTTCTGTGCCAGGAAGAGATACCTTCTTTTGGGAGGAGCAAATGTCTACCTCACAAGGAGGGACATTTATCATAGAAGTTAAAATGGTGTGTCAGGTCACTGGGGTTAGACAAGAGCTCTCAGAACCTCTGGTTAAAGAGATCTTATTTTGTAAATGGTAGTTATGGCTGCGCACTGAAGGTTCTGCACGTGACAGGGACCGCTGAGGGTCAGATCGGAATTGCCCACAATGTGTTTTTCTAACCAGGACCAGATGCAGCTTGCCGGTCTTGATTGGAGAGGCTTGACAGGATGCTAATTACCAAACGGCAGGCTTTGTCAATGCTTTGCTTCAACAAAATAACACTCTGTCAGGGTGTCAAGAATTTGGAAGCTGCACTTTGCTGATTTACATTGAATCTTCCTTACGAACCATTGTCTACCTGCCTACTGGCCATCGATAGAATTTAAACTAAAGTCTTTCTAAGTAGTGATACTCAAACAATATTTTTGATACAGTATATATATTTTTTTCTAATACAGCTAATCTATGAATGCTAGCACTCCCGATTTCCAGGTTTCTAAAAAGGAACTGAGGTAAAACAGAGGCCTTGACTATTTTAGAGGATCTTCTTGAATGTTTTATGACTGCCTGCCTGTTTGAATATTGGCAAAGGGATAAATAATAAATTGACATCAAAAAGTGCTAATGAAAAGTTTCTCTTTTTTCTTTCTTTGTTATATTATTCATGCCTGATGTACCAGCTGTTGCTCTTCTTTTTGGCTATTCCATGAAATTTGCTAGTGTTCCAATCGAACTGGCATGAATTTAAAAGTTTCTGTTCCCGGGGATGAGCAGTGGAGGGAAGACACTGCTTTCAACACCAAGCAGACGGTTCTCTGAGCTCTGGGTCGATGGCTGTGTTCAGGTGAGCCCTGAAAGGTACAGACAGGAGCCTTGTGTGTGTTCAGGATTTGTCCTTCCACCCCCAGTTAGGAAGAGGTGGTTTTGATTGGCCGAATTCAGTTTGAGTTTACTCTTTCTACTTCCTGACCAAACGACTGAACACGTTCAGAATTGACTTCTCCAGGATTTTACGCTGGTTCATCCTTGCTACAAATGTAATCGTGCAGAAACACAAAGGGTCAGTGGGAAGAATCTTGTATCTTCCGAAATATATCCCAGTGTTGGCAGGTGTGTCATGATGCACATGAGTGAAGCAGGAAATCATCAGGATTTCCTGCATCGAGAGTAGTGGGACCCTCCAGTGAGGGTCCCCAGACTTCCGCCCCTGCAACCTCTGAAGCTGCTGGCCATTCCCCACCCTGATGAGCTCTGCCCTTAAGAGATCCTTAAGGACCCTGATGATTCAGGGGAATAGGGATCAAACGGCCTTGTCCAGGAGCTGCCACAGCAAGTTGACTGCCTCGCTTCCCCACCATGAGCCTTAGTTTCCCAGTCTCTAAAATGGGGATGTTTAATTAGACAGCCTCTAAATTCTCTTCCATTTTTCTAAGACTCTGAGTGCCTCTGACTTCAGCCTCTCCACCCTTCTTTGGGTCCAATACACTTCTGACCAGACTGGAAGCTCCCCAAGGGAAGGGTCTGTGTTCTGGAGGGTTATTTGCAGGGGGAGGGGGGCTTTTTTTTTTTTTTTTTTTTTGGCTGCTGTATCCTAAGTGCCAAGAAATTTGCTACTCCAAGTGTGGTTCCAGGCCCAGTGTTTGTCTGCTGTGGGAGCTGGTTAGAAATGCAGGCTCTCAGGCCCCACCCCAGACCTACTGACTAAGAATCTGCATTTGAATAAGCTTCCCCCACCATTCAATGCACTTGCCTAGAATAGTCCCTGTTATGATAAATATTAGTTTTGTTTTGAATAAACTGTTTGTATGAGTGAAATTGCATCGCATTTACTTTGGTGAATAGCTTCCTCCTTACTGTCTGAGCAACACTGCCCACCTGTTCTGTGTAGGGTATAGAAGGCAAAGGAGGAAAAAAAACAAAAAACAGCAAATAGCTGTAGTGCCCAGAAAAAGTAAGAGAGGGAGGCTGTGGGTTTGAGGCAAGGCTTCTCCCCTTGGGCACTACTGACTTCCGTGCCAGATAGTTCTTTGCTGTGAGGGGCTGTCCTGTGCATTGCAGGGTGCTTAGCAGTATCCCTGGCCTTGATTTGTTAAATGGCAATAGTACACGCCAGTTATAACAACAGAATGCCCCCAGGCATTGCCAGATGTCCCCTGGGCACAAAATAATCACCTTGGTCCAAGACCCATTGGGTTAAGAGCATGGCTGGGAGGTGGAGGGTAGTAGGTATGTATATGAGGAGGGGTCTCAGTTTCCCAAGAGGGAAAATTAGGAAACAGAAGCATAGAATCTTATGAAGGTCTAGTCTAGGGGTGGGGAGATACCGACCACTCACGAAGTTATTCTGAGGGACACAGTGCTGTTGACAGTAGAATTAGAAGCCACGTCCTTAACTCAGAGGTGCTCTCCCCTCAGTTTCAATCTCCCTTTGCCTCCCAGTACCCATACTGGTTTTCTCTTCCATGTTTTACAGGCTGAAGCTTCCAACGTAGCCCGCACCCTCAGTGCTGATGTTCAGGGCCTGGCCAGCGGAGACCCCCAGTGAATGGGAGCTAGCAGTTCTATGATTCTAATTATGATTCAAAGTTCAGGATTCATTTATTTAAATCCTATTTCTTGAGGACCTCTCCTGTGCCAGGCACTAAACAGTTGGAGAGCGATGGTGAGCAGGATGGACACAGTCTCTCCCCTCCAGAAGCTTCCAGGCCAGATAGGAATGGAATAATATTCACGCAACTAAGCAGGATTTCTAACTGGGACGAGGGCTCCGAGGGCAAGTACACCACACACTCTGACAGCCAGAAGCAGCCAGTTCGCTGTGAAGTAAGGAGGCTTAAGCTCCAGCGCCTCGCTGGCCAGGCCCTTTCCAACACACTGGAGGGACCTTAATTATGTAGATCTTTCATTTCACACTCATAATTTTTATTCTTTTTCTGGAAAGGGGCCTTCAAGATTGTACAAAGTTTAGGTCCTATAACATATCAGGGATTCACCCTGATGATAGAATGCAGATGGGGGAAGAGAGGATAGATTTGAGACCTGAAAGATGAGTTCACAAGACTTGGGGATGAGGGGAGGCCAACTGACTTTTGGGCAGAATGAACAGTACGTACAAAGGCCCTGTGGCAGGAGAGGGCAAAATGAACATGATGAGCTAGATTCATCATTACCTCCTGAAGAAGGGGTTGCTTATGACGCTGTGCACCTGACACCAGGCATCTTTGCTTGCCACCATCTGTCTCCCTGTCCTGCCTTTCTGTAGGCTCAGGGCACCGGCCCAGCTGGCCTAGAGGAGATGCCTTCATCTCTCTGATTCATGTCTGTATCTTGGGGCTCCCACCAGGCAAAACATTTATTTCTTAGCCTTTACATACATTGCCCCTGAAATAAAACAATCCAACAAAACCTACTATATATATACACACATACACATACACTATATGTAAATTTCTGTACTCTCACTCTGTCTCATTGATTCATGCCACCTCCCTTTTTTAGTATCAGAAGAGAAAATGTGTATCACTGCTGTGCTCCTGATTTATTGCATTGACATTGACCTGCACACCTGATTTCATATTCTTCTCCATTCCGCAGGGCCTCCTCTGCATCTCGTTTGCCAGGGTGTTTTGTTTATTTTGCAAGAACAGATAAAACAGTGGTTTGGGCTCCTGGGTAAATAGAATTTCCAACGTTAAATAAAGGTTTTCCTATAATAGCACATGCTGTCCAAATGAGCAGAGCTCTGTATCCCAGCCTGAGGAGAGGATTTTTCATTTATAATACTGTCTGTGTCACTTGGGACAGAATGATGTGAAATCCCATTTTAAACAGCGGTCCAGATTTGCAAGGTACCTGTGGTAATTGGGTTAATACATGAATATGAGTTTCTTCTCCCCACCCGCCCGCTTTCTATGCTAACAGTGCCTTTGCTTTTTGCAAGGGTCTTCTTGCATCCATGGCGTTCCCTTTCAGTCATGAAGTTATTTTCTTGGACCAAAACTCAGGATTTTAGATACGTGTGTGTGACTATGAATCTATAATAATGCACCTAGGCACACACCTCAGAATATTTTAGAATTGTTCAAATAATCCCCAAAAGGTTTGTACATGACACTAGAAGAGACCCTAAAGTTCATCTGGCCCCACCTTTTCCAAATTATCAGAACACTAAAATCCCACCAAGTCATGGGAGTGTCACTATTACTAATAATAATTATGTCTTGTGGACAAGTCTTTCTCCTGTAGGAAACGCATAATGAGTGTTTCCATGCCTTGGCAGTCTTACTTTCTATACATGCCTCCTATGCAGCCTCTTTTCTCCATCCCTCCTGTCACCTCCCAATCCAGACTACGATCGTCTCTTATCTGGACCACTGTGATGGCCTCCCCAAGTCACTGCTGGCCCCTGAAATCCATTCTCCAAGTCAAAGTCAGAGCAGTCGTGTGCACAAATCTGGGCATATCCCTCCCTTGCCCAAGCTTCTTCCAAGGGATGCCATTAAGAAAATGGAAGACACAGACTTGAAGAACACATTTGCAAAATGTATTTCTAATAAACGACTTGTGTCCAGAAGATGTAAAGAACTCTAACAATTAAAATGAGAAGAATATGCTACAGCCATTATGGAAAACAGTATGGAGATTCCTTAAAAAACTAAAAATAGACTTACCCTGTAATCCAGCAATCCCACTCCTGGGCATATGTCTGGAGAAAACTAACTTGAAAAGACACATACACCCAATGTTCATAGCAGCACTATTTACAGTAGCCAAGACATGGGAGCAAACTAAATGTCCATCAGCAGATGACTGGGTAAAGAAGATGTGGTATATTTATACAGTGGAATACTACTCAGCCATAGGAAAGAATGAAATAACGCCATTTGCTGCAACATGGATGGACCTAGATATTATCACACTAAGTGAAAGCAAAAGAAAAACTTACGGTTACCAGGAAAGGGGAGTTGGGAGGGATAAAACGGGAGTGTGGGATTTGCAGATACACACTACTATATATAAAATAGATAAACAACAAAGACCTACTGTAAAGCACAGGGAACTATATTCAATAACTTGTAATAGCCTATAATGAAAAAGAATATGGAAAGGAAGATATATATATATATATATATTCAGTTATATATATATAACTGAATCACTATGCTGTACACCAGAAATTAACACATTATAAATCAACTATACTTCAATTTAAAATTTTTTAAATTAAATTAAAATAAAAGACAGAAAGAATAAAAACCCAGTTTAAAATAACCCAAAGATTGGACTAGACACGTGCACGGGAGGGTCAACACAGCAGCTCAGTGCTGCTCAATAGAAGGCTGGCCTTTGGCTGGCATCTGAGAAGTTGGCTTTTGGAATATTGCCTACATTGCTAACTGATAAGGCTGTTTTGTCTGCCTGGGGCACAGAATCCGGGTGTACCAGCTTGCCTAGACGGTTTGTACAAGCAGTGTGATTTATAGCAAACACCTGCTTTCCTTCTAGGAGTCTGGAATGTCAGTAATCATGGCTGGTTGTGCAGGCAGAGCGCCGACATCACCAGCCCACGATGAAAACCATGGAGCCTGAGTCTCAGGCAGGCTCCCCTGGGCAGAAACAAGGCACGGTGTTGCTCTGCTTCGCTGCTGGAGGAAGAAGCATGTTGTGTACGTCTTCCCCCCAGGAAGGAGAACTTTGGAAGCCTTCACCTGGGCTCCTCCGGGCTCCACCCCATGTGCCTTTTCCCCTGGCCAGCCCTGTTGTGCATCCTTTCACCATAATAACCCTTTGCCTCTGAGACTTGTGAGTGCTTCAAGCAAGTCATCAAATGTGGAATCCCAGAAACAAGACACCTCACCAAAGATGACGTAAGGATGACAAATAAGCACAGAAGAGATGCTCAGCCCCGTCTGTCTTTAGAGAGCTACAGTGAGCTACCAGCTGGAATGGTTAGAATCAACCCAGCAATCCCACTCCTAGGTATCCGCCCGAGAGAGACGAACTCGTTTATCCACTCAGACTTGGCTGTGAATGTTTATGGCAGCAGTATTCATTATAACCCAAAACTGGGAAAATTCAGATACCCATCAACTGGTAAATGGATAAACAAATGTGTTACATACGTCCATGTAAGGGAATACTATTCAGCAATTAAAAGGATGAACTAGTGATAGATACTGAAACAAAGTGGATGAACCTCAAAGACATGCCAAGTGAAAGGAGCCAGGCATATAGGTTGATGTGTTACATAATTCCATTAATATGAGATTTCCAGAAAAGGCAAAACTACAGAGGCAGAAGGCGGACCAGTGGTTGCCTGAGGGTAGGAGTGGGGATTGACTGCACATGGGCACGAGGGAATTTTGGGGGGTGACAGGAATGTTTTAAAACTAGATTGCTGTGACAGTTGCACAAGTATATAAATGTACTAAAGGTCATCAAACTACACACATAAAATAGGTAGATTTTGTGGTGTTTAAATTACACCTCAATAAAGGTGTCTTTAAAAAATCCTCCTGAGCTTCGTTACATGCTTTACCAGTGAGGATCCTGCTCTTCGCATCCTCCCCCTCAACTTTCCTCCTGCCCCACCCGCCCCAGGCCCTTGGCCCTTTCACTCTGCTCCAGCCTGGCTGACTTTTTGCAGTTTCTCACACCCACCCTTCCCTGATCATCAGTGCTTCTGCATATGTGGTTCCCTCTGCCTGCAAGCTGTCTCCCTTCTCCCCTCCTTTGGGTTAATTCCCATTTCTTCTTCAGTTCTCCGCCTCAAGTCGCTTCCTCCAGGAAGTCCTCTCTGAATCCCAACTAAGTTAGACTTGCCCCCTGTACTCCTAGCTCCTTGCTCTCCTCTTTTGTAAAAGAGTTTCATCACTCTTGAAATGACTCATTTGGCAGTAACTCCAAGTTCCCTGAAAGCAAGAATTTGTTCATTGTTCATTTTCCCCAGCACAACTCCTGGCTCACAATGGGAGCTTAATAAATATTTCATAAAATAGTATCTGAATAAGCATCTTAATAGCTCTGAGAAGCCCATGATAAACACACCTGTTTAACTTTGTATAAATCAGTGTTTTTGAAGCACATGTGCACTCGGAATCCTTTTATACACACACACACTTAATAATATGAGGAACACGAACTCAAAGGAGCCATTTACAAAGCTCTTATCTAAAAAGTTTCTTTCCCAGATTTTTACTTCAGTAAACACCCTTATACATAAACCCATACAAGCCAGTGCTTTTGTGGGATAGATTCCCAGCAGTGGTACTGCTGGGTCAAATGGTATGTGTCCTTTTTATTCTAATCGATGTTACCAGATTGATTTTTTTTTTAAGTAAATTGAATTTTTTGAAAAAAGACAATCTCATAGAGCGGCTTAAATTTTCATTTCCTTACTCCTTTGCAGGGAGGCACCTTCATTTATCTTTCATACAAGCCAAAGCAGTATCTCTCTCTTCATTTCAGTAGGTAATCTGTGAGGAAGAATTTCAGGAGCTCCGTCTCCACAGAGAGACCCAGCAGTCAGTAGGTAAACGTTATTCCCGGATTGCTGGGTGCCTTCGTCAAGGATTCTTTTTTCTTTTTGTACACAGGAACTCCTCGAAGTCACCTAAATAACATGTAAACAAGGTTCTCGAGAAACTAGAGAGAAAGAGGAAATTGACATTCCCCCACCTCCCCCCCCCGCCCCCTCCCCATCCCGCTCCTCCTCCTCTTCCTCTAATGCTTCCTCCCTCGCTGCCCCCTCCCCGGACTGGCTTCTAGGAGCCTCACCTGCTGCTCATCACCCAGCAGCCGCACACCTGCGTCCACGTGACCCCCCCCCACCCTAAACCCTGCCTCAGTGTCACAAATCTAGAATTTCAGAGACTCACTGGCCCGGGATGGACTTGTCCACCTAGTCCACGTGGCGGTGATTTTTCTGCAAGGGCAGAGGGTGGTCAGGGAGGAAAGGGATGGACACTTCCAACACCCAGGTAAGCGCCCACAAAATCCCAAAGTGACCCGGCCGTTTGGGTACGCCCCTCCTGCTCCTGCTCTGCTGAGGCCGTGCCACAGGAAGGGATGCTGGTGGGAGACACATGCTCCTGGAGGGAGAAAGGGAAGGAAGGGTGGGATGGCAGCCAGGTGTCAATCACTCCTTCTTCACTCCCCCCCTCCACTGTGGGCGGATGGGCCGGGGTCAAGGGCAGGCTGGGCAGAAGCTAGATGGAGTCCACTCCACCCCGACCCCTACCCCTGCCCCAGGCCCACAGGCATGGGCTTGAGTCCTGTGGGTCTGGGAGAGCCTGGCTTCCCTGGGGAAGGCAGAGTAAGTGAGCTGCAGCTGGACTTGTGAGTCCCTTAGCGGGATCCTGCAGAGGACGCAGGTCTTCCTTCCCGAGGAGAGGCTGCATCAAGCTCGGGACATGGCGTGTCGAGCCAGGTGCAGGTCTTAGTCCCCTGCAGCAGCCCAGGGCATTGTCTGGACCCTCACAACACCCCTGGGAGCCCTAACTTGGCCAAAACCCAACTGGCTTCTTGGCAGAAGCACGGCAAGTTTGTGCAAACGGATGTTTGTGAAGTGAGGGTGGATTTCCCTGGCATCTCAAGATGTCATGTTGTCCAGAGACCTTCCTAACCTCTGCCACGACCTCCCTCCCACCAAGCCGGGGAGCGCCTCTGCTTTATAACCCTACGGCCCCTGCAAGCCCCACTGTCACAGCCCCAGCCGCCCTGGTTGCCCCCGTTTCCATGGCTGTCTCCCCACCCTGACTGCACCCTGAGCCTGCTACCGAGTCCAAGCTCATACTGCTCACAGCACAACAGGCCAGTAAATCAAGAGACAAGGTGTTGGGGTAAGGAAGGGTGACTTTATTTGGAAAGCTATCAGACCGAGAAGATGGTGGACTAGTGCCCCAAAGAACCATCCTCCCTGAGTTAGAATTCAAGCTTCTTTTACACTAGAAGAGGCAGGGGTTAAAGTCCTGGTTGGGGGATGTGTTCATTGCTTCCTTCCTGCAGCCATTCACAAGTAAGCCTGGTCAGGAAGTTTCCTGTGAACTAAACAAAGGTATTTTAGCTTAATGCTCATCACCTGGGAGGCAGGGTTCCCAGAGATGGGCCGTTATGTATAGTTTTAACTTACAGGCAACATCCCTTTAGTGATTAACTTGTAGCAAAAGCAATAGAACACAAAGGTTAAAGTAAAAGAAACAGATCCAATATGGGGTCAGATCTGTTCCTCCCTAGTGCAAGAGGACAAGGCTCAGGGTCTCACAGTGCTGGGGCCACGTGCCCCACAGATGGACATCCAGATGACCTGGTGAAGGCCTGGCGCACACTGCCCCTTCCTAACGGCACCTTGAATTCCTTTTAAGGATTTTCCTCACTGGCTTCAGTCTGGCCAGGCATATCCAGGGGCTCACTCCCCAGAATTTAAATCCGGAACACAGCTACCACTAAAAACGGCTGGGGCTGGTCTGTCCTGGTGGTCTGGTCCTAACCAGTTCCCCACACAGGGTCCCATTTGTCTTTCCTGTCTCCTGTCCCAAGATTCTTCGTAATCCTTCCAGTAAGTTTCCTTATTTCCTAAATTCTCCATAATTTGTTTCTGTTGCTTGTAGCTAAGGGAAGAGTGGGGGAGAGGAGGAGGAGGAGGAAGGAAGGAAGGAGGCAGGGAAAAAAGGAAAACTAACTCAAACACACAGTGAGTGAACGAGTGAGACCAGAGCACAGTCCAGCTGGAAAGCCTGGCAGCAGTGGACTGGGTGATGGTGGCAGTGATGAGCAATAGTGTCTTCCTGGAAGAGCCAGGCCAAGCCCATTCATGTCCATGTTAACACTGGGCCAGCCATGGACATGATTTCAAATCTTAGCACTTACACATGCTCACAGGGTCCTCCCATGGTGCTGATGACTAACACTACCAAGCTCCTGCTAGTAGAGGCAGGAAAGCCAAGGCCCTGCCCCCAGGTTGCTCCCAGGCTCTTGGGAGAGCCCAGTATCCAGTGCACACCCAGCATCCTCCAGTGCTGAGCCAGGGTGCAGGGAAGGGGCCAGGACAACAAAGCAGTAAAGAGGCCAGAAGTCGGGTCTTCAAAATACAGGGAGCACAAGAATCCTCTGCAGAGCCTGGTCAAAGTGCCCTTTTCTGGCCTCACCCAGACTGTGAGTCAGTAAGCTGGAGTGAGCTGGGGATCCAAGTTGTCACAAAACCCCAGGACAGAGACAAGTGGTCTCTCTTTGGGATATACTATCTGAGAGTCGGGAAAAGGAAGAAGAAATGCAGAAGGGTGTGTCCTCTGTAGAGCTTTTAGAAGATGCAGAGCATCTGCCCTTCACCCCTTCCAAGGCCATTCTTCCTAAAATTTCTTTATATGGAGCTGCTGTCCCTCTGGTATCAAGAACCGTCAGCATCCTCTCAGCACCTCACAGGAAAAGACCCAGCTCCTCAGTCAGCATTTGAGCCCCCAAGCCCAGTCACTCCATTTTGCTCCTGCCTGTCTTCTGATGGCTCATCCACGAACCCTCGCCTCTGACAGCTTCAAATCCTGTCTGCCTCTATTAACAGCCACAGGTTTCCCACTTCTGAACTTTCGTGTGGGCCATTTCTCTAACCTGGGACACCCAGCCCGCCTCTCTAAGCCTCTCTGCACATCACTCACTCCTCAGGATCCTCTCAAGCTCCACCTCCTAGAACACCCTCCCTCCTGATCTGGTCCCCGGGGACCTCCCCTCCTCCAAGCTCTTGTTGGGACTGCTTTGTATTAGGTGACTGAGGCTGACAAGGGATTTTCTGTCCCTCTGAATCAGAGAAGGGTCAGAGTGTCAATAAGGAGAAATTCATTCAAACTGCCTGACCTGGAAAGACTGGAATGGACTGGGGGTGGTCAGGGTAGGCAGATTTCCAGACCAACTCTGAGTTGGACTGTGAGGGTCCCCTCCCCTCACCCCGCATGGATTCTCAGTGCACACAGGGCAAGTCAGCCCAATCCCAAGCCCAAAGTTGACCAGCTGTACTCCTGTTTCATTGCCCCTTTCCTCCCGGAACCTCCTTCCTTGCTCTGTCTTCTCTGCCGCAAGCTGCATGGTGCCCCCCTGACCTTGGATCCAACATGGTTGCCCGGTCATCCAGAGACCCAAACACCCTGGTTTCCTCAGTTCCTCAGGTGGACCCCAGATCAACAGAAAGAACTCACTGGAAGATGTGAGCTCAACAAAGATCGAAACCCACCTCACACCTCCAAGGAGGCAGCACAGAGAAATCCCTCCAGAGCAGTAACCACAGAAAAGGACACCTCCTTTGGGATTACACAGAACTGAGTTAGAACCATGCTATTTTTTGACTTAAAACTGTGTAGACTTGAGCCTTAATCTCTCCAACTTGGTTGTTTATATCTATAAAAGAGTGATGGGAGAATACCTACCCATCATGAGGCTCAATGATTAAATCAGATCATGGTCACAACACGTGTCACAGGAGCCCTCACACAAGGGCTGGGTTCATCGTCACCATCATCTTCATCAGGCTTTGTGGAAGGGAAGATTTCAAGCTGCTCCTTGATGCTTCTCACACCCTGTTGTCATGCAACCATCTCTCGTCTGGGGCTGCTCTACATCCGCTCAACGTCTGCTAAGGAAAGTAAAGGCAAACGCCTTGGCCAGGGCCCCAGAAGTCCAAATGCAGAGACAGTTCCTCCAAGCAGAGGCAAGCAAGAGTTTGAATATGCTACTCCCTTGATTCTTTGCATCAATGAGCCTTTAATGCGAAACAAATCAGTCTACATCTCAGTGGCTTAAAACGAGAACCATTTCTTATTTCTCATGAGTCTAGCAGTTAGCCAGGTGCTTCTGGGCCACGATCAATTGATCTTGGCTGGTCTCACTCACATGTTTGGTTCCAAAAGGTGTCTGGAGGCCTCGCCCAGACCTACTACAACATCCCTTCTGCCACAAAATCTATTGATCAGAACAAGTCATGAGGCCACCCCAGATTCAAGGGGTGGGGAATCACCCCCCTCTCTCCATAAGTGGAGCAACAAAGTATTGTGCATTGTAGCCACTTTTGCAGCTCCCCACAGGCCTCCAGCTTTTCTCTGCATCCTTTATAGTTCCTAGTTACGCCCTGAAGTGAGAAACTCTGTGTTAAAATAAAAATGGATGGATGGTTGGAAGGATGGACAGGAGGATGGCTGGGTGGGTAGGCAGTGCTGGCTAGGAGTGAGTGGGCAGGGAGACGGGCCAGTGGGCGGTGTGCTGGAGCGTGGGTACAAGGAGGAAGTTTAGATGGTGGAGGATTTGTGGATGGTGGGCAGATGACTTCCACATCCTGCTCTCATCCCTAGAGCCCAGGGGCGTGGCGACACAGGAACAAGACTTGCCATTGTGCACCCCGGTGATCCTCTGGAAGGCGGATGAGTCATTCCCTGCCCACGGCATCCACCGTATGCCCTGTTCCTCCTGGGCTGGCTGGCCTGCACAGAGGCTCATACCCAGGGCCCATTAGCATGACTGCATGTCTCTGCCATCCTCCTCTCCTTCCTGGTGACACTCTTGTACTGTACTTTTCAGTGGCTCCCCATTTCCTACAGGATAGAGGCCAAGTATCTTGCTAGGGTGTCTAAAGCTCCCCATGGCCTGGCCCCCCTTGTCTCTCCAACATTTCCTTCCACTGTGTCAAGCCATGCCATCCCTCCCACCCGCTCTGCTCCCCCTTAGCCATGCTGCAGCCACACGTCTCCCTGGAAATGCCAGGTTTTCCTACACCTCCCTGATTTTGCATGTGCTCTTCCCTCTCGGGAGTGCCCTCTCCACCCTCAGTCAGGCAAATGCCTACTTGTCCTCCAAGACTTAGTCCCTGAGCTCAACCACCATCTTGTCCTTGAAGCATCTTGTACAAGCCTCTACTTGTTACATTTATCCTTCACTAGCCTTAAGGTCCTTGGGGTTGTGTCCGTGGAAACGTGGCAGTATCTTCAGCATCCAGCCCAGTTCCAGGCACCCACAAGGCGCCCAGTGAGTGTTTGCTGAAAGCATCCATCACTGGCAGCTTTGACATGTCCCCCTGTTCCCTCAGCGAGTGTCCACTGTGTGTCCAGCTCACCACCAGGTGCTGTGAGACACAGGCACTGACCACAAAGCGCTGACAGCCTCGCTGAGCTGAAGCAGGCAGGCTCACATCTTTGCATGCAATTTCCTGGAAATGAAAGCTCTGCCCGCCTGAGGCAGTGTGAACAAACGCACCAGGACTGGGAGGGCTCAGGGCGCTGGGGACTCAGGGGGAGACCACAGTGAGACCGGAACGTGGGGGCTTTGATGGACGAAGAGGAGGAAAAGAAGGGTGTCCGGGCCAGGGATCTACAGGAGGGGGACTTGGCTGTGAGGACACAGAAGACAGAGCACAAGAGGGTGAGCTGAGGGGAAACTGGTATAGAGTTGAGAAAAGACGTTAAGGACACACAGTCAGAGGCCTCAAATGACAAAGAAGAGATGGAACCTAAAATTTATTGAGGATGTGTGGGCCACACGCTTCAAAACTACGCTATGAGTTGATGGCTCAGAGACATTCAGCTACTTACCCACGATCACACAGCTAGGAAACAGGAGGCCTGGGATTCAAAACCAGCTCTTCATTCTACTGGGCTCTATCAATCCAGAGACAGTTGGCAGTTGGAGCAGGAAGGAAGGTCACAGATGAGCAGGGTATTTACTATGAAGCTTGCAATAATGCTATTTGGAGTGTGTTCTCTGTCCCTGAATCAATGAGCTCCTGGACTATTTCTTCAGTTGTTGGAAACACAAACCCACTAAAAACTGTCCACCTCCACTGCTTCTAAAGAGACAGGACAGAGACTTTGGCCTGGAGGCTAGCCCTGAGCTGAACCGGTGATCCTGGCACCCCCAGACCCCTGCCAGCCTCCCCTCCTAAGCCTTCCCCCTTGTCCAGGTCAGGACAGCCCAGACCCACATTCACTCTCTGGATGTCCCTCAGAGTCCTTGGTCATGTGCTTCCCAAAAATCAATGTATGTCTACCCAGCTGCCTCCTTTTCATCTCTTCATTGTAGAATTTGGCCCCAAGAATGCAAAAAAACATTGGTCTGGCAAGATTTGTTCTTTTTAAACCTGGCCAGAGCCTCACAAAAGTACATTAACCTTTAACTGTTTATAGATTTTTTTCTGCCTAGAATATATGCCCTGTGCTTGCATGTCACATGGGGATTCCAGTCCTGCTCCCATATTGATAACGGCGGGGGAGACTTACATCCTCTCTAGGGTTTTCTTCTGCCGGCTTATTTATCAGAGCCAGCCTGCCAAGAGCCCCAGAGATCTCTGCTTCACTCAGGAGATAATAGGGGGTTTAGACCCTGGGTTTTGGGTCACGCAGGGCCAGACGCAAATTCAGTCCCATGTGACCTCGAGCAAGTCCCAAGCCTCTCTGAGCCTTATTGTCTTCTGAAAATGAAGACTCGAGGGAGGCATATCTTACCAGGGCAGTATCATCAGCACAAAACCCATATATGGTCATAACAATTACTTCTGAAAAGTCCTTGACTCTGCAAGGACTCCCGCCTCCTCACCCCCATCCCTCACCTTTTCCCAGTCTCCCCTTTTCTTCCAAGAGGATAGCTGCCTGCGCTTGCCCTGACCACTAACTCAGCCTTTCTGGCCACCTCCAACCCTCCCTTCCACTCCGATGAGCACCGCAAGAAGGCCTAGGATAAAATACACAAAACCACCGTCCTCCCTAAAAGGCAGGGGTGGGGGGAGTTGTGAATATGTATAATGCATTTTTTTTTTTCAAATTTATTACTGGCCAAAAAGATATGAGTCTCATCAAGGTGAAAAGACAAAATGTATAAATCTTGTGTTAAATGTCAGTGCCTGAAGGCCAAGTACACCAAGTACTTGAGAAAGACTACTCCAAGAGAAAGACAAGTGATTTAAAAAATGTTTAAATAAATTGGCCACTTCGACCCAGCCACTGGCCTAATGGGCTTACTGAAACCAGAGCAAGAACCACGGGGGTTAAGAATCTGCCTACATCTGTCTTCTGTCTAAAACTTGCCAAAGGCTGCTCCTCATTGGCCAGCTTCTCAGATAAAGTGCCTTACCTCCCACTTTAGTCCTTTTGTGGGCATGTCCCAGGGGAGGGATGTCAGATAAATTTCCATCTTTTGGTTACTCTAATACAACCTAATTGCTAATGACATCTCACTGAAAATTTCCTTTAGTAATTGCTTCTGACCAAAACCCATTCCCACATCACTGTCATGACATGGCAAGACATGGAATCAGGACATCTCCAGTCCTTCTATCCACAGTATCTTCCATCGGATGAAATGGCCACTTAAGACCAAAAGCAGACTGAAACTCTAATAAGACTGACTTCTTCATTCCCACCACTAGGAATCTATCCCAAAGATACACTCACAAAAATATAAAAAGACTTCACCTGCTTATTGCTACACCATTTATTATAGCAAAAGCCTGGAAACAACCCACATGTCCATCAGTAGGGGATGGATTCAATAAACACGTCCACACAGTGGAGCCCTCTGCCACTGTCAAAGGGGAGGAGGAAGGTCTGCCTGTGTTGCTGTGAGTGATCTCTAGGATATTGCATTAAATTTTTTCAAAAGTATTTGGTATGCTACCATTTATCTAAGAAAGGGAAGGTACTGTAACCGAGCAGGACCCTGTGAGGTCTTCCCAGGACAGGTCCCTCCCCTCCATGTCCTCTGCCTGCCTCTTGTTTGTAGAAAAGCTACAGTCTCCCAGGCTTCCCCTGAGTCACAAAAACCTGGCTCAAGAATTTATGATTCTTGTCAAGAATCAAGCAATCAACCAATCAGAATTCTGCACAAGCTGATTACATACTCTGGGACACGCCTCCCTCACCTCACCTTTGAAAATACTTCCCTGAAACCCATTGAGGAGTTTGGATTTTCTGAGCATTTCAATTTTTTGGGCAACTGCCCTGGATTCCTTGTCTGGTCTGGGGCCTTAAAATAAACCCAGTGTCAATCACGCAGACAAGCAGACCCAAGTTTTGTTTTGTAAGAATATGACTATATAATATATATGTATATATTTATATTTTTTTAATGAAAGGATAAACCATAAAATAAAAGAGATATATCAGCCAATGGCAATGTTTGAAATTTGTTTGGATCTGGATTCAAACAAACAAAAAAAATTTTGAGGTAAGTGAGCATTTTCTGGACATTTGATGATATTCAGGAATTAATATTATTGGGTTTTAGTTGTGATAATGGTGTTGTGGTTTTTTGTTTTTTTTTTAATGACTATCTTTTAGAACTACTTCTTGAAATGTTTCCCAATGAAATGATAAGATGTCTGGTATTTGTCTCAAAATAATTTTGGAAATACAGGGTGAGTGGGGACAGAGATAAAACCAGATTGGCTGTGGGTTAATAATTGTTGAAGCCGATGATGAATCCATGGGAGGTCAGTATACAATTCTCTTTATGTTTATGGAGGTTTAAAATTGTCCATAACAAAATAGTAAAGAAAGCAAAAAGAGAAAGGCAGAAAAAGAAAGACTTCCATGCAGTGTATATCAAAATTTGTAGACATGATTGTCATGTCATGAAAGACAGCTGATCCACTCTGCAGAACCATTTTCTAGACAGAACTAAATCCCCAGGCCACTACCTCACCCCAAAGAGGGTTTAAGATTCTGGGGCTTGTAGACCTGGTGTTTCATTTGCATATTTGCATGTTCATAAATATATCCAAGAAGGGCTTCCTGGGTAGACCTCGGTGCCCCTCATCCCCTGTGGCCTCTAGATAAGCCCTCTCACTCCCAAGCATGGTAGGCACGGGGAGGCAGCTTTGCTGGGCTACCCTCATCTTTTCTGACATTAACCGCACAGATGGCAGGGCGACAGGTCGGTAATTGGAGCTGGGTCATTCTCCACAACATAATTCCAGAGACTTATTTGAACACAGAAAAAGAGATTTCACAAGTCTCCAAAATAAAACTAGCCCTTGAGAAGAGAAGTGGGGATGAGGAAGATTTGTTTTATCAGCATGAGGCCACCTGTCCCCTGCTAGGAGACTCTAGTCTCTGGGTGCAGGGGACCCAGCAAAGAGGACGGGCACGAGGCTGGAAGGCACGGTCCCGTTCCTCCTCCTTGTGAGGGGCATCTTTTTGGGAGGGACGGAGCCTCAGGGTCTGTCCCAAGGATCTCTGCTCCAACCCCACTGCCCTTGGGAAGCTCTGCTTCCCCAACAGCTGGCAACACGGGGCAAGCTGCTTGACCACTCAATGATATAGGGACAGTACTGCCCACCTCACCAGGCAATTGTAAGAGTGGCCTCAAGTGGGGTGAGTTTGCTCTCCACCTCCCATCTGGGGCATTTGGCAATGTCTGGAGACATCTTTGTGGGAGGTGCCAACTGGGATCCAGGATGTAGAAGCCAGGGATGCTGCTAGACATCCTACAATACATAGGACGGCCCCCCTCCCCCCACAAAGAATTACGTGGTTCAATGTGGCAACAGTGCCAAGGTTGAGAAACCCTAGTGTAGAGCTGGGCGGGTAAGAGAGGCTGAAATCCAAGCCACTCCCTGGGATGAAGCTATCCCTACCCTGAAGAAGAGACATTTTATCCTAACTCAGCCAGAGGCAGTGTGAGCCCTGAGGAGGGAGGAGGTGGGGATATTGGAGCCACGGTAGTGCTGGAGGTGGAAGAGAACGTGCCTGCTGTCACCTAGGCTGTGAGTTAAGCAAAAAGCAATTTAAAAGAGATATTTAGTCTTTCACAGAGGGTCAAAAAGTCAACCCACATGATTATGTCATCTCCTTGCTGGCAAAGACAGAGGTTTTAAAGCACTATGACATACCCTCCAGGTGGGAAATGAGATGCATTCAACGATCTTCACTGCCGTACTGCTTCTAATAGTAAAGAATTGGAACGACATAAATGTCCATCAGTGGGGTACAAGCTGGGTAAACAATGGGACTTCTCACAAAGGAACGAGGATATTTCCTCTGTACAGATATGGAAAGGTCTCTGGAATATACTGAGTGGGAAAAGCGAAGTGCGGAACACTGGAGTACTGTGCTGCTGCCAGGGGAAAGGGGAGGGGAAATCAACGGTGTATTGGTAATTGCTTACATTTGCATACAGCAGTGGATCTGAAACTTCACTGGGCATCAGAACCACCCAGAGGGCCTTTTTAGCCATACTTACTTCAAGCAACATCAACCTTGCTTTCCTTCCGGGAAGGGACCTGGAGAGCGCCCCACTTTTCTTTCTCGGAGTGGAACTGCCCAGCTTTCCGGATTCTGGACCCCCACATGCCAGGCCACCAGCGCAGGGTTTAAGACAAAGGCCTATAAGTCCCTAATTACTCCAGCAAACCCAGGAGTCTTTCCCAACCCTCAAGTGGCCGCTGAATGTGAGTTCAAGCCATTTGAAGGAATCTCGCAGGAACCGAAGAGTTGGAACCGATAAAGCAAACCGCACCCCAACCCCCCATCTCATCTTCCTTCGTAGGGGAGCAAACTGAAAGTCTGAACCAGGCGGTGTCGGGCCCGGGACAACCTGGCCCTTCGACATCCCCGCCCCCACCCCCGCCCCGCTGAGTGGGGAGGAGCGATGGCTACAATGGATCCTCCTGCCGGCTTTGTGAGCGCCTGGAATCCAGCTGTCGCCGCCCCCCAGCCCCCTGCCCCCGAAGGGCGCACAGTTCCGGGCCGCCCACCACCCGGATCGCACCGCCAGCCCAGAGCTGCTCCCGCCCGTTCGGTCCCCCGTCCGGCCCCTGCCGTCCCCCGAAATGCCGGTCGACTTCACCGGGTACTGGAAGATGCTGGCTAACGAGAATTTCGAGGAGTACCTGCGCGCGCTGGGTAAGCGCTGCCGGCCGGCGCACTGGGCCCCGGGCGCCCGGCCGGGCTGCTGGGGGTGGGGTCCCGGCGCCCTCGCGGGCTTGCCGCCCGCCCACCTCCGCCGGGAAAGGGCAGCCACGGCCACCGCTCCAGGGGACCAGCGGGCTGCGAACTGGAGGACGGGAGCTGTTAGGGTTCACTGGTGGCCAGTGTCTGATAGTTGGCTTTCGATGTGGATAATTCATTAGGAAAGCTGGGCATGGTTTGCTTTTTGTTTTGAAAGAGTTAGCACATGGGCAGAAAACTTTGTTGTTAAAAAAAAAAAGGAGGGAGAGAAAGAAAAGGAAAGAAAGAAAAAGAAAAAAGGCACAGACCAGCTGCACGCAGAGACCGCGCTACGTGAACAGGGAACCTCAGTGGTCTTGAGGGGGCGGGGATCGGGTTCCTGGAGCTCCCTTATCTTTACAACGGTCCTCTGACTTTTCTGGCAACTCTCCGTCCCTCTCTGTCCTGGCACTCCCTGCAGATGTCAATGTGGCCTTGCGCAAAATCGCCAACTTGCTGAAGCCAGACAAAGAGATTGTGCAGGACGGCGACCACATGATTATCCGCACGCTGAGCACTTTCAGGAACTACATCATGGACTTCGAGGTTGGGAAGGAGTTCGAGGAGGATTTGACGGGCATAGACGACCGCAAGTGCATGGTGAGGGTTTGCGTACACGTGGGCATCTCCTGCCCAGGGTTCCTGACCAAAGGCGGGGCTAGTTCATCTGAGAGGGAAACAGGGCCCTGGTGTTCTCAGGGATGGAAGGTCTTCACATTCCCAGCCCGCAATGTAGGCAGCACCTGACTCATCAGGCATCCAAACTGGATGGGAAGTTATGAAAGCTGTGGTTTGTTGAGTCTCTGCTGCCTCCCGGCACTGAGCCTGGTGCTTTATACACTAGACATCATCTGAGCCTAACAACAACCTCGAGAGGACTCCCATTTTACAGACTCAAAGAGATAAAGCAACTGCCCAGAGTAGCACAGCTCCGGAAGGTCTGGGCTGGAATTCCAGGCAAATGTGTTGACTGTTCTCTGGCTGTACTGTAGGCTGGGGGGAGGGAGGAGAGAAGCGGGAAAAGCAAGAAGAAACGCAGGGAGCCCTTTTGAAGTGTAAACTTCCTACATGACCTAGCATGAAGCCACTCCAGGAAGCAAGGGCCACTGCCAGTGATCTCTGCCTTCTGACCTGCCCCTCCCCATCCTCAAACTGGGGTTTGGCTCCTGGCCATCCCCTTCCCCATCCTATCCTCCACTGCCCCCTGGGCTTCCCTTGAACATTGCAGCCAACACCTACGCTGTAGGTCAGTGCCACTGCAGCCCAGGCCAGAGGAAGCTGCAATGGGGAAGGGGAGTGAGCCGGCTGCTCCCAAGGCGGGAAGCTGGTGGCCCGGAGACCCCAATTAGAGCTGCCACTGTAGCTTCCAGCCTCCGGAAGTTCAGCCCCAGGCCTCTAGCAACATTCTCGGGTCGCCGGCAGGTCAGGGTGCTCCCGGTCTCCCTTTCACAGTCTTGGGTCCAGAGCTAGCTCAGGCCCACCCCCAGGGAGCCAGCCTGCTTACTGATGAAGTTCTCCCCCCGCCTCTCCCCCTCCCACCATTGACTGAGGGTCTGCTCCATGCCCCGCACTGTGCCAGCTATTCTCCAGCTCATCCCAGTGAGGGAAGGATTAGTAAGCTGATATTTTGCAATGATTGAGGCTCCCAGAGGCTAAGAGACTTGCCAGAGACCAGACTTTGAGGCCCACACTCCTGCTCTGGGCCAGATTCCTCTGGTAGCCTTTGCAGAAACCAGATGGCTGGGGTTTGTTAGGACTGTGGTTGAAGGAGTGCCCGTGTCTGGGAGTAAGGAACCCGAGGCCTGGGTGACTCACTCCCCACCCCGCCCTCTGCCCCTCATCACCTCCTTGTTGATCCATCTGATAGAGACCAGGAGTTATTGTCTGAGTCTGCCGGTGAAATGATGGTGGAAGAGGAGTAGCCAGCAGGGGGGATCCTGGGAGAGGCCATGAATGAGAGAAAACACTGTTACACAAAAATGTCAGGTTGTGCCTTTAAAAGCCGAGGCCTCAATCCTCTGAGAGGCTCATGGTGGGAAAGGAGCCCTTCAGATAGGGTCTGCCTTAGTGAGGAGGGTCCCTGCCTGTGGGACTACGGCCCAAGGTCTGGTCCCAGGCTCGCTGCCTGGAACTGCATTGTAAGAACAGTCCTTGTCCTCCCACTCTTGAGGCACTTACAGGGCACAGCAAACATCTCTGTTTACTTTGGGTCACTGCAACCTCTGGAATGTTCTGGCTTGTACTTACTTGGCTAATTATCTTTGCTCTTTCATTCTGTCGCTCATCCACTAATACGGGAAACACTGATCATGTAGTAACACTAGCCAATGCAGGTAGACCTTAGACATTTTGCAGGTTCGGCCTCAGACCACTGCAATAGAACGAACATCACAAGAAAGCAAGGCACACGAAGTTTTCTGTTTCCCAGTGCTCATCAAACTTATGTTTACACTATATTATGGTCTGTTAAGTATGCAACAGCATTATGTATGAAAACCAGCAGATATCCTTGAATTAAAAACTACTTTAGAGGTGGGAGGGTACAGCTCGGTGGTACAGCGAGTGCTTAGCATGCACAAGGTCCTGGGTTCAATCCCCAGGACCGCCATTAAAGAAAAAGAAAAAGAAAAAAAGAAGAGATAATAATAATTTAAAAAACTAAAAGAGCAAAAAAATGCTAACCAACATCTGAGCCTTTGGCGAGTCGTAATCTTTTTGCAGTAGGACCCTCAAAGTTCACTGATCACAGATCGCCATAACAAATATAATGATAATGAAAAAGCTTGAAATACTGCAAGAATTACCAAACTGTGACACAAAGGCCCGAAGTGAGCACATGCTGTTGGAAAAATGGCTCCAATAAACTTGCTTAAGCAAGGTGGCCACAAACCTTCAATTTGTAAAAAACACAATACCCGCAAAGCACAGTAAAGCCAGGTCTGCCTGCACCTCGCTTACTATGCACAGACTGTTCACATTTTAACTCACTGAATCTTCACAACACTCCTTTTTAACCCCATTTTACAGATAAGAAAACTCAAGCAGGATTTCTTGTTATGTGACCTTGAGGGGTTAAGGAAGTGGCAGGGGAGGGTTTGAATGTGGTCTGTCTGCTCCGGAGTCCCAGCTGTTAACCACTGCACCGTGCCTACCGCATTAGGACAGTGGTAGGTGAACAGATGGGGGAACCCAGCAGCTGGGCGAGCTAGATGACATTGGACGAGAACTCATGGCCACCCTGGCTGCCCTAGGACTCCCAGCAGCCCCTCCCAAGCGGACAGCACGCACTCACCTGGCTGTTGCTTTGGGAGGGTGGTGGGGAATGGACGACCCCTCTGCTCCGGCCTTTCCTTGGCCCCTGAGCTGTGGAGAAGCCTCGTCAGCTGCCCAGCTGGATGGGGGACTACAGGGAAGAGTATGGCTGGGCGGGGGTAGGATAACAGAACAATAGCAACAGTCCAGTCTGGTGCTTGTCAGTGGAGGGGAGCTGCCTGCAAGAGGCCACACTGGCCGGGGTCTCTAGGGCCCCCGGCGGTCCTGGGCAAGGTCGTTGCCAAAGATAAGGCACCACCACCCCTTCTACTCCTCGCGCTCTGCACACACCAGCCAGGGGCAGCGGCCAGAGGAGGCCAGTTCTCAGCATCAGGTTGGCCTCATTCTAACACGTTCTTCCCAGCATATTACAAGGATCTCATTTTTCATCTGTTCTGTTCATTTCTTTCTTGGTCATACAAGCATTTTATGGTGCTTACTCTGTCTTTGCAGCCCTTGTGTTACTGAGATGAATCACACAATATTCCTGCCCTTGTGGAATTCAGGGCAGTGGGGACGGCAAAACAGAGCAGCCAATGATACTGGGATGGTGTGCTGGTGGGGGATGGACAGGCAGAGAAGGAGCCCTCCTACATCTGGGCGGTCAGGGAAGGTTTCCACCGGAAGTAAAGTCTCAGCCGTGGCCTCAGGGATGGGCAGGAAGTAGCCAGGCAAACAGAAAGGGGACGAGAGGATGGCCAAGGCCAAGAGAAGAGCACTTGGTGATGCTATTTCCAACCTGTCCCACAACCTGAGTCCCCCTGGGCTCAGCCTGGAGACACAGAGGCAGCAAGGCCTCCTGGAGCACTCAGGCCAGTGGAGGAGACAGACCCATCTTATAACTCAGTGTAGTGATGGAAGCACAGCTGGGAGAACAGGGCTGGGGGAGAGGGGGCAGGGGAGGTGCCCAGGAAGAGAAGACAACTGAGGGGGTCCTAGAAGGACCAGTGAGAATTAGGGCAGATGAGGAGAGGAACAAGCATTCCAGGAGAGGGAACCACGTGCACAAAGGCCCGGAGGTCAGAAAAGGCCCAGATGGGGAGGGGTTCCAGAGGTGAGAATAGGGCAGTCTGCAAGACTTTATGGGGTGGAGTGCAGGGTGTGGCTGGGGAAGAGAGGAGCCCTGAGCAACCAGCGGGGAGCCTAGATGTCACCCCACGGGCCCCAGGGAGCCTTCCAGGAGAGGCATGGTCAGGCTGACATCCTCCCCAAAGGGCCTTGAGGGTTCAGAGGGCTCTGCTCCTGCCTCTTTCCATGGGAACCATGGTCGTGTTCTGGAACAGCAGCTGGAGGATGAAATCCGGCCTGCAGATGTGTTTTGTTTGGCTTGCACAATGTTGGAAAAATGTCAGAGCCATTTGCCAATGATTGTCAAAGATGATAAGATTTCACTGAAAAATCCATCTATCTGGCTGTTCTTCCCCCAACAAAATCGAGACCGCTGAACGCGCCCTTTTATTCCAGCATCGGGTAGATCTCTGGGACGCTGTCGCAGTTGCTCCCTTTAGATGGGACGTTCCCCACTTAACCCCAGTCCTCACCTTGCCCTGTGACCTGGAGCTGAGGATCAAGCAACCATTGTTTGCACTGTGGGTCCCTTAGAGCAGTGGTTCGCGGAGAAGCTGAGACCGGCTGCAGCCGCAGTGTAAGAACTTAGAAACAGATTCTCCAGCCAGACCCCCTGGCCTCCTGAATCAGAAGCTCTGGGGGTGGGGCCAGCAACCTGGGTTGCAATAAGCCCACCAAGCGGTTCTGGTGCAACTGAACCTTGAGAACCACCACTTTGGAGAAAAGAAACATCTCTCTGTACCTGCGTCTCTATAAAAAGTGGAAGGCAGTAAACTCAGGGTAGAGGGCCACGTGCCAACTGGCTCGTTTAGCCCATCATCAGACCTCTGTGGACACTGAACTCCATGCCCAGAACCACCTGGAATGGCTGTGGTCTTGCCCAGGCTGAAGGAGGAGGAGGGACCAGATCTGTGTGGCCCCGGTATCACTCAGCTCACATTTCCAGTCTTTTCTTTTCAGAGCTTTACATGACCACACCCACCCGGGGCTGTCGTTTTGGTAGAAATGTACAAAGACTGGGCTCAGTTTTTCTTCACGGCTTCAAGCACGCCTTTATCCCTTAGAAAGAAATCCCAGGCCCAGTTTGAAACCAGTATTATTTGTTGAATCTAGCAGATGTAGGCTTTGGCAGGGTGGGAGACCTTCAGAAAGGGAGGTACTCCTTAACTTCAAATAGCGTTCCCCACGCCTGGGCCAGGGAGTCCTCCGGCATGAGGAATGATAATGATCCAACAGGAATCCCAGCCGGGAGCCCGGCTCTGTGTGGTGGTGGCAGAAGGGCCAATTGTCATCCCGCCGTGAACACCCGGTCAGCTTTTCCCTGGAGGAGGCAGCTTTGTTCGCTCAGGAGCCGGCACCTCCTCCCAGGCTGAGGCCTCGCCTTCGCCTTCTATCCAGCCTTGAACTCAGGATGACCCCTTCCGCAGAGTCTGCCTTCCGCTTCCAGCCCTGGCCCTCTGATGCTTTCTTTGTTTTTATTGTAAAAGGAAATTCAAATGGCACAGGAGAAAGTGGACTGAAAAGGAAAAGACCCCTTCCCCCCCTTGGCCTCGTTCCCACTCCCCAGAGGTTATCAGTGGGACTGTTTCTGGTGGGTCTGTCCGGAAAGCTTCCTCGAGTATAGACGCCATCTAGCTGTGCAGCTGTTCATCAGGTAATTGGTCAGTACGGCTAGCTGAAGACCAAAAAGAGTGAGAGGGAGGGAAGGAGAAAAGAAAGGAAGGAAAGGAGCGAGGGAGGAAAGAAGGAAGGAAGGAAGGAAGGAAATCTATTCCTTTGCACTTTGTTTCCTCACTCAGTGATACTCCTTAGGCATCTTTCCATATTAGCGCTTATATATTTTCTGAATTCTTTCTTTTTTAACCATCTGTGTGTCCTTCCCTTCCCTTCCTGACCTACCTCCTTTCATCCATCCATCCATTCACCTAAGTATATATGATAATACATGAAATCTACCAAACTGTTGTTAACGCTTTGGTTTAAATTCTTGCCAGCTTTCTGATCCTATTCTTGATTGAGTAAAGAGATTTTGGGGGGGGGTTCTTATTTTTAAAAAGACCACAATGTCAATGGCAGCATTAACTCCCTGGGCTGCGGAGCTGTGAATGCCTTTGGATTTGGGAGCCTTCAGAGAGCTGCCCGTACCCAGATCAGGCCCCCAGCATTTGGCTGGGTCCCTTCTGGGAAGGAAACACGGAGTCTCTTTCATGTCTTAGCTAAAGTTCTCCGACCTTTGAAATCAGTGTCAGCAGCATGCTTTTGAGGATTAAAAAAAAAAGAAGAATTAGAGCAACCCAAATAACATTCACAAAGTAGCTTTCAAGAGTCACACTTGTTTGTTAGGTTTTGTTTTTTGTTAGGCGAGAACAAAGGAAAATTATATGTACTAAGTCCTTGCTGAGTGCCATGCCTGCCCCAAGTGATTTGAGCACTTTTTCTCTTTTGGTCCCGACAACAAATACTGTTCTGTAAGTACCATTATGCCCATTTCACAGATGGGAATCTGAGGCTCTAAGGTGAGAAATCTTTTTTAGCCCAAGGTCACCCAGCCAGCTGGTGGCAGAGGAAGGATTCTAACTAGTCTGTTTGTAAAGCTGTCTATTACAAGTTCTCCCATGGAGCTCTGCTGAGGGCCAGCACCTCCTTTCCTTATTTCAAGCCTCATCACAAGCTGGAATTCAGCACAGACAGAACTGACCAGGCTTAAGAGTGTGGAGAAGGAGTGCTGGTGTTAGAGTCAGACATCTGGTTGGGAATCCTCCTCTACTACCTAAGTGACAGTGACCTTAAATGACGGAGCACACTGTCTCTGTTTTCACGTCTGCAAAATGGGCATCATGACAGCTGCCTCACCTGTCTCACAGCAGATTCTGTTGCCATGGCAGCAGCACAGGACACAGTGCCTTGTGAGGCCACAGTACTGTGTGCAACAAGGGAGCGAAGGCCTTCTGATACCCTAGTCTGGGAGCAAAGCCTCCTCGCCTGTGATGGCCAGATGTTTACTGGGGGAGTTACAGTTGTTTGTTTTTCTACCCGATGTTGCTTCCCCATCCACCCAAAGAAGCACCTCCTTTTTTGGGTGGGAATTACCCCTACTTACCTTGTGGGTTCTGGTGGAGCTGCAGATCCCAGTACCTTGTCTCTCTGGGGATGAGCACCTTAAACCTGGGTGATGACAGCGTCCCATGGCCTGTCACACAACTGTGCATGTGACTCGCACTGGGCCAGTCATAACGTTTCTTGCAGTTTAATTCGGGGACCCTGGGAGAGAGATGGGTTCTGTTCCCTCTAAGGTTGAGAAACTTGTATGATATAAGTTTCCATGTCCCCCTCCATGGCTGCATGAGGAAATCCAACAGAAGGGAAAACTAAGATGAGGCCAGTAGAGAAGTAGAAATGAGGGACAGACAGACAGACAGGGAGAGGGGAAGCTACATCATTGGAGAGTTGCTGGAACTCCTGACACTACCGCCATTCCGAGACTTTTCATGTGTCCTTGAACCAGCCAGTAGCCCCTTTCTTTCCCCTTGAGCTCTTTGATCTGGCTTCCTGTCACATGCATCTAAAAACATCCTATGACATTCAGAGTCCACAGATCGTAGGTTAAGAACCACAGAAGTAGTTAGAGCAGTAGTTCTTGAACTTGAACTTGCCTACTTCCAGAATTTCTGACTCAGAAGGTCTGGAGTAAGGACCCAGACCCTGTGTTTCTAACAAGTTCCTGGCAGGTGCTGATGCTGCTGGTTCCAAGGCCGTGCTTGTGCTAGACCATGGTAACTGCTAGGAAAGAGCACTGAGGACGTGGGCTGGGCCATTCCCAGGTTCCTGAGATGTTCTTGTGATGATTCAGTGTAGGAAGCCTATGCTGGAGCTGAGAGTGCCCAGGTATGGGGATTGAATGAGATTGGAGAGATGCAGTCCAGTCTCTGCAGGTGGAGTCTGCCCAGGGACGCCAACCTTGCAGCAGCCCACGATGGTCTGCACCTGAGGATCCGCGTGATAGCAGCAGTGTGTGAGCTGGACATCTGTGGGGTGCAGCAGAGCAACTGCGAGCTTTGGCTTTGAGATGTACCTGGATTTGAATCTTGGGTCCACCCTCCAGCTGTGTTTCCTGGGGAAGGCACTCTACCCCTCTGGGCCTCAGTCTCCTCATTTGTCAAAAGGAGCTGGGGGTGGTACCACTGATGGGATTGCTATGAAAATTAAATGTGGTGATGAATTATTTCAAATTTCTATTGCTATGTGACAAACCACTCCAAAACTTAGGGCTCGCAAACTCCACAACAATAACAGTTGTTCATTTTCTTCATGAATGTGCTGTTTGGGCAGGGCTCCAAGGGGCTGTCGCACAGCACGCCCGGGGGCGCTGGAGGGCCCACTTCCCAATGGCTCACTCATGCTCACTCTGCTGGCTGCCTGAGCTTCCCCGCAACACGGCAGCTGGGTTCTGAGAACGAGAGGGCGAAGAGGACAAGGCAGACACGCACGGCGTTCTCGTCACCTACTTAGCCTCTGAAGTCCTTAGCAAGAGTTTTGCCATACTTTGTGGGTTGAAGCAGGCACAAAGACCCCCCCCCCAACCTTCCCAGGGACGGGGACGTGGATGTGGACTCCACTTCTCAATGGGGACATGGCAAGGTCCTAGAAGAGCATGTAGAGCGGAAGATACTTTAGGAAAGTTCCATGTGCTGTGCGCTTGCTGAGCTGTTACCACAGTGCCTGGCGTGTAGGGAGTTCACAGCGGGAGCTAGAACATCATGCTCTGGCTACACTTCGAGGATCTGCCAGGGCTGAGCTCTAATTTCTTTTTTTTTTTTGATTTTTTTGGTGGGGAGGTAATTAGATTTATTTATTTATTGTTAGAGCAGGAGCTGGGGATTGAACCCAGGACCTGGTGCGTGCTAAGCACACATTCTACCACTTGAGCTATACCCTGCCCCCCGGCTCTTATTTCTGACTAACCTTGAGTCTCGGCAGAGCCTACAAGGACTCTGTGGGGGTGGGAGGGGGCGGCGGTGCCTGGAGCTGGGCCTCTGCAGGCAGGGCGGGAACGCCACCTCCCTGGCCCTGCATGGGAAGCTGGCGTGTGGGCTTGAAGGGGGAAAGGATGGCCTGGGGGGGTTGGGAGTGGTCCAGGACTTCACCTTCAGCACTGCACCCACCTCCCAAAGCCCCAGGTAGACGGGTCTGAACAGCAGCTGAAACCACTTTCCGCATGTGTGCTCAGCGTGGGAGCCTCCTTTCTGCTGGTTTACCATCCCAGTCTCTAAGGACTCCCAGGCCCTCCCAGCGAACCCTGGCAGCACAGGGCCTGGAAGCAGGAACCCCCACCCCCACCCCAGCGCTCTCCTCCACGCACCCAGACGCTGCAAATGTGACTGCCCTTAGGGTCCCCTTTCTCCAAGGAGGTCTCCCCAGGAAACCAGAGCCTGCAGCCCAGGTCCTACTGCCCACATGTCACATGTGCTCAGGATTTGTTCATATTTGGCTTGGAGTTGACTGAAAACTCCTCTGAGAGCATGGACGGTGCTTGAGTCACAATAGCTTCCTTCCTGGGAAGCAATTTTGTGGCTGACTCTAATGTATAAATTGAGTTGTGCTGGAGCGCATGTGCGTGGAAACACACATACACACACCCCTTGTCTGAAGCTCCACCATTACAGCACATTTATTTTGGTTAAATATCCAAAGATTTCTCCTCTAATATGCAGAGGGCTAGCTGTCTTTAGACAAGAACAATAATTAGTCCTTCCTCCCTCCCTTCCCCCTTTCTTCCTTCCTCTCATCTTTCTCTCCTGACCTAAGGGTCCAAGGACAGCATAGGAGTTCTCTAGGGGGAAACTATAAAGAAGATGAGGTAGCAGTGCAAAGCTCAATGGTAGAGTGCGTGCTTAGCATGTACCAGGTCCAGGGTTCAATTCCCAGTCCCTCCATTAAAAAAACAAAGAAGTAAATCTAATTACCTCCTCCTCAAAACAAAAAAAAAGAAATTTTAAAAATGTTAAAAAAATAGTTGGACAAAACTTTTAAAAATTAAATACACTTTAAAAATATATATTAAATAAGTACTATATATAAAATAAATACATGTTTCTTCTGTATAGCACAGAGAACTATATTTAATATCTTATAGTAACCTACAGTGAAAATATGAAAACGAATAGATCTGTGTATATGTAGGACTGAAACATTATGCTGTACACCAGAAACTGATGCAACATTGTAAACTGACCGTACTTCAATTAAAACAAACAAAAAAAAACCAAAAGAACCAGGATGGGCATGAAGAGAATGAAGTCAGGGCTGGAGGAGAACCCAGACTGCAAAACCCATCTTTGCCAGGCTTACAACAGAACTGGCCCTGCCCTCAGAAAATGAGGGGGAAAAACCCCGTCTGACAATGTGCAATGAGTCAGAAAAATCATCTTACTCTTTGACTCAGAGATCCCGCTTATGGGATTATATTCCAGGAAAATCGTTCAAAAGATAAAAAGCTGTATCTATTTGTACAAAAGTGTTCATTGTTGCTGTGTGGTAATAATATTCTGCAACCCACATAAGCATGGCCACCCCCAGAGGGCTGTGAGGTGGCAGGCCCCACCCTGGTACTTCACATGTATTACGTATGTTATGTATTCAATCTTCCAACAATCCTGGAGCGGAGGGGCTACTCTCCCGTTGTACAGACAGGGACCCGAGGTCCTGCCAGGGTCACACTCCTGGTTAATCACAGTTCAGATCTGATTCAACCTCAGACCTCTCTGACTCCGGACTTTGTGTGGTTTACAGAACGAGCTGCCTCCTGCCAGTGTCCCTGAGTGCCCCATAACCACAGGCGGTTAGAATGACTATGGCTTTTTAATTCCATAGACCACTACGTAGCCACGAAGATGATCACTGTGAAGATAAATGGAAAGCATTTACGGGCAATCAGTGCACAAGTTCCATAGATGCTGCTTCTTAGTCTCTCTCTCTCCTTTCCCCATCTTCTGAATATCTCTTGCCTGTAATAATAATAAACATCTTTTGTGCTTACTGTGTGCCAGGCTCGGTGCTTTCCATGGAGTATTTCATTTAATCACTCCAGTATCTTCACATTGATCTCCGTTCCACTATCCTTCACATTCTAAAAGGGGTACTGATCATGCTTCTCGCCAGCTCAGAACCCCTAGAGGATCCCAGGGCTGGCAGGCAAAGGCCAGACGGCATTCAGGACCTCAGGACATGACAGCACCTGCCTCTCCAGCCCCTTCCCTTCCCTCACACCTTACACTTGACCCCATCCCACCATCTGCAGGTGGCTTCACTTGCCAGTCTCTTTTTTTTAAATTGAAGTAGAATTGATTTACAGTGTTGTATTAAGTTTCTGGTGTACAGCATTGTGATTCAGTTATACACATGTATATTCTTTTTCATATTTTCATTATAGGCTGTTACACGCTATTGAATATAGTTCCCTGTGTTATACAGTAGGACCTTATTGTTTGTCTATTTTGTATGTAATAGTTTATATCTGCTAATCCCAAACTCCTAATTTATCCCTCCCCACCCTTTCCCCTTTGGTAACCATAATTTTGCTTCCTATGTCTGGGAGTCTGTTTCTTTTGTAAATAAGTTCACTCGTGTCATTTTTTTAGATTGCACATATAAGTGATATCATATGACATGTGCCTTTCTCTGTCTGACTCACTTAATATGATCATCTCTAGGTCCGTCCGTAATGCTGCAAATGGTACTATTTCATTCTTTTATGGCTGAGTAGTATTCCATCTTCTTTATCCAGTCGTCTGTCAGTGGACGTTTAGGTTACTTCCATGTCTTGGCTATTGTACTTGCCATCCTCTTTTGTGTCTCTGCTCACTTCCCTGGGATGGATAAGCCCCCTGCCTCCTCTCTCTGGGAGGATAATTACCCACTGGTCAAGACCAGCCCAGGCTTAACTGCTCCCTCAACCTTCTCCTGTCTCCCTACCCACCCTCGTCCTCTCCTTTGCCTCGCTGTCCCTCTCTGAGTGTGCTGCTCCTAGGGCACCTGTGATGCTTGTTTTAGTGCATTTGAGATTCTAGACAGAGGGGCCCACTACCTTTGTATCTCCAGTGCCTGGCGCAGTGGACTCCAGTGTGTTTGTCAAATGAGTGTTCAGTAAAAACAGCAGCACCTCAGACAGTGGAAGTGGCAGGCATTGACCATCTCACTGCAAGAGCCACTGACAAATAGCTAGTGTTCGTTGGGGATACTTCCCATGTGCTGGGAATTCTGAGCACATTCTGTGCATTAATTCTTTGAAACCTCACAATTCTGTGATGAAGATGCCAGAGTTCTTCCTAGATGATATGTGAAGAAAATGAAAGGTGAACAGGCATCACTTGTCTGAGATCAGGTAGTTGGTGGAGCCAGGATTTGGATCCTGGCCACCTGACTCTAAGTGGTTATCAGAGAAAGATGGAATCATTGATATGTTAAGGGGTCAGAGCTCTGGATTAATTTTTTTCTGAGGCTTTTGGAATCTCAAATGTAATGTCCCCCAAGGAAGTCATGGTGCCGTGGGATGGAATGGTCAGGGCAGGGGAGGGATGTCTGGTTTTCATCTCATTCTCTGTGGCAGGGGAGGCTTCCTTGCTGGCCGAGAGCCCCAGCTCCAAGGGCTGAGGGCAGCTGTTCCTGGCCCTCCTTTAAGCTCTTGCTTGTCCATGGCCCAACTCCCTCTGAGGCAGGGCCTGGCTGTCTGGCTAAGTCATGACCCATTCAGTTCTGGAGCCAGACCATCATCTTTGGAATCCCATCTCTGCCCCTTACAAACTGGGTGCCACTAAGCAAGTCACTTTGCCTCACTGTGCCTTTACTTGTCTGTGAAATGGGCATCATTATAAAGGGATATTGGCTTCGCAGTGAGGGTTAGATGCAGGGAAGCCTACAGTCAGCTGCTCCAACAACATGAGCCCATAATTCACCTTGTAAACCATGTCCTCCAGAAGACAGATTCTGGCGGTGGTGACATGTGGAGGGACACTCAGCCATCCAGAGGGGAGCTCGTGGAGTTATGTGTGCAGAGTGCCTCTCCACATCAGTGGAGATCAGGGTCAGGGGCAAAGGGCAAGGCCAGAAGCAGAGGGAAACCACTGCTGACTGAGTTAAGCCTTGAAATAGGTCCTTGTTTCATTCCCTCCTGATGGCTCTGTTCTGTGGCAGGACTCATTCGTCCCATTTTGCAGATGACGACCCAGCTTCAAAAAGATGGGGATGGCTTGGAGCACAGGCCTGCCTCTATCCAAGGCCTCCTGAATGCCCGGCTCAGTTGGGCCAGCTGCTGTCTGGTGGCGGGGCCAGCCCCACGTCCTGCCAGCTACTGTTCAACGGTGACAGCGTCCATGGCAGCAAGGTGTTGGTGTGGGAGCAGTGGGCAGGCTGTGGGTTCAGAGTCAAGCAGAAGGGGGTTTAAACCATGACTCATGGCCTTCCTGGCCAGGTGGCCCTGGGCACAATGACTAAGCACTCCAGGCCTCAGAAACTTGGGGCCAGTGTCACTCCAATTGTTTATAAGGAGCTAATCTGTGAAAGAATAAACAGCCACATTGCCTAGGATATTTTGTCTTTAAAAAAAAAGTGTTCATTGCTGAAAAATTGTAAGAGTTCCCCTAGAATGTTTTTGGCCATTCCTGCTTTCTGTCAATTCAGCAAATGGAAACGTGCATTTTCTCTGCCATAAATTCTAAGCTGGGGGCTGGTATCCTGCAGTGAATAAAAAGATCCCAGACCCCAAGAAACTTGGTCAAGAGAGCCTGACCTGCTCGCTCTTCCCTGGTTATCAGCTACCATCTCTTATCTTCTGGGAACTGTTTGTTTCTGTTCACCTTGAAAGATGAAAAAAATAGAGGCCAGAGGCTCCCGTGGAGGTGATGAGGCCTCTGGTGGACTCTGTCCTTCTGAGCCCCTCTGAGCACCTCTGGGAGGATGGCCCCTCCCTTACTGCATCCCCGCTGCAGGTGGGCCCGATACTGGGCTGACTCCGCGCACTTGCCCTAGGAGCAGAGCCAGCTGCGCCTGCCAGAGAAGCCTGCATCGGGTTTTCTATTGCACCAGGTTTGGCTGGTTGGAACCACAACGGTGTGAAGTGAGGAAGGAGAGATGCTAGTAAATTCTGGGGGGTTGGTGGTACAAGGTCAGACTCCACGGGGAGGGTCGTGCCGAGAGAGGCCAGCTGGCCAAAGCCCATTTAGAAGCCTCACTGATGCAGCCCCTGACCTCCCTGTGTCTGTCCAGGGTGTCCCCTCTGCCTGGGGTTCCCTGATTCCTCTTTTCCAACTTCTACTTCTTTACCTCACTCTCATGATGTTTTTCAGTGTCGATTCCAGCATCACCTCCTCCAGAAAGCCTAACCTGATGGCCTCTGTCCCCACTTCAGAGGCTGATGAGGCAGGCGCCTCCCCACTTCCATACTTGCCATCACCTTCCTCGACCCAGCACTTGCCGTTCTGCTGCAATTTTCTGTCTGCTTGTCTTCGTCTCCATTAGTCCGTGAACTCTTGGAGCAGAATCCTCAGCTGACCTGCCTCTGTTTCTTGTGCGAGGCTGGTGACAGGTGTGGAGCCCACCTTTGCTGAATGTTGTTTCTTCACATAGAGCCACGCTGCAAACTCCTACTGCTCATTCAGGGTTGGGTTAGATCAGCAGCTGCAGGGCCCAGCAACCAAGACCACGGGCCCTACAGTCAAATCTCATCTCCCCACTTCATGGCTAAGTGACTTTAAAGCCTCAGTCTCCAAATCTGTTAACTGGGGAGAAGTGTACCTGGTCCAGGAGGTTTAATGAATCAATTTGATATGACCCACGCTTTAATACCCTGTGCAGCAGATAGTATTCAGTGCTTGCTATTAGGGTGATGATGGTGCTGGTGATCGTTGACAGTGATGCTATTACTTCCAGCAGGAAGCCTTCCCTGACCCCCAGGCTGGGTTGGGTACCCATCCCACATCCACGCACACAGCACACGGGTGGCATCAATGCCAGTTTACACATCTGCCTTCCCTCCAGGCTGAGCTGCTCCACGGCAGAGCCTAGGCCCAGCCCAGCCTCAGGGCACCCTCGGTGCTGGGCCCCTAGAGTGACTGAGCCCAGTCCCACGGCAGCCCTGTGACCTCCTCCAGCCTCACTCCCTCCTGCCCATCCAGAACCTTGGCCTCATGGGGCCCTGAGCTCTCTGGCGGTTTGTTGTTTTAAAATGAATCCTGGGGGCGCTTTCTGGAATGTTTAAGGAATTTAAAAAATGACTTGTCAAGATTAGTCTTACCATTTTATCATTTTGTTTGTCCTAAGAATCGTGTTCGCATTTGCTCTTCGCTTCTTCGTGGTATTGGAATCACAGTCGCCTGTGCCCGCTAAGGCCTGCTGTGGTCTTACTGGTCTGTAGCTGTTGCTTGTAACAGCTTTTCTGTGTCTAGTTACCCGTTCATGTTTTAAGGCCTTGTTAGTTTTGTTTTAATCTGCTTTCAGCTTGACTTGCCCCCGGAATGTGCTGCTTTTAGGTCACTGGCAGCCCCCTGGGAACAGATCAGAAAAGGAGCAAGCCCTCTGCTCACCCAGCCTGGCCTCCCGGGTGGGGCGGGCTTCTCAGCCAGAAAGAGCAGAGTTCAAGTCAGGGCTCAGCCCCTGACTCCAGGGTGGCTTGGGCTGGTTACTTAACTAAGCCTGGTTGTGATCAGTTCCAAAGCCTGAAGTTCAAGTGAAACACAATGGCAAGCTCCCAGCACCATACCTGGCACTTGGCAGGTTCTCTGTTACCTTCCCCGCCCTTCTCATCCGCTCACGAATGAAACAGGCACCAGAGGCTAAGAACCTGCTGATTGTCCCAGGAACCCTCAAGAGGTGAAGCACATTTTAACCTTAGACTCCAGGAGGAAAGAAAAAGGCCAATTTGTATCTGTTAGTGATTCACATCACCTAGAGAAAGTGTCTAGTCACTGTCTGGTTTTGCCACATTCCCCTCAGATTTAAAGAGCACACACTTTGGAGTCAGACCGGGATCAGTGCTGGCTCTGGCCTTGGCGGGCAGAACTACCATGGCCAAGGCCTCCTCTCTTGTGACCTGGCTCCAGAACCACAGAGACAATGAGGTTCAGTCCTAGCCCTCCAGGAGGTGGCTCCGTGGGCAGAGACCCTCCCAGAGCCGGGTGGGTGGGTGCAGAGGGACCACCCATCAATCCTTAGCCTGCTCGTGGGAGTGGATGCTTTGGTGGGCATTTGGGTTCTTTCAGGGATGTCACCACTTCCTGGCCGCCATGTTGAATCCCACCCTTTGTGGTTCATGCCGGGTCACAGCCAAGAGACGAGTCCATTTGGTGGGAATGGTCTGTCACTCCCAGTGTAGGTTGTTCATCCAGGGTGAGGGGCCTCGAGACTTCCTTGGACCAAACTTCCTCAGGCTGCCTGTGGGAACTGAGTTTTCTGGGTCACCTCCGTGCCAGCCGGAGCTTCTAAGTGGTCAGGGAAACAGGATAATGGCTTTTGAAGTGACAGTCCCCTGTCAGAGTGACGCAAAGCTGTCTTCATTCATCTTGGTGCATGTGTTTCTGGGAAAGCTGCTGACAAGACCAAAGTGTTGGAGGTTATTAGTTTTTAATAGAAAAGTTAGACCAGCCTTGCTTTAAAACCAGCTGCCCTGGGCTCCTGCTCGTCTGCAGATTCAGACAGTCTGTGTGGTGAGAATTACTCTTAGGAGTGGAGCTGAAGGTGGCCATACATTCCCCCTTGTCCTTGGGTTTGTCTGGGCTTCATTTCTGAGGTGGAGTCCCAGAGCCCATGGTGGGGGTGGAGGCAGCACTGCCCATCCCCATGGTTTGCACCGTCCACCTGATTCCCCATGGGCATCTGCCTTCCCATACCATGGGAAAAGCATGGGGAGCATCCTCTTGCCTGAAAGTCTCCCATTAGACCCTGATTAAATGGAATAAGCAGTGGTGAGTGCCCAGGCTGGGAAACCTCTTAGAGATCCTTTCAGATCTGCATTCACAGGACAAGCTGTGCCTTGTCCCTGACTTGTCCCTGGTCTGGCAAAGGTGGCTGGCTGCTCACCACAGAGGGAGGTCACAGAAGGCGTCCATCCTTGGATTCCAAGAAAGGTTGTTATCAGAAGCTATGTTCTGTGTCACAGGAAAACCAGTGACCATTGCGTGTTATCCATTCCCCTCCCAGCATTACTTCTTTCCTTTTTACCTCTCATTCATTTGTAGGTGATCGTCCTCCTCCCTGACTCCCCACCTGCCTTTCTGTTCTTAGGACAAATCTGATCCTCTGGGAAATTGCTGCTTTATTCCCACAGGATACAAAGCTTCAAAAGAAAAATCCCTGCCCCTTGCAAAGTGAACACAGGGTAACAAAGTGAGATAACTGAATCACATTTTCGGAGCCATCACAGCTGTCAGTGGGGAGTCTCCAAATAGATCTTCTACTTAAACAAAGACTAATTAAATTTTAGGAGACACGGACATCACAGGGCTCCTGGGTGCCCGGCTCAGCAGGCAGCCCCTGCATGGTCTCAGATGCAAGGCTCCTGGAAAGGAAGGAGCTTCTGAAATATTTAGCCTTGGTGAATAGCAGGGCCATCACTTCCTCACAAATCTCCAACTTGGAGGGAAAAAAAAAAAAGGCTTTTGTGATTGTTCAACTTGGACAAGCAAATCCATCCTTATCTAAGCTCTAGACGTCATGATTATATCATAATAGCGCCTCGTACACCAGCTCTCCGCGTCACGTATATTTTCTCTCATCCTCAGCGTGAACTGGTGAAGTGTGCCTTGCGGTTACCTAAAGCCGGATAACAAACCAGCCCAGAATGCAACGCATTAAAATAGCAACCGATTCCTCTCGTGACTGTGGGCTGGCTGGGTGTTCACGGCTCCGAGGGGGCTGCATTCAGCTGACGGCCTGGCTGCGGCGCCTCCATTCTCTGGCAGTAACCTCTCTTTCTCTCCTCCGGGGCTTCTCACGTGGCCTTTCTCTCCAGTAGGATGGCCTGGACTTCTAAACGCACGGCAGCTGGGTCCCGAGAGGACGAGCCCAGCAAACAAATGCTTATGAAAGTGCTGCCTGGCTTGTGCTTGCTGCTGTCCCATTGGTCAAAGCAGGCCACACAGCCAAGGCCAGAACCCATGTAGGAGGGGGCTTCACGAGGGCGTGAACATTATCTGATCCACTGGGGGCCCCAATGGAACGCTTGGCCACAGTAGGTACCCTGAATCCCTCTTTTGTAGATGAGAACACTGAGGCTCAGGGAGGTTAATCCTGTTGCCTGAGGTCATCCCGCACAAGGCAGGACAGAGCGCCTGGGTCTGTTGACTCTAAGGAGCGTGTTCTTTGCAATATACTAGGTCAACCTGATCGTTACAGAGTGGGAGGGGGCAGGTACCAGGAGCCCATGTAAATGACAGCTGAGTTTCCCGGCCTCTTTAACTTAGAGCACAGCCCTGCAGACTCCCTGGCCCACTGTGCGTGCCTTCCATGATGCTTCCACCCTGCAGATCAGAGCCATGGGACTGTGTGAGGGTATAGGCACGGTAGGGAGACGTTGAAAACAGCCTCCAGGCCACAGGCCCAGTTATGGTCTGGCTCTGTGACCCTGTCTTCCCCCAACCTGTTCCTCCCTCTCCTTTAGCCCTGACCTGCTTGTTCTTTTTTTTTTTTTTTTTCCTTTTTATTGAAGTATAGTCAGTTTACAATGTTGTATCAATTGCTGGTGTACAGCACAAAGCTTCAGTCATACATATACATACATATATTCCTCTTCATATTCTTTTTCATTATAGGTTACTACAAGATATTGAATATAGTTCCCTGTGCTGTACTGTAGAAACTTGTTTGTTTTATAGATACCGGTCAGTATCTGCAAATCTCAAACTCCCAATCTATCCCTTCCCACTCCCTTTGCCCCCAGTTAATCATAAGTTTGTTTTCTATGTCTGTGCATCTGTTTCCATTTTGTAAATCAGTTCATTTGTGACTTTTTTTTAGATTCCACATATAAGCGATATGTGATACTTGTCTTTTTCTGTCTGGCTTACTTCACTTAGAATGATGATCTCCAGGTCCATCCATGTTGCTACAAGTGGCATTGTTTTATTCTTTTTTTATGGCTGAGTGGTATTCCAGCATGTGTGTGTACAGTATATATATATATATATATATATACCACAACTTCTTTATCCAGTCATCTGTCAGTGGACATTTAGGTTGCTTCCATGTCTTGGCTGTTGTAAATAGTGCTTGTCCTTTCTCACCATCTGGAATGCCCACTTTAAAAAACTAGCTGTGTTTCCTATGAGAGTGAGGGGCCACCCTGGGCACCGCATCCCCTGTGCTTCCGATAACCCTAGCACCTACCACACTGGGCTGTATCCACCTGGTCCTTCTCTGTCTGCCCTTCTCTGCGGTGATTAGGGCAGGGGCTTTTAGGACCCACCTCTGGCTCCCATCACACACAGCCAGCAATGGTTAGGCTGAAATGAAGGTTGTTCCTCCTGGGGGCTGCTCAGAGTCCTGGCACAATATCCATGTTTTCTCTACAGCCCCCAAAACCTAGCAGACCTCTGCTGGGTGCCCTGCCCTGGGCTGGAAAACAAGGGGGCACTAAGCCATGCAAGGCCCATGTTCCAGCCGAAATTCTTTTCTTCATTAGCTGGGTGATGCTGAGAAAGTCACTTAACCTCTCTGAGCCCAGCCTTTCTGTATATCCAGTGCAGATGGGAATAGTCTCTTTTCTGTCCAACCTACCCAGGGTCAGAGTCAGCAGGCACTCGGGGCTGAGAAAGTGCCTCCTCTGGAAACTGACATAGCATTTCTGTGTGAAGGGCCCTTCTCTTTGAGAGGCCTGATTTGTCAGGCTCTAAGAAAGTATTCTCTGCATCCAAAGAGCCTTCCACTCCCTGAATCCCTTGATTTATCATGATGCCTGAAATTGTGCCATCCACCATTCTTTTGGTAAGGTATTTTTGATTATCTATATCCAAATGGTCCTTGTTAAAAATGTCAAATGATCTGGAAACGGTAACACATTAGCCCAGGAGCAAAGCCTGCTTTACCACTCAGAAACATCTCTGATGCTCATTCTCTGGCACCGATGTTGGAAGGCAAGCAGCTGTGAGCCTTCTGGAGATCAGGGTGGCAAGACTTAGCAGAAGCTTTAAAAATATGCTCACTCTTTCCTGCAGCAGTTCTTCCTCTGGAAATTTATTCTAAAGAAACATTGTGTTCAAAACTGTATACAAGGAAGTCTTATTTATAGTTGTACAGAAGTAACCTAAATATCTGAGAACAGGTAATGGGCTAAGTAATGCTGTGTATGTAGAATGAAATAACACTGGGACCCGCTTCATGGGCCTGTGAGCAGAGCAGCCCCACAGGCTTCTGTACCCAGAGGGGCCCCTCACTTGGTTTAATGCTCTGCTGTCACTGTCTTAAAATTCCTAATCATTTTTTGCGGGGGAGGGTATAGCCCAGTGGTAGAGTGCACGCTTAGCATGTACAAGGTCCTGGGTTCAATCCTCAGTCCCTCCATTTAGATAAATAAATACATAAATACATAAATAAATAAACCTAATTACTTCCCCCCCCCCAAACAAACAAAATTCCTAATCTTTTTTGAAAGGAGCCCTCATTTTCATTTTGTGCTAGGCCCCACAAATTTTGTAGCCATTTCCTAAATATTGTGTAACAATTAAAATAATGCTTATGAAGAATATTTGTTGAAGTGGAAAATTGCTTCTATTAAATGAAGAAAGTAGGGTACAAAACCATAAATGATGCAATCCTGATTTTTTAAAAACAGAAATATATATATATATATATTTATATTTATATATATCTGCAATTACCCACCTCCCTTCCACATGGGGCAGTTCCGTTATGAGCCCTGCCTCCCCTTGTAAGGTAGATAGATAGATAGATAGATAGATAGATAGATAGATAGATAGATAGAAATACATATATAAATGTAGATATAGATATAAAGACTGGACAGAAATACACCAAAATGCTAGAATAATTATCTCTGTAGAAGCAAAATTACAGGTATTCTTTTCACTACTATGTTCTTTTCAAAGATTTCTTGCATTTTCCAGGACAAGGGTATGGATGTCCTCATTGACTCTAATATTTCCGGCAGAGGTAGAAATGTGTACATCGTACCTGAGAACCAATGATTCTTTCTTGGCCTCTAATTGAGTGGGGAGCCCTCAGGTAGAGTTCTGGATAAATACAGGAGGAGAAGTTCCATTGATGAGGAAGCCAAGTGTTCTGATGAGCTCCTCGAAGTTGAGGACCATCTGAACTCTCAGTCCGCATTTCCCTTCACAGGCCTGGCGTAGACAAGGCACCCAGTGAATGGGCATCTTGTCTTGTGGCGTGAGGTCATTAGTGGTCTTTACCCATGACACACCTCATCAGATATTAACGTCATTCTGCTTGGACTCAGAAACAGGGTCTTCTCTCTGGTTTGGGGCTGGACATGTGCCTCAAGTGATCTCTGGGCCAGAGAGAGGAGCCGCCTTCACCCCAAGTCCTCCTGGCCCTCTCTCCCTCTGGGAACAGGCTCCAAGGGCAGAGGGTGGATTGATTCCTATGCAAAGCTGGGGGAACACTGGCTCCACCTGTCACCTCTGTGCCCCCATCTCATTTCAGGCTTCATCCCAACAGCAGAGGGTGGTAGAGACCAGCAAGCCCAGGAAAGAGACTGGGGCCCAGAGGAGGGATGAACTTGCTCGGAGTCTCATAGCGAACAAGGGGCAAATGGCATTCTTACCACTACAGAGGGAGGCAGGGCTCATAATGGAACTGCCCCATGTGGAAGGGAGGTGGGTAGCTGCAGATATGGGAGATGCCCACTGCACCTGCACTCAGGTCCCTGTCTAGATCATGAGCTCCTGTCCGTAACTCTGGTGACACTGGGCACCTAGGGAGGCAGTGTAGTCCAGTGGAGAGGGGGACTTAGAGTCCCACAGATTCGTGTTCTGACCTGGCTCCACCACTGACACCTGGGTGAGCTTGGCAAGTCGCTTAGCCTGACCTGTAGAACAGAGATGCTAACCCACGTTCCACATGGACAGTCATTAGGATTCAGTCGGCACAAGGTGCCTGGAAGAGCTACTGTTTGTACTTACAGTTGGTGATTTATATCTAAGGTCATTCTCCGTGCAGTAAAAAGCTCTGTGAGGGAAGGCACGGGATATTTTTAGCCTTCCAGGACTGCAGAGGTTGAAACAGTGAATGAATGAAAGAAATGAATGAATGAATGTCTGGGGATGGGCTCAGCAACTCTGAAAAGTCTGCCTCTCACTACCAAGATGCAGGCCAGCAACCCTCACACCCCCCCACATCTGAGGTGCTCAACCCTCAGAAGCCCCTACTCCCTTCCCAGCCCTGTTCTCTGCCCTTGTACTGACAGCCCCACCCCAGTGACTTTTCCTCTCTAATTACCAATTTAAATGAAATTTATGAAGGTTTTTGTAAATTTCAAAACTGATTTGCATGCTTAAATAAGAACACGTGATGGTCAAGAAGTATGAGGCTGCAAATTTTCTATAATGAGATTGACTTGCACCCCCCCCCCAAGATCCTCAAGGTTGGGGCTGCCCCTCCCCCAGCCCCCAGGAGCTGCTGGCTCCAGACTGACCACTGTGTTTTTTGGCTTGGCAGACCACGGTGAGCTGGGACGGGGACAAGCTCGAGTGTGTGCAGAAGGGCGAGAAGGAGGGACGTGGCTGGACCCAGTGGATTGAGGGTGATGAACTGCACCTGGTAGGTTCCAGGAGTGGGGGGGCGTGGGCCAAGCTGGTCCCCAGAGTCCCTGGTCATGTTGGGGTCCGTATGGACCTTAGAAGAATTCCCTATGGCTGGGCTTTGGTTTTGCCCTGAAGTTTCTCTTCCAAGGCCCTGGAGAAGATGCCTTTAAAAACCAAGCAACATGTTTTCAAGGTCTAGGCTGACCCATTGTCCAATCAGAGGGAGGAGGTGAGGCGGTGCGTCTGCTAAGCCTGAGACGGGGCGCCAAGCCCTTTGGCATCCCATATCTCTTTCTATGGTTTCAGCAGCCCTATGGGCCAGGTGCTGTCATGTTCTTATTTTGGCAACGTGGACATGGAGGCTCACATCCAAGCCACATAGCTAGAAAACAGCAGAAGGAAGATTTGCTCTCAAATGATATGTATTTTCACCACACCTAATTGTGGCAAGCCAGAACCAGGGAGAGTTCTCTAAGCTTCTCAAGACATGATCTTGTTCCCCGAAAACCGGATTCGCCTCTTGATGGGTGTCGAGCCAAAAGACACAGCCATGCCAAAGAGCGGGAGGAGGAAGGGTCATTACTTGCAGCAAGTAAGGAGAACACTGGGGGTCTTTCCCAAAGCACTTTCTCCCCTAAGAGCAAAACTGGAGAAGTTTTTTAAGCTAAGGGCACGTGCATATTCATGAAGAGGCTTAAGCAGAGGAGAATTCTGCATAGAACTGGGGCAAAGGTTGACGGAGTCCAAGTCAGAGGGTCAGAAATGTCAGTACCATCATTCCGTCCTCACCTGGGCGGGGGCCTTAGTTCCTGCAGAACTCAAAGACTGTATCTGACTGTTACGTTCATCCCCTGAGGCGGGACTGGGACTCTGTTTTATCACTGAACTATTGTTTCTTGACTGCTTTTCCTTGGTTCCTGCCTTCCCACACTGCCCCTAAGAGCATTAGTTACTGAGGCCTGTTCTAGGGCCAGGGTGGTGGCCAGGCTTAGATCACAGAATGGCTGAGGCCCCAAATGGCTTCTCTTATGTCAAGAAAGCCACACCTGGTTCTCTTTCTCTGGAGACCCCCTACCCTATCCGCTTACAGTCTCAACAATCAAGGGCCGGGGAGGAGAAGCCTTTCTTAGGTCAGCTGTGGGCCCCGCTCACCTGTCCTCCAGCCTGAGACCTCTGGTCAAAGCCACTTGCACTCCACCCACTGTGTGGGAAGAGCACACACAAATCCAGAATAGAGAACTTAGGGCTAAAGTAACTCGTGCCCTCTGAGAGGAGACCCCCCCATCACTCCTTCTGCTTCCTTGGAGCTTCCTTCTGAGAAGGGAGCCCAGTCCAGATGACCTGGGTTCTGGTTCTGACTCTCCAGGTTCATGTCAGCAGGTACCTTCCTTCCCTCCAGCTCGCCTACAAGATGCCATCCTGCCACACAGGGCTTCTGCAGAGGTCAGGGTCTGCACAAGCTTCAGGACCTGTGAGTGCCGAGAAAAGGCACAAGGGCTCCACATTCGGAAGCAGCCTAGGCGTATGCAGAGCCGGGGCTGCAGTGCCTGACCCTGAAGCAGCCTCCTTCCTGGGCCTTCACTTCCTCAGCTGCAGAGCAGTGAGGGCAGGTTACGTGAGCTCCTTTGGCCCTTTCAGCTCCAGGATTCTGAGGCTCTACGCCAGAGGTTGCAAACTGGGGGCCTCTTTTATTTGGCCATCCAGGGGCTTCCATATTTTTCAGCCAACAATTTAAAAATTAGGAGATCACAAATATTCAGATTTGCAGCCTCCCTCAAGAAAAGAAAAAGCTCAGAAGGTGTGGTGAGTCTGAGCTGTCGGTCCCGCTGGCAGCGCTCAGCAGGGGCGGCCCCGAAGGCAGGTCGTGGGCTTTCTCAGCTGCGTTTTAGGTCTACCTGGGAGCTTTTAATAATAGCAGCTCCAGGACTCCACCCTCTGAGATACTGATGTAACTGATGTAGCCCGGGACCCAGGCATTTTTCAAACTCCCCAAGTAACACCAATGGGCAACTGCAGCTTGGAACCACTGCGCTAGTTTGCAGCCCTGGTCTGCAGTGACCCACTGAGCCCTTTGCGGGTTGAGCCTTGGGTCTAGCCCTGATTTCTTCCAAGCCTGCATGCAGACTCTGACCTGGGCTCAGGCCTGACAGTCTTAAAGCTTTCTGGCTCCTTGAGGGTAGCAGGGGGAGGGAGACACCAGAGGGTCCTGTTGGTCAGCTCTGAGCCACATCGGTCGCCCGGCCAGCTCTGTCTACAGGGCGTAGCAGAACCTGAGGGCCACTGATTCAGTTCACTCGACCCTCCAAGGAACTGGTGAATTCAGACCAACTCTTGGAGGTAAAAATAGCAATCATGGAGGATTTTCTGGGTTCCTGCCCCTGGATGCCCTGAGCCCCAGGTGTGACCTTGCTTTGGCCAATGACAAGAATCTGTTTTTGTTTCAGGAAATGAGAGTGGAGGGTGTGGTCTGCAAGCAAGTATTCAAAAAGGTGAACTGAAGCCTGAGCAGACCTGAGTCTTGAGGAATGAGTGGCGAGGACGCGGGGGCCGGGGTCCCCCTCTCTGCACAACATGGGGCAGAGAGGTCCAGCCCCCAACTTGACATCTCTTAGCAGAGTCTATCTCTTGACGTTATCCTTTCCTTTTCTTCAAACGAAACCATCCTAATAAAAGTGGTTTCTACCCCCAATGTCTGTTTCAGAGAAGCTTCAAAACCCGACTGTGCTCACATTTTCCCTGAAGGCTTCTGATGCTGGCTTCTCCTGAGCAGAAGGAGGAAATTCAGCCAAAGGCCTGCAGCTTTAGCCCTGACATTGCACCTGTGTGATCTCCCCCCAGGGCACAGGCTTGGGTCTGGGATGTATGGCCTGCCATTTAATGGTCCGTGTATAAAGTTCATACCATGTCACACGTCCGGTCAGGGCCAAGGTGTAGTGAGTACCGGAGAAGTAGGCCAGGTTGCCCTCCACCCTGGGAACTTAGAGCCTTGTTAATGAGATCCAGCCAACAGTGACTTCATGACTGCACTTACATGCATACAGGAGATGCTCCTAAAATTGTCAATGAAATGGAACTAAATAGAATTTTAAGCTCGAAGCTTATAGGTGAACCTTAATCAAAGACAATGATCAATTGGATTTGATTTCAGAGGTGTCATAAACACATTCCTCACTGCCCCCAAACCATCCCCACCCCATTTATAGATTTAGCCTTCCTCTCTACTGCATAGATGAGACATAACTTGCCAATCCCCCTGGAAGAGGGAAAGCAGCCTAATGTTCGCACTAAAGTGTAAATGATGGCTAGCAATGCTTTTGCATAAAGAAACAGGGAAGAAAGGGTGAGTGAAGAGGTGGGAGACCATGGGTAGGGAGAACCACTGGGAAAGAGAAGACTCTCGTCGAGGACCCCCTTGTCAGGAGCACTGGGTTAGGAGTCAGATGAGCTGACTTGGAATTCCACAACCACCACTCGCCGGGCCACCACACCTGCCTGGACCTCACTGCTCTGGTCAGAAACCCACAGTAATAATCTCCCTCCCTTCCTGCACAGGTGGGTCGTGGACCTTGCCGTGCATATAAAGCTTGTGACTGCCCAGTGCTAGACAGGTGCTCTCAGACTTGGCTAAACCTTAAAACCACCTGGGGAACTTTTTTTCCCCATTTTTTTAAATTGACATGTAGTCACTTCACAATGTGTGTCAATTTCTGCACAATGTTTCAATCATACATATACATACACTTATTTACTTTCATATTTTTCATTATAGGCTACTACAAGATATTGAATATAGTTCCCTGTGCTGTACAGTAAAACTTGTTGTTTATCTATTTTATAGATAGTAGTTAGTATCTGCAAATCTTGGGCTCCCAACTTATCCCTTCCCCCTCACCTTTCCCCCTTGGTAATCATAAGTTTGTTTTCTATGTCTGTGGGTCTGTTTCTGTTTTGTAAATAAGTTCATTTGTGTCTTTTTTTTAGTTTCCTCATATAACTGATACCATATGGTATTTTTCTTACTCTCTCTGGCTTACTTCACTTAGAATGACAATCTCCAAGTCCAACCATGTTGCTGCAAGTGGCATTTTATTTTTTATGGCCAAGTAGTATTCCGTTATATAAATATATCACAGCTTCTTTATTCAGTCATTCATCAAAAGACACTTAGGTTGCTTCCATGTCTTGGCTATTGTAAATAGTGCTGCTGTGAACATTGGGGTGCAGGTGTCTTTTCGAATTAGGGTTCCCTCTGGATATATACACCTGGCAAACTTTTCAAATTTCCTGTACCCAGGCCACTTCCCAGGACCAATCACATCAGAAGATCTCAAGGTGGGACCTGGGCATCAGGTTTTTTTTTCAAGCCCCTCAGGTGATTCTAGGATGCCACTGGAGCTGAGAGTCACTGCCCTACACCAATGTTTCTAACTTGGTAATCCAGCCCCTACCCAGGGGCATTTGGCAATGTCTGGAGACATCTTTGATTTCACAACTTGGGAGAGGGGGTCTCTCCTGGCACCTAGTTGGGTAGAGGTCAAGAACGCTGCTAAGTTTCCTTCAATGCCTAGGACAAATCCCACAACAAAGATTACCCACCCCAAGATGTCAACAGTGACAAAGTTGAGAAACCTTGCCTAGACAAAGGTAAGAAAATTTAATGTTTTTGATTACCGAGATCATTTTCTTAGCCTAGACCAAAGAAATGAGAACCCAGAATCATCTAAGATCCTGGAGACCCCTTTAGGGGTCTTTGTCCCTGAGGGCAGAGAACTCAAAGGCAAAGATTCTTGTAAAGACCATCCATTCATCACACAAATGTTTTGTTTTGTTAATTGAAGTATAGTCAGTTTACAATGTGTCCATTTCTAGTATACAGCATAATGTTTCAGTCATACATATTTACATATTTGTCTTCATATTCTTTTTCATTATAGGTTTCTACAAGATATTGAATGTAGTTTCCTGCACTATACAGAAGTAACTTGTTGTTTATCTGTTTTGTATACAGTAGTTAATATTTGCAAATCTCAAACTCCCAATTTATCCCTTCCGACCCCCTTTTCCCCCAGGAACCATAAGTTTGTTTACTATGTCTATGAGTCTGTTTCTGTTGTTCTGCGTATGAGTTCATTAGTGTCTTCTTTTTTCTTTTTCTAGATTCCACATATGAGTGATATCATAAGGTGTTTTTCTTTTCTTTCTGGCTTACTTGACTTAGAATGACAATCTCTAGATCCATCCATGTTGTTGCAAATGGCATTATTTTATTCTTTTTTATGGCTGAGTAGTATTCCATTGTGTAAATATACCAAAACTTCTTTACCAGTCATCTGTCAATGGACATTTAGGTTGCTTCCATGACTTGGCTATTGTGTATATTGCTGCTATGAACATTGGGGTGCATGTATCTTTCCAAATTAGAGTTTCCTCTAGATAAATGCCCAGGAGTGAGATTGCTGGATGGTAAGTCTATTTTTAGTTTTTTGAGGAATCTCCATACTGTCCTCCATAATGGCTGCACCAAACTAACTATATTCCCACCAACAGTGTAGGAGGGTTCCCTTTTCTCCATACCCTCTCCAGCATTTATCATTTGTGGACTTTTGAATGATGACTATTCTGACTGGTATGAGGTGATACCTCATTGTAGTTTTGATTTGCATTTCTCTGATAATTAGCAAAATTGAGCATTTTTTTCATGTGCCTATTGGCTGTTTGTATGTCTTTGTTGGAGAATTGCTTGTTTAGGTCTTCTTCCCATTTTTGGATTGGGTTATTTGCTTTTTGTTATTAAGTTGTATGAGCTGTTTGTATATTCTGAAAATTAAACCTTTGTCAGTCACATCATTTGCAAATAATTTCTCCCATTCCATAGGTTGTGGTTTTGTTTGCTTATGATTTCCTTTGCTGTCATTATGCAAATGTTTAATGAGGTCCTATTATGTGCCAGGCACTGAGCAAGCACCTCACCTGTTGGGCATCCAGGCATTTCCCCTCCCATCCCAGGCATGGAGACCGCATCAGACTCCCAATACATAAATGCCTCACCCAATAGTTAGGTTCTGGTGGGGGTCTCACTGATGTTGTTGCAGGAGAATGGGGAGGATCTCAGCTGAGTCCATAGGATACGCCCCACCAAATGAGGGTCCTTGGTTTTGACCAAAAAAGAATTCAAGAGCCAGCCATAGTAAAGTGAAAGCAAGTTTATTTAGAAAGATACACATCCCATGGACAGAATTCAGTCTGTCTCGGAAGGGAGAGCAGCTCTGGAGTGCGGGGCTGGTTAGTTTTTATGGACTGGGTAATTTCAGATGCTAGCAAGTGGGGGGATTATTCCAACTGTTTTGGGGAATGGGTGGGGATTTCCAGGAATTGAGCCACCATCCACATTTTGGCCTTTTATGGCCAGCCTCAGAACTGCCATGCAACTTTGGGTATGTCGTTTAGCATGCTAATGTATCACAATGAGTCTATGATGAGACCCAAGGTCTACTGGAAGTTGAATCTTCCGCCATCTTGGGCTTAGTAGGTTCTAATCAGTATGTATCCTATCCTCAATGACTATGTCATTCTTTTAAGGGCTATGCCCTGCCCTCTTCCCTCCTGTCTCAATGTGGCCCTGCTATGTGAGTGTGCGTGTGATATGGGGGTTATGGCCCCACCCTTGGGAGCCTCTAGTCCTCTGAGGAGACTCAGCCCCACTCTGATTGAATAGCTTGAGTACCAGGACCTATCTGAGTGGGCAGTGGGAGCCATAGGAGGTTTTAGAGCAGGAGAGTGGCACAATCAGCCTTTCAACAGACCTAATCTGGCAGTCATTCTCTCCATAGTAAGAAGAGAAAAGGCAAGGAATACCAGCTGAAGTTTAGCCCAGGGCAGTGACACTTAATTGAAATTTGCTTCCTGTGAGGTTAGTCTTCCCAAAGCAGTCCATGTAAAGCAGGAGGGATGGTTGTTATTGTACATAAGTCTGTAACCACAGAAACAGGCTTTGGGCTTTAACGCTACTTTCCGTGTTCTCAGTACCGTCTCCAATAGCTTGCAGAGGGCTTGCTCCTAAATCTGCAGCAGCATGTGTCGCGGTGCTTGTTCAGCCCTCTGTGAGCATTTTAGCACCTCTCACCCCCAGTCCAAGGCGACTGATGTGGGCTTCATTTTTGGAACATTGCCACCACTTAACTGACACTGGGCTGCTGTTGTTATGGGATATAAAAAGATTTTTAATTCTAACAGCAATGACTGATAACGGGGCACTAGTAATGGAGTCACTCACTGAATTTCCAAAGCATGGCAACAATACTGTGGTGCCCACAGAACTACAAGGGAGGACGGTTGTCTATTTACCAGCTCACTTGATGCCCCAAGGCTGTGGACGTAGTGTCACCCCATCTCGCACTTCCCTGGCTGGCAACTTGGAAAAATTTGAGATTTTTTTTTCTCACATTTTTCAAACCGGAGGGTTACAGTATTTCAAAAGACATTCTAAGTGAGACATTATTAATATATTTATATCACAAGACTTCAAATATTCAAAAACTAGGACTGTCACGTGTAGCAACTCAGGCAGGTTGTGCTGAGGCCTGGCATCAGGCAATGACAGGCCTTTGCCGAGAAGGCAGAGGGGTGAAGTGACTGAGCGGCCAAGCTTTGGTCACATGGCCTCAGTTCGAGTCCCATTTCTGCTACTTCCTAGCTCTGTGAGGTTAAGGCAAGTCAACCTCTCTGTGCCTCAGTCTATTCATCTGTAAATCGGCGCTAACAGTTCCTCCTAGACTTCTTGTGAGGATTAAATTGATCTAATGCATGTTAGCAACTCAGAACAGATGTATATTTTATTTACAAGGAGATTTGAGCAGTACCTGGCATATAACAAGCCACTTTTTATATGGGTTAAGAAAAAACAAAACAGAGATCTGAGCATCACTTCAGGGGTAGAGTCCACATAACTTCATGACAACGTAGTGTAGGTGACGGAAGAGAAGGAGGAGGCAGAGCTCAGGAGGGAGGGGGTTAACAGAAGTCAGCAGGGGTGGGTCTCCTGGGCAGGCAGCCCCAGAAGCCTCAGCGGCAGAGGGAGGGGCCAGTGCAGGGCCCCCCAGAGCGCAGGAGGTCTGCCACCCTCCTCCCCGCCCCCCACACAGGCTACTGCTATGGCCCCCGGAGTTTCCAATGCAGACATGGCAACCCTCCGTCACAGGGCTGCCAGGAGGGTGGACTTCTGGCCCTAAACCCCTAAGGCCCCTGAAATGTCATTCTCTGAGCTGCCTCCAAAACCTTCCCAGAAGAAAATCTTTGCACATGAACCCCAAGGAGCTCTCTGGAAGCCCTAATGTATAACCTCTGTCTCAGTTAATTAGGAGACCGTGTGGCCGTCCCTTTCAGGTGCAAATTAAACAGCTCAACACTGCACTGCAATTCAACTCCGCTTAATGCTGCGAAATGTTCCTTATTCATGCCAACACTGACAGGAGCAATCCCCACCACAAGCCACCCCACCCCACCTGCAGACCTGAGTCCCCAGGGGCTTCACCAACTCAGCCCCAGCCCCACATCCCACCCTGAACTAGGGACCCACAGTGCTGGGTCAACAGAGGTGGTGAGGACCCACTAATCACCCACATCACAGGAATGGCTTTTATCTCAGAGAGGTGGGACAAGGAAAGGGATGGCTGTCTCTCTGGAAGAGAGAACTTGATTTGCTCTGCGAAGGACACTTACCCCCCCCCCCATTTCTCTTCCAATAACAAAAACCCTATCAATCCTTCAGAGACAAGGTTGGGGTCTTTTCCCACCTCCAGAGCCCATAACCCCTGCTCCTTTGAGTTCTGGTCCTCTCAAGGCTGATCCTGGCCATTTCCCCTTTTTGAGATGCTCCTAATAGGGAAATACCAGGTCAGAATGACAGAAGTTGTGGTTTACTTCAAATGGTTGCATGTAACCAATAGTTTAGCAGACAAAACTACAATGTAATGTTGTACTGTTATGCTAATTCAAAGATCATTGCAGAACTTGTAAAATGAATGCATTCGTGGTGAGCCTGAGGCAGTCTGGTCCAATCATGATACACAGCTTTAAAGGTGAAGAATGAACTCCCTTACTACCTCTGTGACCTTCACGTGTAACTTCATTTGGTGATAATGTCAGAAGTTGAAAGGCCCTTCATGAATTTGATGTCTGGGTCGATGGGTCCCTTTCTCCCACACAGTGGGCCCCCATTGGAGACCCCGTTGGAACTCCTAACACATAACACTCAGCCCTACCATTGTTTAGACACCCCAGGGAGCATTTGCCATATTTGTGGCTGTCTGCCATCTTGTTAACAATTCTCCCATGTTTAAGCAACCTTCTTCATTAGGAATTCCATCTCTCCAAGGCATGAATAGAAGGAAGAGCTAGTTTTCCCAACCTGCTTGCACCCAGGCTCCAGGTATGAGAGGGGACTCCCTCAACTAGATGCCCTCAAGTGAGGAGATTTGGAAAAAGAACTACGTGAGGAAGGTTGGAGAATGCAGATTGGATTCTTTGGAAACCGTGGCAGCAGTGGGGTTGGCTTTGGGGCGGCATCAATGACAGAGCTTCTGATTCCTGGTGGCAAGTGTCATGGGCACTATTTACCCTGGCAGTGGACGCAAAAGAGAGAGGCCACCAGACCTATGGGCTTCCTATACACACCACCTTTGAAGTGGTCTCTCCACAAAATCAGCTTTGAATCTGATCAAGTCTCCGATCTAACTACATATTTACAGGCAATGCAGGGGCAAAAGGACATGTTACAGGGCATTTCAGGGATGCAATCTGCAAAACCCAGACTGTGAGAAACTGCAGGAAGAACAACCTGGTTTCTCCAGCAAATGAATTACAAGGAACAAAAACAGCTTACAGAGACGGAACCTACAGTCTAAAAGAGACTCAGGAGACACATCAGCTAATCATACCAAATAGCCTTTATTTGAATCCTAGTTCAAACAAATGAACTGCAAAAACAAACACCAAAGCAAACAAGAAAGGACAGGAGATAATTAGGGAAATTTGTGCATTGACAGTATTTGATGATGTTACCAGAAACACTGCTAAGTTTTTAGGTGTGATAATGGCATTATGGTCATGTATTTTAAGAGTTCTTATCTTTTAGAGATACATACTGAAAGCTTTATAGATAAAAAGCATACTGTCTGGGAGCTGTTTCAAGATAATTGGGGAGGAGCAGAAGGGATAGAGATGAAATAAGCCTGGCTGTGACTTGATAAGTGTCAGAGTTGGGTGATGGGTATGTGGAATTCATTCAACTATCCTGTCTGCTTGTTTAGATGGTTGAAATACTCCACGATAAAAACGTTTTTTAAAACTAGTTAAAATAAATACAATTCTAAACAAATAAATGATCCCGTATAAAATCAAACTCCATCTGGCATAACTGTGAGTACCCTTGCAGAGCTGATGGGCAGGGTTAGCCAGGCACTTTCCATTTTAGATCAAAGGATGGGAGGTAATCGCTTTTCTTCTGGGGGCGATGAGGGTGAAGCTGCTTGGACGGGGAGGCTGAGAGGCTGTCGTACACTTCAGCCATCTGGTCTCCTTTAGCTCATAGATGCTCTGGTATCCAGGGCTGCATTCAGAACCATGGTGCCCTGCACCACGGCTACCATGCATCTCCACTCCATCCCAGCTACCTAACTCTACCACCCACCTCCAGCCAGATCTCTCTGCCATAAACCATCCACATAGACCTCTGTAGTCAAGAGAACACTGGAAAGTGTGTGGAGGTGGTGGTGCTTCCAGAGCCAGATTCCAGTTTAGGGGCTCTGAGAGAATTGGAGTGGGGTAAGTGTGACGGTCCTCCAACAATAGTGCAAGAGAGTGGCAGTGAGAGGCCACAGCAAGGCAGTGGGGTGGAGAAGAGGGGCAGTCACGCTTCAGTCCTCACCATCAGTGTAGTAGACCACTGACAATCTGCTTGTTCCGAGTCTGATCCCTTTTCTTCTGGTAATAACAGTCCTTGTGGTTAGAAGGACTTACCTCCTTTGCCCCCTGCCAGTTCCAGAGCTGAGCACACAACACCAGGCTGGCCAATCAAACCCACAGTCACTGGGCCTGGCACAAGGACATAACCTTGGGTTTTTAGTTTAAAGCACTGAGAAAGAGATGCTTTTTATCATTTGGGGACGCTAAAGAGTTAGAATGTCAGCCTGGAGCCACTAAGAGCCATCACATGGAGAGAGCCCTCCCGGAAGGAAGGCTTCATGGAAGAAATCCAAGGCAAGAGATGAAGAGATGCTTCATCACTGGAGAGTCAGGCTCCAGCCCTGTCTGGACTGGATCTCAATGGAAACCATGAAGGACAGCTATGCCTTGTGCCCCGAACCCCAGGAGTACGATTCATCTGCTGATGGTAAGACTTCCTTTCTTCTCTGTAGGGCTTTACAGCAGAACCCAGAGGCAGCACTGGGGTTGGCACCTGGGACTTTGTGAGGACAAAGGCTGTGCCCTTTCCATGAGGCCACATTTCAGAGTCTGGATGTCAAGGAGCTAGAAGAGCCAGAAGGAAGCTCTAAGAAGCCTCAGGTTGTTCTTTTGAATCCAACAGAAGCCAAGAATTAGAGGATAGAATAAGACGGAGTTTCTCTTATTAGTTTAATTATTTAAAACCCAATGGAGATGAAATCATACTGGATTAGGGGAATCCTAAATTTAACATGCCTATCCTTATAGGAGACAAAAAAGGGCACTCAGAAAAGAGGGCGATTTGAATATGGAAGCAGAAATTGGGGTGATGTGTTTTCACACCAGAGTGCCAACAACCACTAGGAGCTAGGAGAGAGGCACTGAGCTGATTCTTGCTCAGAACCTCCAGAAGGAACCAGCCTTGTAAGTATCTGAATTTTGAACTTCTGGCCTCCTGAAGTGAGAGACTAAATTCCGGTTGTGTTAAACCCAAACAAAAACAAAATCAAAACCCCTACCAATGTTACTAAATAAATAGTGGGGTGTTATCAGACACCAGTTTCAAAATGGCTTTAGTGAACCGAGCTGTTCCCTGACATCTTTCATTTCTCTGGATGTTGATCACCTGCTCAGCGCCAGGGCCAGGGCTGGACCGTTCACACGGAAATGTTACATCAGGGCCCAATGCACACCTCAGACGGCCCATGCTACAGGAGCTCGCCGGCACACAGAGGGCAGAGCAGGGTACAGGACTTAGAAAGACCCCCTGCAGGGGGGTGCTGAGCACACTGGGTAGATAATTGATAAGTTGAGAGGGTGGACATTTCTAGAAGGCACAGAGATGTAGTCCAGGTGATGCACTTCGAGACCTCCTTCAGATGTCCCTCCCCGGAAGCTCCCGGACACACCCTTTCTGTGTGAGCCAGGCTTGTGTCCTGAAGTGATGTGACGGCCCCTGCACTACACTAGTGTTCTTCCTGACAACCCTGAAAAAATGCCTGGTTCTTCCCTTTCTAGCGAATTTTCATGAACTTGCTCAAAAAGTCCCTCCTCCAAGAAGGCTTCTTTGACTGACTCTTCCTAAGAATTCCACGCAGTTTTGATTGGTTTGGAGCTGCTGGTACCTTGGCAGAGAAGGGCCGGTCAGGTTGCTTATCTGGGAGTTCTCTCTCGTTGACCCTGCACAGCCTCCATCAGACGCCCTCCAGCAGGTGGGACCTGGTCTCACACTGTGCTCCTCTCCCTCCTCACCGCGTCCGTGTTCTCTGAGCGACTGGACTGTGCAAGGAAGTTAATGAATAGACTGAACTTCACACACTGTGTTTATCAGCCCAACCTTGTCCACGCTTTCATTTATGGCCCTTCCACAGAGACCTCCAGACCAAGTGAAGAAACCTTCCTGCCACGCAGCTGTAGGTGGGGACCTTTGGCCCACAAGAAAGGCCACAGCTAAGAGGGTGCTACTCTAATGTGGGGTATCAAGATAAGGCCGGGGGATGTCTTAAGAATATCTCTACTATTTTGTACTTTGGGACTCTTACCATTTATAGCCCCTAACTGATAACCCTCAAGGGTGCTGTAATCACTACAGACCTTTCCCTCAAGCCCTAGTTATTCTTCAAGACTCAGCTGAAGGTCCTGCCCAAGCAAGACACCTTTCCCATCAGCCCTGGATGAGCTCTTTCCTAACTGACGTCGTTTTATTATTAAATTCCATTCTTTTTTGTGGCCCATTAACTCATCTGAAAAACTTTTGGTTCAAACAGCATATCAAAACTGAAACTGCTATATGTGGACTCAAGAAAATAAAACAAACAAATAGATATAACTAAACAGAAACAGACTCAAAGATACAGAGCAAACTAGTGGTTACCACTGGTAACTAGTGAGGAAAGAAGTAATGGAAAGGGGCAAGAAAGGGGAAGGAGATTAAGGGGTACAGACTACTAGGTGTAAAATAAATAAAACACAAGTCTGCAATGTACAGCACAGGGAATACAGCCAATATTTTATAATAACTTTCAATGGAGTATATTTTTTACACCTGAAACCAATATAACATCATAAATCAACTATATTTTAATTTTAAAAAGAAACTGAAATTGCAAAGTAGTTAGAAATCAAAAAAAAAAAAAAGACTGCATGAGAGAAAATATTTGCACATCGCATATCTGGCAATGGACTCATATACAAAATATGAAAAGAACTCTCTGAATTCAACAGTAAGGAAGCAATCTGGATAGAAAATAGGCCAAAGACTTGAAAAGACACTTCACCAATGAAGATACAAGAGTAGCAATTAAATACATTAAAAAATATTCACCATGATTAGCCATTGAAAAATGCAAATAAATCACAATAAGATATCATGAAGTACTTGTTAGAATGACTAAAATTTAAAATCTGACCGTATCAAGTGTTGACGAAAATGCAGCTCACTCATACATTTTCGGTGGGAATATAAAATGGTCGGGCCACTCTGGAAATAAACCTGGCAGTTTCTTAAAAAGTAAAACCTACATTTATCATACACCCAGCAATTGCATTCCTGGGTATTTTCCCCAGAGAAGTGAAACCTTATATTCACACAAAAGCCTGTGCATGAATGTTCATAGATGCTTTATTTGTGCAATCCAAAGACTAAAAAAAGCACAAATGTCCTTCAACAGATGAAAGGTTAAACAAATTGTGGTACATGCACACAATGAAATACTACTCAGCAATTAAAGACACAAACTATTGATACTTAATAATAATCTGGATGGATCTTAAGGCATGAAGCAAAGTGAAAAAGGCAACCTCAAAAGTTGCATATTATATGATCTTGTTTTTATGACACATAAATGACAAAATTATAGAGATGGGGGACATATCTGTGGCTGTGAGAGGTTAGGGAAGGGGGCAGGAGGGTGTGACTATAAAAGGGCAGCACGAGGGACTTCTTTTGTGGAGACAGAACAATTCTGTGTCTTGATTATGCCCATGGTTGTATGAGTCTATACACGTGATTGAAAATCAGAGAATTGTACAGAAAGACACACAAAAACTGAGCGCATGCAAAAAAAACAGTGAAATCTAAGATCTGTAGTCAATTGAGTTAATGGTGCCAACCAATTTCTTGGTTTTGATAATACCAAGATCTTTTTTGCTCTACAATTATGGAAGACGTCACACTGGAGGAAGCTAGGTGGTGGGTCTGTGGAACCTATTTCTACATTTTTTGCAGCTTCTTGTGAGTCTATAGTTATATCAAAATAAAAAGCTTTAAAAATAACACTACCTATAAAATCCTAAGGATACAATTAAAACAGGGGTCAGAGGAAATATTCATATCCTTAAATAATACTCAACAAAGAAATTATGAAAATAATCAAATTACAAATTTAAAAGTTAGGAAAAGAACAGTAACATAAGCATAAGGATAATTGGAAGAAGGACTTGGTAAAGCAAAAAGCAGAAACTAATGACATTGAAGATAGAAAAATAGGACAAAACCAAGTGTTGGAAGTTTAAAAATAAAGTAGAGAAACCACTAGCTAACAAAAAAATTTTTTAAGTGAGAAACCATAAGTAAACAAAATTAAAATTCAAATGAGGAAATAGCCACTGATACAAGGAAATAAAAGTAAGTGTGATTATTTCGTCAAGAAATGGAAGATTTTCACATAAAATATAAAAAATCAAAATTGACCCCAAATAGACAGAAGATCTAAAAAGATCAATTACCTTGGTTGAAATTGAGCAAGCTGTCAAAGAGTGATTGTTCCTCACAAAAGCACCAGACCCATTGATTTCATAGGCAAACTTTATTAAATCCTGAATGAAACAATAATGTTATTGCATTTTTTTCTTTCAAGGTTTCACAGGTTTGGTTTTTTTTTTTTTTGGTGTGAATATATTTATTCTTTTTTATATTTGTACTCTCATCCCCTCTCCAATGAAAGCAATAATTTTAATAAGTTTAGTGTTAACATATTTTTGCAAGATGTGCAGTGTTTTGTGGTATTAATTTTTAATTTATGTAAACAGTATCCTGTTACATATCTCCTTGTGTTTCCTTTTTTTTTTTTTTTTGCTCCATTCATTTCTTGGAGTCCATTCATGTATAATTCTGTAGACATTGTATAACGTCTTCTTTGTGCTGCATAATGCTTCATGATGTGCATCCACTGCGTGTTCCCTTGCCACCTCCCCAGTAAGAAATACACACACAGGTTTCCTACAACATCCCTGGACAATCCCCTCATGCATTTATGTGAGAATTGCCTCAGGATATGCACTAAGGCACAGAAATGCCAGGGTGCAGGGAATGTATAGACAATGTGTTTGAATGAATAGGGCCAGACTGTGCTCAAGGATGGCTGTGTCTACACGTCCTCAAGTTACCACATCCCTATAACCCCCACATTTCCCACCAAACTGTCTCTCTTGGGCTGGTTTACCAGATGTCAAGAAGTATCTCATTGTTACCCAATTCACATTTCTCTAATTCCTAATGAGTTTACACATTATTTTATATGTTTGTTAGAATTTTAATTCTTCTCTTCTTTACTAGTACTAATGCTAGTATGTGTCCTTTGATCATTTTTTAATCAATTAGGATTGCTATCTTTTTTTCATTGATTTGCAGGGAATTCCTTGTACATTCTAGATATTATTTACTTGTTGGCTTTAGGTATTGCAACTGTCTTCTCCCATCTTGTCATAAGTTAAACTTGTCAATAATGCCCTTTGTTGAACAGAAATCCTTAATGTATGTGTAATAAATATAAATACTTTATTTGCCTTATGGTTTGTGCTTCTGAAATTTTAAGAAGTCTTTCCTGGCCCTTAGGTCCAAAACCAGTCTCCTACATTTTCTTCCAAAAATGTCATCGTTTTACCATTCATGTTTAGGTCTTTTCAGTCACTTACATTGCACCTTTGCATAGAGCGTCAGGAAGATATCTGGTTTTACTTTTACTCACTTTTTGTCCCTTTCCCATTGATTACTGGTGTCACTTCTATTGCACATTAACTTTCCATACACACAGGGATCTCCCTCTGAGCTCTCTATTCTGCTCCTTTGTTCTATCTGTCTGCACTTGTGTTAATACCACAGTGTATTTATTACTTCGGTATTGTAGTATATCTTAATATTGTTAAGACAAATCCTCACCCTTCAGCCTTCTTAGACAAAGCTATTCATGGACGTTTGTTCCTCCACATAAACTCTAGAGCAATTTTATCATGATCCCCCACCAAAAAAAAAAATTCTTCCTGGAATTTTGTTTGAGAATGCATTGAATTTATAGATGGATTTGTGGGGAATAGAAGCCTTCAGAATGTTAAATTATCTAATTCAAGAGTGTAGCATGTCTCCCCTTTTAGTCAATCATTTTATGCGTCCTTTAACAAAGGTTTTACGATTTCTCCAGACAGACTGTGTGGTTTTGTTTCTGTTAATTCCTATAATCTTTGTAGATTTCTTGCCCTTGTGAAAAATTTCTTCTTTTTTCTTATATTTTCTAGTAAGTTATGGCTGGCAGAAGGCAATGCTATTGATTTTCATAGTTTGCTCTTCTATCTGGCAAACTTTCTGAACTCTCTCATCAGTTCTAACAGATTGAGTGTTGATCGTGATTTTTCCCAGGTCAATGATTATATCATCTCAAATAGTGACAGTTTTAAGTCTTCACTTCCAATCCTTACGCTGTTTATAAAAAGCAGTCTAGAGCAGAGTGAAAAAGAAGAAAAGCTTCCAAATTCATTTTACAAATTCATTTTACTGCATAATGCAAATGCAATATTTATACCCAAACCAGATAAGATAGTCTAAATAAAGAAAACTACATATTAATCTAATTCATAAATATCTATGTAAACATTCTTAAAAATATAATCAAAAAGTACATTAAAAGAACAATACATCAGCAACAATGGTGTTAACTCCTAGAACGTAAGGGAGGTTCAGTGTGATTCATCTTATTAATCTGTCAAAAGAGAAAATTATATGATCATCTCCATAGATGCTGAACATCCATTTCTGACTAAACTTAAAAATAAAAGCTTGGTAAAATGGACATGGATGGCTGACTTCTTAACAAGATATATTAGACTAGAAACTAACTAATCAGTCTTATTGGCAAGACATTAAAAGCATTTCTACTAAAGTCAGGAATAAGACAGGACACCACTAATACTTTTCTGGAAGGATTAGCCATTGCAGTTGGACAATCAAAAAGAATAAAGGTGTAAAAATTGGAAACAAGGAGGCAAAACTGTCACTATTTGTACATGATATTATTGTATTCATGAAAATACAAGAATACAAGCAATTAAACCAAAAAACTGTTACAGATAATAAGAGAATTTTAAAAAGTAATTGGTCACAAAATATGCCCAAGTCAGTAGCTTTTCTATATTCAAACAAGAAACAATTAGAAAATACAGTGGGAGATAATATTTCACTTATATTAGTAACAACTGACAAAACATTTAGAAATAACTAACAAAAATATGAAAGATACATTCACAAAAACTTTAAACTCATTCTTCATATAAAATAAGATTTGGATGAGTGGAAAGCCCTACCCTGCTCTTCCATAGGAGAACTCAACATTATAAAAATGTCCTTTCTTCCTAAATTAATATCTAAATTGAGTATGAAACATTTCTCACTTTCACAACAAAACGGAATTTTAAATTAGCGTGGAAATGATTTGAAGATAATCAATCACACATTTGGGAAAATAATTAAGCTGAATCAAAGTTTATAGGCTAAAAATGAAAGCGTAAGGGTTCTAGAAGTAAACATGTGATGTGTTTGTTTGTAATTTTTTAAAAAGTCTTGGGGTAGGGAAAGCCATTCTAAGACTTTAGAACCAATGAAGGAAATATTTGATATCTTTAGAGTACTTATAAATTAGGAGTTGGCACAGAACTTTCAGTTTAAAAATACGGATTGAATACATGAATTTATCACTGCTCTTTCCCAAAATTTCACTAAAATGACAATAAAAGTGTTGAAGATTAGATTTTTTAAAGAAGATAAAATCATGATCCTCATACAAACGTGAACATTTGGCAAAGATTTTATTTAACTTATTAATTAGTGAGGGAACCAGTAAGATGTTAAAACTCTTACAAAGGAGGATTTCACTTTCAGATTTATATTTCCTACCTAAAAAAAATCTGTCCACATTGCCATGTTCAGGAGTCATTTGCATAGCTATAAACTGGAAATATGTGCCTTATTATGACTTCTGCAAGTTTACTTCTATCCCTGCAGAGTTGGAAAATAGCCTAGATAAAGACATACAAGATAACTTGGATGGGGAGGCTAGACAGAACACTCTTTTTTTTTTTGCCATTTCAAAGTCTTTTACAAGTTTCCTGATAGTCTGTCTCACTTGTAATCATAATCATCTCAAGAAAGATTATTCTTGATGATAAAATAACACTGTTCTCATAAGGTTTGGCCCGATTATGTACATAGGTGCAGGAGGAGTGTTCAGATAGGTCTCTTGAAATTTGCTGTGTGGTAGCCAGAGCAGAACAAATTTGAACAATTACAAAATTACATTCCATCTGAAAGTTTTCATAAAGCATCTCAAATTGGGCTTTTAAAAACTTCTATGATTTGCTCTCCCAAGGCAATGAAATAAACCCAAGAAATTCTCTCTACCAGATTTTACTTGTAAAGTTAGATGAATTCTTCTGTTCTCAAGGTTCCCAAAATAACTTAGGTTTTTTTTTGGCCTGCCAGGAAGTGATCTTCCTTACCACCTTTGAGACTGGACCCTGTAAACCAGGCACCCAGACCAGTTTTCCTGGGAGCTTATAAGAGGCAACATCTTTTTAAGTACAATCAGACATTGTTCCTTAAAGTTACTTGTCATACCTGATTGAAAAAGAGCATTGTTCTCAACTATGGTACTGCAGGAAGGCCTTGATGTTTAATCAATGTGTTTAACTATGTTCTGGCAGAAAGGAAGACAGATTCTTACTAAACCTACGTAAATAACTATATTGCCCTGAAAAGGAGACTCAGAGTTTCTGACTTCTAGGGACTTGGTAAAATTAGATATCACTTTCAAATGTTTCATTTTCGTTTACAAAAGCAGAGTCTACAAATTGGTATGGGTCACAAGGAGCATGAGAAGAAACAGAAAGGGCTTCCTTACATATCTGGAAAATAGTACCTTAACACAGCATCAGCAATATTCCAAACAAATAACCACAATAAAATTTTGCTCATTAATTCATTCAGTTCTCCGTAATTAATTCTTGTTCCACTGGATCTTGGGTTAGTAGTCTCCTGAAGCCATTTGTTTCTCAACTAAAAAGAATTCTAAAAACCCTCAATCAGCCCATTGATACGGTCTGAAAGTTGCCTAAGTGATTCTAGCTCAGATGCCTCCACCCAAGAGTTGAGTTCTTGGAAGGTTAATATTTTGAAGCACCTCTTTCCACAAGGCTCTGAGATTTTCCTTCTTTTTTGAAGACACAAACTCTGGCCTGTTGCTTGCAGGAGAGAGTTTAGCAAGCATTAGAATAAAACAAAAACTATTTACAAATGACAAAGCTATGGTTAGCTTATTACTGAAAATTTTCAAGTGTAAAATGACTGATAAGAGTTTATAATAAATATAAAGTAAGAATAATGCAACTGACAAGGATATTTGGTTGTTTGGTTGGTGTCATACAAAACAAAGATAATAAACTCTTACTCCCCCAAAACTGTTTTAAACAAACATCTCTTAGATTGATGATGAAGTCTACTTTTTAAGAAGTCCATGAATGCTGCATCTGATTTACAAAATCAAGGGGAAAAATTTTGAGATATAACATATGATAATCCTTAGGTATAATATGTATATAATATATCAAGATTATCGAATAAAGAGATTCAGTAAATCTAGAGTAGGGTCTAGACTTCAGTATTTCTGTAAAACTTTATGATTAGGTCTGATATGCACTGAGAACTACTGGCCTAAAAATTACTTGATTCAAAGTTTTTTTAAAAAGAAAGAAGACTGTGGCAATCAACATTTTAAACAATAATTGAGATATGTTGTTGCTCAATATCTTAAGGCAAAACACTACCAAGACTCAGATAAATAGGGAGGAAATTTAGCAGAACTATTTCATAAGAATTTCAATCAGTGTTTTCCCTGAAATTAAAACATATACAGAAAGCGAGGCATTGACAAATCTTCAGGGGCTTCCCATAAAGCATGAAATTTCTAAAATATTTTTATTAATAATATCTTACTGGGGCGAGAGTGTAGCTCAGTGGTAGAGCACGTACTTAGCATGCATAAGGTCCCAAGTTCAATCCCCCTGTACTTCCATTTTAAAAAATAATAGTAACACCTTCCCTATACAAATTTAACCTAGGGAAGGGTGAGTATCTCTTCTGATTTGACAGCTCTTACCATGCAACTCACCAAACCTGATTATTTCTAGCATCCCTTTTTATAAGATAAAAGGACAATTTTTTTGTGATTCTCCAGGAACCCTCTGGGAAATCTCAAGGACTATTTTAGATGTATACGATGACCAGCAAGTTTTATTTTATTTTCTTCTGTTTTTCAGATCTGATTTTTGGAAGGGAAAAATCAAAAGAGTTGTCAGAGGAGATCCGGACAGTTGAATAAGAAGACAGGCTCCTGAGCACCGGTGAAACAATACTTTGTTGCTTACTGAATCAAAGTGACAATGAAACATTTAAAAATAAATACAGGGGGTAACAAGATTGTAAAGAACAGTCAACATTTTCTTAAGTCACGAGTCTTTTTCCTTCTCTTTTTTCCTCCTCCTCTTCCTCTTCTTTCTTTTCTCCTTTTTTATAATTAAGAGTGTAAAGTCAATATATAGCATGTAAACTTATTCAGGTAAATCACAGGATCTTTGCTTTCTCGGCAGATCACAGAGCGAGTAAATAGGGCAACCATCCATCCTTGTTTCCCCAGGACTGTCCTGGTTTTAGCACTGAAAGTTCCACATCCCAGGAAATCCCTCAGTCCCAGGCCAATCAGAAAGGTAGGTCCCCCTAAAAAAAATTACCATTTGCACTGTAGGTGAAGACATTAATCAGAAAAACAAGGAAGCAAGTCTATCAAGATTGAGAACTTTGCAAAACGTTTAACACATTTTGTAGTTTATGAGAGCTAGTAGTATAAAACAGGACAAATAAAATTCACTTATCTGATTCAGGACAAATCCAAGTTTTATCCTTTAGTTTGCCCTTTCATACTCTGGTGACACTTTTATTCTAACATAGATCTCAAGGGGTCCACAAGTTCAAATCTAATTTCATAATAGCATTTAGATGGTATTTCTAACATGCTATGTATTCATCATTGCCATCTTCAAATGAATAAATGAGTATTTGAAGTATTTCTCAGTTTTGATTTTTGAGTAGACGTAAATAGTTGTAACCACACATAGAGGAGGTCTTTGTGACCCTCAGTAAGTGTGAAGCGGTCTGAGGAATAAAGATCCCGAGAACCACCACTTCTGGAAAAGCAAGAGCATATTGTTGGATACATTTCTCTGTCTTTATTGCTCCTAGTGCAGCCACTCATATTAATTATAACTTTTCAGCAAAGTAACTTCTATTTTGCAGAGAAAACTAGCGTGCAGATTATTGAGAACTTCCTGCCCTACTGAAGCATTTAGCAGGTTAGCAAAGTCTATAATACAATGATTTCACAGTCACGTGCATTCCCGTGTGGCAAAAACGAGCACATTCATTACCATGACTCACAGCTCTAGCTCCTCTTCACGCGTATACAAATAAGCAAAATGATGCTTGGTAATCAACGTGTCAGTGTTCTCTGCTACATAGAAAGCACCTAGCTATCCATGGATTACATAATTAATTTAATTTAATATCAGCTTCAAATTTTTTAAGTTACCGGGGGATCTGGGAAATTATCTTCGAGCTGACACACTACAAAACATAATTACTGTTGAAATTAAGTTTGTCAGAATAATGATTTGATTTAGTCAGACATAAATTTACCTTCTTCATAATCTTCAGCATTATGTAAGAATAATGTTAGCTAATTTGATCAGCAAACCTGTAAATGTTTGGGAAAAACATGCCCAAGTAGAAAAAAAAATGTTTGCTTGTATTAGAGTTGACCCTTGAATGATGCAAGGGTGAGAGGCACCAACCCTCCATGCAACTGAAAATCCCCGTGTAACCTGACAGTCAGCCCTTCCTACCCACAGTTCAGCATCCACGGAACCAACCAACTGTGGATGGCATAGTACATAGGACTCATTTAGTGAAAAAAATCCATGTATAAGTGGACCTGCACAGTTCAAACCCATGTTGTTCAAGGGACAACTGTATACTTAACAATGATAATTCAGAGAAAACAGAGTTTTTTTTACTAAACCCATATGAGTAAACTGATTGTGTTTGCCATTTACTTTAATTATGTGAATTTGTATTCTTAAAAAGTTTCCAGGGGAGCTTCATAAAGAATAATTTTTGTACATTTTTAGAGCACATTTAAAGTGTTAGAAGTCTAATTACCTTGTTTTTCAGGATTTTCTGTTGGCACTTATTTATTCTATAAACCAATCAGAACAAATCTCTTTTAATTTAGAGGACTTTGTAATCTAATTTATGTATGCCCTACAGAAATATGTTGAGAGTTAAAGGCCTTTCCAAATTACAAACAGTTAGAGAGCTAACTTATTGTCTCTAAATGAACAAAAACCAAAACATTAAATTAATTAAGAGGGGGGAATGTTCATAGCAGCACTATTTACAATAGCCAAGACATGGAAACAGCCTAAATGTCCATCAACAGGTGACTGGATAAAGAAGATGTGGTATATTTATACAATGGAATACTACTCAGCCATAAAAACCAACAACATAATGCCATTTGCAGCAACATGGATGCTCCTGGAGAATGTCATTCTAAGTGAAGTAAGCCAGAAAGAGAAAGAAAAATACCATGTGAGATCACTCATATGTGGTATCTAAAAAACAAAAACAAAAACAAAAAAACAAAGCATAAATACAAAACAGAAATAGACTCATAGACATAGAATACAAACTTGTGGTTGCCAAGGGGGTGGAGGGTGGGAAAGGATAGATGGGATTTCAACATTGTAGAATAGATAAACAAGATTATACTGTATAGCACAGGGAAATATACACAAGATCTTATGGTAGCTCACGGAGAAAAAAATGTGACAATGAATATATGTATGTTCGTGTATGACTGAGAAATTGTGCTCTACACTGGAATTTGACACAACATTGTAAAATGATTATAAATCAATAAAAAATGTTAAAAAAAAAAAAAAAGAGGGGGGAAAAAACCCCAGTGAATATACAGTTTGCAAAGTTGAAGTTATGTTGACACTTGGGATTCACTTCTAGGAGCCAAGAAAAAAACATGCTTTGGTTTAAGCTATTCACAAAGTATATGTCTCTGGACACATGGTCTACCTGACTCTGTCTATTGTGCATCTCAGCAGAGACTTCAAAACTGTTAGAAGATAATGTTTTTTGAAAGATGAAATCATAACTCATATATAATCATATAATCATAACAAATATAAAATAACTTGGCAAAGATTTTAAATTAACTCATTGATTAATGAAGCTACCAGTAAGATGCTGCAACTGGCTCAAATGAGGATTTGACTTATAGAGATTTGTATTCTCTACTGGACAAGACCTATTTGCATCCATGTTGTTGCATATGGCAAAATTTCATTCTTTTTTTATGGCTGAGTAGTATTCCATTGTATATATATACCACATCTTCTTTATCCAGTCATCTGTTGATGGACACTTAGGCTGCTTCCATATCTTGGTTATTGTAAATAACACAGCTATGAACATTGGGGTGCATGTATCTTTCTGAACTAGTGGTTTTATTTTTTTCAGATATATACCCAGGAGTAGAATTGCTGGGTCATATGAAAAACTTCTCCATTAATTATAAGCCATGTAGTACTTTGATTTTTATATCTGCATGCACTGTTTTGAGAAATGAGAAAAGTATAATAAAGAAAGGTAAAAGACAATCAACTGAGAGAAATATTTGTAACAGGTGTATAGTAAGATTAATTTCCTTAATACACAAAAAGCCCTTTAAATCAATAAAAAAAAGACTAACAACCCAATTTATAATGAACAAAGCACATGAAAAGGTAGCTCATAGAAGAAAAAATGTTCTCAAATATTTGAAAATATGCTCCACTGTACTTATTAAAAAAGGAATCCAGTTTAAAACAACAAAATACATTTTTACAAAACTATATGAATGACAAAGATTTTTTCAATTATTTACTTATACACAGGATTGCCAAAAATGTGATGAAATGTAAACTCTCAAACACTGGGACAGCCTAACTGAAAACCACTTGGACATTTTCCATAATGTGCACAAAAGCAAATGTACAAAATAGATCAGAATAGCACAGTTTGCAATTGCAAGCAATAGTAACAACCCAAATGGCCTTCAATTTTCAGGATAGGCTAAATTAATCATGGCACCTATAATCAATGGGATACTATAAAGCAGTCAGAAAGAATGAGAACGCTCTCTCTGTTGATATGGAAAGTTCGCCAAGATAAATTAAAAGAAAAACAGAGATTCAAATCTGTTGTATTTTCCTTTTTGGATAAACGGGTAAGAGGGAGATAATGTCTTCATGTTTGGCTTTTTGTGCATAAAGAAACTCTGAAAAGATACACGAGAAATGAATACCAATGGTTTCCTATTTGGCAGTAGCAGCAGTGCAACCTGAACTTAGGTGAACCAGAATTTTCATTGTCAATTTTTCATTATTACTTGAATGTTTAACCATGTGAATATGTTACCTGTTCAAAAATGCAATAGAATATGAATAGATGCATAAATAAAAATGAAGTAGATCGTATGTGCTGATTTGAAAAGATTTCCAAGATATATTAAATGGAAAATGTCAGACACTCCTTAGGGTCTGGTGGAAGGAAATGTCAGCGGGAAGAAGCTTCCTTCAGGTGGGATGGCCAAGGGCAGTCCAGGGATTCTTGGAGAAGAGGCAGGAACAGCCCCCTTGGGAAGAGGTGGTCTGGAGTGACCCCTGCAGCTCCCCACCTCCTCCTGACTGTTGGAAAGGGGGCGGGGAGGCTGGAGAACAAGAGAGTTGCCAATAAGCCCCTTCCGGGGCCAGAGCAATTTGACCCCTGTGGCCCGGGGAGGTATGATTGTCTGTGACCCCCAGCCCTCCCGGCCTGCCTTCTGTGAGCAAAGGTGGAGAAGCAGCACAGTTTTACATAAAAACTAAAGCAAAGCCCAGCGCTGCCTGGTGGCTGAAGGAAGTCCCAGGTCCCCTTCCTTCTGTGTCTCCATATGAAGACAAATCCAATGACTTCCACCCCAGCCTGAGCAGCACCGAACATTTACTCAGGGCCCTGTGGGGATTTGAGTCTGGAGTCCCACCTCTGTCAGCAGGGGAAACAGACTTGCCTGACCTTGCAGCCTCCTGCCTGACCTGATAGCCTCCTGGGAGTGTCTGATTGGGAAGCATTCAATCTGATGCCCGCCCATGGCTGAGGTGGGCCGTCTGCCCAGTCAACGGCAGCATGACCAGGTGCTCCTCATTAGCCTGGCATTGGTCCAGACCGTAACATGCTCCCAACGGCTGCCTTGAGGCCCCTGTGGGCATGAGGGTGGCCGTGGCTGTGGCCATGGCCATTACTAATACCTGCTTCTGAGGCCTGGCATTCCCAAGTCCAGGGGGCAGCACCTGCAGACTGCAGGGCACCGAGGATGTCCTTTGTTAGCTTTAAAGGGCAGCAACCAGGTGCCTGAGGGGCCTTACAGCAGGAATCTGCCGGGTGTCTGTGGACTCCACAATTCTAATAGGATACAAGTTGGAGAATCACTGCACTAAATTTTTTCAAACAACCAATTTAATCCTCTACATCACCTTAAGAGGTAAATATTATGTTCGACAATTAGAAAGCAAGGCTCAATAGGCCAATTAAAAAATGTCTAGGTTCAAATCCATTGTCTTCCTACTAGCTGTGTGACCTTTGGGAAGGCACCTAACCTCTCTGAACCTCATCTTCATTGTTCTTATAGGACATCGCCTCTCTTGAAGGGTTGCTAAGAGTGTTAAAAGAAACAAACCAGAACAAGCGCTCAGTGCTCACAAAAAAGGTCACAATTTTTTTTCTAAATATCTATCAAACCACTTATTGGAAACAAAACACTACGTGATAAAAGTTTTGAATGAGCATATCTTCATTGACTTGAACACATTTGATAAATGGTGGGAGAGTATATGGGCCAATATCTTATTGATTAACTCACCAGTGCTTTCATTTAATTTGAAGTCTTAAAAAGACAGATTGCTAGTAACACATAGCATCACTAGCAGTCAAAGTCCTGCCCTTTCTTCCAGAGAAAATTGGGGATTTCTGCTCAGGAAAGGCCTTCCCCCACTCACACTCAAGACACACAGTGTTCACTTGGCAAACATTTGTTTATCTCTCATCTGCCATGTGCTAGGCACTGAGGATGTGGTGGTAAACAAAATAGAAAAAGGACCCCTTAGTCTCAGAGAGAGAGACAGTAAATAAACAGATTTGCCTAATCTGGGGAAAGTCAGACATTCCTTAAACCTGGCAGAAGGAAAGGTCAGTGGGAAGAAGTTTCCATCAGGTGGGATGGCCAAAGGCAGTCCAGGGATTCTTGGAGAAGAGGCAGGGATAGCCCCCTTGAGAATAGGTGGTCTGGGGTGACCCTTGCTAGCTCCATACCCTCTCCTGACTGTTGGAAACGGGGTGGGGAGGCTGGAGGACAAGATAGCTGCCAATAAGCCCCTTCCGGGCCAGAGCAATTTGATCCCTGTGGCCCTGGGAGGTATACAGTTTGTAAGCTCCTGCTCTCCTGGGCCTGCCTTCTGGGATCGAAGGTGGAGAAGCAGCAAAAGTTACATAAAAACTAAAGCAAAGCCGGGCGCTGCCTAGTTTATATCTGATTGTTGTTATTATCTGAAGCTCTTAGAAGCCTAATTTGACTACATGTCTCTGCTGATGCTTACTTTCTGGTGGATTGTTTTCCTGTGTGTTTTATAATTTGGGATTATGAGCTTCATCTGGTATGGCTTCATCACAGGAAGCCTGCTTGGCCTGGTTGGAGGGTGTGTCCTAACAGACAGTTTTTACATTTACTTCCTGCCAGCAGCCTGTAAGTATTACAAGCTCAAGACTCCATTTATTTTAATATATTGGCTACCAGGAAGCATAAATTCAATACCCAAACCAGTCGCAGCAGGGAAGAACTTTTTTTTTTTAACTTACATAGAAACCAGGCCAAATAAACAAACTTTCTCGTTGTCTCTAGGTGGATTTTGGCTATTTCACACTCTCATTGAGGCACTAGTCCATCAGGTATTTTGGCTTTATGCGAGTATCACAGTTTCGACTTCCTGCTTTACACAGGGTAACTGCTGCCCCCACCCCCACCCCACCACATCCATTAACATCCAAGTCCCTGGCTTATTGCAATTAGCAAACCCATTCTTGCCCCCAACCTCCTCTCCTACCAGAAAGCTTTTTGTTAACTTTCTTGCAAGGGAGATCTATCAGGGACTCAGCTGGGGATAGGAATCTGAACCTGGAGAGGAATACATGCCTCTCCAACCCAGGAGGCTGAGTGCTCAGCCTACAGCAGCTTCTGGCTAGATCTCAAAGGATGAAGTCCAAGGCTCCTTGTCTGTCCACTTCTGCTGCTTTCATTCATTTTCCATTTGTACTGTAGATGTCCTTAATTCCTCTTTTCCCTTTATCCTACATTGGTCTTTTGACAGCAGCTGGGCCATTTTTCACAATGGGTATTTCTGACTCCAGTATATTTACTGAAAAATAAATGTGCTGTTTTATACCCTCAGACCATACACAGCAGAACCATTTGCTTAGATTTCATAGCACACGAATATGTCCATTAGAGCTTCAAAGTGTCATAATTAAAATTGGCTTCACTTGTGGGGACTCATGATGCATCCATCTCAGCCCACACCTCCGCTCTGTGTAGAGGCCCCTGCTCAGGCCCCACCTCTCAGAACCACGTGTCAGAAAAGTAAGCCAACCTATCTGCTGACCCACTGGGATAACCAGTGTGAAGAACAGCCCTGAACCAAGAGTCCAAATGCCAGCCATGCCCCCCTCCTTGGTCAAGGTGATCTTCAGCTTTTTCCTGGAGTCTAAAGCAGACTCCCCCTACCATGTTGCCGTCCCTCTGGCCTCCTCTGGGCCCTGCTTGCATTCAGTAGATCCACGCTCCTAGAACACACTCTTCTAGGGTAACCCCACACTGCTCGGAGGCTCTCAGGGTACCTTCCTGGGAAGCAAATGAGCATCAGGTTCTCAAGTCAAACTCCAACCCCCTTTCCAAGCTGACCTTAACATACTGTTAATGAAAGAGCTTTGGTGCCAGACAGACACGGGCTCGGATCCCTGCTCGGCCACTAACCGGTTGTCATTAGGCACATGATTTAACCACCTTGTGCCTTTCTCTTCTGTAAAATGGAGATGGTTAAACAGAACTCAGAGGTCTTGTGAGAAAACAAGATGAAGGATGTCCTCTCCCCAGCACAGAGTAGGGGAGCGCCCCACAGGGGTCAGTTCCCATCTTCTTGGCTTCACCAGCTAGGCCGAAAGTGTTGGTTATACAGCTGACAGACTCCAGGTTTGAGGCCTGGGGGTTGGTGGCCTGTTGTGTATGTAGAGTGGGCACTGAGTGTTTGTTTTCCTCAAGTGCTGGGCAGAGTGTTCTGTGTGGGGTCAGGGACTCTGTGGGAGCCCAGCCAGCCGAAAAGAGCTGCTCTGGGGCCCTGCATGTGATGGAATTCACTGGGACGCCCATGCATGGCCATACCAGGTTTTGGACGTGTGTTGCTTGCAGTCCTGCTGAACTTTGCAAAGGAAAGGAAAATTCTTCATGCTGTGCTTGTGAACTTTGAGCTTGTTATCTTCAAAGCCATAAACCTGGTCCGCCAGACTATAAAAGGAGCGCATTCTAACCCGTTCACCCTGCAGCCTGCTCCTTGACACCCACCACACACCCACGGTAACCAGAGGCCACCACCATGACGAGGGACCAGAATGGAACCTGGGAGATGGAGAGTAATGACAACTTTGAAGGCTACATGAAGGCTCTGGGTAAGGGGAAGGCCGGGGCTGGGGGACGGAGGGCAACATCCGAAGGACTGGGGTCTGATCCTCCTGCCACTTTGGGATCCCACAGGCCCGTGTGCAAGCCTCACCTCTCAGTCCCCAGCTGTGTGATAGCAGGCAACTCATACTCATTCTCCAAGGTTCAGATTCTTCGTTGGTGAATTGGAAACAACAATAAATGAGATTAAGTCTAGAATGTCCTTAGCACAGTACATGGCACACAGAAAAGATTCACCGAATAGAGGATACGCATGCACACACATGCACAAACAACTTCCACGCACACATGTGCACACACACACGTGCACACGTGAGGAGAGCCAGACTTAAGAGGAAATTGCAGTAGCTCCTCTGCCTCACGATCACCATCTCTCTGATGACCAGTTGGGCCTGCTATTGTGCACAGATGACCCCTACCTCGCTCTTGTGTTGGTCGTGTAGTGGGGAGGCAGGAAAGGAGTGCCTGACAAATCTCTCAGCCTAGAGACAGTCAGGCCCACTGAAGGCCAGGAAAGGCTTTCGTCATGTAGCTCAAACAACTCACTGCTCATCTGACTTCTGAACTAGACCCCAGGCCAGGGGTTCCCATCAGTGTGTGTCCAGAGTTGAGTCTCCTGGGGGGCTGTCAGGAAACACACGAACCTGGAGGAACTGGGCCCACAGAGGGGACCTCACTTGCGGGGCCGCTATCATGGGCCAGGACGAGGAGCCTTGCCTGCCTGTCCTCAGTCATCCCGACAGCCTCCTGACCACCTTCGCCCGCTTTAGATCCCTCCGCATGAGGAGTTCCCAGCTGGAACTTCCCTTGCAAAGCGTGAGAAAAATGGCTGTGGGCCGGGTTGGAGGCCTGGTAATTCGGACGTGATGATGTCTCACCAAGAACAGGAATCATGGGAGAGCGGGTAGAGCTTAGTGGTAGAGTGCACACTTAGCACGCGTGAAGTCCTGGGTTCGATCCCCCGAACCTCCATCTTTAAAAAAATCAAGAAAAAGAAAAGAATGGGAATCATGGGTTTTTCTGTTCAATTCCCTTCTAGTTGGATGAATTTCTACCATGTGAAGGAGCAAAGAGAGCTCATGTGACATGTTTTGCAATTTACGGAGACTGGTGCTTTCTTCTTGTTCTTTAGACCGTTTCCAATACTGAATAGCTTTTTTTTTCCCTCTCAGCTACCAGAATTTTACCAATGTACTTGGGAGTGGAGGAAGGAGGCAAAGTCCTCCTACCAGAGTCCTGTCCCTGGTGCCTCTGCTTTTAGTACCCTGAGGGAGGCTGGAAATGGAATCCTGCTTCTAACCCTGGGGAGATGTTCTGGAGCTGAGCTCAGAACCAGATAGCATTCTGAACAAAATCACACAGAGGAGGACACCAAGCCGGAGGGCCAGCGGGGGTGTGCTCTCTGACCTTGAAGGAGTTTTTTCACCTTTCTAAACCAGCCTCCTCATCCGCCAAATGGAGATAATAACACCAGTCTTGCCTGTTTCTCCAGGTCATGTTGGATGTGGTGGTTGATTTGAACAATTAAAAACACTTTAACAAGAGCTCTTTGGGGGTTGCAAGCTTTCAGCCGTAAGCTGATCAAGCCAGACTCAGGGAATATAATCAGAAAGCAATTTTGTGTCTTTTCCTGCTTATTATTAAATAATCAAGGGGGGAGAGTATAGCTCAGTGGTATAGTGCATGCTTAGCATGCATGAGGTTCTGGGTTCAATCCCCAATGCTGCCGATAAAAAAATAAAATAAATGAAATAAAATAAATAATGAAAAGTCCTATGGTGACTTCAGGTGAAAAGTCAAGTTTCAGTTTTCAGCTGTGCAGGGTGGGTGCCTGGAGCTCCTCTTTCTAGGCTTAAGGGGAGAGGCAAGCACTCCTGGTACCCTCGCCTCTCCCTCTGGGGGGATGCTAGGATGCAGGGCACACTGTCGGCTCTCTCCAAAAACTCCTCTTTCTAAAACCCGCCTCCTTCTGGACTCTTTCACGCCAATTTCCACCATCGCTGTGGGTGAGGGCTGCTTGGGTCGTGAATGGGATGTCTGGATGACTCTGTCTAGACGGTTTTGGAGTGAGTAGTCGTTCCCGTTCTCTTTGGTGTCAGACACCTATTGTCTCTTAGAGCTTCAGTCACAACTTCTAATTCAACATCATCCTACATCAATTTCACTTTAATGAGCAAATGGCTTGACCTCTTTGTACTTGCAGTGTAGGGGGACAGGCTCACGCCTTCCCGATGAAGGTTAATACCATAGGAAGTGGTAGTAACTAACCCCCGAACGTGGATGTGCTTGGTGCCGTGGTCTGCCCAGCTGCCGATGGCCTACTGTGTCCCAGCGCCCCCAGGGACTTGCCCCAGCTTGAATCCATGATGTTTTGTGCAGAAACGCCTCAGCCAGCGTCCTCCTCCCACCGTGGAGACAGGACACCTGACCCTTCCCGCCTGCCCACAGTGGGGACACAAGTGGGGCAGGCAGGCACTGGCAGTGACTGAAGACAGGTCTCAAGGGCTCAGCTGGAAGCAGCTGAGTGGGGCTGGACCCACAATTAAATCTGCTAAAAACAACCCAGCAGATCTGTACAATTTCCTCCACATCCACCCTGCCATACGAGGGTTGTTCTGTCAACAATGACAAGTCAATGAAGTTTCCCTTCCTCGCCTGCTGGGGCACAAAGCATTTGTGAAGAACGTATGTGGGGATCTTCCCAAATCCCCAGATATGGAAATATCACTAAATATAATTCCGTTCCCTGCCAAGAAGCCATCCCTTTCTCAGACGTCAATCCCTAGCACTGGGAGGTGGCTTTCTCTGTGGGCCTGGTGGCTGGTTCCGTAGGAAGGAGACACCCCTGTCGAGATGTAGGTCTGGGCAGCAAAATGGCTTTGTCACCAGCCAGTGACTTGCTCCACATCCAGCCTCCCCACACAACTTGGCTGCCAGCCTCAACAGACCGACACACGTCACAGCAACCTTTGGGTTGGCCCCAAATTATCAAAGTCATCAGCAATTCAGAGAGTGGGGGCCAAGGGTCAATGGTACCTCTTCTCTGCCTTCTCAGACACTTGGTGTTTCTCGAGGCCCTAGACTCTTTCTTGACAGTGAGGAAAGCAGCTGGGGAACTCTTCCACCTGGAGGAATCTGTCCCGTCCTGAGATCCTCCTTTGGGTGGGGTCGGGGAACGCAGGAGCCGTCTTCAATTTAAAGGGCAGCTGGGGGAGGGCAGATCTAAAAGTGAGGTCTCCGTGCTCTGGCAGAACACTGGAGGAGTCCATTCGGGAGTGAGGCCAGCCCTGCACAGACATGGGGGAAGTCATTCAACTTCTCTATCAAACCTTTAGATGTCACCCGTGGAAGAGAGGGATGGCGCCATCTGAGGCAGGCCAGGCTCTGTCTCTGTTCTTGAGGGGCTCAGACAGTCAGGTTATAGCTGTGTACCAACTGGGTTCCTGTTTCCTAAGACAGTGCGACAGATCACCCCCAAAATGTGGTGGCTTGATTTTATTATATACAGTGATTTTATGATGGTGTCTCACAGTTCTGGGAGCTGACCAGGCTCAGCTAGGCTGGGGCCAGAGCCATCCTGAAAGCTTCCTTGCTCCTGTGCCCACTGTTGGTGCCGGCCAGCGGCTGAGCCCTCCGCCAGGGCTGAGGGTACTGCGTGTGTCCACATGTGGTGTCCCATGTGGCCTGGGTCTCCTCACAGCACTCTGGCTGTGTCCAAAGAGAGAGAAGGCAGCAGCTGAATGACCTGTTATGACCCAGACTCAGAAGTCACATGGCATTCCTTCTCTTCTCTTCTGTTGGGTGAAGCGGTCATGAGCCCACCCGCATTCAAGAGGACGGTGCCTAGACCCCGCCTCTCCAAACATTGTAAGAACAGCATGTAGGATGAGAGGTGGAGTTGTAGCCATTTAAGAAAGTATAATCTGCCACAGATGGGACAGTGGGTGGTTCCGTCCCTTGGGCTTGGAAGGGCTACAGTGACAAGAGGACAACAGTAGCAGGAGGTGTGTGCACAGTGTGGTGACGGATGGTAACTAGACTTGTGGTGGTGATCACTCTGCAGTCTAGATGGATGTCATATCTGAAATGTGCATAATTTAAATGTGTGTGTGGTGGTGGTGGAGGGAGCTACAGTAGACATGTTGGTCATTGAAGACTTTCTGAGTACTTCCAAGTGGGGTTTTGAAGGAAGGAGAGGAGTGCTCCACACAGGGATAGACAGTATGTGCCAAGGTCAGGCCAGTGTGTGTGGGCAGGGGCGCAGGAAGCTGAATTGCCACGGAGTGACGTGCAAAAGAGGGAGGGGGTGGGAAGAAGAGTCAGAAAGGTGCAGGGCCGGATCTGGAAGCGGTGTGCCACCATGTGTGAACATCACCCAAGGACGTCATATGAGGAGAGGGTCCCAGGAAGAGAGAGAGGCCGTGAGCACTCACTCTGACAGCCAGGGCGTGAACAGATGGGCAGAGATGTCAGAGAACTAATGAAGTGGTTGCAGTGGCCCGGGAAGATGCAAGCACAGTGCCAAGAAGGGTGGCCAGGGGGCGGTCCAGAGCAGGAAGCAGACCAGATTTGTGACTGAGTGGTGAAGAGGAGGGGAACGAGCCTAGAAAATGACACACCACCATGTAACTTGAATCAGGGAGACAGGGATGTGTAACAGAAGGCGTGTGTTCTAAAAGTGCTCAGGTAATGTTAAATTTAGACATCTTTTAGGAAATCTTGATTCCATAAATTGTAAAGATTAGGAAAAATCCCAGTCTTTGTTTGTTTGTTTGTTTTTATATTTTTAATTGAGTTATAGTCATTTTACAATGGAAAAATCCCAGTCTTAATTCACAAAAGATGAGAATCATCTTCTATGAAGACCAGCTTTTCACTGAAATGAACATGCACAGACTCAGGAGAGCAGGGGCCACTGCAAAATGTCCTAGTGGGTCTCTAGAAAATTCCACAAGAAGGTGTTGACCTCAGAGGCTGAAATCAGGCAGCTCCCACCTGAGTGGTCTTTGCCAGGAAATATTTCCTGGTTATCCACCATGTTGAAAATCCTGTCCTGACTGTGAGGAGCCACAGTCTAGCATCAGAGGTGAGCACATGCACAAACAATTCTCATGCCATGAGAAGCATCTGCTATCACAAGCTTTATATACATTGTTTCATGTAATTAATTCAGTTTTCACAAATGTACTGAGCACCTACCACATGTCTAGAAGTGCTCCAGGCATTGGTGACAGGGTAGTACACGAGGCAGCAAGTTCCGTGCCCTCCATGGAGTGTGCTTGCTAGCGGAAGAGAGAGAGGGTAATAGTTTAAGATGATTTCAGGTAGTGGTAAGTGCTTTATAGGAAATAAAAAGGAATTATTGCATGGAAAGGGATGGGCGGTCAGGGAAGGCTGTCTGAGGAGGTGACACGGGAGCTGAGGCTTGAACGCTGAGAAGTGTTGTTCCCGCCACAGGGGACAGTGAGTGTGAAGGCTCTGGGTGTGTTTAAGAAACGTACAGAAGGCTGGTGTGCTGGGGGTGTGGTGAAAACAGGGGAAGGTCAGGCCTTATGATGGGCAGACTTAATCCACCTTGCTTACATTCTTTAAGGATCACTGTGGGTACAGTGTGGAGGATGCATCACAGGAGGGCAAGACTGGAAACAGGGAGGCCCACTAAGGAGGCTGCTGGGTTGTTAAGGCTAGAAATGATGGTGGCTCAGACGGGGGCAGTGCCAGGGGCTGGAGAACAGAGGACAGATTCAATGTATATTTTGGAGATAAAGCCAACAGGGCTTGCAGATGGATGAGAAGGTAGAGGACGTGGAAGAAGTGAAGATGGCCCCCAGGCTTAGGTCCAAATAGCTGGGAGATGGTGACCCCATCGGCTGACAGTGGGAAGACACGGGGAGGAGTGAGTTTGGACCAAGGTGCTGGGCACGGGGGAGTGCATTAAGAATTCTGATTTTCATATTTGATTTCAGATGCCCATGACACATCCAAGTGGAGTATTAAAATTGGCATCTGGATAGACGATCTGGAGCTCAGGGTATCGTCATGGATAAAGCAAAAGGAATGCCTGCCATTTTAAGGAGTGAGGAATCTGAAGGCCAGAGAAGTGGAGGAACTTTCCTGGGGTCACTTGTGGCTGGAAAATGGTGTTGCTCAGACAGGATCCCAGTCTGTCTGCTTCTAACCCCCAAGCAGTGGTCAGTGCACTGTTCCAGGCGTGGGTACTAAGTATGAGGTTAGGGGAGGGGGAGCTTCATTCTGAGCAGAGTTCGTCAGGTTGGGGACCTCCAAAGTAGACAGGCAGGACCCTCAGAAACATTGCAAGGGAGTCATTCCGAGTCCCTGGGTAGAAATTAATGAATGAATGCTGACCCAAGGAAGAGTTAGTTTCACCACATTTGGATTCCTGTTAGGGCTCACAAATCTGTGAAGTTATACACTTGCCAAAGTCTTTCCTTGAACTGTGTGGCATCTGGTTGGACTTTCAAATAGGGACAGTGCTGTGGTGGGAAAAGCACCGGTGAAGGTAAGTTTGGTCCCTTCCTATGGGTCTCCCCTTACGTGTTCCGGCAGCCCCTCCACTCTGACCCCCACTCCAATGGCGAGCACTAGACTGTGGGTGGGGAGGTGAAAAGTACAGGGGAGCAGGGAGGCATCCCAGGGTCTCTAGCCCGCCTCTGCTGGCTGAGGAAAAATTTTGAACATATTCAGAGACATCCGTGAAGGTGAGAGAGGAAGAGGCAGACACGGCAAGTCCAGTTCCTCCCTCGTGTTATGCAGGGGAGGAAATGGCATGGAAAGATGCAGAAGATTGCCTTTGCACTCTGCTTCTCACAGTCGCCTGAGTGCTGATGATTTGTGAGTTAAGGAGTCCAGGTTCAAGGCCCATGGCCGCTGCACTTGGAAGAGTTCTCAGATTTCATGTGATGAATACGTGTGCATGTCTGCTCTTTAATTTACAAAGCGCACCTGCCCTTTTAGCCTACAACTTTAGCTTTTTCCACAAGCACATTACAAAGCGTTTTAGCGTTGAGGAGCACACTCATATTTCAACTTTATGGCTTGCATTGTTCAAAATGCAGTTATGAAAAGTATGGTTTAATAAAGTCACTTCAGTGTTGTTAGGTTTTTTTTCCCCCTTCTGCAGCAGCTACAAGCCATATATATTATTCAGAAATAGCTTACCTTTGGACCTTTTCCTCTGAGATAGAAATTCATTTCACCTGGCTATAAATCAGGCTTGGAGATACCTTTAATCCAGGAAAGCAGATCAAACATACTTGATAACCCTGGTGTTAAAATACCGTATGAGGAAAATAATTTTCCCTGCAAAATACCAAGAAGTGGTTTTGGAATCTGTATGTGTATGCCTCTGTATTCGACCACTGCAGTTAAACCTTTCCTTTTGATTAGAAATACCACGAAATGCACCAACAGAATGTTTGGTTCCCTTCCCCACGGTGGAGCAGAGGTGACATGATTAACTAGCCTGTGCACATGGTAAAGGGTGGCCAAGCGGCCAAGCCATTTTTCAATCCGGAGAAGAAGCGATGCTTAATTCAATCTGCATAGAACTCCTAATAAGATTCCCTGGCTCTGGCCAGAAAGATTGACTGCGGACGGTTTCCAGGACAAACCAGTTCTCTCAGCAATAGACATTTTTAGCTGTTATGTACCTCTCTAAGCAATGAGGAACAAGCAATAATGTGTTAGAGGAGACTTAATTGTGAATGATAAACAGAACATATTTGTAGGCATCCTGTCAGGAGCGCTATCCTAGCTGGGTAATTCTAAATTGGTCACTTAAATTCTCTGGGCTATGATTTCCACATTTGTGGAGTAAAAATAGACTTGCTTTCTGAGGACTGCTTAAATTTAGAGTTCTAAGTTTCTCTGTAATTCCCAATTCTTCCTTAGTACAGTTGACCCTTGAACAATGGGGGTCGGGGAAGAGCGTTAGGGGTGCTGACCCGTCGTGCAGTCGAAAATTCACATGTAATTTATGGTTAGCCCTCCATATATACGCAGTTCCTCCAAATCTACAGCTCTGCATCTGCAGATTTAACCAACCACAGGTGGTGTAGTTTTATGGTTATTAATGAAAAATACCCACATGTAAGTGGACCTCTGCAGTTCAAATCATGTCATTCAAGGGTCAACTGTAGTTTTGCCTGGTACCCTCCCTTTGTTTCATCTGGATAGCACATGACCTGTGGTTTCTTTCCTCACCTCCTAACTGTGGCTCAGGTGTGGTTTAGCACAGCATGGACCTCACTAAGCTCAGAGGGCTAGAGCAGGAACTGAAGTTGTTTCTACCCTTTGGTCAAACGATGGAGCGAGGGAACTGGTCAACATGAGAGAGGTTTGACCAGGCTGGATGAAACTCCTGTGTGACAGGTCAAGGCTATGTGAGGAGAGAGCGGATCAGCCACTGTTCTGACTGTCCCTTCAGAGTCCAGGACCCTTGGACGGCTTGGAGTGGCAGGTGGCTGTGGAGATGCGTAAATAGGACCCGAATATTTCACTCCAGACTGAATGCTGATCTGGCCAGTTTGACCAGAGCAGAAAAGGCCAAGGGGTGGAGGCCAGCATGCATCAAATACCCACCAGCTCCTCAGCACTGTGCAAAGCATTTTACCATCATTTAAACTGAATCCTTACATAAATAACCCTATGAGATGAGCACTCTTTCCCCAATTTACTGTGAGAAACTGAGGCTCAGAAAGGGAAAGAGACTTCTCTGAAGTCACACAGCTAGGAAATCAGGGCCGGGATTTATACCCAGATCTGACCCGCGCTTTTTTATACCAGATGTTCTAAACTGAGCCATGCACAGAATTGCTTGAAGGCTTGTGAAAACAAGAAGGGCCCAACCCCCTGCAGGAGGGCTAGGGTGGATCCCAGAATTCACTTTTCTAAGAGCTTCCCCCATGCTGTGGTGGTGCCAGCCCAGGGGCCTCACTTAGAGAAGCGCTGTCCTAGACCACAGTGCCCACATTAACCAATCCACAGGTGTATTCTGAGCTCCTACTGTGTGCCCAGGCCTGGACCTGGTTCTATGGGCACACAGAGCAAAGAGGCAACATTGTCCTTGTCCCCATAGAGGTGAGACTTTGGAGATGAGAACAATAAACCCCATGAAAAAGTCAGAGGAAAATGCCAGGTTGTGTCTTGGGAGCAGGGAGGGTGAAAACACGTGGCCTGGAAAGCAGGTGAGGAAGGAGGCAAGAGAGGGCAGAACACTCAAGAAGTCAAGGCCAGGGTTGGGAGGAGAGGGGCGGGGATTCAGGGGGCAGATACACAGGGAGCATCCCAGAAAATGCAGAGGACTCCAAGGAAACCAGCCTGCGAGATCAGAGGGTTAATTATGAGGATACCAACAGCTCCCATTTGTGGGGCTGTTACCATAAGTCACCAGCCACTGGGCAGACCTCTTTACAGATACCATCACATTTAATCCTCCAAATAACCTGATGCAGTTAATACTAGTCCCACATCCGGCCACTGCTCTCTGCTGCTTCCAGATCTGGACCCTAGTGTCTGGTGATGGGACCGAAGTTAGACACACAGGCGTCATTAGGCTGTGTTTCTGGGGCAGAAGGACAGAGATGCGAATTGGAGTGTGACATGTCAGCCTCTGCCTAAGATGAGCATGTGTTGATACCAACTGGAGTGGGGGTGACTTTTTGTTTTTTTGTTTTTTTGTTTTTTGCAGCTTTTTAGCAATTTTATGGAAGGATTCATTTTTAGGTCAGAAATACTTGACTACTTGGTCCTGCTAGTCTTTTCCTTTCCAAACAGGCCAGCAGTTGCCTTAAAGGGAAAAAAATTAAACAGGAGACATTTCTGTAATTGCAGGGCCCAGGTGACAGAGAGAGGTGTCTCAGAAGGGGTTTTTGTCAGCCCTTTGTGTATCGTGTCCTGTGGAACCCTTGGCCAGCTGGATGTCCCACCATGGAGAGTTCTATGTCCCCAGAGATTGGCAAAGGCTGCATCCTGCGTCCTGCTCTTAGAGTCACAAAGCATCTTTCCCAGATGAAAGGCTCTGTGAACCTCTTCAGTGCAACAATGAGCCTGGATTTAATTCCTCATTTCCCAAACTTAATTGACCATGAGCACTGCCCCCGCTTTTTAAGAATTTTGGGGGTTATAACTCATGGCAGTGACATGGGTTCCTCATTGGTAAAATGGAGATAGTACTTATCTCGTGGTTTTCTTGGGAGAATGAAGTGAGTGAAGTTTCCCAAGGGAGGTTCCACCATGGGGCACCATTCCTGATTCGTTCCAAAGTATGTCTTAACTATCACCCCAAATATTACCATGGGTCCACACAGCATGGCCCTGGGGTCACCTTACTTAAAACCTAGCTCCTATGTTCCTCCATAAATTCTTTCTTTACTTTCTTGGCTCTACCTTGGTTACTCAAGGTCAAAACCACTGTTTTGGCCTCCCAACTTGATCTTCTGTGCATCCATCCAATTATCGAAATTTTGTGATTGTTTTTTCAACTGTGTACTTTGAGACAAGTCACTAACCTCTCTGGGCCTCCGTGTCATCCCCTATGACATGGGGAGTAGGTGCTTAAATAGTGACTTTCAAATTTCTTAAACTATTGAAGTCTTCCTCCAAACAGCCGCCGATGAGGAAAGGTCTAAAACCACCCAGAAATTCTGGGTCTGAGATAAGGCCCAGAAATCTGTACTTTTTACATCTTCCCAGGTGATCTTGATCAGTGGCCAGCTCTGGGACCCACTGGTGAATTCTCAGATGTGGCAGGTTCTCAACCAATAGTCGTGAACAATAATTGAGCAAGGCACTGGCATACACGTAACAGCTCATGCCAATTTGAACCTATTTCTCTTTTCAACTTAGGATACAGGTAAGCCTTTGACCTTCTGGGCTGCCTGATATTACTTGAAATTTTTCCCTTATGATAAAAGCAGGCTTTATACATTTTAGGATCCAAAAAACCATCCAGGATCCTTCCCAGATTCTGTTGTGGTCCAGCCTGGGCTTCTTCTTGGTCTTTTGGGAAAAGGAAAGTGACAGTGACCAAAGAGGGATTCAGAAAGAAATGAGTCAGCAAGGATATGGGGAGAGAGGGTGGGTGGAATGATGCTTGGCTACCATGGCAGGGCAGCAGAAGGGGTGGGGATGTGACCATCAGAGACGTCCATTCTCTAAATTGACAGGAGCTCCATGAACTGTTGGGAGCTGCTGGTCCTCCTCATGGGCTCAATGGTATTTCTCCCCCACCAGACAGCACAGTGTGAAGCTTACTCACCTATCTACCACAGATGGGCCTGGAATTCTCCAAGAAACAGCACTCAGTGACTCTGAACTGTCCTTCCTCCTGAGGTCATTCTTACCTTGGGTTATGATAGACTCAATCTCAGTATTTTTGAAATCTTACAGACTGAATTCTAGAAAACAAAGATTTAGATTGGCATCCAAAGTCACCTGGAGAATTCACAGGCATAAAGGGGGTCAAATGTCAAATACAATCTGGGAAGAGACCAAAAGCTTAAAGATGTTCGTAGCAAGGAGAGAAATTTAGTAGCTTCAGAACTATCCTCTGTTTCTACATCTGTTCCACCAGACAGTGAAATTTTGGCTTGGGGGACAATTTATGCACAACCAGAGGTTAGCAGGAGGTGGTGGGCTCAGCACTTAGCTTCTTGCTGTAAAATGCAGAGCTGAGGAAATGAAACACTCTGTTGAAAGGCATGCTCCCTTTTACTCACTAAACAGTCTCTAAGAAATGAATAAGATTCCCTTTGAACTAACTACTATATATAAAACAGATAAACAAGCTTCTACTATATAGCACAGAGAACTATATTCAGTATCCTGTAGTGACCTATAATGGAAAAGAATATGAAAAGGAATATATGTATGCATATGTATGACTGAAACAGTATGCTGTACACCAGAAATTGAGTACGCATTATAAACTGACTATACTTCAATTAAAAAAAAAAAGATTCCCTTTAAAATATCAAGGCAAAGAAAAGATGTAAGCAGAGTGAATGCAGCAAAAATTTGATAATTGTTGAACCTGGGTGATGAGTGTGCTCGGCTCCTTGTACTTTCCCCTGTACTTTGGTTTGTTTGAAATTTCTCATAATAAAAATACAAATAATTATTCATCTTTTCCTTAAAAACAGCAAAAGAAATCTCTGAGCAAGTGTCTGTTAAGTGTCTGGAATATGCCTGAGCTGTGCTGGGGGGCCATGAAGAAGGCAGAATAGTCTAGAAGAACAGCTTCCCAGTCTGCTGTAAAAATGGAAGTTTAGCAGGGAGGGTACAGCTCAGTGGTAGAGCACGTGCTTAGCATGCCTGGGGTCCTGGGCTCAATCCCCAGTACCTCCACTAAATAAATAAACAAATCTAATTACTGCCCCTCCCCCCAAAATGGAAGTTTGTACATATACTGCCCTGCTATGGACATTAACAAAATTCCGTCTTTACCTATGATCTAGACTGATTGTTTTTAAACAGTGTCTTTCCTTTTAAACCATAAAGTCTTCTGTTTAGCAGACTCTTAGGAGGAAACCAATATGTCAAACAGAATGGGGGCTGCTGTGGTGGAGGGGTGTGTGCGTGTGAGTGTGTGTGCATGTGTGTGTGTGTGTGTGTGTGTACGCATGCACAGCAGGGATTTGCAGCTCGGGGTGAGCCCTGCCTGCTACCTCCCCACTCCCATCAGGGCTCCTGAGGAGTTGCCCAGAAACCCTAGGTTTCCCAACAGTTGACAGAGATATCCAAAACGGCCACATGCAAGACAACCCTTGCTTCCCACTTAAGCAGAGAAAGATGGCCTGCCTGAGACCCACGTCTCTGGTCCTGAATGTCTGACCTTGTTAGAGAAATGAATGAGTCTGGCCGAGCACATCATAACATCCACCACTCCCTTTGCCAACAGATATTGATTTTGCCACCCGCAAGATCGCCGTCCATCTGATTCAGACCAAGATCATCGAGCAAGACGGTGATAATTTCAAGACAAAAACCAACAGCACGTTCCGTAACTATAACGTAGACTTCACGGTCGGGGTGGAGTTTGACGAGTACACAAAGGGTCTGGACAACCGGAATGTTAAGGTACTGACCCCAGTGGCGTTTTCACTCATTCGCTCTTGGTGCAGGGGCTGGCTGTTGGGCTTCACAATGAAAAAAGATGACAGAATCAACCTGGGAGGCCCTCAGGAGAGAGGGACCAGAATGGACTTAATGATGTTGGCAATAAGCGGTTACTTAAAGTTTAGTGGGAAGAGGCAGGCTGGCTCTGCATGAAGATTATCAGCCAAGGATAGATTAAAGGATGCTGACCTCTCCAGGATCCGGGGTAGGAAGCCGACTCACAGACTGACATGGGCCTGGGAGGCAAAGTGAAGAGGGCCGGGTGGAACCAGAGGGCGGATGGTGATGGTGTCAGCTGGAGCGCATGGCTCTGTCCCGGGGGCTAAAGCACCAGTCAAGCATTGACGTGAAGACTGGGGTCTCACACTGCTAGAATTTTTTTTCAAGAGATGTTGAGAGCTAATGTTTTTATATGAACTATCTCAATTTCAGATGACCCCAACTGATTTAATTTTTTAAATGCATCGACAAAAAATTAATCATTTGATCTAAGAAAGAAATGGAGAATTTTATTAGGGCCAAATCTGAGGACTATAACCCAGGAAGAGCATCTCAGAAAGCTCTGAGACCTGACCCCCCTATTAGAAATCAAGGCACAGTTTTATAAGTTTTTTTGAGACAGTGGGCTGTGCATCAAATGATGTGTTAGTGGCAGTTATATAATCCAGATCTAAGTGCCATCCTGGTGGGTCATGTGATCCCTTACAATATCAAGAAGAATGTTACCTTTTAAGGAGTTTTCTTGTTGAGGCTCGGAGAACATTGCTCTGTATGGTTGTGCAGGTATTCCTGCCGATGGGGGATGTTTGGTCAATGAATAATGCAGATACAGAATGCACAGTGCGGGGAGAGAGGAGGCCAAAGGGCAGAGGAGAATTTTTTATGTCTAAATTTTTTCTTGCCTTGCCATAAAATAGGAATTTTATTTCACAAATGCAATGCAAATCGCACCCAAAAATCAGTAGATGAAATGAAGTCAGAGTTTCTTCAACCCTGGTAACTTAGAGAAATCTCTGGCAAGCTTGTGGCTCCTGTCTCAGACTCGCCTTAACTCACAGGACATAATGGAGGAAATCTTCTGTGCATTAAAAGGCCAGCAGGCTTCTAGCTGCTTGAACGGTTTGGATACAGGGAGGCCCCTGAAAGCAAGCAGACAGCTCTGAGTGCAGCGTGGGGAGCGGTCACCAAGCCTGAGAATAGGAGTCTGCAGAAGAGGCAGGCCCCGGCCCAGAGGGGCTCTTTGTAAATAAGACAGAGAATGGCAGCAGCAGGGGGAAGTGGGGCGGGAAGGCGGGGCTAACAGCGGGTCCCCTTCTCCTCCTCCGTCTCCATGTGGTATCACAGCCCAGCCACTGATAGTCACAGTGTTCACTCTCAGTGCTACGTCTTTGGTTTCCCAAATCCAATTACATTTGGTCAGTCCCCATAAACAGGAATAGGGAGAAATCCAACCTCAGCCATGCCTAAGGGTTCCACAGTCTTAGCATCATACAGGAACCCTGGGGATTGCACAGTCCAGGGCAAGCCCATGCAGTTTACATGAGAATGGGCAGCTTGAACCCTCGGAGCACCCACTCCCTTTATGCCAACCCAGCCCCAGGACCTCTGCCCTGGCTCCCAAGCTGAGGAGGGCCGGACTGAGGATCCTGTGCCCAGGCATCCGTGCTCTCGCCCCTGCAGACAGCCAGCCCCTCAGAGTGCCACAAGGAAGGAGGACCCTCCCCCCACTCTTCTCTGGTGCTTCCAGGAGCTCTTTCAAACTCTGTCTCAACTCTTGCCCCAAAGGAAGGGACAAGAGCTCTGGCTCCTCTCCTAGGGTGGGAAGGAAGAGCTATCCTTGTTCTTTGATGATGACTCTAAAGCCAAAAGAGCAGGATACATTCTATTTCTCAACCAAGTTGTCCAGCACCATTGAGAATCTCAGCCACCAAGTCAGGGTTGAATGATGTTAAGTGCTCCTTGCTAAAGCAAAGTGGGAAATGGAAAGCACTTTGGAAATGCTTCCATCAGAGCGGTCTTGGCAGGAGAGCCTAAGCTCCTGGCCCCTTGTGGAATCCCTCCCTGCAGGGCAGATGGATCTGCGAGGCTTTTCTGAACCTAGTGGCTGCAGGGTCAATGCATCAGACCCCAGAGCTGATGGAAAGCCTGTCTCAGAGCTTTTGCATCCCTCTGCTGTTCTAACCTAATCAGTTCAGCATGATTCATTTTGCCCTTGCTTCTCAGTTTTGGGTGTGGGCTGTTGAAAAGCCGGCCTGTCCTCTCTGACTCATTCTTTGATCACCTTTGATGGGAGGGAACTCACTCTTGCTAAAATAAATCATGTCCTTTTGACCTGTCCTGACCCTTCAAAGATTCATTCTGTTAACACCTCCCTTTCTGCCTCTCCCCTCCCTTCCCTCCGAGTCCCACCCTCTCTCCAGGATCAGCTCTTAGCCCTGCAGAGAGAGATAATCCCCTTTTCCACATCTGGTCTCTGCTTTGCCTGAAGCAAAAAGCCAGAGCTAATACACTAATACACAGACACACACACACACACACACACACACACACACACACACACACACACACACACACAACACGAGACTGGTGGGGGCTGAGAAGTACCCAGAAGTTTGCCCAGTCTCCAGCCAAGGGCTGTTCCCATGAGAATCACAACACAGAGCAGGTGCCCTCAGCACTACCTACTTCCTGTAACTTGACTGCAGCGCTTCAGCAGGGGAGGCACAGCAGGGAGCGGTGAGTCTCTCTGATGAATTCCTGGCGCCCACACTTGGTGGCCCACTGAGCACACACATGGATTGTGTCTTTCTGCGCATGGGCATTTGCATGTGTACATATCACTCCTATACTCGCTCATGCTCTCATTCTCCAGGGAGCCACTTCTCAACTCCTTGGTCTCCTTCAGGAGCCCCTCTGAAAACCTTCCCTTTCAGCAGTTTGGAGGAGGGGTTTGAGGTACAGCAGAGGCCTTCCGGGTCCCCATGGTGCCCAGGTCTGTGTCATCCCGGCGCAGGATCCATGAAACCACATTGATTATGGGGTTGACTCTTCCACGAGGAGCCCAGGGACCCCCTGCTTCCTTCCTACACATCTTCTTTCCTGCGTTCCCTGACTTGTTTCTCAGGGGATTTAAAGCCACTTCAAAAATACACAAGTGCCCCAAAGTAAAATGAAATTTAAAAGAGGCCACTGATGTTTGTGCCACAAAACATTATGCAGCCATAAAAAGGAACAAAGTACTGATACATACTATGACATGGAAGAACTTGCAAAACATTATGCTAAGTGACAGAAGCCAGCCACGGAGGGCCACATGTTGTGTCATTTATACAAAACATCCAGAATAGGCAAACCATAGAGACAGAAAGTGGTCGGCATGGGTGTGACTGCTAATAGGTATGGGGTTTCTTTGGAGGGGGGCGATGGAAATGTTCTGGATTTAATTAGTGGTGATGGTCTTACAACCTTGTGAACATACTCAAAACAAATATGCTATATAAAAGACTGAATTTTATTATGAGAATTACATCTCAGTTGAAAAAAATAATGGCAGGGAAAAGCAGATATCAATGATGGCAGTTAGAGCCAATAATGTCATTGTGACTTCGAGAGGAGCCACGAGAGCCCATGAGAGGGGAACCAGCCACCCCCACGGGGACCCTCATCTCAGGGGTTGCCAGAGGGGAGCGGGAGCGTGGGTGCTGCAGGAGGCTGGACTAACTCTTACAGGATAGATGTGCAGGGGAGGGTTTTAACATGTTAATAGTTCCTTCACTCCTAATTTATCCTTCCCCTCCTTCCCTTTTCCCCCTGGTAACCACAAGTTTGTTTTCTATGTCTGTGAGTCTCTTTCTATTTTGTAAATAAGTTTGTGTCATTTTTTTTTTCAGATTCCACATATCAGTGATATCATATGATATTTGTCCTTCTCTGTCTGACTTACTTCAATTAATATGATAATCTCTAGATCCATCCATGTTGCTACGAATGGCATTATTTCATTCTCTTTTATGGCTGAGCAGTATTCCATTGTGTGTGTGTGTGTGTGTGTGTGTGTGTGTGTGTGTACCACAACTTCTTTATCCATTCATCTGTCGATGGACACTTGGGGGTTTTCACAGCCTCCTGAGGAAGCAGACAGGTAGGTAGACAGTTACCATCTAGTGCCTTACCAACACTATCCCCTGTTCCCCCATTAAAGGTTTTAAAAATAATAATGTGAGGCTTAAGATGACTCTAAAGGAGTAAGAGACATACTTTCTTTAGAAAACATGTAGAATTTTATTGCTAAATTGACTTGGGAAATATTAATACATACACATAATTTAAAAAGTTTAAACATGAAAAAGTGAGATTTCCTTGCTATCCTGGCCCCCAGGACCTCAGTTCCCTCCCCAGGGACAGTCACTATGAAGGGTTCTTTTATCTCCTGGCAGAGAACACGTGCAAACATACAGGTACATCCCCACCCCCTTCTTTTATGCACGTGGCCCTGCCCCTTGCTGTTTGTTTTTTTTTAAATCTTTTTTTTTTTTTTTTTGGAGGAGGGGAGTAATTAGGTTTATTTACTTATTTATTTTCATGGAAGTACGGGGGATTGAACCCAGGACCTTGTGCGTGCTAAGCACATGCTCTACCACTGGGCTATACCCTTCCTCCACTCCTTGTTTTTTAACTTGAACTGTGAGCTCCAGAGCCTGCTCTTCTCCATAAGTTAGAGCTGCCCCTCCTTTCAGGGGCCACAGAGCAGGGACGAACCCCTCCACATTTAACCAGCCGCCCACTGACGGAATTTATGAGGCTTTCAGGCCTTTGCTGTAACAAACACTGCAACGGGCTGAGGAGTAAAATAAGGAGGAATAAAACTGTACATAAAATATATAATGTGGTCAAGGTCAAATATTATTTTAGAAATAGGTAGACTTAACAATCCATAGAAAACAGTTTTGTACCAAAAACAGATCCGAAGGTGCAAAGGACAGTGAATAAAAAAGACCGCAGGTCCATTTATCAGCAAGTCGGTTTGCCAGATACCCAGGAAAACAAACGTCTGGTCCTTTACATAATATGTGTGAACTCTGTTTTCTACTCAGTTCTGCTCTAAACTGCTCTAAAAAAATAGACTCTATTAAAAAAAATAAATACATCAAGAAAAAAAATTTTTAAATATTGCTCATAGAGGCATAATGGGTTTGCACATGCTTGGAAGAAACCCCGCTCACTTCAGGGTCATCTGTGAGGAAGGGCAGCACCCACGCACCACCACTGCCTGGATGGGAGCCGCGTCGTCTCACTGCCATCTCACAGAGGTGGGTGGCCCTGAGGACCACCGAGAGACAGTTCAGATGCTCCTGAGTGAGAGAAAAGGGGGACCAGGAGGAGGAGTTGGGGTGGGTGTGTAATTTGTAAAGATGTGAATTTAGCATAAGGGGTTTGAGCCTCCTGTGGTTCAGCCTTTTGTGGCTTCTCCAACCTGCTGGTCAACACAAGCACAAGCTCTGCATCGCTGCAGCCTCCCCAGTGCTACTAACTGGTCGGCACTGCTGCCTGGGGGAAACCAAGGGCCTGGAGAAGGTCCACCTCCTGGTTCTGAACGACAAAGCAGGCTTTGGAGCCATTCACACAGCCCCCTGCAGGGAAGGTGGCTTCCCTGCCTTTGTTATTGCCCGACAATGGGCAGTCCTCACCATGTCATTCCTGCAGGGAGTAGTCCCAGAAGTAGAATTTCTAGGTCAAAGAGTGTACATCATGTTACATTTTGAAATGTAATGTAAAATTGCCCTGCAAAAGGATTCTTATCAATTTATATGCCCACCGGCCCTGTCTGAGGGTCCAGCCGTCTCTGCACCCGCTCTAGCTCGGTGTGTTATCAGTATGTATATCCAATCCTTGACTATAGACTGAATTGTATCTTAAACATAAAGTCTTAATTTGCATGTGAGTAAGACTGAATATCTTTTCTTATGTTTAAAAGCCATCTGCTAAGTTTTTGTTTTTTCCTTGCCAGCCATTGGTTTGGTGTCCTGTGTTGAATTTCCTACTAGATTAATGATCTTTTCCTTACTGATTTGCAGGAGCCCTTGTAGATAAGGAAATCAGGTTTATCTGATATGTGGTACAATTATTTTTCCCCATTTGTTATTTATCTATTGACTTTGGGGTATTTTTCCCTTCCAGAAATTTTACATGGGGACATAGTTAAATCCATCATCTCTTCTCCCACTGATCTGGGATGCTGTCTTTACCACATGGTAAAATGGAAGAGAAGGCTTTCAAAGAGAACAGAACCAGCCATGACAAGCCTGTGTGGCTGGAATGGAGGCTGTATGTGGAAAATGAGACTGGGGGGATCTTGGCATGACTGTGGCTGAGGGCTCCGCTCTGCGGGCAAGCAGGAGCCCGGGAAAGGCTGCAGGAACTGCAGCTTTACGTGTGTTCAGTCCCAATCAGGACCATACATTTGATTTGCCCGGAAACCTGTCATTGCAGACGCTGGTCATCTGGGAAGGTGATGCCCTTGTCTGCGTGCAGAAGGGGGAAAAGGAGAACCGTGGCTGGAAGCAGTGGGTGGAGGGGGACAAGCTGTACCTGGTAAGTCCCGGGGTCCGCCGAGCTCCCCTCCAGCGTGCTTACACCAAACTGCCGGTTCAGCTAGCCAGGCGCTTTGACAAGAAAAATGGCCTTGCCCTCCTCCCCTTAGCTCCAGCCAAAGGCATGTGGTCATATAGTCAGAAAGCCATTCCTGCGTGGCTCAGGGGACTCCAGGAGGAAATCTATATGGCTCTTTCTGTGAATGGCTGCAATTAAAACGAAAGTTCAAAATGCTGAGCTAGGAAGCTGCGATCCAAGGAGAAATGCAGGGAACCTGTTAAAGACCAGCAGGGGAGAAATGTGAGGAAGACACTTAAGATGCCCTGGAGGAGAGGGAGACTGGGCCTGCCCGGTTCTGTGAGCCTGGGAGGAGAGGGGTTGCACTGTGGGCGGGATGCCCTGGAGGCAGCCGGGCCTGGGAGATGCCTGTAGACCACAGGCACAGGCCTCTTATCATAAGGCATGCTCACCTGATCCCAAAATATTTTAGGTCAATTTGGCACTAGAACAGAGCAGAAGGAACATAACTGCTGATATCCTTGAATAAAGTCTGTCTAGACAGCTTAATTTTTCACTCTTCAATCTTTAAGACAATGGATGTGTCCAGCAGTCAAATAGTGAAAAATCCTTCACACCTTCATGCATTCAGTTACTCATTTGTTAAATGAATGGCTCATTCTATGAATGGCTCTCCATTTATTCATTCATTCATTCACCTGTGGAGTCAGACAGGTACCTGGCTCCAGTATCAGTATTCTGGTCACAGGTTGCCCTAGAGCCAGCCTTGCCTCACCTGAGATCTTTAGGTGAGGTCAACTGATGATAAATAGAAGGCATTCACTGTGTTTTCCACTGATAATTTTCCTACCTGTTCTGGTTTGGATGATGGATTTTTTTTTTAATTGTAGTATAAGCCCCAGTGGTCCCCGTGGCAAGACAATGGATCCACTGAGAACTGCAACGATGTTTGTGGCTGTCCCCACACTCATTTTTTTTCTCTTCTCCCTCCTTTAAAGGGTCACAAGATGCAGATAAGACCTGGGGGCTCCCTGCATCCAGATGAAATGCAGCATCCTGTCTGCCCAGGCAGGCCTGGGGGAGCCCTTCTGCAGCCCGCTCCCTGCCATGGCCTGTGCCACTACCCACCAACATCCTAATCACCAGAGGCCAGGAAATCCACAGGGTGGAGGGACAGCTCACCAGCCAGCACCTCCCCAGGCCCCTGCCTTCCAAACATTCCCCACTAGATGCTTCCCTTCTTCGTGGCATCGCTGCCTTTTAGAAATTAGGCGATGTTGCTTTAATCACGAGAGTGGGAGAAATCCCGCCCAAGAGAGTAATTTCTTTGCATTTTTCATTTTTATAGTTGTTCAAGCTCAATTCAAGTGTCAAAATCGAATTACGGCTACCTGCAGGGCATGCCAGCTGACTGGGTCTCTGAGACACACTTTGCCCAGAATGACTAATTGTCTTCTTTATTCCAGCTCCCCTCCCTCCCAACTCACAGACACCAAGAGGGCTGGGGTGTGCAGAAGGAGGGCCTGGTCTGTTAGTCACTCACCTGCTTTCTGATGTTGCAGGAGCTGAGGTGTGGTGACCAGGTGTGCCGTCAAGTGTTCAAGAAGAAGTAATGGCCGGAGAGGGGCCTACTGAGCATGCACTCCCCACTCCCCACTCTCTGTAAAGAGTTCCCCGACTGGCTTGGGAAGCAGCCAAGGGGACCCTCCCACTCCTGACAGAGCCCATTAAGGCATCTGGATGGGTTTTAAACAGAACGCGTGTGTAACAGTGACAGACACATTCTTCCTTCCTTGGAAGCTGGCATTAAACGAAAAAACAAAAATCACTCCCATACTTTGAAACCCTTTCATCTATCTCCCTTTATTTCTAGAACTGTCAGTTTTATCCCCAAGCAGAAGAAATGATTGCCCGCATGGCGGTTTTCTGTGTGGCTTATGCTTTTGCTTTTTAGTTTAGCTTTGTTTGTTTGTTTGTTTGTTTGTGTTAGTGTAGGGGGAGTTGTATTCTCTGACCAGCACAGCATCCCTACTGATTTTTGGACATTGCCTATTTGAGATTCATTTTTTTGGATAACACATTTATTTCTCCAAGATTCTACTTTAAGAAGCATATGTCTTCCAGTTTGCATGAGCAGCCTGGATAGAGCTACCTCTGAAGGTCTGTGCAGGGCTACTGTACCAGCTGCTCTGGTCCAGGCCAGCCCTTTGCCCTTCAGCCCTGGGTAGACTGGCACCCCTGCAGAGGGATCACCAAACACTGCCAGATGGCCTGGGTTCAAGTCCTGCTGCTCCAATTCTTAGCTGGGTGACCATCATTTGGCATCTCTATCCTTGTTTTTCTCTTCTATAAGATGGAGAAGACAAAAATAACATCTCCTCCACTGCGTTACTGTGAGGATTAAGCAAGTTGGTATGTGCAAAGTTCCTGGAACAGGACCTGGTGCATGGGAAGGGTGTTGTCCCTACTAGCTCTGGTCATTACGTGGAGTTACTCCCTCCACAACCCCGGGGGTCCAGATGAGTGGATGCTAAGTAGCGATAGGCCAGTACCTCCAAGGTCTCCTGATGCTTCCAGAACATTAGGGTTGTTACTCTGAGCAGCACTGTATTTTCCTGCTAGGTACACAAATGGACCAGTGCACCTGGAACAGCAGAGTGGTTATAGGGATGGATGCATGGTGGCTCATTCATGAGGTCCTGGGAAGGCACTGCAGGTCAAAGGCATCTCCTCCTACCTCTGTAGTAGGGCCGGGAATCCCACCATTAGGCAGACATAGCCTCTGTAAAGTAGGTTCACCCCAGGAGGGGCAGCACCTCGTATTAGCACACTCTGGTATGCTGGGCATGACCACTGATCCCTAACGTGCTAAATGGGATTGAGGATGGAGAGAGAGGCTGTAATCTGCCCACATGACCCAAGGCCAGACTCAAGCGCTTGTGCCTGGCGGCAGGACTCAGGCCTCCCGGCAAGCTGTGCTCCCCAACAACCATACCACATCCAAGGAAGTACCCAGGGGGCCTCATGCCGGCTGGGGGCCTAGGGGAGGTGGGGGTCCTCCTATGGGTGCTGGGGAAGGGGAGCCTCCTGAGGTGCAGGCCTGGCTCCTGGGCAGAACGGGGGCCCAGCAGAGGGACTGGTAAAGTGAACCCTTTGTCCTCGGCTTCCCCAGAGCCCCTCCAGAGATCCTGTGTCCTGGAATGACCCCCCCACCGCAGCCTCAAATGACCCTCTTCCTTGTTCCTCAAGAAAATCCCATTGAACAAGGTCACTGGGGACTAGTTATAAAGTATTCTGCACATGTACAGGGTTATTTTTATTAGTAATTTTTGATCCTAGCTTTTGCAAAGTATATCCTAGGGAATGTTAGTCCCCTCAAGACTCTGTGAAAAGGTTCCTGCTCAAGTGAACTTTGGGATGCTGAGAACTATACCCCCTTCTGAGAAATGCACAGTGAGAATTAGTGTCGTTAAAGCCTTGAAAAGCCTTAAACCTCGGGATCCCCTTCACCCTGCAGCGTGGCCTTTCGCAGGGTGTTTTGGAAATACTACCCTCATTCCTTCATGTGCATTCAGTGAGACAGAACAAAATACCATTTTCCAGGTGGGATTTTCTCAGTGTATTCTTTCACAAATGAGAAGTAACTGAATTGGTTCACATATAGTGTGAAAGGCTGATTGTATTCATTCTATTGATCATTCTTTATCAACAAAGATGCATCTGAACTCAGAAGAAGTCAAATTGGAGGTACCCATTCAAAAGCCAGGACAGGTATTTGGGGCCAGGGTCCGCCTCCCCATCCCGCACTCACTGTGGATGAGGCAGGGCAAGTCTCCTGCCTCCCATTTCTGCGCCTTCAGCCTATTTCAAAACCAAACCATGACAGGAATGCTTCCCCTCGGTACTGACAAGGCTGTTTGAGGGACGGAGTGGAAGGGGTCACCTTGATGGGAGAGATTCCCAGACCTTCAGAACCCCAGCTTTCTGGGGATGTCATGAGAGAGATTAAGGTTAACTATAAGCCAGGGAGCCTGATCTTGAAAGTTAAAGAGGACCTGTCACACGCAAATCCCAGCTCACAAATCAGCAGCGCTGCAGAGCGGCTCAAGCTTGGACTTCCAGTGTCAGCCCTTGGCTCAAACCCTGCCCCGCCTCTCCCCAGCTGTGTGACGGTCTGGCAGTTACTCTCCCTCTCTGAGCCTCTGTTTCTCCATCTGCAAAATGAGGAATTTGGACCCTGATTCGTAAGGGGTAATCAGAATTGAGTAAGATCTTAGCACTGTGACTGAAACGACAGTCAATACCATTATCACCGACCGCCCTCTGTATATGCAGAGGCCGGGGGGCAGGTCCAGGAATATGCTGTTACAAGCTCCCCAGGTGAGCACCTGCGGGTGCTTGACAAGCACACTGACAAGCCCTACCCCGTTCAGGTAAACATGATTCACTTTAAATGTGCACCTTTAAACAAAATCCCAGTCCATCTCCTCAGCTGGCCAAAGGTCAGGTGAAAAGCCCACACATCTTTCCACCCTGCGTATCAGAGCCCCCACCTGTGAGGCTGAGCCCTGTAAGAGAAGTGACCACTCTCTGGACCAGCTTCCTGACAGGGGAGGCACTGGGACCCTGGAGGGTGGCAGTGGGCGATGGGGCCAGGGAAGGGCAGAGAAGGAAGTGGCTTGAACAAAGGCTAGGGGCAGAAAAAGGCAAAGAGGACTGAGGAATGGTGGGAGAGTGGCATCTGCCCTGTGAAGGTAAGTGACGAGGCCGGGTGGGGAAAGTCATTACTCAGTAGAGGGAAGTAGGCTGTGACCACCTTGGTGGGACGCTCTCGGTAGATCATGGGATCCAGTGCAGGATTCCGAGCACCAAGTGATGTGATCTGACACCTGGACCAGGAACCATGCTGTGGCCATTGATGGCAGGACAGCTGGAGGTGGGGAGAGGGACTCAGGTTCACCTGCTCAGAGGCTGTTGTAACAAGTTGTTCTTGGGAGAAGCAGTGAGGGACCCATGGCAGGGCCGGGGAGTGGTTGCAGGAAGGAAGGGAGGAACCTGATGGCGCTGGAAGAGGCCCCTGCACCAGATGAAGGTTGCTGGAGGCTCTCGGAGGAGGTGCGGCAAGAGTCTGGTGTGGGTTTGGGGAAGAGGGAGAAGGAGGAGCCTCCACGTGGCTTAGCTGTGGAGGGGAGTGGGCTGCTGAAGGGGTGTGGGTTTGGGCTAGGCCTGCTGCACGTGAGGTGACAGAGCAGGGACTGCAAGGCCCACCTGTGTCTCCCATCGCCACTGCCACCCTCCGAGGGCCAAATGTCACCCCTTCATCTTACCTCCCTGCTGGGGCGGGAGGAGTGGCCAGGCTGCCACGCACACTTTTGAGGCCAGCATGTGATGATGACACCAGGGATGAGAGGAGGAGGGGAGGGAAAGGAGAAGAGAAAGGAGGGAAAGGACAGAGCAGGAAAGCAAAGAAAAGAAGGAGGAAAGTATGGGTGAGGAGGGGAGGGGACTGGGTGTGGGGGGGAGGGAGAGGGGAGGAGGGACTTGGGACAGAGCCCCACTCATGGTGAGGGAGGGCAGAAAAGAGGAGCAGATGTGACCGCCTTGATCAGCCAGGTACACAGACCACAACCAGAGCAACAGAGTCCGAGACACACACAGGGGCTTTCTCTAGTTTTTTTCTCCCCACATACACCCCCGAAGTACAGGAGGGTTTCTTTAAAAACAACTACGCAAATCAACACAGAGCAGGTGTATTTACAAGCTCAGTAGGCTTAGCCTGGGTCCTTAACTGGTGTTCAAAGAGAGGACACTGGGCCTTTTGTTAGGTACCTTGTCTGCTCTGGAGCACTTCCCAGGACTATGACAGAACAGCCCATTTTACAGAGGAAGAAACTGAGGCTTGGACTGGGTCCAACACTCCCCCAAGACCCCACAGCTGGTAAGTCACAGAGGCAGAATTTGAACACAGGCAGGTCTGTCTCCAGGTGCGGAGACCCTCTAGGACGAGGCAGCCCTTGGCAGGGACGGCGTGGCCCTCCCACTTCCTACATGTCCGGACCCACCCCAGCAGGTTCCGCTGCGGTGGCATGTTCAGGAGACCACGAAGGCCGTTTCTTCTCAGTTGTCTGAAATCAGGTGGTTTTTTGTTTTTTGTTTTTTTTCCAATCAACATTCACTTAAAGTCTCCTTCAAGACGAATTCTGTTGCTGACAGGACATCATCGGAGGTGACTGGTTTGCATTCTCCCGGCTGGGGGGTTGGGCCCGCCTCTGACAGAACTGATGGTCAGAGCAGACTCCCCGGAACTGATTTTTCTACTTGAACTGGCTCTTCACGTGTGATTTGTGATTGATTAGAAGGGCAGAGGTTGGGAATATTTCATTTGGGCTCACTGATTACACTGGTTATGTAGAGATCCAATTGGAAGCTGGGGCTTAAGAAAATGAAATAGAAATGAACTACACAGAATTTCCTAGAATTTTCAAGATTTAGTGGTAGATTTTCCGGGGCTGGTCCTCATTTGAGTTGCTCCTCATGCTTCTGCATTGCTAAGGTCAGGGAAAGCCAGGGGGTACCATGGGGAAGGCCTGGAAAAGGTGGTCAAATGCTACCTTTTTAAAGACTATTATAACAGAAAATGCATTTGGCCAATAGGAGATTAGTGAGCCCCTGCCGTGGTCAGAGGCTGGAGGCACAGATGAGTCAGTCTGCTCCTGTCAGCCATGCTAGGCGTTTTTCACAGAGGGGATCCAGTATAGGGAATGGCTTACACAGAAGATGGGAAAGTTTAGAAGCCTCATAAGAGATGTGAAGCAGCTGGGAGCTTAGTAGGAAGCTGCCAGTATCACCCCGAGGGACAGAGGGATCAGGAGGAAAGTGGTTACCAGAAGCCAGGCTGCCAGGCAGAGCTGGACCTTGGGGGTGGGGTGGGGTATCAGAGGAGACCAAAAAACACCCCCAAAACAGAAGAGGGAGGAAGAGATGGAGAAACACTCTGGCTTTTCCTTTCTTCTCACTTGCCAACCTCCCATCTGGGCTCCCATGAGTAGAAGCTAGCCCAAAGCCTGCCACCAGGAAGCCTGGGAAATGTAGTTCCCTGCAGGGCAGAGCAGCACAGGGAAAGGAGGGGAAGATGTCTGATAGCAAATGCACACCGAGGGGCACTCATGGGAGCAGCCCCCAGGCCCTACCCTCCAAGAGCTCCCAGTCTGACTCCAGCCATCTCTCAAGTAAAGGGAAGAGGGGAGGGGGTCATCATCAACTGACTCCTCCTTGTGCCATGTGGTGTGCCACATGTTTTACATACATACGTACGGTAGCTCTCGTAGTCCTCAATGCGACCTTGAACGGCAGTACCATCCCCACTTTGCTTTACACAGGAGGAAACGGGGGCTTGGCAGGGTCAGGGTTTGGATGCAGCCTCACAGAGCTCAGGCTTCTGTTGGCATTCCCAGGGCCTGTGGCTGCCTTACTCCTGACATTCATCAGTCTTTGGGCGAATGTGACCTTTTCCAAGTGCAGACAAACCTTAATCCCAATCCTGAAGGATGATGAAGTTAATAAAAGAAAGCACTTATTGAATTGAAACGAAACTATTTTATTCACCTTAATTACTTTTAGCTCCTATTAAGTATTTAAAAGCTCAATGGAAATGTTTTCTTTTATTAAAGTTCACTCTTTCAAGCTTAAAAAGCAGTGGAAGCCTCTCTAACACTTCCCCAGAGCCCAGGGCCTTGGCTAATCACAATCGCACAGGCTGGACCACAGGTCTAGCAGGTGTGCTTGCATGTGTCCGGGCAAGCGTGAGATATGGGTGACTCTGAACCCCGGCTCTGCGGCACCTCTCACACTGCAGTTATTTAGTGATTTGGTTACCTCTGGTTCATTGCCGATCCCATCCTCCTGGACCACAAACTCCGCAAGGGCAGAGGCGGTCCTGGTTTGTGTCCTGCTTTCTGCAGCCGCCGGTGCCAACTGCTGCCTCTGCCCTTCGCCTGTCTGGATCGCAGACACAGTCAGCCAGGAAGTATTTATCCAACACACATTGGTGCCAGGGCCTGGGACAGATGCAGACATTTTTCTTCATCAACCTGTTCATTTCGGGAGCATTTATTGATGATCTATTCTGAACCAGACCCAGCGAGCAGCCGGGCACTGATGGGATAGTGGGAAACAAAGCAGCCATGTTCCCTCCTCCCAAAGTTTGCTTCTAAGCCTTACAGCCTTGCAAGGCAGGCATCATTATCCTCATTTTATACACAAGGCTCAAACAGGGTGAGAAGAATTCCAAAAGCACATTCCTAATTTGGCAGTGACAGGACCAGGAATCTCACCTCTTCCTTCCTCCTCTCCTTGCTGGGCCAGGCGGGAGGCAGAGGAAGAACCTGCAAATTAACTAGAGAAATCAGAAGATGCTGTTGCTTTATGTGTTTCTCCTAATAAGAGAAGAAAATGAAAGGCCCTTATAATCCACTAGCTGTGGATAAACAAGATCTTGTCTGTAAGGCCCTCACCCGAGCGCCTGGCAGGTAACAGTCACACAACAAATCGTGGCCAAGACAATAGTCTGTAATTACTTTTTCTAAAAAAACAAAATGGGACCATTTTTTCTAAAAGCCAGAAAGGACCAATTATTCCCCCCAAGGACGATCAGCATTGTCTGCAGACATTTTTGGTTGTCATAACTAGGGGTGTGTTGTCATTGACATCTAATGGGTAGAGACCAGGGACGCCGCTAACCTTCCTACAATGCACAGCACAGACCGCACAGCAAAGAATGTTGTGGCCTAAATGCTGGGAGTGCAGATGAGAAGCTGGCCTAGGGGGGACTTTTCTTGAGTCATTAATTATTTTTTATAACTCATTATTTTCAGTGGACACAGAGCAATCGATTGCATGGCTGATGGTCTAGAATTAGTTGGTCTAGAATTAATTTTTTCTTGTGAGCGAAGTGTAGGACTAATTCGCTTTATCCCAGCTTCATAGGCGGGCTTCGGGGTGTTACCACCATTTGGCTCCTCGCACCCCGCCTCGATCTCGTTGGCTCTCTCAGGGACCATGGAAGACTTGGACCAGATCTGCTTCTTTGCAGAAAGAGTCAGGAATCCTGAGATTTAGTTCCTATTTTTAAGTGATCGCCCCCTCCCAGTTCGTCTCTCCAGATCACAGGCCTGGAGGCTCCTCTTCGCCCCATTATGACCTTTGGGTAATGTTAATGCACTTCCGATAACAGGAAATCTGGAAGCCAGAGTCAAGTGACATGGGCCCAGCCAGATTAGAATGGCTTCAAATCCCTTTAGACTTAAGGAACAATGGCCTGATTGGAACTGTAGGGATAATTAGAAAATACAGGGCTGCTTTCTTTAATCAGGGTGAGGTTCTGGGACTGCGGAGGCGTCGGCTGGGAAGCTGCTACATTTTCTTGAACAGGTGAGGCTACAGAAGACCTTTCAGAGTAGAGACTCTAGTCCCTTTGGCCCACCTGGGCCAGAGATCAGGGTCCTTAGTTTGTTGTATGCAAATTGTACCTCCATAGACCCTTTTTTTTTTAAGACTCTATAGTGGGAACCTGGTTGTAACTCTCGCTGTAAGGGTAAAGATTTCAATAAAATTCACCGAACTGGAGCCAGGAGGAAACTTAGTGGTCATCTGACACCCTTCCCCCTGCTAGAAGCCAGAGAAGGGACTTGCTAAGATCACTTAGTAATGAGGAGGCTGGGACTTGAATTTAGATTTTCCCAACTTTCATTCCAGAGCGCTTCCCAATTCCCATGGGACCTAAGGAAAATAACCTCCGTGTTGAAGGCCACACTGCCCCCTCCATACTCTCATAGGGAGAAACCACAAAGCACAGCATTGGGTCAGGGGTCACTAAAAGGACCACCTAACATTTGTGAAATAACTTTCAGTTTATACAGCATTTTCATACTTGATATTGTACGTGATCTTCATAAGAACCAGGAAGAAAAGGCAGATATTGTTAAAATGCCCTTGGCGGATGAGGAAGCGGAGGCACCAAGGGTTAGGGGATGTTCCCCAGGTCACCCAGATTATTAACAGTAGAGCAGGCCCTCAGGCAAAGTTCTCCTAACCCACGTCCCAGAGCATCCCCCACTCCTCGGGGGCCCACATTTATTCCAGCCCCTGAGATTCCAAAAGGCAGGAGAAACCCCAGGATGCCCAGAAATCCATGGTGGAGGCCACCCAGGTTTGGAAGACTCCTTTGAAAAAAGAGAGAAAGACCCCTGAAAGAACAAGGCACCCTCTGGCCTGGAGGGTGGGCATCTCAATGGCCAGAGGGGCCCAGAGCCTCTCACTGGCACCTGGGAAGGAGGGCTCCTTGTCCAGGGCAGGGGAGTAGAAGGGATATTCCTTCACTCTGGTTCTCCCATCAGAAGAAGAAGAAAGAAAAAGGCCACATCACCATCTCCCTGCACCCCTCCTGGAGCAAAGGTTAAGCCCCACCAGCCCACAAGTGGACTCTGCCCCTTGGCTGCTTTGAAAACCAGCTTGTTTAAAGTCCTGTTTCCAATCCATTATTTTGCACGAAACATCAGCAGGGAAACTTCTTGGAAGGAACCACGTCCTCCAGTGGACTGGTCAGTGTGTCTGCCTTAATGGCACTGACGGCCCAGTTGGCAGCTCCTGTGCCCATCCACCCAGATCTGCTTGGGTGGGCTTCACTGCCATGTTGCCCTGGGGGAGCTGCCCCAGCCTCTCTGCATAGGGATGTCCTTCCTCTCTCCCTCCTCCCTGTCCCTGTCTGTCATACCGACGCCGGGAGCACTTTGTCATTAACTAATAGTGGGAAGTCATGGGACAAATGTACATAAAAGTGGGAAAGGAAAAGGTGAAAAAGCAGAGCCTGCGGGTGGGGAGCAGGGGAAGAGCTGGGTGCCAGGGAGCAGTTGCCTGGGGACAAGTCTAGCACCAAAGTTCCAGAATGTGCATGTGGCGAGGTTGTCTCTGAGTGGATTGTTATGAACCACTCGTATGAGGAATAAAAACTCAGTTGCCTCTGGGCCTCCATAGGAGTTAGACCATGAACAAGCTCTGAGTGGGCAGGGAGGGGAAACAAAGACCTGCTGCTCCTCCACCTGTGTGACCTTGAGTCAGTTTCTTAACCTCTCTGAGCCCTTTTCTGGCAAGTAGGTAGACTGATCCTTGCCCACCTCTCAAGATTGTCATGGTTCTTCACAAGAAGCTAGAGGATGTCACAGTCCTAAATCCTGGGAGTGCTTCCTGGGTGCTGGTGTGAGGCATGGATGAGTTAGAACATGTTGAGGGCTTGCTTGCCTACCCAACCCACAATCCTCCCTTGCCCCACTTCCAGTCCAGTCTCAAGTTTATTCTGGGATCACTCAGCTCCAGAGGGAAACCATGTTATTGGTCTGGTCTAAACTGCCCAGTCAAGCTGAAGGGAAAGATTTATATTTCATGGTTGGGGCAGGGGGCCGCCCTGGTGGACATCCTCAGAGGATGCCCAGGGCAAGGATGGCAGAGCTGATACACAAGGACAGCTCGCATCCTTGACAACATCACTGAGCCACCTGGAGCCTGCCTTCCCCCTGGACTTCAAGAATCGTGAGAAAACAAATAGCCCTACTTTTCAAGCCCATTTGAATTGGAGTTTCTGGGACTTGCAACCCCGGCGTCTTCACTTCACTGCCCACAGGGAGGGCTTCTTTATCACGCCAGCCACGGAGGCTCTCGCAGAACCCGCCACACTTCTTCTCATGTGCTAGGAAGCAAAGAGGCCACACAGTGGTGGGACAGGGGGAGGTCACCATCCCCACCCCTCACCTCAGGATCAACAGTCACTCTCGTGTCCTGCCATCACACAGGCCCTCCCCTCCTCCCAGCCTGCCTTAGGTCCTGGAATCCTTGCCCCAGATCTCTGTTTCCGTTCTGTTCCTGAGTCTTCTCTAGACCTGGACTGAACCCTGGACCCTGACCCATGCAGGCCCCCTGGTGGGCAGTCTCCTCAGCTGGGCTGGGACACTTGCCTCTGCTCCGGCCCTCACCCAGGCCCTCTGTGACTCAGAGGGACCCTCTGTCTTGCAAGAGGCCCTGCCCCTATCCCGTGGTCAGTGGCATCCACTGAAGAGCTTCAAGTTGTATGAAAGATATGTTTTATATTCCATTTTTAGAAAGACCCTGCTGGAGGCCTCGTGGAGGGTGGACCATAACATGGGCCAGTTGGCCTGTGTCTCGGCCTCCAGGCCCCAGGGTCTGGGCAAGGCTGAGGGGTTGAAGGATCCTCTCTGAGCCCCGGCTTGGACACTGAGCCATCCTTTTGAAAGGAATTATAAATATAGAGGGATAAAGGCTACCCTTTTTGAGTACTTACCAGGTGCCAGGCACAGTGCTGGGAACCGCCCATTCATTTACTTACTTGGTCCTCACAGTGACGCCATAACTATTTTTTATCCCCATTTTATAGACGAGGCTCCCTGCTGTTCAGGACGTTTAAGGAACTGGCCCAAGTTCCCCCAGCTGCAAAGCAGCAGAGCCTGCAATAAACCCAGATCCAAAAGCCCACCCCGACCCTGACCCCGACCCCACCCCCACTCTTAAGCAAGAGCTGGTTCACATCTATAACGTGCATGTTGAACACACAGTTCATAGTGCAGGAGAGCAGAAGTGTTGGCCAATAGGGCTTTCTCAGGGGCACCTTGTCAGATAAGCTTGCATTTGTTAAATGTTCACATGGGTACAGAGCCCTCCCTGGGCTCTGGGACCTGAGTTGCCACCCAGGACAGAAGAAGCCCGTCCAGGAGGAGGTCTCAGTGTCCTTCAGAATCCTGATTCCCCTCCGACCCTTCTTTCTGAGCTCAGGGATGTGAAAATGATGCCTGTGGGAACAGCAGGGGCCCCATTGTGTTCAGTTTGTGCTCTCTTTATGGGTGGGCAGTGGGTGGGCATGATGCCAGGGGGAAGGAAGCCAAAAAAAAATACCAAGGTTCTTATGCGTCCTGGAGATGGGCCCTGGGTAGACAAGCAGGTCAGTCCATGAGTCTGGATAGTTGCAAACAAAGAGGAGGAAGGAATGTGTTCAGGTTCTGTCTCCTTTGGGATTTCTGGATGCCAGTGGGAGATGCTGGTAAGAATCCAGCTGGACTTCCATCAGTGATGTTGTTGAATCTAGAACCTGAGATTTTGCTCATATTCACTTGTCTTTCATTTTCATCCATACACCACCCTGCTTTGAATAGAGACCTTTGGTTGATTGCACAACAACATCCCTGATCAGTCAGGCTGGCCCTGTCCTGCCTCCCTCTGCAATATTTCCTCAGATGCAGAGGCCAGGCAGGCCACCCTCAAGCCTGAGAAATTACTGAAAAGGGAGTCTAGCTGAGCCCGCAGCTCCCAACCACAGCCCTTTCCCTCGCAGGTTTCAACTTTGTTAATTAAGAAAGCAGACTGGGGCTTGGCGTGAGGGAGGCTATTGTTCCTGCTTCTCAAAGCGAGGGCACCACTGTCAGAACCAGTTGGCATGGCGACTGAGCCAGGAAGACGCTTTCAAAATGGGCAATTTAATTTAAACAATCATTGCGTTTTGAACTAAATGTCACATTCCCATAATTGCGAGGACAGCTAATTGGGCAATTAACTGTTTGGAATCTTTTATTTCTGTTCTCTTAGTCTACTTAATGTGTGTGCGTGCATGCACACGTGCGTGCACACACACACACACACAAAATCACTCACAATAGGGGCCAAGTTACTAATCCCATGGTTACCAATGACAAAAATTCTGAAGAGCTTGTTCTCAGTGCTTGAGCACTTGGTGGTGGTGGAGTCATCAGCCTCCTCACTTCCTAAGCGTGTTCAAACCAAGACACAGTTCTCCTAAAAGCTCCCTTGCTTCCCTGTTCCCACACTGAGGATACTGATGAGGGTTAAGATATTGTCAAGCCCCATGCAGATGCACACCCACCCAACAGAGGTGAAATTTACCTGGTGGAGGGACTTTGACTTGGAAAGGCTATAACGTGGATTTTCATACATTTAAAAATTTTGAGTCCCCTGGTCTAAGCACACGTCTAGGTTCATTTGTATATCCACCTTTTCAAAACACTAACTTCAGTGAAAAATGCAGATACTGTCATCTGCGGGAGCCATTCCCTGGACTGTGTGCAGGTGTGCTATTTGCTCTGATGGATCCTGGATTCCATGGCTGCAGACTTGGTGTCTGAAGTGGAACTCAGCTCTTTGAGTTCACTGCTTTGATAGACGAGTTGCCATAAAATGATCTTTGTTGTAAACGTTGTTTCCAAACTCTGAGCCGGTGACCAATTCCATTTTGCTGTATTCTTGTATTAGCTGACTTCAAAGAGAGAATGTTTTTGCCTTACCCTAGGACAGACTGTACCTCCAAAGACAGTGTGGAGGGCTGGTTAACTCATCTTAATTGTTTTTCAAAATCCAGATTGCTGTTCCAAATAAGCTAGAAGTGATCAAATGTGCTCAACTTGTGTTTCCGCCCAGGGCAGCAGGCTGACTCTGCTGTTCAACTGAGCTGAAACCCAGAGATGGAGAGCTGGGAACCAAAGTCTGTCACCCCTCGGGGGAGGGAAATGGAAACCCTGTTTCATTTCAGGTGACAGGAACCATTCTGACCTCTCCTCGCTGATTACCAGCCTTTTGAGTGCAAAGCGTTCCCTTCTGTTCTGATTTTCTGACAACTGTTTAATCATGCTCTATTCATAGAAATTACAGTAGAATTCTCTTGTTCCCCACATATCAAATAAGATAATGCACAGGGAAATCAAGTTCTGGAAACAAATAATTGAGTTTTAAGCCTCCCACCAGTAGTGAAATCCTAAAGTGTGTTGAAGCCTAGAAGTATGGCTATAGATCGCGGGACAGGGAGGGCATTTATCCTCGACGAACATTTCCACGTAACTTTGCCCTCAGCCCAAGGTCCAATCATCAATAAAATAAAAAATCTAATTTTAACAGCACAATGGAAAGACCTTAAAGAGGGAAACTGACATTTACTATCTTTCAGGTATATTATTTTATCTGATTCCTACAATGACCCTATAATGTCAGTTCCATTATCTGCATTTTATGGACAGGGAAACTAAGGCTAGAGAGGAAAAATAATCCCCCGAGGTTGCCTGACCAATAAGTTGCCAGGTTCTTACTCTTCCACCATCCCATTCTACTTCCCAAAACAATTCATCTGCCGCAAGTCCAGTGTCCCAACAGCTGCCTGCCCCGTGGTCATTGGTGGCTTCAGGTCCAGCAGCTGTTGCTGAATCTTCCCAAGGGCTCGGGGCTATAGAACTGTCCTAAGGCCAGGCAAGGTGTCTGGCCACTCATGACAAAGCAAATGTGACCTGGTGCCTCTCACACCAGAGGACTGTAGCGATCTTGCAAGTCCCCTGAGCTCAAGGAAGGCAGAACAGGGGTACAAGCTTTTTTTTTTTTTTAAATAAAATCAATATACATATAATGTAAAAGAAAAAAGTCAACTCCATACAGAGGACTGCAGAGAAGGGCAAAAAATGTGAAATCCCATCACCCAGAGACAGCCATCGATAACATCTTGGAAAACACTCTCTTAGGCAGTTTTCCAAACTTCAGCACACAGTTGCAGATATACAGATCTTTTTTTTTTTAACTTTTTTTGGGGGGCAGTAATTAGGTTTTTTATTCCCTTATTTATTTGTTTGTTTGTTTGTTTGTTTACAGAGATGCTGGGGATTGAACCCAGGACCTTGTGCGTGCTAAGCACACGCTCTACCACTGAGCTACACCCTCCCCCCTGCAGATATGCAGATCAGTATCATATCAGCGGTCTTCCTTTACATGTTGCTCCATATCCTGATTATTTTCTCTCGGAAATAGAAATATGCAGGTCCCAATCTTCAATCTCAACTGCTTGGTATTCCACTGTACGAGTTTCTATCATTTACTCAACCGATTTCTGACAATACAGATCATTTTTGTTTACTATTATAAACAACAGTAGAACAAATGTCCTTGAACATATATTGTCTTTGTTTTTGGAGGGCACTTTTTTATTCTCTCCTTAGACATGAATTCTCAGAAGTCGAGGGCCAATCAAAGATCTAAGGCCACTTCTTTCTTTTCCTTTTCTTTCATTGTTACAAAAATCTGGTGAACAGCCAACTGGACAAAAACAGCTGCCTCAAAATGGCCAGAGGGGATTTTCTTTTATTCCTTGGCATCTCTTCCAGGCGGGGTTCTTCATCTATGCTTTCCCTTCTATGTATTGCCTGCTTTCATGTTTACATGTTTATACATTTCTTCTTATTTTGGTCATTATAATGTCAATAGCCTTGAAAAACCTTCCTTCATGGGCTCTGTCCCACTATCCCCAAAGGCTGTTTGTCTTCTCCAAGCTCTAGAAGCTGGGGTAATGCAAGTCTCTCCAATTTTTTTATATCCTAAGGGTACAGTAGGGAGGAAGACTCTTGTACAAGTCACATGAAGCCTAGAAGACTTTGGCTCTCTCTACTGGGATTTTTATTTAAGCTACAGGCAGCTCTCCTAAGATTTTAGAATGACCCCTCCCACCCTCTTCAGAAAGGATGCTAAGGCATGGTGAGCCCTGCTGCCAATGAGATCTTTCTAGGGTAGTTAGAGGATACTACTTGAGGCTCTTATGTTTTGCTTTTAATTTTCTACAGAGTATCTGCTCATGACCTCCATCTAGTGTTGCCAGATTTAACCAAAATAATCATGATGAGAATAATAATAATAATAACAATAATAATAATACCAGGACTCCCAGTTAAACTTGAATTTCAGATAAACAAAAAATAATTTTTTAGCATAGGTGTGTCCCAAATATTGCATGGAGCATACACTAAAGAATTATTCATTCTTTATCTGAAATTCAAATCTAACTAGGCAGCCCTGCCTTGGTCACTCTTGCTCCAGATTGGGGTATATTTGTGCAAATTCTCAGAATTTTGTGGGCTTGAATTCTTCTGGAAAGTACATGAGTCATGGCAAGTCAAGCCAGACTTCTCTGCTTTGTTCCTTGACCATCACTCTTCAGACTCTCGGGCACGAGGCTGTGCTCCTTTCCTTGATTGGCTGCTGCTGGTTATTCGTGGCGGGTGGGGGTGCTGGTAGGGGAGGTTGGCTTTAATTTGGGGATTCTTTGGTTAAGCAGCCCAGGAAGCTGAGATTGTGATCCAACTTCATTCTCTCTCTAGACTCAGGAATGATGTTCTTTATTAGAACCTTTTGTAAAATACAAAGGTGAATCCAACCCATCACCGCAAGCAAATCTCCTTGGAAATATGTTTTCTCTCCTTCCTAATTCTCTCATATTCCACTCTCTCTGCAGCCCCTCCCTAGCCAAAAGGCTCTCAAAATTCTCTCTCTACTTGTGGTCTTTGCAACTTATTTTTTTCATGCCCTCTTTTCTTTCTCTCAACTCTTTATTCTCTAGATCTCCTTTCCCAGAGCCCAGGTTCTTCCTCTTCCTTTTCTCTCCTCTACTGTCTTGTTTTTCTCCACCCAGTTAGTTCTGCAGAAACAAACTCAAATTCTCCTGGTGAGGAGGTGGGGTAGAGAAAGGACTGAGGTGGGGATAGAACAGAAGCAGGTAGAAAATTAAAGGTGGGGGGTCTCTTTGGTGGGTTGGGAAAGGGGAATATCTTTGACTACTTCCATGCTAATACTTGATATCTCAAGTTCAGTGGTGAACTTTCCAGTTTAGTGGTTCAGCGAGCTTAAGTGATTTGCCCAAGGTCACATAGCTAGTCAGGGATACTGCTGGAACCCAGATTTTTGGATTCCAAAGCCTGGGTACTTTCTACCTCGTGATACTGCCCAGGTCACACTTCAGGTGCATGTTGTTTAGAGATGTTGGTGTAACATTCATTACTTGTTGCCAGATGTAGTGATCATGGCAAGACATCCCCAACATCTAGTTCAGCTCCGTATTAGTTTGCTAGGGCTGCCATAACAAAGTACCACAATGTGGGTGTCTTAAACTGAAGAAATTTATTGTCTGATAGTTCTAGAGGTTGGAAGTCCAAGATTAATGTGTCTGCGGGGTTGGTTTCTTCTAAGGGCTGTGAGGAAGAGTCTGTTCCCAGCCTCTCCCCTAGCTTCTAGTGATTTGCTGGCCATCTCTGGCGTTCCTGGCTTCTGCTGCATCACTCCAATCTCTGCCTTCATCTTCACACTGCATTCTCCCTGGTGCAGGTCTGTGTCCAAGTCTCCTTTTTATAAGGGCAACAGTCATATGGGAGTAGGGGTACACCTTACTCCAGTATGACCTCATCTTAATCCATCACATCTAAGATGACCCTATTGCCAAAAAAGGACACATTCTGAAGTACCGAGGGTTAAGACTTCAGCATGTAAATTTGGGGGATGGAAAACGGGGACACAGTTCAACCCATAATGACTCCCAGTGATTGGTGTAAGCCATTACTGCTCTTTATTGTCTTGCTGGTCACAGGTTTAGAAGTGGCCATGTAGTTTAGGAACAGCAAATGAGACCTGAGGGGAAGACTTCCAGGACCTTGTAGGAAAGGCTTCCTCGTTCCTAAAGAAAGAGTCGCAAAAAGAGATTTCTCTCTTGCAGTGTTGACGAGTCTGGGTGTGACACCTGGACTTGCTGCGGCAGTAATGCCCCTGGCCTGAGAATAACCCCACAGAAAGGGCAGAATGCAAAGAGTCACAGAGCAGCCACGTGCCCCAGAGGAGCTGGCCTTTCATTTTTCACTGCAGAGACTGGGCACTGCTTCTCGGAGCCCGGCAGAGAGGGCGGGAGGAAAGCCGGGAAGGCAGAGCCTGCCTGTGTCCGGTGAGGCCCGGGATCTGCATCACTCCCTGGAGGGCAGTTTATTCCTGAAGAATACAGCTGAGGAAGGAGCCCGGTCCACACTGGAGTCCCCACTCTGCAAAGACATGCTGAAATGGTAGCTCCCACCCCAAAGTCCCATCAAGGACTGATACATCGTAATTTGTTTTATGTGTTTATGACACTGACTTTGTTCACTGACTTTGTTTTGGTTTGGGAGAGAGAGGTAATTAGGTTTGTTTGTTTGTTTATTTTTAATAGGAGTACTGGGGATTGAACCCAGGACCTCATGAATACTAGGCGTGCACTCTACCACTGAGCTATACCCATCCCGAACACTGACTTTGTAAAGAGTCCAGGCCAACTTTCTTGTAGAACATTCCACACACTGGATATGTCTTAAGGTTTCCCAGAGATATTTCTTCACTTATTCCTCTCTCTGTGGAGGAAACTGTTTTCTGCTTGGCTCCTTTAACCAGCATCATTGGCATTCAAACCATTATGGCGTGAGTAAGAAATAAGTTGTACCCACACTTTTTTAAAAAAGCTCTGGCGGTCCACACCAGCTGCAAAGTGACATGCTTTACTGTTACAGTTCTATAACAACAGCAATGATAATAACCTAAAGGTTTACCTCCCAGAACTATTGAGTGCTCGCCAGGAGTTGGGGGAAGCCACAGAGAGCCACCAGAGAAGTCCAGCCCTCCATGACACTTGGCTCCAGGAGATGTTAGGTGGAAGTGGAGAGAGAGCCATGTCTCCCAGCCTACCAGGGATTGAACCCTGGAAATCAGAAGTGGGACGGATGACTGGGATTACGTGAATTTTGTGGTAAAGAAAAAAAGGCTGTGGAGTGTGGAGAGGCAGCAGGTCCCTCGGCAGAGAGGAGGCATTCAAGACGCCTGGCTTCTAAGCCCAACCACCCCGAACAGCAGCCTGCCTCCTTAGACCTTCCCCCAGTGTACGATGGAGGGGATATGCCCAGGTCATCTCCATGGTTACCAAATATGACCTTATGCAAGGGCTCAAAAAAAAAAAAAAAATAGGGCAAGTGACAAACACCACCACTTAAAGGCAACCCCAGTGGCCAAAACTGGAACCAAGCGAGAAAGCATTCAATTATAACCCATAAAACAAAATAAACATTTATGATTCCATACTGATATAATTTTTAATTGAACAAATAAATAAATGGAGAAGAAAAGACAGCTTTTCCTTGCAGAAGAATTCCAATAAATAAATGTAGAAGAAATTAGAAATATTTTAAAAATCACTATTAAGCAAATGCCGCCGTGATAGTTACTACAGGCAAAATCTACTGATGGATGCTTAAATGTGCGTGAGAAAGTTTGAGGAGAAACAGAACATTTGCGTAGTCTCAAAGTCTCTTCCCTGAGATATTTGTTTGCTATAAAGGGGAAAATAGCAATTTTATGGTGGAGAAACCCAGCAGACAACACCTTAACCAAGCGCTCAAGGTTAATTATCACCAGTAATAAGACATACTGACATCATCTACCCCCTGATATAGATGCTGAGAAGGTCATATCACTCTATGGTATTCCTGCCAAAAAACCCATAACCTCAGTGTAATCCAACCAACCCCAGCTGGCAGACATTCTACAATATAACTGACCAGTGTTCTTTAAAAGTGGCAAGGTCACCAAAGACAAGAAAAGGCGGAGAAACTGTCACAGATTGGAGGAGACTAAGGAAATGCAGTGACTAAATGCAATGTGAGGTCCACATTAGTGGAAGAACCGATGAAATTCAAATTAGGCCTGTAGCTTAATTAACAGAAATTAATAACGCTAATAATAACATTCATGTACCAATGTTAATTTCATGGTTTTGATCCCTGGACTGCGGCTGGGTAAGATGTTACCATTAATTTTCAGGGAAGCCGAGAGAGAGGTCCTTTTGGAGATAACTTTTCTGTAAGTCAAAATTCATTTCAAAATAAAAAGTTAAAAAAAAATACAGCTATGTACTTAAGTGAAATAGAAGTTCCCCTAGCCCCCATAGTCTGAGGGACACAGGTAGGGGTCCCCTGCCTTTAACAGTCTCCTCTCCAGCCTGTCAAGATGTCTGAAATCCCATCAGTCATTATATTCAACTAATTAATTAATTAACTAATTAACTAACTGATTAATGCTTTGCTCTCAACTAATGTTTTGTGTTCCCACAGGTCCAACTGCAACAGATATTTATTGACCACTTTCTTTGTTCAGGCACCTGCTAGGTACTAGGGTTAAATAGTCAATAAGCTTCCCCTGGGGCTTATAATCAGCCATTAGCACCTTAGTATGAATTATGTGGTTTGCTCCATTTTCTGCAGCAGCTACAAATCAGGGTATTGAGGAGGGGGAAATTTCAATGAGTAAAAAAGGAGAGACTGGGCTTACAGCACGGAGCAGGTGCCATATGGAGAAGGTAGGCCTGCATAGGGACTTCCAGAAGTTCCAAATCTCAGCATGGTACTGGGACAGAGTCGGGCACTGGGAGGCAATACAGCCCCTACTTGGGGTGAAGGCCAGCAAAGAGGTGGATGCACACAAGTCCTGAATGGAATCAGGAAGTAAAAGCAAGGGCCAACACCTGGATAGCACTAACTATGAGGCAGGTTCTGTTCTCGCGACTTTACAGACGATGACTCATCTGATCCACCCAACAACCCTATGAGGTAAGGGACTATTCTTATCCCCTTTTGTAGAAGAAGAAACTGAGGCACTAGGAGTTTAAGAAGTGTGCCCAAGGTCGCACTGCTGACGTGTGGCAGAGCTGGGCCGCGGACCAGGTCAGCTGGGCTCCGGAGTCTGCACCCAACATCTGTGCTCAAATGCTTCTCCCGGAGCTGAGGGAACACACCTGACACGGGGAAGGAAGGGCAGGGCCACAGAACCAGGACCAAGGCCTCTTCTGCATTAAAGGAGCAAAAACAAAAAACAAAAAAAGGAAAAAACCCTAAATCTTGTTTTGCATGAGTGCCTACTATAGACCATGCCCAAGGCTTTCCATGCAGTAGACATGTAACACTCATACTTCTGAAGTACCATCGTCCTATTTTACATATGGGGAAGCTGAGGCTTAGAGAGGTCAAGTATTTTGCCCAAGGTCACATAATTCTAGTATTAGATGAATCCAGAATTCAGCTGATTTGTGAAAAGCTTTACGCTGGGCTGCTGTCAGTCTCCCCTGTGGCTTGCTTAGTACTAAATAAGTGCCCCCTTTTTTTTCTCCCTTTCTCTCTCCTTTTTTCCCTCTCTCCCTCCCTTTCACACAATAAAGGTAATTATTTAATGCCCACAGTATAGATCTTGAGTTTGGCTTTTTGCAGCACTGAGTTTTAACAGTGCCTGTTTAAATACATTCAATCCAATGAATATTTCAAGGTAATTAATCTCCACAGGGTGAGAGAATGCTCAGGTTTCCCAGCACCTCATAATACATCTGAATCAGCTGAGGAAATGATTTGCACACTCTGCAGTAGGTTGAGAGCGAAAGATTCACTTAAAGGCTTTTAGAGCTGACTCCCCGGTGTTAACGAGCCAACGTGCTGCCCCTGAGAAGGACGCAGGCACCGCCTAGTGGCTAAAAGCATTTATGCGAGGAGAGAATGTGGCTGACAACTGCAGGACAAGGCATCTGCGTGTTGGTTTGGGCTTTGGGGAGGACATATATTGTCAAATACCCATCACTATTTTTTATGGGGATGAGAGTGGGATGGCGATAAGAATGGTGAGAGTTATGGTCACACACCCACGTGCTCCTGCCTGGATCCTGTAACCCTCCTGTGAGGTGTTGAAATGACTGTTTGTTGAAGGTTTACTTTGAGGCCGTAGACCCCCATGGAGTTAATTAGGCCTTCAGTGATTTCCAAACAATGCCATTAGTAGTCTTAACAGCTGCCATTAACCGAAGGCTTATGGCTGTGACCATGTATACAAAGTATGTTGTATATATATACATATATATAATATATATATGAGAGAGAGATTTAATCCTTTTGTCAGTCCTATGATAATTAATATCATTATCCCATATTGCAGATAAGCAAACTGAGGCTCAGAACTGAAGCAACTTGTCCAAGGTCACACAACTTGTCAAAACCAGACCTACAAACTCCTGCCCCCATGTTATTAACCTCCACATCACCCTGCCTTGTGGTACATATTACACTGCAGTGAGCTTGTGCTACCACCATACAATCAACTAATATTAACTGTGTATCCACTTGATGCATAGTACCGTGCTTGGTACTGTTGGGAGAACACGTGCGCGCGCGCACACACACACACACACACACACACACAAAAGCACACACATGCTCTGATGCCCAGCCTTGAGAATTACATAGTTTTTTTGGGTAGGGTAATGCATGAAGTCTTAAAAAGTTAAGTAATAGCCATATGTGTGTGTGTGTGTGTGTGTGTGTGTATTCAAGCCAACAGAACAAACTTAAAAGGTGTTAAGACAGTGCTCGTTTGATTGCCAAGTTGCATTAACAAGAATTGCCATGGAAAAATTCAATTCAGGGGGAACATGAGGGGAGCTTTGAAAGCTGGATAGGATTTAGGTGGACTGAAAGGGCAGCTAGAGCTTTTCTGGGAGAAGGCTATCCCAGAAGGTCATGAAATGTGGTGAAGTAGCCCCAAAACACTGGGCTTGGGGTCGGGAGACTCAGAAACTCAGTCACTGACCTGCTGGGCATGCTTAGACAAGGAATCCTGCCCTATTTGTGCCTCAGTCTCCCTGTTTGTAAATTTGGGGTGTTGGCTCCTCTAGGAAGCTCACTGGTAGGAAATTCTATCATTCTGCAAGTCTGGAAGTCTGAGGCACAGTCCACAAAGAACTGCAGGGTGTTAGGGAGTTTTATTGGTGATGAAATGGCTGTGTTGTTCCTTCAGCTGCTGGTCACCTGGAGGAAGGAGAGACAAGGCTTCCCACCCACACACATAAACATGCTGAGGGGCCCCTTCATGGTCAATGGCAGTGCACCCTCTGGGTTTGGGGAACCAAAGACATGCAGCACCATTGCCCGGATGCGGGGTACGGCATTTCATAAAGAGACGTTCTTCCCGACGTCACAGCTTGGTGTCCTGCACCATGTCACTGTGTGATGTAAGGAAGACAGCACAGTGTAGACCGGAACCCCACCTGACGAGTACGGCCAGTTGGTGTACTTTCCCATGAACGGCTGGTGACCAAAATGCTCAAGCTCGCTTCTATCTCCAGGCTTTGAACATACTGCTCTTTCTGCTCAGAACAAACACACCCTCTCACACTCATTCACATGCTACTGTGTGTATAGATGTACCTTTATTCACGGTATTCACTGGCATTTACTCAACTCTCACCAATGGGCATGAATTTCACGTCACAGCCCAGGAGCATCAGAAACATAATCTTTATTTTTCTGTAATTCAAAATAGATTCTAGCCACTATATATAAAAATAGATTTAAAAGTTTGCTGTTATAGCACAGGGAACTCTATTCAATATCTTGTAATAACCTTTAATGAAAAAATATGAAAACAAATATATGTATGACTGGGACCGTATGCTGAACACCAGAAATTGACGTTGTAACTGACTGTACTTCAGTAAAAATAAAAACAAACAAACAAAAACCCAAAATAGATTCTAGCCTGAGCCCTGGTAGGTAGATAACCAATGTGGAGGGTCTCTCCAGTCTCCTGATTATGTTTAGATGTGGGGGGGAGGGGAATGAGGGGCATTTGTGTGATATATTTGACATTTCCTGTCTGGGCTTGCTGAGAGGTCTGTCTATTTGGAGCTTCTGTGATCTTTCTCCCAGGGACGCATCTAAAAGTTCAGGAGGGGAAGGACCTTGTTCTATAAGAGCCAGCAGTAGCTGTGAATTTTCTCCCCCATCCCTCCTCCCTTTCCCTAGGAACCTTTTCCTAATATCAGAAACTAGAAGCTTTCAAATGGCTTCAGAGCACAGGAGCTCAGTCTGGTCATAAGAAGACAACGGACAGGCCTATAATGAGGGACATTCAACAAAAAACTCATCTTTGGTGATGTCAAGGTCAAGAAAGACAAGAGAAGAACAGTTGGAGCCAGTCAGAGAACAAGGGGAAATGGCAACTAAATACAATGTGGGATCCTGAACACTAATGAAAAACCAGTGAAGTCTGAATGGAGCCTTGAATTTGGCTCACAATGTTGTAGCAATGTTAATTTTGTGGTTCTGAGAACAACAGAAAGGGGTGGTAGAGTGTGTGCTTAGCATATACAAGGTCCTGGGTTCAATCCCCAGTATCCCCATTAAAAAAATAATAAATAATTTTTTAAAAAATTTAAAAAAACAGATTTTTATACAAGATGTTAAGAATTCGGAGCATATAGATGAAGGATATACGGAAACTGTATAATTTTGTAATTTCTCTGTTAAGTCTAGGTAGTTCAGAATAGAAAGTTAAATAAAAATCCACTTGCTTAAACTTCTAGGACAGTAGTTCACAACTCATGTAAGTTGTTTTAAAAGTAATAACAAGTACTGATACTTTTAATTAAGCTTATCATTTTGAGATAATTATAAATACACATGCAGGTCTAAGAAAGAATACAGAGCTCTCACGTATCTTTGCTAGTTTTCCCCAAAGGTAACATCTTGTAGATGTCATACAGTATCACAGCTGGGATACTGGTATTGATACAGTTATCATTATCACAATGATTCCTAATGCTGCCCTTTTTAGCCACACCTCCTTGTATCTCACCCATGGTCCTTTTCCCCTAGCAACTACCAGTCTGTTCTCCATTTCTACAAGCCTGTCATTTCGTCCCTGCAGACTGTAAATCATAGAGGGTATAATTCTTTGGAAGTGGCTTTTGCACTCAGTGTCATTCTCTGGCATTTCACCCAGGTTGTCACATCACAGTATTATCAGTATTTCATCCCTTTTTATTGCTGAGTAGTATTCCAAGGTGTAGGTGTGCTACAGATGGTTTAACCATTCATCTGTTGAAGGACATCTGTGTTGTTTCCCATTTGGAAGTTATTACCAATAAAGCTGCTGTAAATATTTGTGAACAGGTTTTTGTGTGAACGTAAGTTTCATGTCTCTGGAATAGAAGTCTACAAGTACAATGGCTAAGTTGTATGATAGATGTATGGTAAGTTTTTTAAGAAGCTGCCAAACTGTTTTACTATTTTATGTTTCCACCAACAATGGATGGAGAGATCCACCTGTTGCACAACTTCACCAGCATGTTAGCCATTCTGATTGGTGTGCAATGATATCTCATTGTGGTTATAATTTGTATTTTCCTAATGGCTAATGTTGAACATCTTTTTATGTATTTTTTTGCCTTCTGTATATCCCCTTTGGTGAAATTCTCTTCATGTTTTTTGCCCATTTTATAGTGAATTGTTTGTGTTACTGTTAAGTTCTGAGCATTCCTTATATGTTCTAGATACTAGTCCTTTGTCAGATATGTGGTATACAAATATTTCTCCCCATCTGTGTTTGTCTTCTTAACAGGGCTTCAGAGTTTTCAATTCTGATGAAGTTCAATTTGTCAATTCTTCCTTTTATGGGTTGTGTTTTTGGTATCAGGTCTAAGAACTCTTTGCCCAACTCTAGATCTGAAGACTGAATTTCAGATATTGAACCAACCTTGTATCCCTGGTGAATATACCCTACTTTGCCATGGTGTATGATTACTTTTAAAATATTTTTAAAAGTATTGCTGAAATTATATCTGCTAATATTTTGTTGAGGCTTTTTGTGTCTAAGTTCATGAGGGATATAGGTCTACAGGGTTTTTATTTTTATTTTTGGTATAATCTTTGTCTTGCTTTATATTAGGGTAACACTAGCTTTATAAAATGAAGTTGTCTCTGTTAGCATGAGTTAGGGGTGGGGCAGCTATTTTTTCTGCAGTGTTTGCCTAGAGTAGAGTGGTTATCATCTAAAAGTTTTCTGTCTTTCTAGACTGCCCCTTTCCTGGTCCATTGGTTAGTGAGAACAGGTTTCATTTGGGCTTTTTTTTTTGCTTATGCCCATTGGTGTTTCCAGATTGCTGGCTCCAAGTCTGGCATAAACAGTACAAAAAGAGAACCCAGAGAATACACCATTGTGTTGTTCTTTGGGTCTTGAGGTCACTAGCTGGTCTGTTCTACTTAGGGAGAAGAATGGGGAAAAGTGTATCCCATTTTCCCGGAAGGAGAAGTCAAGTGCTGATATTTACAAATGTAAAAACATTTGAATTGTTGAATTCTCTAGTCTATATTCCGTGTCTTTTCTTTCCTCACCTCCACCTGCTTGGTGACTAGAAGGGCCTTTTTGTATACCTGTTTTTATACAGTATGTATCATCCCTGGGGTAGTAATCATAGAATAGTTGACCATGAGTAAGGGGCAAACGTCCCCAAGTTCAGAAGCTGTGAAGAGACTGAGTCAGCTATGTCTGTCCCCTGTATTAGGAAAGCAAATGTTTTCCCAGAACCCTCATCAGCAGACTCTACCCACATACCACTGATACAGTAACTATGTAACATGACCGTTCCTCACTGCAAGGAAATCTGGAAAAGCTAGTTGGTGTTTCGGATGGATAGCTGTAAGGAGACAGTTAAGAATGGCTGTTGGGTGTACCATCTTCCAGGTTTGCCATAATCCATAACTGTTAACCAGAGGCTTTTGCCCTATGCTAGCTGACCCAAATCTCCTGGGAATCAAATTCATTTTTAAAAGACATTTTCAATATACTCCCATATATGGAAATTTTTAAAGTAAATAATACATTCAAAGAAAATTAAACTTAACATCTTCCTGACACCTGGGAATCTGGGAAAGATGTAATGATCAATATATGGTATGGGAGAATTTTTATATTTAACCAAAGATGGTAGGAATTTAAGCAAGTCAAAAAGCATGATATCAGGAAGTGAGCACCACAGGCACTCTGAAGAGACACTACCTGTATTAGTCAGGGTTCTTCTCGAAACAGAACCAATAACTGCATATATTATGAAATTTATTATGAGGAATACAATTAGAGAGGCTTAGAAGTCCCATGATCTGCTGTCTGCAAGCTGGAGACCCAGGTAAGTCAGTGGCAAAATTGAATCTGAGTCCAAAGGCCTGAGAACCAGGGGAGCCAGTGGTCTAAGTCTCAGTCCAAGAGCAGGGGAAGATTGATGTCTCAGCTCAGTCAGGCAGAGGGCAAATTCTCCTTTCTTCCACTTTTTTGTTCTATTCAGGCCCCCAGTGGATTGGGTGATGCTTACTTACCTTGGGGAGAGCCATCTGCTTTACTAAGTCCAATTCAAGTGCTAATCTCATCTGGAAACACCCTCACAGACACCCCCCAACCCAGAGAAAATGTTTAGTCAAATTACTGGTCACTTGTGCCTCTGTCAAGCTGACACGTAAAATTAACCATCGCATTACCCAATACCCTGAAAGTTGCATGCATGCTAATGGCTGCATACAAAGATGAACTGACTGACTGCCCTCTTTGTCAGCTTCATCCTTTGAAAGGGGCTTGTGTGTTCTCTGGGCCTGTCTAGAGTCAAGCTGTAAGTTGTCAGAAATAGTTTGGTGACAGTATCATCTGTTCCTAAAGTGCAAGGATGATTTACAGGGACAATGAGAAAGGGAGGCCTGCTGTAAACCCTGGCCAGGGCTCAGTGCCTTGTTTGGCTATGTTTTCCTTCAGGGCACTTGGCACAGAGAGGAGTCAAGCTCCTGTGATTTGAGGAAAAGATCTTCCACTCCACATGACTGCTAATTGCCCAAGGAGCAAAGCGCAGTAGAAACAGCAGGCAGATATCAAAGTCCAAATGTTGGTGATAACTGTATTTAACCTTTCCTAAAGGAACATTACAGAGGCTTTAATACTTTGGTGAGGGGAACCCCAACGTGTGAAAAAAGAAACAGCAAGTGCTGACGGAGTCACTTTCTACCTGAAGGAACCATGCCAGAATCAATTTCTAATAGGAGGGCAGGGGAATGAGAGTGCATTGTGGATTACAGCCACATTCTGCATCACAGTCTACATCTCTAAAAGCTTCTCTGGACAGACTATAAATTACCCTGACCTTAAAGAAAATGTTCACACTCTCAGGCTTTGGTTTTTTATGAACATTCCACCTGGACAGTCTGACCTGGCTTCAGATAAAATAAGAAATGAGCCAAGAAACCAGCTGAATCACACGGGGCCGAGGGTCAGGACTGGTTTGGTGATTGATTCAGACTTTTTTCTTGCCACCCATATATCTAAGAGAGAAAAGAGTATTATTTCCATAAATGATAACCAAACCCAGGGCCAGTTTGGTTTTTTATTTTTTATTTTGGGTTTTTGCTGTTGTTTATGGGGGAGTGTGATTTGGTTTATTTATTTATTTTGATGGAGGTACTGGGGATTGAACCTTGTGCATACTAAACACACACTCTACCACTAGGATATACCCTCCCCTCCACCAGGGCCAATTTGGAATGGCTACTTGCTACCCCAAAACTTGCTATGATTAAAATCAATGTGACAATCAGGGCTTTCTTTCAGGTTTTAAAACTACAGTTGAGAGCATGACACCATCTTTTGTTTGCGGGCAGTTTACTGGACATCGTACTAGGCAGGGCTCTTGACTGAAATCAATAGACATGAACTCTAGGTGTGTATCCAACGCAAATTGGCTGGAGAACAAGCCCTACCCGTGATTCCACCGCAGGGTCTGTGGGCACAGCACAGCACGTGGGCACTGCCTGTGTCATGGGCATTACAGCCCTGCATCCTGTCCATTGGTGCTGCTGCACCTCACTGCCCTGGGCACACCCTCCATGCTGCTGGACTCCACCGTGAATTGTCACCGGCTGACCAGTCTCTCAAGATTCAGCTCAGACAGGAGCACCTTACAGTTTGTACTGAGGCCACATGGCCATGTGTAAGCTCAAGCTGCCCCCAAGTAGGAAAGGCATACTGTACAGCCAAAACAACAGTGCCCACTGTAGATGAGTTAGAAAAAAAATAAAAACAGCTGCTCTCACGTGATGTCCAAATATATATATATATAATAATATATAATATATGTATCTAATATAGCATATATATGTATCTATATTAGATACATACAATATGTTAGTGTATATGATTTTTTTAATGGAAATCAATCAACAGATATTTATAGGTAGTAGGTTTGGGCATCCTTGTGAAGATTTTATTTTCAAGTCCTTAGCCATAGAACCAGCTAGAAACTTTTGCATGGGATTTGCACTGGGTCCTCTTCTGGACTGCCAGGCCCCAGTGATTTGTACCAGTTTCCTACCCTATACAGCTCAGCCCCATCCTCCAGCCCACTTCTTCTGGATCCTTTTATTAAATATTTACTTTTTTTTAAATGTAGGTAATGGGAATTGAACTCAGGACCTCGCATATGCTAAGCACATGCTCTACCACTGAGCTATACCCACCCCCTAAATATTTACTTCTGAGCTAGGTGCTATAGAGAGACATGGCATAAAAAGATGGGAAGGGAACTAACATCTACTGAGTGCTCACTTATTGTTGAGTGTTCTGGGACCTGGTTAACATTATCCTTCTAACAAGTAGAGCCGTTACCTTACAATACCCATCTGGGTTTGAGACCCAGCTCTTTCACATATTGTGACCTTGAGCAAGTTATTTAAAGTTTGTAACCACTAGATTTCTCATCAGTAAAAACAGAGCTACTTTAGGATTGCTGAATGAAGCACCAGACTCTGTGACGCACAGCCAACTGTAGTTACTGTCCATGAGCTGAAATCTGGCCCATTTTTAGGTGTCTCCTCCTCCAAGAAGCCTTCCTCAATGTTCCAAGGCAGATGATAGCCCACCGTCCTTCTTTTGTCTTTGGTTTTCATCTTCTTCGTGGCGCTCAACACAGCCAATAAAGGCTATTGGATGCAGGAATCCTCCCTGTATCCCCAGAAGTACCCAGCAATGCCTTGCACACAGTAGGTCTTCTATGAAAAGCCACTGAGTTGAAATAGTGAAACTAAATTCTTCATGGCAAACTATCCATTTAGCAACCAAAATTTGCTGGTTAGTTGTCTAAATTGCTCTTTCTCAACAACAACAAAAAAGAGAGATTTTGTAATTAGAGTCACATAAGCAAGGTTTGGACTCCACACTTAGCATATTATGTAAAATCATGACAAAATAACCCTTAAAAACATCCTTAGGAAGGAGCTGTGCTGGAGACTGGCATGCTGCCTTACCATAAATCCAACACAGCCATTTCCCACTTTGATTACTGATTCTTGAGTTAAGTACTAGAGGACACAGATGGATTGCATGTCAGTACAAGTGATAGGAAAATCACCTGTTTTTAAACCTCAGCATCTCATTCAAGGAGGGAACAGTTTCTTGTTATGGGAGGTACCAAGGAACAGAGGTGTTTTGAAGCAACAGCCGATTCACTTCTATTTTGTGTTCATTCTGTGAGATGGCGAGAGGTACTGCTAATATTATTTAAACTGTTTCTTTACTTCTGAGCTCAAATAGCTGGATTTGTATAAATTTCAATGTCTGATAAAATTTCACTCTGTAGTCACAGGCTAAGGAACTCATCCCATCTTAACTCACTGACAAATCCTACTCAGGGTTTTGTTGTACACATTAGCCTTTTAGCAAATTGCAAACGAGAGTGGTAGGGGATAAGACTGGGGGAACATATTTGATCTGAAAATGTTCTAAAGCTGGATTAAGAGCCCTCTTCACTCTAATCTTGCCCGTTGGAAGATGTGGCTATGTTTCTGATCTTTCTGCCTTCTCCCCTAATACTAAACGCAAGATTGATGTTCCTCTTTTTCCAGGGCTCTTAGGGGCTGTGTATAGCTTGCATTTCTCACTGGTGTCCTATGGATGCCCTCTTACCACTGCCGTTGGTCCCACCTCCCTATGGGAACCTGGCCGTCCATGTCCAGGGTACAGGCTGACACCTGCAGGGTGGCCACTGCACTGTGTCCTTCATTCTTTATTTGTTTGGCCATGTAGCTACAAGCCGCTAAAATCTATAGCTAGCGCCCTGCTCTTTTTGCTATAATTGGAATTTACAGTGCACCTAGTCTTCCTGGGCTGGGTTTTTGTTTTTTTTTTTTAAGCAGGCAAAATAATTGAATAAAGTCCCTTCAAAAAGTAATAACCCCGGATATGTTTGTGATGACAATTTTTTTTATTATATCACAATCGGCTCAAGCACCATTAGGCTAGGGATGGTGTCTTTTTCATCTAGCTCTAGAACTCTATGTGATTCCTAGTATATAATAGGTCATCAGGAAATGTTTGTTGGATTTGATTGCATTGTCTGCATCATAGACTCGGTGCCTGGATTTTTTGTATGGGTTCCATGAAGTCTTGAAATTTTATGAAAAAAGTATATGTGTATATACTTTTTCCCTCCTTCGGAGAGGATTCTGCTCTAATCTGGGAATGCTAGTGACTGCCATGAACCTTTCTGTCGTATTCTGATCCAAGTGAGAGAGAGGCAGCAGTGGTGGAGGGAATGGAAGGAGAACTTGAGACAGATGATTGAACAGAGGCTGTTGCAAAGTCAAGGCTGAGAGATTCTGGGAGAAAATAAGCATATGAAGAAATGGGGGGAAAATTCTTGCCATATATGTCAAAATGTGATCCCGCCACATCACCCACAGATGGGGTCAGTTTTCAGGGACACTGGGATGGGCTCTGTCTCACCTCCTTTAAAAATGTAGTGTTGGTGTGTGCTGCTAGTCTGTTACGTGGCTCCTTGCCAGTTCATTCTAGATCTCTTTCTTCCACCCTAAATCAGAATAACTCATCATCATTATTGTTTTTCATGCTCAAAATGCCTTCATTAAGACCCAATTATAAACTCCCTAGAGGGTTCTGGTTTCTGGTAATAGCAGGCTAGGTTATTCAGATCAACACGCTTTCTGAAAACAACAACAGAAAATACTGCTAAAATAGATTTAAATAAACACCACTACCTTAAAAGAATCAAAGATTTGAAAACACAGTTCAAAACTTCTAGGTCAGTATCTGGATGGAAGCCTGCTATTGAAATGGTGAGAAGACTATTGGATGAGCAAAACCCCTGAGATTGTGTCAATCCTGCTGTGGCCACTAGAAGCTAGATGGGCACAAACCAAGACCGGAGACCCACAGACACTGAAGAGTCCTACAGGACACTTTCCCCAGGTTAATACACACACAGATTGAGGATAAACCAGATCTGAATCTGCCCTCTCTACCTCTCAACCTCAGGGGACTGCAGGAAAGCCTGCCACAGCAATAAGCAAGGCAAAAGAATTAAAAAGACACAGAAGTCTTTAAGAAGTTGTGAATCTATACTGCAGATGCACTTAGCGCGGGCGGGCTGGAGGTATCTAAGCCATGAATTTAGTGTGAAGCGATCTCAATTGTTATTGTCACCAGGTACCCGGCAAAACCAAAATAAAGCCTCTCTGGAGGGGGGCACATCCAACCTAAGCTTCAGTGTACCCCTGTAAATAATTTAAAGACACTGACCAGGTATCCAATCAAAGATAATAAAGCATCAAGGGGACAAGAACCATCAAAACAACAGAGAGAAGAAATAGACCCACAGAGACTTGACCTATAGAGCCAGGTTTAAAAACCCAGGTTTCCATGTTTATGGAAATAAATGACATCCTTGAAAATAACTATAAGGAGACTGTGAACAGTTACGTACCATGTCTGAACAAAGAACCAAACTAAAAATAAAGATAGTAATTGGAATTAAAACCTCAATGATCACACTTGCAAAATATGAACACTCTAAGGGAGAAATAATGAACTGAAAGGTGGGCCTTGCATAGAATGAAGGACTGAGAGAAGGAAGTAGAAAAGATACACAAAAGGATGTAGGAGATGTGGAGAATGTGGTACTAAGTTCTAACACTGCCATGCCAGGAAGAGACGAAAGATGAAATTTCATAATGAAATTGCAGAAAAACAAGATATAGAGAAAAATCTTAAAGCAACCAGAGAAAAAAGATTATCTTCAAAGGAGGAACTAACAGTGGACATTTAACAGCGAATCAGAAAATGGTAGACTGATAAACAGCTCTAATATTCTCAAAGAAAATTAGTACTAAGCTAGAATCTATACACAACCACAGAAAATACCATTCAAAGATGAATTTGGTCCCTTTTCCTAGAGTGTGGCCCCATATAAAATTCTGGGCACTCTGAGGGACACTTGAAAAACCCATTTGGTTGCACTATAAAGTGATGAGCTAGGTGATGAGTTTATCAGACCAATGTTTGAGAAAGTCATAGAACAAGGCCCCGTAATGGTACACAGAGTTGATGGGAAAGGGTAGAGGGGGTACCTGAGAGGTTGAAGGTGACTTCCAAAGGCCAGCCAGGCTTACCTTATAATTTGCCCTATAAAACACCTGCTTTCTCCTTTCATTGACTCCTCATCTATAGATGCATCAAGGACCTGTTCGTTATCCTTACCTTACAGGCAGGGTTGATACTTAAAATATTTAAAAGTACTAAGGCACCAGCACTCATCAATCAGAAAAGATTCCTGATACCAGACGAGATGCTGGCTGTTGCTTATGATCAGGGTCCTGGGGGCCCCCTGTATTACAAGTTTTTATCATTTTAGTGGCGAGAATATGGAGAAACCCAAGGGAGGGACCTGATCAGCTAGGACAGTGGAGACATCCGAGGTGGCAGCTTTCTAACACCTGGTATTTTAATACATGTGCTGGTGTACTCAGACACACCAGCTAAACACGAGCCCTTACGGCCCTTCCACCAGGCTCCTTGGCAGGTCTCGTCCCTCCTCTGCTCCCTGATCACTGCCTCACCTTTCCCCCTTGCAGCTTTTAATAGAGTTGCTTCCATGTCTAGTTCTACCAAGAATATACCTTAACAAAAAATCCATAGGACAATACCTGGTTCTTAGTTCCCCTGGAGCCCTCAGACAGGCATAGCATATTCTACTTTGGCAAACTGTTCATTCCTGGATATGACTATATCGTTTTGTTGCACCTCAACTAGGCTTTATAAAATGGAACTCCAGAATTATGCAGAAAATAAGAGGTATTTCTCTGCTTTATAGTCAGATTCAAACTAAGCTTCCTTCAAACGACAAGCTCCTTTGCTACATTTCATATTTGCATAAAACCATTTATTTTCTTTATTATACAGTGTATGTTTATAGTAGAAAAGTTAGAAAATATAAATAACCAAAAGCACTTGTAATCTCCTTTTGCCTACCTCAGATATTGACTTTACCTATACATGTATGTACGTATGGATATATATATATAATCCAATTAACCAACATTCACTTTATATATAAATCTTTTCAGAATAAAGTTATATCTGTATTCATTGTCAATGTCAGATGCACCAAGGTATGGCCATATTTAGCAAAAATAACACTTTCTTCTTCCAATATTTGAATTTTAGTGACTGGATCAAGCACTATCAGTGTGAAGTTGCCTTGACATCAAATGAAAAGTCCTGCAGCAGTGCAACTCAATATGATTTGGATTATCATCTTCAGGTACAAAAGCATATCATGAGTTCAGAGCCCAAGGACTTCATTTCTAAACCTTGGGGCTTAAACTACATTTGAATTCAAATTCAGTAATGCCCTTAGATCAGCTTGAGCTGACAAATTCTTTAAAAGAAAGTGGAATAAGGCAATTTGATGGAAATTATACTGTGCAGCACCTTGCCACTCTAGATATTTCACTTTTACATTAAATTTTTTTCAATTAATTTGAAGGTAACTGCTCTATGCCAGATATCCAGGCTATTTGTCATTATTATTCATTTATTTATATGTAGCACTATCATTTACAGGGACATAATTCTTAAGGAAATGTAATTGCTCTAAACCTATCAACTTGCATATATAAAACTTTGTAAAATCTTTTCTCTGGAAAGAAAGTTAAGCATTGGTGGTCAGAGAATGTTCCCCCAAGATTTCTGCATACCATGCACACTTGGGCCTCTGCTACTGGTCCTCTCACACCACCAGGCTCCTCACCCTGAGCCCTGGGACCCACAAGTTTATACAATATTGTTGCAAGCAGAATAAAGCTTCAACAGAAATTTGCTGATTTAAGGTAGCTTCCAGAGAAAAAGAGCAATGCATGCTGTGAAATATAGGAAGAACTACTTCATTGGCACACCAGTGAAGTAGAAACAAATGTCTATGAATATATCCAGCAGCCACTCCTCTCGCCCACTTCAGTTGATGAGAATATAGAATCACAGACTCAGAATTAAGAAGCTTGGAGCAGAAAGGGACTTCTGAGTCCATTTTTCAACATTATTTTGCAGGTAATAAAATTGAGACCCAGAGAGTTCATGCCACAAGACAACCCTGTGTCAAATTTCCAGAACCTGCTGGTCATGACTTACCACGGATGGTCTTAGCACCCCACACATGAAGAGCTGGACATAGAATGTCTGGCATGTGGACCACTACAGAGGTCACTATAGGACACAACCCCAAAACTCCACTGCCATTTTTACATCTTGCAATTTCCATTGATGAAATCACCTCCTTCATTAATTCAAAGCTTACTTTAAACTCTGCCTCCTCTATAAATATGTTTAATAAAGACATGATTGCAATTTTTAAAAAGGTAGAACTATACTTGTGTCAAAAACATGACTAATAATCTGGATCATTACACTTTCAGGTAAACAAATGTGAACACTCCCTCTATCCCAAATCTCATATCAAACTCACACAGAGTAAATTTAACAAATGTAAAATTCGTAGAAGGTAATCATACGAAGTGCATAGCACACTGTGGTCAAGCAGTGCTTTTGCAATCAGTCAAAGCTTTTCCTCTAAGTGTCAGGCAACCATAAGCTTCTTTCTTCTTGGAACACAACTCAGTGGTACACCAACTCAGTTTAGTCTCTTGATGATTGCTATGTGATTATGTGGTCAAAACTCGCATTTTCATTCACTTCATGCAGAAATCCAGCTGAGAACTTTAACATTTCCTTTAATAGGGAAAGTAACTGACAGGCAACGAGGAATCAGTAATAGAGCATGAAGATTACCCCACTTAACATTCCTCAATGGTTCCCTAGAGCCTTCAGGATAAAATCCAGACTCCTTAACCTGGCAATCATGGGCTTTCAGGATCTGAGTTTCATCTATCTCTCTAGTCCCATATCTCAATCCTCCCCCTGCTTATTCTCTGGCCCAAGTATGCTAACCTATTTTTCGTTCTCTGGAAAAATCAAACTCTCTGCTCCCTTCACTTAAAAAGTCCTGCATATCCCCTCTTGACATTTTTCTGGCTAGTTCCTAGTTGCACCATAAAGATCCACTTAGTTGCATATATCCATTTGGAGTGTTATGAAGTAATTAATGTCAAATACACACCAAATATGGGAACAATCAATCCACTTTTAGTGAGACATCACTAAACTTTCAGTAAAATAGTCTATACTCACCGCTTCCACTTCTTTATCATCCAATTATTTCTTAATCCCTTGCTAACCTGCTTCCCCTAGCAATACTCAACTGAAAAAAAAATTTTTTTAAGGCTACTAGTGTCCTCATAATCATTTAATTCATCAGCAATAGTTTTTTCCCCAAAATATCAAGCTTCCTTAAGTTCTCTAAAGCCATCCAGATTGCTCATCACCCTACTACATTCTCCCTCCCTTTCCTTCTGTGACACACAGTTTTCCTAGCTGTCTTATTCTAATTGTTCCTTTTCTGTGTCATTTATTGGCTCCATTTCTTCCTCTAATTAAAGATATTCCTCTGGGTTCATTAGATTCAAAACATTAGCATTAGGATGTCTCCCAATCCTTTAACTCACAAAACAAACTCAAATTGTTTGTATCCTGTTGGTTTGAGCTTCTTAGTGAAATAGAAAGAAATCACAGTCCAGGAAAAAGAATATTTGTTTTGGAGATAAACTTGGGTTCAGATCTTAAGTCTGTTGTTCATTCTTGAGTAGTGTGGCATGGAGCATATTGCTTGACCCATTTGGGCTCAGTTTCCCATCTATACGTTGAAGAAAATAATGACTATCTTTTACTATTACTATGTGAATTGCAGCATGCAAAGTGCATATTTCAGTGCTGGGTACAAAGTGGGCACGCAATGGAATCTACTCATTATTACTATTGTTATCCAAACTTGTATAGTTTCTCACTGTTCCAATCCATTTCTTCATACACATCAACAAAAGGTAAATCTTATACAGTGCATAAACGAACACACTTTTTTTGGCTTAATTGTTCCCAATTGTTTGCTGAATCAAAGCCCAATTCCTCCCTATTTAGGTACATTTTCAGATTTTAGCCCCATCTTTCCTTTCCAGTCTTCTCCTTCACTGCCCTTCTAAATGAATACCATTATTCCAAGCACACTAGACTTTTTTGTGGTCAACTCAAGGCCCAGCTCAAATTCTGCTTCCTTTATGAAACTTGTTACCTCCCCAGCTGGACTTTTTATCCTCAGAGTATTTTATTGGTACCTCTTATAGATTGTAATCTCTTTGAAGGGAGAAACTGGTTCTTATTCATTCTACTCACTCACCACTTTGCTAAGTGATGAGGCATATATATTTTTAAAAATACCAACTAAACTTTTCCTCAAGGAATTATTTTCACTTCCTCAACTTTTGAAGCGGTGGGGAAGAATGGAAAGGGAAGAGTGTTTATACAGTACTGATAGAGGCACTGATGGCTGAACTCCCACTTGGAATTCTCCCAGCAGCAGCAAAACAGGCAGGGTTGAAAGAGTCATCCTAGAAACTGACCAGATAAGACTCTTAAGATCTGTTGATCAATTGCAATCAACCTCTTGGGAAATCCTGTACCAATATGCTAAGCTTGTCCATATTTCTTTTCTTCCCCAGAGCTGTTTTTCCAACTTCTAGTCTCCTCTAAACCAAAGAGTAAACAAAAGATTTTATTTTAAACTCAGAGTTGAACACACTGGAATACACATATATATTTAATGTTATTTTATGTATTAGTTCATATTTGAGAATCTTACTTCTTTAAAATGAAATTTCTTTCAACCCAGATCCAAGACTAAATTTTTATAGGTATAATCTTCAGGCAGAAGCTAGTGTAGTCTTTGGATACAGTACAAATTCAGTATGTAATGGCTGAAAGAAGAATGAATTTATGGTGCATAACTGCAGAACTTAATGTTGGTTAACTGCTGTGGAAACAATGAGAAAATATACAGTCAAAGTGAGTGTGACATTTGAGGGCTCAGGCCCTCATCAATACCAACTAGGTAAATCCTTGGGTGCCTGATGGTGTGCACAGATTTAAGTATCCCCAGTTGAATTCTTTGAGAGCAAGAGGTATCATTTTACTTTGTATTACTCGGTACTGCGTCAAGTCTGAAGACACTCTCTCAAATGCAAAGGTATTCAGAAATCAGAAATACTGGAAGCTACACTATTCAAGCAAATTAGGTATAGTTCATATTTGTGGAACTTTCAACTAATTCTTGTGTTCCTCAATCATTCCATCGAGTAAGTGAAGTATTCGATTATTAATCTCAATTTATGTATCATCAGATCACACTGCTGGCACTAAAATCCAGTTCCAGACTCACTCTTCTTTCTATTGTTGAATATCACGAAAACAGAATAGTAGAAATGGAAGGATCTTTAAAAATTATCCAATCTAGTTTTTTTTCTTTTTTTTTAAGATGAGGAAAACTGTCCTACAAAGAGGTTACACTGGTAACAAATTTCCTGCTAAAAGCCAAATTACCTGATGCAGAGTCCATATGTCTCCCTCTATCACTTTCTACACACACACACACACACACACACATACACCCTTTTAGATAATCTAGAGGTCTAAAAAACCCCCCAGGGCTACTCTCAGGCCTAACGTACACATTTATACGTTTATATGTAGCAAGAGGGCACGTGTTATTTGGCCCATGGTGTTTAAAAACTTTTCAAAAATAACTTTAAAAAGCGGGAATGTAGGAGGGTGGTGGTAGGCAAATGCTCTAGCGCTTTATTTTGCAACTACTGTGGCACAGATCCTTATTCTACAGTGTATCTTAATAAACTCTTGTGTGGTAGAAAAGAAAACAGGACTTTGAGGACGTATCTGTCTGATATCAAATCCTGACTCTACCACAAACTGCAGCTTTGGCCGGGACGCTTAGCTTCCTTGAGCCTTAGTTCCCTCAACAGTAAAATGGAGATAATTCCGATTTGATGTGAAGGTTTGAGAGGAAAGTGTCTGGCACACAGCCAAAGATCGATAACCAGTTACAAATGAATGAACAACGCAGTCGATGCTCAAAGGTGATCATGCACGGTTGATACTCCCATCTTCTGGAGAGCTCCAGAGCTGAAGGCTCTTCGCTGCCTTCCGACGTCAAAGGCCTAAAGTCAGCCCGGAATCCGGCCCACATCTTCCCAGCTCAATCAGTGCCCCGTGCAGGGCCTGCAGGGAACTCTCTGGGCCTAGCTCCCAGGTAGTACACTGGGCTTTGAGCCTCGCTCGGCCTTCCTTCCTCTCTCCCTCCCCGTCCTCCGAGCCTGAGTAAGAGGAGGCGGGACAGCGCTTCTCGACCCCTGCGACACAATTCCACCATGGGGTAAGCTTCCCCAGCCGTTATTACTCGGATGAAGCATCTTCCTTTTTCTCATCCTTTTTATCTCCTGCTTTTCTGATTCTCGTCCCCGTTCAGCAGCCCCAAGACACAGCGCTGAGCAGCGAAGGCCACACCCCGCCACGCCAGGTCGGATCAGGGCAGTTTGGAGGCCACGTTGCCTAGGAAATTGGGGCGGGGCTTGGGAAACGTCAGCCCTGAGCCGGGTTTGCGCAGGCGCTCCACTGGCTCCTGCGCTCCACTATCGCGAGAACTCCTCCCGGAAGTTCCACGTCAGTCGGTTGGCCGGTCAGCGGGTCGGAGGGTTGCTCCGGGACTGGTTCGCCGTTAGCAAGTGAGGGCGCCCGGGCTCGGACCGACGGAGCCATGGTATGTGCAAACCCTGCAGGTGGGAGCGGGGCCCCTGCGGCCAAAGCCAGTTCGTGGGGCTCCTGGCCTGGGGACCGCAGTAAGCGGCGGCCTGGGCTCCCGCTGCGGCCGCCGCCTCAGGCCTTGCGGGGTCCTGGTCAGTTTGAATTCTGGGAGAGAGGAAGCAGTGGTTTGGGGAGGCAGTGCCTGAAAATGAGGGGTCCCTGACTCCTCCGGTGCTTACGGCGTTTGCCAGACCTCCAGCGGTCTGCAGCGGAGTCCGCGGTGTGGGGAAACACAGGACACGGAAAACGTTGAATTCCGTAGATGGCTTTGACAAAACTACCTCATTTTGCGCTTAAAACGGTGACAGCTGATTTTGCGCTCATGTTGAGCTTGTTCTGGTATAGTATGTGCTGACCACAGACTACCAACTTAAGCAGAAGAGCACCCCCCCCCAAAGTAAAAAGTGTATGAAGTTAAAAGTGGAATTTCAAATGCTTTAGGATTTCAGCTTAAGTTTCTAGGGAGAAAAGAGTTCGGGAGTTTATAAAACGTTTTGGCTTGCTTTTCTACATTTGCAAATATAGTGGCTGGTAAGAATGATAGTCGTGACAGCATTTTTTTAAAGTCACTCCCAAATATGCTTTAAAATATTTTTGCACAGAAGTGTTACAATAAGAAGAAAAAGGATACGATAGTGTGAGAATTCCTTTCCAAAAACATGCAAGAAAGTGTTTTATATTTAAACATTTTCCTGCTTGTGTTTTTCACTTGTTATGAAGTACAGGTTCAAAGATTTTGAGCTTGAAGACCTTAGGGATTAAGAAGTTCAATCTCCTCACCTGTGATTAAAGAGAAAAAAAACTTTGTTCATTTAAGGTTAATTGTTGCAGAGTTTTAACTACAACAAAGATCGATTGCCTGGGGAAAATGTTGAATGTTATGGATACTTCCAGAAAAATGCATAAAGAAACATGCAGTGTTGCATACAATTTTGGTGGATTCATTTACAGACACCCCCTCTTCTCCCAGTCCTCATCCATGAGCTTTCTTGGGTCCCCAGGTTAAGAGTCCCTGAACAATACTCAAGTCTCTTAATTATACCCCATGATATTTACGACGACCTGCTCTGGGGTCTGCTTTCAGCAATGGACATTTTTGGAAATGGTCCTTGAATCTGCCTAATACAGTTTTCTTTTGCAGTCTTTACTTTTAAGAGTGTATTTTTATAATGGAGTATTTTCTTCATTCTTTAACACATTTAAAATGTCCTGTAGAAGATATAAAATGTGAATTTATTATTCACTCATTTACTCTAGAGTGTTTACCATGTGCTATGAACTTTGCTGAATATTTGCCTCTGAATTCTCCCAACAGCATGGAGAGTGAGTTGTAAATGTTTATGAAGTAGTGAGGTTACAGTAGGCCAGGCACTGTACTAACCGCTTACCACTGAATTTAATTCTCATTACAGTAAGCGGTAGATAAAACAGTGTTATCCCTCTTTTACATACATCAAACCTGAGAGAAGTAAACCTACCCACTATTGTGCATTTGAAATGAGTGGTGGAACTGAAGTTTGAATCCAGCATGATTCTTTAGACCTGGGTTATACTGTCTGTCCTTAAACCCCCATAGCCAAATATATAAGATGCTGTGGAGATAAACACGTGAATAAGCAGTGACCCTCCCCTTGAGAGGTATCTACTTTAGAAAGCCAAAAGAGACATGTACACAAAGGTTACAGGTTAAAATTAAAGGTTAAAATTAAATCCTGGAGGATCCCATAGGAAAGGATACTTCTTGTAGGGTAATCCAAAAGATTGTATTGCTGGCAGTGGCATTTAAAAAGCTGAGTCGTAACTGCATCCAGCTTTTGGGAGATAGAAGGAGACATTTAGAGTTAAGGGTACAGTATGAGTATCTTGCTCATCTTGGCATTCCATAGTGCCTAGTAGAATATCTCACTCAAAGTAGTCCCTTAAATCTTGGGAGAAATGACCTCTTGGCTGTGCTTTTTAAACTGAGATTGTGCATTGGGGGTGTATAGAGTTATATTGGGGTTTGCTCAGTCCCTTGGGCCACCTTCCTGAAGCATCACTTTTACCCAGTAATAAGTGATTTAAAACATATTTAATAGTAAAATAAACACAGTTTATAAGTGTCCGGTTTCTTCATTTACTAGAGGAAAAGTGTGAGGTGTGTTAGCTTATGTTAAAGCCCCCATCGTGGTTCCTGGCATATAATATACATGCCATGTTTGTTGACTCTGAAGAGACCAGAAAATAAAAAAGAAAGTTAACATTTGTGATGACAATTAATGGAGCAAAATTCAGAAATGGATGAAGTAAATATTCTGCTTCAGCAAGGAATGTGAAGATGATGGGTTGAAAGTAGAAAGTTTGAGTTGGAGAGGAAGATACGTGGTGATTATAGAGAAAAGCCAGAGAACTCTGGGCTTTTACAGGAAAGCAAGAGGTGTAGGTTGTTGCCAGAAGTGAGGGAGGCACTTACAGAAGTAAGAATGAGATTCCAAGTAGTCAGTGACCCAAATTTGATAGAGATCCAAAATGGTGAATAAAAGCTTTGTGAGGTGTTTGCTTTGTCTCAGGAAATTATCTCTGCTGAAGTTACCTAGCAGTCTTCATTTGTGTTGAAAAGTAGCATTAAATTTCTGTCCCATTCATGATCATCGTGGAAGACTGCAAGAATAAAAATTTGACCATAACTCAACTTGCCAAATAAACTTTTAGGTTGTGTTTAAAACCTGCTGAAGGGGAAACATTTTAAATCAAGTCTTGCTCAGATCAGCTTCCAAGAGAAAATTAAGATGCCCTAAGCCATCATCGTATATAATGAATTAATTTTTCTCCTAGAAAGGTATCCTTGGGAGAATTGAGAAAATAATTGTTCAGATCATTTTGTTTTGTGGTTTAGAATCCAGGTTGAAAAAGGCTGTCTTAAACTATTAGTATTTTCTAACTTAAGATGAGTATTTTAGCTTTGGTTTAAAATTGTTTTAATTTCCATTTGGTTCCTGTATCTTAAATCCATTAAGATATTGTAAATATTCCCATTTGACTCCAGAGCCCTTCATGGACAGGGGTATGCCCATATTGATCTCATATTAACGTTACCTAGCATTTACTAATATTATTGCCAGAATAAATCTACTTCTCTTTGAAGAACTCAATTTTTTCCATAATTGAGATATAATTGACTATGACATATTAGTTCAAGGTGTGCAGTTCGATATTTGTATACATTGTGAAACTATCACCTCAGTAAGTCTAGTTAACATCTGTCACCTTATATAGTAACAAAAATGTCTTTTTTCTTGTAATGAGAACTTTTAAGATCTGTTCTTTTAACAGCTTTCAGATATGCAACACTGTATTACTAACTGCAGTCACTGTGCTGTACATGACATCCCCATGACTTGTTTATTTTATAACTGGAAGTTTGTACCTTTTGACCTCCTTCACCCATTTTGCCCCCTTCCACATTCCGCCTCTGGCAACCACCAATCTTCTCCGTATCTTTGAGCCAGGTGTTTTTTTTTTCATGTACATCAATCAAAACAGTACATCACAACATATTGAAGGCTGAAACAGATATGAGAAACCAAATGTTTCCTACTAAGTCAGAATTTAAAGAATTTTACAAAAATGTGAAACATTGCCACTGTTCTCATTAAATTTCTTTTGAAAATATAGTTTTCATAAAAATATCTTATTTAAGTTAACTAATAGGTTTGTTTATTTGAAAATGAATTGAGACATGAATTTTTTAAGTTGTCTCAGTTTTAACTTTTAACATGGTAAATGTTAATAGATGTAACCTACATAAACAGAATCCTCAAAATTTTTAAGGCTGTAAAGGTGTCCTAAGACCAAAAAGTTTGACAATTGCTGCTATAAATTTAAAAATTTTAAATACTTGTATTTTTTGTATATATGAGTAAGTAGGTACTTCAGACTTTATACTGCATCTACAATTTAGCAAAATAAAAACTGAATTGTTTTATAATCATGCTTTTAAAAAAATATTTTACATATATTATCTCATTGAATCACACTTTCTGGTTAAAAGGCCTTTCATTACCCGTATCTACTCTCCTGCCCCAGTTCCCTGTTAAGTACATTCTTTTTTTTTTTCTATTTTGTAATCATGTTAATGCACTGTTTTTAGTTAAGATCTCAATCAGGTTTTATTTAGCATAGCAATTTATTTATTTATTTTTTTTGAATGTTTGTCCTTAGCCTCTGCGACTCGATATCAAGAGAAAGCTAACTGCTCGATCTGATCGAGTAAAGAGTGTGGATTTGCATCCTACAGAGCCATGGATGTTGGCAAGTCTTTACAATGGCAGTGTGTGCGTTTGGAATCATGAAACACAGGTAGGAATTTTTAAGGACTTTACTAGATGTACTGTGTTAGACTATAATGAAAGAGAAGGAATATCATAACAGAATCCAGTAAGTATATGCAGGCTGCTTTCTCAAATAAATTGGTACAAAGTGTTTGTAATAAACTAATATTTATGAGGATAGAGCTTGTGGGAGAAATTGTTCTGGAAACATTATTTCCGATATTTAAATGTTAAGTTCTGATGTAGATAGTATTAGCTCATCTTTGAAATTAAGGAAACTGACACCAATATAAGATCGCTTGCTCTAGATAAAGTATTTAACAGTACTGAATTTTCCATTCAGTGAGTATTCTAACAATAAGAATGGGGTTTTTACTTTTATTAATTTTTTCCTAAGTGCTCGATATAATGTATGATGCAGATAACTTTCAGTCAGCCACACAAATCATAGCTTATAGCAGAGAAGTATTTGTAGTCGGCTTCTCATTACATGTGAGAACATGCATTTTACAGATTATCTACCTTAAATACTTTCATCTGAGTAAATAATATATCTTTCAATTTAGTTTATCTCATATTTTCCAAACTTATTGGCCAGCTTTAATCTTTCTCTTTCGAAGTACAGAACATATAGTCAGCACTGTACTATACGGTTTGTATCTATTTATACAGTAATTATCCTCAACATCCAAGATTAAGTTCTTAAAAGCCAGATAAAATTCACATTTGAGGGATTTAAGATGGCCAAAATAGGCCTTAGGGAACCAAGGTCAGGAGTAAACCTAAAAAACACCCTTGCAGCTTATATCATGCTAATGAAACAGTAATGACTGCACACTCAACCAAGACTCCACATGTGACATTTTACACACATTAAAATCCTGTTCTCTGCTGTATCCCAGTGCCTGTGACATTACCTGACACACAGGAAGTGCTCAATATTTATGTGTTGAACTAATGAATAATAAACATTCCATGCACCACTAAATCACTGTTTCAGAATTTATGTCCTCTGCAATTTCACATCTTTATCTTGTGAATTCCTTTTGCCTTGATGCAGGGAGTGTGCTTGCTAACTGCTTGTCTTTTGGAGGGTGAGGGCAGGGGTTGGGGAACCTACTCTACAAATGTTTAATGCGTTTCTGATTTTATGCTTAACAGATGTATTGGTGCCTCCCCCACCCCCACCATGCTTCCTAATGCTTCCTGGGGGTCCCCTCTGTCCATTTAGCCATGTCTCAGCTCTGTCATTTCACTATAGTGTGTTCTCGAGCCCAGGTGTATTTCCCTTATCTTTCTCTAGGCTTTACTGTAACAAACTCTGCTTTATCTGGGTCACCTACTTTGCTTCATTTTTCTTTCTGTGCCCTTCTGTCCCTTCCTGCAGGGCTGTCTACTTCTCCTTCTATAATTTATCTCATTGGTAATTTTTCCCTTATTTCATTCTAGAATGGAGGTTCTGTGAAGATTAGGATTATGCTAGTCTTAATTCCCATTGTTAGGCAGTCAGGCTGATAGTAGATAGTAAGTCTTTGTTGAATAGTTGATCTGTTTTTTTTCTTCTCCTTGCTTTCTTTCCTCTGTCACCAACATGAGTTACTTGCCAGTCATGTATGTATATAGAGAGCAAAATTCTTCAAAGAGCCAAAATGGTTTTTGGAAGTAAACTCAAATGTACTTGATTTCAAATAAGAAGATATTATATGCTTTTGGCAGGGGGTGCAGTGTTTTAAAAAAAATCATTATGTTAGAATTTGAAGCCATCCTGCTAATTAAATGATGTGGGCAAGCCTTTAACTGTGGTGAGACTCAATTTACTTACCCAAATGAAAATGATATGGTGCCTTCCCTACATCGCAGGATTGTCAGGAGGATTCAGTCAAGTTAGATAAAATTGTGTTCGAGACCTATAAGGTACCACACGAGCATTTCCCTGTTTTCCTACCTTAGTTGGTGGTTTGTTTGTTGAGTGTGTAGCATTTCCTCCTCTTTTAGCTCATTTATCTCCTGAAGTGCGGAGACCATCCCTTAGGTCATTGGTATCAGCCGCAGCACTTAATGTGGACTTGAACCATGACTTTTAGTTCTGTAGCTGCTTTATTTTTTCACTGCTCAGCAAATCCATGAATTTGTTGGCTCCTTACAAGGTTTTGTGGATTTGTCTGTTATCTTATAGGTTGCATGCTCTGTCTGTTCTCTTTGTCTGAGTCACAGTCAACTGGTAGTGGTTGTACAGGTGGGAGCTGATGTCCCCACTTATTCAGTCTTTGAAGACTCTTTGAAGTCTTGCTCGGGAAGCTGGAGTTGTTTCAACAGTTATGATCAGTCCCTGTTTTTCTTTTTTTTTTTTTTTTCCTGTTTTTCAGTGTAGTGCACATGGTTAATCAGTAAGACTATGCTATTTTCATTATTCTCTGGTACAGAAAGAGATTGAAGAATGATAGTTTTAGTTCAGAATTTTGAAGAACAAGGCAGCAAAATGGGAGGACAAAGATGCATTCATCCCTGCTCTTTCTAGCAGGGTCTCCTAGTTTTCCACCTTTATCCTTTGTGTATAGTTCCATTCTGAGTAGCTTTAGAGACATCTAAATCACTGCGTTCTCATACTTTACTAAAAAGAAATAACATTTGTATGGAAGCATATTGCTAAAATGTACAAAAGAATTGTTTCTTGTTTATAAGTTTTAAGTTTATTATGAGTTTAATTTTTTTAAAAAGGAAAACTGAGAGCTAATTCATTTAACAAATACTTATTGCACATTGATTGTTTTCCAGCCACTGTTCTAGGCTCTTAGGAATACAGTGGTGAATGAGATTTCTGCCCTCAGGCTGCGTAGCAGGCAAGATTGACATTAAACATGTAGTTATGAAGGTGCTGTGTTATGAAAGTGGAGGATGAGGTTCTGTGGGTGGGTTTTCAGGCAGAGGGAACAGGAGCAAAGGTAAAGCTGGGAGTAGCCAAAGATGAGGCTAGAGAAGGAGGGAAGGGCTTGGAGCACAGAGGACCTGGGACTCCATCTTGTGGGCGTTTGCTTACTTTTATCTTTTATAGGATTTTAGTATTGAATCTGTTAAAGAAAAGATGATGGTCTTATTTTTTTTTTCATTTGACTGTTGTGCTTTTATATTTTAGCCTGAGAATATTTTAAAATTAGAAGTGATCTAAATAATTGGATGTTTTAATCGTAACAGAATAGATTCTTTGCTTGTTTTCTCATAACTCAAAGTGTATATTCTTGTTAAATTTTAAAGACACTGGTGAAAACTTTTGAAGTGTGTGATCTTCCTGTTCGAGCTGCAAAGTTTGTTGCGAGGAAGAATTGGGTTGTGACAGGAGCGGTAAGTGATTAATCCCATGAATTTCTACTCCCATTTCTGAATTGGTCAGTGATGACTTAAACAAGGTGCAGACTTTCAATGCTTGGCTTGTCTTGTTAGCGCCATGTTTGGAAGCCTGGGCGTTGTAGCTTGAGCCTGTAGTATACATTTTTGTGCAGTTTATTTCATAACACTAATGATGGCTTTTTAATTTGCGTTTCTAGGATGACATGCACATTAGAGTGTTCAACTACAACACTCTGGAGAGAGTTCACATGTTTGAGGCACATTCAGACTACATTCGCTGTATCGCTGTTCATCCGACTCAGCCTTTCATTCTGACTAGCAGCGGTAAGAGGTGACCCCCTTTGGTCACGTGCATCCCTCTGAGTAATTCATTTTCATTTGGTGAGACATGCAGTTCTGCTGCTGCTGTTACAAGTAGAGCTCTAATTCCAAGCAGCCTTTAAACTATTTAAATCCATTAATGTGCTATCAATGCTGCTTGCTTTTGTATTTTAATGAATACCAGCCCTGCTTAAGATTTGTATAGCAACTGCTCCATTTCTGTCAGTGAAGACCTGAAGGTCTGGGTGCTGAAACAGCCGTGGAGCAGACGGCTAATTTACACTCTGAGTGAGTGAGGTTTTGGCAGATTGCCATGTACCCTAGTCGGTTTTATCTTTATGTTCAGACCAGTTTGCTCCTTGGTGTTATGTATAAAACAGTAGGTCTTTTGGAGGGCAATTAAAACAAGTTGCGGTGAATTGGTAATAGCTCTTTGAAACATTTTTAAGTTAGAAATTGAGAAGTAATTCAGAATTTTTTTTAACCAATCTTGTGTTAAAATAGAAATGCTTACTCCTTATTGCCCTTGTTATTCAGTCATGCTTAGACTCTGATCAAACTTTTGTTACTCTTTTGTCGTTCCACAAAGCCCATTGAGTCTGTCTTAATTTTCTTTCATGAAATTTGTATATTTGCTGTTAGTAATCTCTTTTATCTCCACTCTTTAGAGTTAAATTTATTCTTAGAATAAATGAGGATTTTGAAAAATCTATTCAGTTCTGACTCTATTTCTGTAAGTCATGAAATGTATGATTTATGTCAGATTTGCTGCCTTAAAAGACATAAAGACTCTTAGTTCTGAATGAAAGAGACAGAAACTGCAACTAACTGGAGACTTTCTTTTGGTCTAGATGACATGCTTATTAAACTCTGGGACTGGGATAAAAAATGGTCTTGCTCACAAGTGTTTGAAGGGCACACTCATTATGTTATGCAGATTGTGATCAACCCCAAAGATAACAATCAGTTTGCCAGCGCTTCTTTGGACAGGACTATCAAGGTAGGGTGTCCATTCTTTGTGTCAGTTACAATTGTTGGTGAAATGTAGTTGTTCTAGATATTTTACTGCTAACATAGTCTGTTTAGAAAAATAGTGTGGTAACTCGGTGCTCTTAATGAACATGTTTTTCCACGTGGAAGCAATGTGTTAGTTGTAAGACTTTTAAACCTCACAAACCCAGAATAAAAAAATATATCTTCTCTAGGTTACTATTTCCTCTCCTTTAGTGTATCTGTTGTTGCCCTCTGCTGATTATTATTAATCTATTTTATATTTAAATTTAATCATTCTCTGTTCTCTTTTTCTGACTCCATTTCTCCATATAATGCTGCCAGTTATCTTTCTAAAACATGGATCCCATCACATCAGTTACCAGTCTAAGGATAAAGTCCAAATGCCTTGGTGTGGAATACAAGGGTTTCCAAGACTGGCCTTAGCTAATAACCGTTTTCTAGAGAGGCCATGAATGTTCACAGAACTTTACCTAATTCAGCTGGTCTCTCTGCCTGTAATGTTTTTTACTCTCCCTTTTTGATTTCTTTTCCTCTGGAGAATTACTCATCTTTCAAGGCTTAGCACAGTTATTTACTCTGAGAAGCTCCATTTCACTTCTAGACAGAGCCAGTCATGCTCATCCCATTCCTTTCTGTTGCTTTTTGCCTCTATTACGGCCTTCACATTCAATAGTAATGAATATGTCTCCAGAAATGTTTATCCCCAAAATGTTGGTGTTTGGGGCAGGAGCTGTGTGTCACCCCCCCACCCCCAATCAGACACACATAGCGAGCAGCACACGCCTTGCCTGTGCTAGACGCGTCGTACATGTTGCAGTGAGTGCACTTATATTCCTTTTTCCACAGTAATATTTAAAATATTTCTATATGCATTGATTTAAAATTATGCATTGCATTCGCTTTTGCTTACATTTATAGGCTTCTATCTATATAACATTTTTATTAGTTTTCCTTTAACTTATATAAAATGTTACGTGTTATTTGTCTGACAACTTATTGAATGTTCTGTGTTGAATATCTTAGGGCTTTGAGTTTATTATTATTTTTTTCCCTTTCACCAGATTGTCTTTGCTTTTGACATAGGTTGAGAACTTTGAAATTAGCTTTAAATTTTCTTCACTAAATTAAGGTACATCTTGAGGACAATAATTGTCTTATCTTTGACTCTGGTAAAGTTTGTTTACACATCTTTATACTCCCCACAGGGCCTCCCATGTAGTAGGCATACAGATAAATACTTGTAAAGATAAAGCTCAGTGCCAGTGCTGTAGTAGTGTTTGACTACTTCTCCATACTTTTAGTTTTTTTAATTAAGCAGTAAATTTCTCCTTTTAATACATCTTACTAAGTTCACTTTCTTTAGCTTTATATTAAATTTCTCATAAATTTCTCATTTCCTTCCTTTAAAGTAGTGTTTCTCAAAGTGGATCACCCTGGGGTAGCTGTTAAGAATCTAGATTCCAGGGCTTCATTGTAGATTCACTGAATCATAATCTCTAGGGATAAAGCCTGGAAATTGGCATTTTCTGAGAATGCCATAGTGATTTTGCTCCCTGGAAATTCAAGTAAAGTGAGAACAAAAACTAATGGGTGAAAAAAATGAGCGTTCTTCAGCTTTTCTCCCGTGCGTTAGCACTTTATGTGCACGTTGGGAGCGTGGCGGGGCTGCCTTCTGAAAAGCAAGGCCCACGCTGACGCCAGATGCTGCTGTTCCCTGAAGGTGTGGCAGCTGGGCTCCTCGTCACCAAACTTCACCCTGGAGGGACACGAGAAAGGCGTGAATTGCATTGACTACTACAGTGGTGGCGACAAACCATACCTCATTTCAGGTGCGGATGACCGTCTTGTGAAAATATGGGACTATCAGGTACAGTTTTTTCATAATTTATTTGCCATATGTTAGAGATGCTTCTTCCTGTTTCTTATGGGACAGTTACAACTTGGTTGTTGAACTCTGTTCATAGTATAATAACTTAAGGCCTCAGTATCTGCACCCAAATTGTGGTCCTAGAATTCCCTGTAAAAATGAAAACAAATGCCTGTCGAGATTTTAAAAATAAAATGCCACCATGTTTATTTTTTATTTAATAGTGAAATTAGAAATTAAAAAATTTTAATTAAAATGACTTCTTACATCTTCTAGTATCCTCATTGACAGCCTTCCATTTATTTTTGAAAACTAGCAGATCAATGAATAATGTCATGGCATCACCATTGTACAGTCATTTTTTACCACATAGACTTCTCTAAATCTAGTTATGAACTCTTGTTACTAGGTTTTATCTCTTAAGATTTTGTTAAATTTTTTTTTTGTTTCTCACTTCAAAATTTGCAGAAGCAGTTAATAAAATGAGGCCTAGAAAACCAGTTGTACTGAGATACTTACTCAAATTTGTATTTAAATACAAGATAAAAATATTAAAGACATTATCCTAGAAATTTGGGGGGATAATAGATAAAAACTAGATCTTTCAGGTGTGTGTGTGTAGTTTCTTCTTTAAATGTGATAGTTACATTTACATTTACCTGTAGTATCAAATAATCAGAGAAAACATGTACACAAGGTAATTCTATTTTAAAAATCTCTGTACTGAATACTATTTGGATTGTCATAACCACTATCATTTATTATGTATCTGTGCACTGGGAAAATTAAGAACAAGTTACTTGTTTTTCACTAATAAAAGTGTTTTCTGTGTCTTGATTACAGAATAAAACATGTGTACAGACACTGGAGGGACACGCCCAAAATGTGTCTTGTGCCAGTTTTCATCCTGAGCTGCCAATTATCATCACAGGTTCAGAAGACGGTAAGTTGGAAATGTATGTTTATTCCTGTGCTGAGCATCATGAAAGGGTATTCATGCCAGCTAGTGCCCTGCATTTTCATTGGAGGTGTCAAAGGATTTTGATCTTATTATTAGAGTAGAATACTTAAGCCGCAGAAGAGTAAAGGGGCATCAGCATCACCATCCTACTGCACTTTGGCTGTTACTTAAATAGAGGCCACCCAGAGGTGCTCTGGAGTCTCACAGCCCAGGGTCAGGTTCAGGCTCTGCTGCTTCATGCACGTGTGGTTTGGGTAAGGTATGAAATGGGAATAGATACCTTTACCTCACAGTATTAGTGAAGGGATGTTGGGAAATCGCGTGTAGAAAGCCTGTGGCACATAGTGGGCCGTGTACCCAGGAAGCCCTGTCATGATTTCACACACAGTCACATTTCTTAGTTTCAGTTTTTATAAATTTTGTATTAATTTTTTTATGTTGCTTTATACGTAATTTACAGCCTATAGATCAAAAAATTAAGCTGGCAGGAAGTGTCTTCTGTTGGAATATAAAGGCTTCCATGTGGCTGGTTTATCTGACAGCTCGTTGTTGGATGTTCGTATCAAAAGGAGGTGTTCACATTGTTCTTTTTAGGAACCGTGCGTATTTGGCATTCAAGCACCTATCGCCTGGAGAGCACGCTGAATTACGGAATGGAGAGGGTGTGGTGTGTGGCCAGTCTGCGAGGGTCCAACAACGTCGCCCTGGGCTACGATGAAGGAAGCATCATAGTTAAGGTAATCCCTTGTTACACTGTCTCGGAACGGATGGGCATAGGAAGGCGGTTATCTGCCAGGTCGTCAGTGTTGTTAAACTGGCACTTCTGAGGTTAAGCACAAGAAAATGTTTATTTTGTTGGGGTTTTATTTACTTTCCTTTTTATTGCTAAGAGTCATTTGTCATTCTTCCAGCTTGGTCGGGAGGAACCTGCCATGTCCATGGATGCCAATGGAAAGATAATTTGGGCCAAACATTCAGAAGTCCAGCAGGCCAACCTAAAAGCTATGGGAGATGCTGAAATTAAAGATGGAGAGAGATTGCCACTGGCAGTGAAGGACATGGGCAGTTGTGAAATATACCCTCAGACTATTCAGCACAATCCTAATGGGCGGTAAGCCACCCCCAGAGTCTCCCTGGGCTTCTTTGTATGTTAGAGCAGGGCCTGTGTGCCCGCAGTGGTGGGACCGCATGGAGCTTCCACGCTGGCCTCACAGCCCTCGACACGGTGGCCGGCAGCGGGCCAGCTGATCGGTGGTCTGCACCGTGAAGCATAATTGCCTTCCCGGCCTTGTCCCACCACGCAGTTTTGAACAGTTGAATAGTTTTGTGTTAACTCTTATCGCAGATGTGTTGGTACGTGTCCTTACACTCCTCTGAGGGCAAGAATCATGCATTATCCTCAGCCTTAGTAGGTGCTCTCTAAATATTTGCTGACTTGGGGAGGGTATAACTCACGCGCTAGAGCACATGCTTAGCATGTACGAGGTCCTGGGTTCAATCCCTGGTACCCCCTCTGAAAATAAATAAATAAACCTAATTATCTCCCCCTTCAAAAAAAAATCTAAAAACATAAAAAATAAAATAAATATTTTCTGACTCATTGCTCTTAAGAAGAAAAGCTGTCTGTGAGGTCTTTGTCTTTTGAAAAAGTTTAGGGACTGGTAATAATTCTGCTTTTTCTCTGTTATCTGAATCATCAGTTCTGTTTCTCCCTTAAGATTTATTAAGCACTGAACATCTACTGAGAAGAGTCTCTACTACAATGAAGTTAAACCTATGAGCTTTAAAAATTGTTTCACAATAGATCTGGGCATTTTCTAATGCTGTCCTGAGTATTAAGAAGGCAGAGTATATAAACCAAGTATGCTGCCTGGTTCAGTAAATGGTATCCATAATTACTTGTAATAGAATTTTCTTAAGAAAATTAGGAACACATTACATATTTTTCCCTGAATATCAGAAAACATTTTTTGCTGTAAGTTTTGCATCTCACCTTTGGCAATCTAATAACAGCCATACAGTATTCTAAATTAGAGCTTTAAAGAGTTCTTTTATGTCTGTTGAGAAAATTTTGACTATGAGCATTCTTTTTCCTTCTTATTTAAATGTTAAAATATTTTGATAAATTTAACAGTCATTAAAAACTGGAGTAAGGTACTTTCACTCATTTGAATGCTTACCTTCAAAATGAAGATAGCCTTGCAGCAAGAGAGTGCCTTCTTACGGTGTAAGTGTGATGGGCAAAATGCTGGGCGTCTTGGAGCTCAGCAAATGCTAGCTGAATTACTGGCGTCCTCCCTTGTGTGTCTCCCGTCTTTCTCATGTTCCCGACCCTTTGTTTATGAGAGGCCGTTGCAATAACAGTTTCAGCAATAACCCCATCTTTATAATTTGCTTTTGTTTAAGAGGGGTAGGTAATTGGGTTTATTTATGTTTGGAGGAGATACTGGGGATTGAACCCAGGACCTTGTGCATGCTGAGCATGCGCTCTACCACTTGAGCTGTATATACCCCACCCCCCAGAATTTTTAATTCAAATATAGTTGATTTACAATGTTGTGTTAGTTTCTAATAGAATGTTTATATCTAGCTCTGTATTCAAAGAAATATGTAACTTTAAAAGATACTAGATTCATTTGGAACAGTCAACTGAAACAACATTTGTCATTAGAAATATTTCACCATCAAAATGAATCATTGTTTCTTCTACGTGTCACTGGTCCCCTGTGCTTCCCTTCTTGGCTCCTGTGGTTCCTAGGTTTGTCGTGGTGTGTGGGGACGGCGAGTACATCATCTACACAGCAATGGCACTGAGGAACAAGAGCTTCGGGTCCGCCCAGGAGTTCGCGTGGGCCCATGATTCTTCGGAGTAAGTTTTGGCTGGGTGGTAAGCAGCTTGCCTTGATTGCCAGTGGGTGTTCTGCATGTGTGAGAGAGGTTTGCAAGGCTCAGTGAAGGCTGCGCTGCTCCAGGTTAAAGACCAGTTCTCACCAGAGCAGTGTTGGAAGATGAGAGTCAGGGGCAGCTGTGCAGCCTGAGCCGCCTTTGCCCTGTGCTCAGTACTGAGCTGGCATGCTCAGTCCCATCTAATAATTTCATTAAACTAGGGACCAAGCACCCTTTTCCCTGACGGAGACCATGGCAGGGCCTGGTGCTTATGGGCTCCAGGCAGAGTGGGCCCTCAGGTCGGGTGGTTGGCAGGCCCTGCCTGGAACCTGGCATCCTGAGCTGCTGCTGCCCTTTTCTGTGTTTCTCAGGAGAGCTGTTAGGGTCTGATGTAACCTTGGTGAGAACTTCATTGAATCTTTTTAAAAACTCATTCTGTGATGTTACCCACCTCCCACTGTTAACAAAACAAATTCTGTCCGAATTCAAAATGTTTATGAACTAGTCTCATTAAAAACAGGAAAAAGTCACCTCTCAGTTATTATACTAGTCACTGATGGGTTCCTTTTTGATTCCTGTTTGGTGCATGTAATAAACACTGGGACTTTGGTTTTTTCAGACCGTGCACTGAATTTCATCTCTACAGGTTTCTTAGTTTCGTTTTGCCCATATTCTATGTCACCTCTCGTGCCAACAGTGGTTAACTTAAGCCTCAGCATTGCATAGTAAGAACGTGCTTTTTATCTTTTAACAAAAAGGTCACTGAGAGGTAAGATCTTTTCATAAGTTTCTTAAATAACTCATGCATGCACAGTTCCATATACTGAAAGGTACTTTGCTACCATCTTAAGCAGAATCATAGTTCATGAGTTGCCTTACCTCTCTCAGCACACGTCTCCCTCTGTTTTGATAGTTCCTTCTTTTCAGCTTTGTCCAGCCAAGACGCTGCTCAGCAGCTTTCCTGTCCTGAGCAAAGCACTTGTCAGGTCTCTTCCTCACACGCTCTCAAATATCCAGCACCAGCCCCTTTTCAGGGCAGAGGCCTGAGTATACACAGTTTTCTAAGCTGTTGCCAAACATGGCCAACAAGTGAGCCACTTACAAAAGTTGTTATTTTTTTTATATTGAGGTATAATTTATACAGAATTAAGTGCACTGTTTTAAGTGTACATCTCAGTGAATTTGGTCAAATGAATATAAGCCATGACCACTACCACAGTCAGGATACATAGAACATTTCTGTCACTCAGAAGCAACCCCCTTGTTTACCTTAGCAGTCAGCACCACCCCACTCGCCAGTACATCAGATTTGCCATCTTCAGGGTTTCCCATCAGTGGAGTGGTGTGGTATACACTCTCATGTTTGGCTTCTCTTGCTCTGGAGAATGTGTTTGAGATTCATCCGTATTGTTGCATGGATCAGTAATTGGTCCCCCTTTTTTGTAGAGTATAACTTTCATTGCAAAAATAAAGCACATTTGGTTTTAATCATTCACCTGTTAAGGGACTTGGGTCTTTTCAGTTTCTAAAATAGTTTGTAAGCCCTAGTAATTTGTGTAATAAAGAACGTGAAACCCATTCACTATTTGTCCAACTGTAAGGAGTTCAGTGATCTCTTAGGGAAAAAAATGTATTAGTGAATCTTCAAATATTAATTTTACATTTTTGTATAATTCACTACTCAGATATATTTGAAGATTTTTGTAATATTTGTTGGAATTACAGTATATACATAATATGCTATGTTTGCTTTCCTTTCCCCCACCAGATATGCAATAAGAGAAAGCAACAGTGTTGTAAAGATATTTAAGAACTTTAAGGAAAAAAAATCATTTAAACCAGATTTTGGAGCTGAAAGTAAGTCCTATTTTCCATAAAATACAATTTTAGAAGTTTTGTAATGACTCAGAAATTTCTAAGGATCTAAATTGTTTCTGTTCTTTCTAGGTATCTACGGAGGCTTCTTGTTGGGAGTCAGATCTGTGAACGGCTTGGCTTTCTATGACTGGGACAATACAGAGCTCATACGCAGAATTGAAATTCAGCCCAAACACGTGAGCTCCCTCCATTGTTGGTTTTGGAATGTGCATCTTTGTGACAAGTTCTGGGTCCCCGAGGCCAAGAAACATCCTTGTACCCTGCTGTCTGTGTTCCGCTGTGCTGGACACACTACCATTTACCTCAGGACTGCCTAGGAAATGAGAACTGTGGTATTTGAATGAGGCAGTAGATGTTGGGCTTTTTGAAAAGTATAAAAAGTTATACAAATGCCAAGTGCTATTCATATTTTAAATGGCTTTTAACAGAGTTTAAAAAAAAAAACGTTGAAGATAAGAAGTCAGGGAGTTGTTGACCTAGAAATGCCTGCAAATCTCCCACTCAGTTCAGAAAGCCCTTTCCTACTGTCCCTGATAATGGCTGTTTAAACTTCAGGTAGCTGGCTCCGGTGACAAGGTTTTCTACCTTGAGAACCACGTGTTTCTTTGACAGCTTTCATTGTCAGGAAATTGTGGAGACAAGTCTGCCTCCCCGGGTCCTGGTGTGTCTTCTAGAACATGCATTCTCAGCAGGGGGAATGTTGTCCCCAGGGGGCCAAAAACTAGTTCCCGAGGGATGGAGACAAGCACTCTCTTTACGTGTAGAGCGTAGATGTTCGTATGGATGTGCACGTCAGGTGTTTATGCACCATGCGTGTATGTTTATGTGTTAATATGTGTATAAACATACAGCATTTCTGATACTACAACTTCACAGGGGAAGGTGATTGTGGGGAAAATGTCTATGAAAGGTTTCGGGTGGGGGTCACAGTGGGGAAAAAAGGGTGCGAAGCACAGCTCTCGAGCAGTAGGGAGGGGGCTACTGCTCCTCCCACTCTCGGCACCTCGGTGTCTCCTGCCGGCGCCCCTGCCTGCCTCCCTCAGGTCTTTCCAATTCTAGGCTGAATAGAATGCCAGTGCCCTGTCCACCCAAATGTGTGTATATATACATGACATGAAATTGTTAAGTGCATACTTAATATCTTCATGTATGAAGATAAACCTTGTGAGAAACAGAGTGTATGCAGTTCGTCATACCCTTTCAGAGATCCAAAATCACTTGTGTTTTTGTTTGTCGTGTTGCAGATTTTCTGGTCCGACTCTGGAGAGCTAGTCTGTATTGCCACCGAGGAGTCCTTTTTTATCCTTAAATATCTGTCGGAAAAAGTCTTGGCTGCACAGGAAACACATGAGGGAGTTACTGAAGATGGTATTGAAGATGGCTTTGAGGCACGTGCATCAGCACAACCTTAGCTCAGCTTCGTTTTTAAATGACTTATATTCTTAGAGTAAACTTCACTCATGGTAACATTTAATTATAAAATCACATTTGGGGAAACTAAGCATTTAAGGAGTGACAGGGAAATGTGAAAGTTAAAATCTTGGCTCTAAGAGCAGAGTCTGAAAGTATTTCAAGTATTATGTTTAAAAGAAATTTGTGTTTTGATTTTAGGAAATCTTTAGACTAACTTCGATTATCTTCAATAAGGAAATTATAAGGCGTTTTGGTCCTAAGACAATTTAGCCAGTTATTTAAAAGAGTTTTCAAATGGTGAAGATAAATCATCCATTGTGGACATGTCTTGGAAGATTTTATGAAATATTTATTATGCCAGTTTCATGTATGTTAGGAGTTTAGATCAGCACTTTCCTAGGTCACAGCTATGATGCAACAGTGAGATTTTATGTTACAGATACTCATCCAGGAATCTGTTTTTCAATGAAGAAAGAAGGTAGAAATTCCAGGAAAAGATTTTCTTTCTTGAAATAGGAGTTTTTTGGGGTTTTTTTGCACTTCTTACTCTACCTATCACCCCTAATTATATTCAGTTTTTTGTTACTAGTAGGATTTCTAATGCTGAATAAGATAATAATAGACTTTTATTTTTTTTCTGCAGGTTCTTGGTGAGATTCAGGAAATTGTGAAAACAGGGCTGTGGGTGGGCGATTGCTTCATTTACACAAGTTCTGTGAACAGATTAAATTACTATGTTGGAGGAGAAATAGTCACCATTGCCCACTTGGACAGGTAGCTGAGTATCATTTTGCTTTTGTCTTTAGCATCCTAAATTTAAAAGTATACTTTTTAAACAAAACCAAATGCTAACTTGTAACAATGATAGGCCTGATTGTTTAGTGTTACAGTTGTAGTAGGTTGGCAGTTGCTAACCAGAATTGCATCAGTTGAATGGAAGGATTTTAAGCAAGAAGCATAGTGAGCGTGTGTGTGCGTGCGTTCGCATACATGGGTGTTGTCTACTGATTTGGGCTTAGTTCTAAACCAGTTCCTGTTTCTCTTCCAGGACAATGTATCTCCTGGGCTATATTCCTAAGGACAACAGGCTGTACCTCGGGGATAAAGAACTAAACATTGTCAGCTACTCCCTGCTGGTTTCGGTGCTGGAGTACCAGACGGCTGTCATGCGCAGGGACTTCAGCATGGCCGACAAGGTGCTTCCTACCATTCCAAAAGAACAGAGGACCAGAGTTGCACACTTTTTGGAAAAGCAGGTAAGGGCTTTGTGTGTGTGTGTTTTATTTTATTTATGTGTGTTTTTTAAAACCAGCAATTTGAAAGAATGTGAGTATGAATTTGAAGAACTTTATTTCTTAATTGCCACTGATTTCCTGATGGCGGTGGAATTTCTCCTGTAAAGTTAAGTCACTTGTGACACCCCTCCCTCTCCTTTCTCATTGCCCTTAGTATCCCCTTAAAATGTTGGAGGTGATTATCAGTCTTCCCTTTCTGTAGAATTTTTCATTCTGTCAGTATTTTCATTTCTCTGCTGCATTTTTCTCTATCCTAGCTGGCTTCTCTCTTTCTCTTTCTGTAAAATACACATAAAATAAAATTTGCCATTAGTGATAAGCCCTTTCCTGAATGTAGTATTTTTTAAATCAAAGTTATATATGGACAAAGGATAAAAGTTTGCAAGCCTAAGAAAAACATCCCTCCTTTCTCTCTCATTTCTGTTCCCTAGAGGTAATCACTTTTGACTCTTCTAGCTGACTCTGTTGGTATTTCTTTCCGCATCTCTAAGTAACATGCTTATGTGGCTATTTGGCATGTCTCATGGCTTCACGCTCTGTGGAAGATGAGGATTTATCTTTCTTCCCCCCTCTACCCCCCAACTTCTGTCGCATACATGCCACTTTCCTATTCCTTATCCGCCCAAAAAAGTTACATCACAGTTTTGATTAGATCGGCAGTCACTGTTGATATGGTTATGGCTGTGCTAACGCTCTTCACAGCTGAGCCGTGTGGTGTGGTACAGCTTTCCCCTCCTGCAGGTGGTGGTTTTCCTGGAGATAATCATTGTTTCTTTTTTTAAACTTCACTTGTCTCCCTGTTCACCTATGGTCATTCTCCCTACTCTGCTGCTTCTCCACATTTCCCTCAAATCTCCTTTCAGTATGTTCCGTCTGCCTCAGGCTAAACTGCTTTTTGCCCTCATCGTGGATATTCCTTCACCATCATGTTGGGGCTTCCCTTCGCCCCTTTTGAGTTGGATCTGTTATTTCCTATATCCCCTTTTCTTCTTTCCTGGTTTACTCCCTCATTTTGCTGGAGTATGTCCTTCAGTGGTTTCCTGAGAAAAGGATTATTACCAATAGGAAGTAAATTTTTTGTGATCTTGATTATCTAAAAGTGCCATTGTTCCACCCTAAAACATGTTTGGCCGTTAAACTGGATGTAGAATTCTGTATTTCTCTCAGTAATTTTCTCAGAATTGTGAAGACAAAATCCTATCTTGCCTACTGCTTTCTAGCTTCTAGTTGTCGTTGAAGTCTAAAGTCATTTATATTCCTGATTCTTTGTACCTGATCTGTTTTTTCTCTCTGGAAGTCTTTGGGATCTTGTCTCTGTTGTTCTGTGATGTCATTGTGATGGTGGCCTTGGTGTAGGGGGTCAGTTATCATTCATTCTTCTGGGTATTAGATGAGCTCTCTTGTCCTTCATTTTTGAGAGATTTTCTTGAGTCGTTTCTCTGATGATCTCCTTCCTTCATTTTCTGTGTTCTCCCTGTGAAACTGTGATTCAGATGTTGGGCCTCCCGCTGGAGGACTGTTTTCTCATTTTGTTATTCCTGGGCTTTTAAAATCTTATTTATGGATGGATGGATGATGTTTTCCCCTACGTGGTATATATTTCCTTCAAATTGCTGTTATGGGCGCATTTTATTTTTTTGTTTGTTTGTTTTTTAATTGAAGTACAGTCAGTTACAATGTGTCAGTTTCTGGTGTGCAGCACAGTGTCCCAGTCATGCATATACATACGTACATTCATTTTCATGTTCTTTTTCATTAACGGTTACTACAAGATGTTGAGTATAGTTCTGTGAGTGCATTTTGATCTCTCTTTCCTTTCAAAGGTCTTCCTCAGGTATCTGATTATCTTTGGACACTCATTTAAGAGTGGGGCTCTAAGAAGCAGGTCAAAAGGTCTGAGTTTGTGGGTGACCTTGTTGGGTCTGGACTCAGAACATGTGACGTGGCTGGGCCATTTGATTGGGAACTTCAGTGTCAGTACCTTCATCTGATGAACTTAATGACTTTTCATTTAGTCATGTAATGAATTTAATGAGCACTTAATACTGTACCAGGCCCTGTTCGGGCCGGCATATACCCCTGACATTTTAGTAGTATTAAGTCTTATCCCTCTGGCTGGTCAGTTTACAGAGAAGCTCCCCAATCACCATCCTCTGGGGGCTGAGTAGAGGACGGCTTGGTGTCTCAGCATTTAGTATTTCAAACATTTACTAGTCTCAGAATTCTCATTTAGTCTCACCTGTTTTCATATCTCCTGTCAGCCCTCCTTCCAGGGGTGCAGGGCTCCCTCAGACTGGAGACCTTCTGGTTTACCCTCCAAAGAACAGGCCACCTTCCTGCCTTCTGTGTGTGTCAAGAGGTCGGAGGGAGAGGGGTGGGGACCTAGACACTCAGGCGGTTCAGTTTACTTGCTGGTTTTAGCACTGCCCTTCACGAGACACCGCTGGGGATCCGAGGTGCGAATCAGGCCGTTTCTCCACTGCCTTCACTCCTGATTTAGGGATTGATCTTTTCTAGCATTTCTGCTGAATGTTTATGCTCCTCCAGCTTCTGAGCTTCCAAAATGTTGTTAACTAGTGTCTCCTCTGCCTTTCTTTGTGTCCTTGGGAGTTTATGGCTTAAGAAGAGAATCCCTTTAGTGTCATTTTAGTGGGGATTTGGAGGAAAACAAAAGTGTGTTCAGCCTACCTCATTTCATCTGCTTTGCCCTCGGCTATATCTGACTGGTTCTGCGGATCTTCCATCCTCTACTCTTGGTTTTTATATTGTCTGCATCAGTACTCGAAGAAAAGGAGTAATGCAGATTATTCAGAATACCTTGTTACAGGGTACTCAGGGTGAATGGAGGGAGGGGCAGCTTGTGTAGTCTGGTAAGTTCTTTTAAACACAGTGATACAGCCATCCTGAACATCTAGCCAGGCAGAACTCGGCTGTCCAGCTTCTCCATCCTGCCCACCCCAGAGTGGGCTGTCATCATCTGATGAAGTCTTCTGCAGTTTGAGCTTTTCATCTCGTGTACCACATCCCTGGAGCTGAAGAACTTAGGGCAGACCCCATCAGCACTGTTGTCTTGAGAGAGAAGCTAATATGGTAATTATAGTATTTGGTTTAAAAGTCTGCTTCTCATGACTGACTGGAGCATGGGAGGGCAGTTTTAGACTTCTGCCCTCTGGAACGCTTACTAATGAGTAAAAGGGACATGAGACCAACAGTAAAGGCGTAGGTAATGATACCCGTTCAATGTCAGGACCTGAAAGCAGAATGTTGCTGAATGACCTGCAGATGATAGAAATTTGGAAGGTTTTACATTTGACTTTTCTTTGAGGCCCCAGACTGGATCTCTAGGGCCCAGCTCAGTGAGATTACCAACAGCTAGGTCTCCACCACTGTGTCTTTTTTGGAAATGGCTCTTTTTCATCAACTTTCCAAAATCCTTTTCTTTTTGACATTTGTTTACTATTACATTTCTAAATTTTACTGGTGGTTACTTTACTTGAGTTTATCTAGCATTGGTCAGCTTCCCCTGACAGTAGGCATAGTGTGACTGAATTCTGTCTGCCAGGTTTGTTCTTACCAGTTAATTTAATGGCTCCTTAATTTTTCTGTCTTCAAAATTGAAGACTATTTTTTAATCTGTTACTTTTGTTTGATGTAAGTAATGGGGCTTCCAGCGTCAGCAGTGTATTTTTAGTTTGCGAGGGAAATGGATGACTTGCCTTGTGTGTGCACTTGTGTGCACAGACGCGCACACACACGTATATTTTATCTGTTTAGGGCTTCAAGCAACAAGCTCTTACAGTATCCACAGATCCTGAGCATCGCTTTGAACTTGCTCTTCAGCTTGGAGAACTAAAAATTGCATACCAATTAGCAGTGGAAGCAGAGGTATGTATTGATTCATGATTTTTCATAGCTGATGGAAAGGTGAATAGGTACTTCTGTGTGTTTAGTACAAGTTGTATTATTAAAGTTTTCTAAAATGCAAAGTAGTAACTCATTTTGGTGAGGTTATTGCCTCTCTTTGGTCTTTTAAAAATGAATTATGTTTATCTTTACATAAATGAATTATATTGGAGACATACATTATTATATTCTTCAATATATTCGTAGCATTCAGATTTGTTTAAGAAGTGTTACCTTACGTGAGCTCTGTTTTGGAAGAGAAGGAGAGCTGCAGGATAGTAGACCGTAGTCTGGGACTCTAAACGAGTGCACACACAGCAGTGTCCCAAACTAGTGAGAAAGATGTTGGTTCTAAAGATGGGTTCTGACATTTTGAGACAGTTTCATGGCATTTTTATGGATCTTTGTATATTGAGGGCTCCCAGTTGTGGTTTTAAGTCTAGAATTTACTGGTAAATTCATTTCAGATGGGCTAAATAAGTTTTAGCTATGTTAAGATCATCCAAATGTGCATCATTTTATTTGATTTCTGAGAAGCTCCAAATGACAGATAATTATTCAATATTTGACATAAAAGAACTTTTTTTCAAAAAATGGTGTTAAATCACTTGTTAAAATACTTGCAGTCTAATTACCTTAAGAATCATTAGTTTGTTCCACTGTGTCATTACAAAATGAAAACATGATGGGCTGATGATTATTCATGCATCATTGAAATTGATTTGTGTCAGAATTAATTTTGTGTCTGTGAATAATTTCTATTTCCTCATACATTTTGTCATTCCATTCTTACTTTGATTGATAGAACCAGCGTAACAGCCGCAGCTCTCTCTGTATATAAAATATGTATTTTATATGTAATGTGTATAATATGTATAAAACAAAAAATTGCCATCACAGTAATGTTAGCAGAATAATGTTGATGTTGGAAATCGAAATGTTCATTTTCAAAGATACTTGAATTTGGAAACTTTCTTACAGTCAGAACAGAAGTGGAAGCAGCTTGCCGAGCTTGCCATCAGTAAGTGCCAGTTTGGCCTCGCCCAGGAGTGCCTGCACCACGCGCAGGATTACGGGGGTCTGTTGCTTTTGGCCACTGCCTCTGGAAATGCTAGCATGGTGAACAAGCTAGCAGAGGGTGCGGAGCGAGATGGCAAGAACAACGTGGCGTTCATGAGCTACTTCTTACAGGGCAAGTAAGTATTAATCCAAGGTCTGAAAGAGGTGGGCATAGTAATTAAAAGCTTTTGCTTCTGCACTGACTTTGAGGGTGGTTTTTGGAGAGGAATGAAGAATGAACCCTGGAGAGAGCGGTGTTGCTAGTGGGAGCAGTGAGGGGCCGGGGCTACCTCGGTGGCACTCACCTTCAGCAGGGGAAGCTCTTACCACATCTGGTCTACGTGTTTGAGCAAAATGAGCTGCTCGGGGAGGCTCAACTGGGAGAAGTGTTAAATCCCTTTCTCAGCAGCCCTGTCACTGACTGACTAAGGTGTTTCATTCAATCATGGCAGGAGGCTGTTGGGCTGCTTGCTTCATTTGGTACCTGAACGGCAGGTGATTTTACCAAATTTGGGTAATTCTGATCTGTTCATGGCAAAAATAAAGAGGGATGAGGGTGCTAGTTACTGTCAGATTTGAGTCCAACTTTAAAGCATAAAAATGTCATATTTTCAAAAGTTCAGCAGTTACTGCATATCAGATTATTTCATTGGTTGATCATCTTATAAAACACAGAAGTATTCGTTAACATTGCCCTGTATACTTTTTAAACCCACACTTAATCATAAAAACCTTGAATATATATGTATTTTATAACATGTATTCATAAATTTATACACCTGTAAGAATAGGTCTACTATTCCTTATCAATAATTCAAAAATCCAAAATTACTGTGAGATTATTTGATGGCAAAATGTGACCTAAACTCTGAAGTATTATTATTAGTTGCTTTTATTCCACTTGGTACGTTTTTATTGCATTTAGTATTCATGTATCATTGCAGAGTACTGTTTGTGATTTTGATGCTGATGTTAGGTAATGTGTAAGTACTTCCTAAAATCCAAAAAGTATTACCATTTTAAGGTAAAAAAAACTTCTGAATTCTAAAACATATTATCCACCTTATCAAACTTACACAGGAAAAAATTGAAATTAAAAAAATAAAATAGATGCCTGGCTGTCTTCCTGCTAGGCACACTGGACTGTCCAGCACGGTCTGTAAAATTGAGTTTCTGCTCCTGTATTTCCTGAAAAGCCTTTAAATGTGCTCACCTAAGCTGCCTTTCCTTTAAAAGCCCCTTTAGAGTCTTAGGAAAGGTAGAGATTGAAAATGGTCACAAAAGCTGTCCTGTCCCTCACACTCCTGGAGTCCACTGATGGACTGATTATGTAACACTGGTGAGGACAAGTCAGTGGCTCAGTGACAGAAAAAGGTGTATGTGTGGGAGCTGGCGAAGGAATGCTGACTTTGCAACACTAAATCCACGTGTCTTTTATGTGTTAAGTGCTGTTATTATAGCTTTTATTCTTGGTAACAGTGCCTCTCCTTTTTCATCTTTAGGCTTGACGCTTGCCTGGAGCTCTTGATCAGAACTGGACGACTGCCAGAAGCTGCCTTCCTGGCACGGACTTACTTACCCAGTCAGGTTTCAAGGTACAGACTTTTCATTTTAGGAAGAAATGATTTAGATAAAAACAGAGCACTTACCCAGTCTCCCTTTGGTTCCATGGTATCTGTATTAGGGTGGTGAAACTCTGGAGAGAAAGTCTCTCAAAAGTCAATCAGAAAGCAGCAGAATCCCTTGCTGATCCAACAGAATATGAAAACCTTTTTCCTGGATTAAAAGAAGCCTTTGTTGTAGAAGAATGGGTGAAGGGAACACATGCTGACCTGTGGCCGGCCAAACAGTACCCACTAGTCACGGTGAGTGCCTGGGGCGCGTCATTTCATGTGACTGTGGGCAAAGTGCAGTCCCGACATCACGTTTTGAACTGCACCACTTAAATTATTGTGCGATTGAGAACTAATATCTGGGATTTAGGCCAATTTCACAGATGAATTATGCTTTCAGATATCTTTTCATGATTGCTTTATTCTCTGGTAGCCAAATGAAGAGAGAAACGTTATGGAAGAAGCAAAAGGCTTTCAGCCCTCAAGACCTGCAGCTCAGCAGGTCAGTAGAATACCACGGGAGAAGTACCATCTCCTGCTTCCCGATCCTGATCAGTCTTCCCGATCCTGATCAGTCTTCCCGATCCTGATCAGTCTTCCCTTGGGGAAAACCTCAAATTCCCTAACAAATTCCTTTGTGTTTATATGTATCTCTACTTGGGCTTTCAGGAACCTGACGGGAAACCTGTTTCTCCCACCCCTGTTATTGTGGCCGCTCACACAGCCAACAAAGAAGAAAAGGTACAGACGTCATTCCCAAACTTGCCCTCAGGCCCAGCCTCACCTCCCTCCCCACAAATGTCTGCAGATGTGGTGGCCTCGGCCCCTGCATTGTAAGCGATGAAGTCAGTTTCAGAGCCAGGGCTTTGACGTGGGGAGATGCCCCTTCTGACTGACTGTTTAGTTCTTTTTGGATCATGAATCACAAGTAACTTTTCTTTAACACGGTACTATGTGACACATGCTCCTCCTTTCCTTTGCAGAGTTTACTTGAACTGGAAGTAGATTTGGATAATTTAGAACTAGAAGATATTGACACAACAGATATCAACCTGGATGAAGATATTTTGGATGACTAAATGTAATGTTTCCAATTTATTCAACTAAACAGATCGTTATTATGGGCAACTATTGATCGTCACCCTGACCACAGTGCTTTGGACTCAGAAACTTCAGTTTTTTTTTGTATGTAAATGCTGTGGCCCACTGGGAGCACAGTGCCCTCCTCATCTTCGGAGGAGTTTATGTGTGGCATCTAAATCACTGTCTTTCTTAACTAAAACAGTTGTGGGCTTTTTTTTTTTTTTCATACTGTCATTAGACCATATCCCATAAAATATTTTGAATTAATGAAGACACTTCAAAGTTTCCTTTCTGCATAATGAAAACAGGCTTCTAGTTTTAGAAGGCTAAGGCAAAACTATGCCTCCTTAGGGATCAGCCCACAGTCTCTTTGCTTTGAATAACTATTTTCAAATATCAGTCACATTTTCCTTAGACCCAATTACCCATGCTGTAATTCTCTAACCCTTTTTCTTGATCTCACTACATCAGTCCCCTCAGTCAATGTAGCTTTCTTATGTCTTGCCCTGATTGTGTCTGGAATCGGGGTCTGAAACCCCAGCTTCTCTGACCTCATAGCTGGGCTCTATTTATAAATAGCTGGGCTCTATTTAAATTACCAGTTGGCACATTTGGTAATGCAAAAAGGCTTAGTACTTTACTTTTTTTTTTTTTTTTTTACACACTATACTCATCTGACATGAGAAACTGATAACCAGGCACTCAAATATACTTCCTAATTACCCCTTGGTAGCCTAGCAAAGTGAATGGAGTAACAAGTTTTTCTTTGTATTTCTGTCAGTCAGTCAGAGGCACTGTTTGGAATTTAAAAAACAAATTCTATAAGGAGCTTCCAATTTTGACATTTTTAAACAGCTCAATATTAACAGAAAAAACTAGTTAGTATTTAGTAAAGTGAAATTTATTTTTAAAATATTTTTAGGAAGCTGCAGAATGGCTAATGAATGCTCCTTGATAAGCTTGCAGTGTTAATTCTATATATGCTCCCTTCTGTGCTTCTGTTTTTGCAAAGACCTGTTTAAATTAAAAAAAAAGAAAGTTTTAAAACAGTAGGACTTATACTGTTGATAAAGTTTTTAGTTTTTAGTTATAAATGTTGCTGTAGTAGCAAAGAATAAGTACCAGTTTATACCAGTTTTTAAAGCCTTCCACATTTCATAATATTGTTCAGATTTCAAACAGTAAGCATACTACACGCACAGAAAAACAGTATCACAGTTAAAGCAATACTAATAAACACCAGAAGTGTCCGAGTATGGCTTTCAGAAAATACCTCCTGCTGGATCAAAATGAAAACCTTTAGGTTCCAGAGAAATCTGGAGGATGAGTGCCAGCAAACTAGTTTCTCACTTCAAAGAATGGTTTCTTTCTAACCCTCCTGTGTACGGTGTCACCACTGGTTGTTTTTTACCGTTAGTAACCTTTATAACTGCTTTGCAGTACGCATAAAATAATGTGAGGACAGAACCCAGGCCCACAAATACGTGTCTGTTCTGAGCATTAAAAAAGATTAAAATTAATTATACAGTGGTTCTCCCTTCCCTACCTGAAAAAAATCATCTCATCTCTCAACATACACAGAGACATCTGTGTAAGCTCACAGCATTGAGAGGTACGCCATCCACAGTGATGATGCAGCTAAGCCCTGGCGTTGCACAGGCGCTCCCTCCTTGCTTCCAGACACCTGAACAGGAATGTGATGGAACTGAAGGACAGGAAGCCCTCCAGCGCACTGCTGGTGGCCTGACCACCTCAGGTGCCAGTACTGCAAACAAGGGGGCTGCTGCCCCGCTGTCTGAACTTCCTGGACTCCAGTTACAGCTCCCCGACCCCATCCCGTCTGTTCCTGTTGTCCAGATGGGAGAAATATGGGGGCTCTAATCAGTCTGGTTCAAGACCACGAATCTGTTACCACAATCTGTTAAATATGACCCACTGCAAAAGTCCTTCCCAGCTCAATCACTACATTACAGTGTGAAAAAAGCCCCTTTACCTTAATTAAATGCAGTCCCTCGGCAGCCTGCTCTTCGGCCTCTTGAGCTGACTGGCCATCTGGATGGAGGAGGTGATAGAGCTGGACCAAGCTGGCGGCATCATCAACTCTACAGAGGGAAAGGGTTTACTGGTAAAACGGTTTACTGTTTTCTTTTGCATCACAGTCCTACAAGTGTGCCAAACTTTACATTTCAAACTTTCCTTCGGCCAGAAAAAAAAAATGTAAAGCCTTTGGTTTCATATTTTGGGCACTTTCAGGAATTTAGGCTTCATACCAACTCTGAGATGGGTAGGGCAGGAGTCAATACAGGAGTGCCCAACTTAACGAAAGTGAATATATTTAAATGTGGCTGTATCCTTTTTGGAAATGGAGCATCACTTCTCATGGAAACCGCATTCCTAATGTTTCGTAACTGGTTCCCAGGCCAGCCCACATCACCAGCGGATAAGAATGTAATCCAACTTGGAGGTGGGACTGCACCTCGTGTAAGCCAGAGGCTGGTAGGCATGGGGCTACTCAAAGCCACTTGCCTTTAGGGACGTTAGCAGGGACATCTGCTAACGAATTTTCACTGAGACTCTGAATTAGTGGCTAAGTGCCTCTACAAGAGGCATCCTAGGAGTCCAAGGAAAGAATCCCAGGCTATCTGTCTATTCAGAAGAACCCACTAGTTAAAAATTAGCATCTTAGGGAAGCAAATTTGAAATTATGCACACCAGACAGAAGGAAAGTCTACTTTAGTGTCACACAACTATCTATGATGAAGCCTGAACAAGAGTTCAATTCTTATGGTTTGTACTTAACCTCTTTAAAAACCTATAAACAATTTTTATCAACATTAAAACCTAGCTTTCCCCAAACTACAGAATCACTATCCTCTCACATAGTCAACACCTTCCTACCATTTGCTACCTCAAAGCTGAAAGGGCATATAAAACTACCCCTTCTAGAGTCGGGGGACGGTGGGAGCAGGGTAAAGAATTTCTCAAGCCATGGTGACCTCAGAGAAATGCTCTTGGCTCATCCCAAGGCCTGTCCACCTTAAAGGCCACCTGGTAGAGCTGAGTAATCAAAACTTCCCTGGGCAAAATTTTTTTAAAAATATTCATTAAAAATCCATTGTGTTTTTTATAATCTAACAGTCCATTATTGCACATTATCTAATGTAGAACAAAAGATAACAGTAATTCCCTTCAGCGCACAGGCACATGAACCCATAAAGAGCTTAACTGGGTTTCCATATATGAGTCATGCTTAGGGCGTTACATTCACACTAGAGCACAACGCCTGTGTCTCACAAAACAATTTAGCTCACCTGTATTTGAAATTAAGAGCAAATAAATTTACACGTTCAAAAAAGATTTTAAAAGAATCTCAATTCAAAACTAACAGTGGGGCTCGAGTATGAAATAAATGTGCAGAATCCCAGTTCTGGTCTGGGTTCCATTCACTGAGGACATGCGCCCTCTACTGTTTACCTTGTGGTTTGCAGCAAACTGTCCTGTTGAAATCCTCACAGGAAGTTTTACTTCTGCAGAGCAGGAAGGCTAAGTACTCACAATTCCCTCCCTGCATGCAGATGAACTGCTCCAGATGTAAAGCTCACGTGTGATGACTATTACTGTAATACCGCTTACTAGTACACCTCAGTAAAGAACTTTAACTTTCAAAGAAATACATTTCTGTGTTCTAACTGCTTACAAAAGGTGTTTCATTTTTTAATACTTAAAATAATTTCATAATATTCACATTTGAGAAGCTTTATAAGAAAATTCATTCACAGGAGACGTCACTGCTAATGCACCTAAAGGCATGTCATGTTCGAGCATCCCCTGCTTATGGGGGAATTGCTGCTCTCCAAACTGGATTACACCACGCATGCTGGTGAGGAGGGCTGGCCTGGGAATCATCTACCATTACGAAAGATGTTTCAATGAAAATTATGCTGTTTCCATATGGGCTGTATTTCGTAGATAATACGGAACCTTCTAGTTCCAAATGCCTCACCACTACATGAGTGGTTTGGATTACATGGAAGATACTGAGTCAAAACTCTTACAATTAAAGCGGCAATAATCACTAAACCCTCTTAGTGACTTTCTTACTACACTCGTGACTGGTTTCTATTCCTTGTCCTTTTGGCCTTTAACTCAACCAATAGAAAGATACTCAAAACCAGTTTTCTCTTCAGTTTCATCACAAGTGGTGAGTATTTCAGCTAGACGGCTAGGTGCACACCAGTTGCATGCTAGAATACAACAGACATTCTTTGTTTCACCCAACTTTGAAAAAAAACTTTCTCAATGCTTTAAAAATCTTACAAAAACAACGCGGATCAAAAGCAAGAGTATTTTCATAAATTGAATGATGACTTTTACTGAAAAGCCCTAGAAATAGTCCTACCGGAAAACAAGCACCCATCAGGGCTCACGTCTACTTATTCACATCTATTCAGTCCCCTGTGAGTATGTGGAAAGTTCACTGTTAGCCAGAAGTACCAGCGAGGCCAGGGGTAAGTCAATATCCAGGGTACACAGTACAGGTCCAAAGCCACTTACTCTTTAAGAGAATCCAGCCCTGTTTATACAGCACAAAAGCAAAGACTGAGAAAACTGGGTTATGCTGGAAGAACAATCCCATAATTAAACTGAGGGAAGTGAAAGCTATTTATCACTGGACAGCACACTGCTATCACTGAAAAAACAACAGCTTAAGTACAGGTATACGGTAATAGTAATATGAATTTCTTTTACTTACTAAGATCATACTTACAAATCTCTCTGAATCTGGTCAATCAGTAAACCATCAATCTTCTTCTTATTTACAAAATACCAAGCCATTCCACCGAAGTGTCTTGTTGAACGTAGAAGGTCATACTTTCCGTATTTATCTATATCTTCATAGGTCTGATGATGAAACTATCCACACAAAATGCAGTTTTTAAGAAGTAGGAAAATAAGCAGAAGTGATCAGCATGACTGGATATACATTTACCAGCATGCAAGCTGCCCAAGGAATTATCAGTAAAACCAGGTCTACTTACACCTGCCTCTGTAATCATGAACCAACAGCTATGGTTTAGACCAACCCTCCAACGCGGAAGTGTGTGGAGCCTGGGACAGGTCTGCCAAACACAGCCACATCAATTACCGTTCAGCAGCCGCACACTATTTAGGAAGCACCTATTACATATGTGTACGGACACTGGAAATAATGGACCACCATTTCTTGGTCACTAGGGGAAAAAAGAAATCAAGAATATTCCTTCCCTCTTCCCCTTCCCCTATTCCGTCAGCCACCCTGTTCCATCTTGTTAACTCATGTTCCTCCAGTTCTCCTTCCAGATCGATCTTCCTAAACGAGGACTCTGACGAGGGCATTCCTGTGTTCAGAAGGCTTTCAAAGGCTGCTGACTGAAGTCCACATTCCTCAGCCTGGCACCTGAGGTCTCCTGTGACATGGCCCCATCCACCTTCCTAGCTTAATCTTGACCCGCTCCCCCGCATACACACTGCACTCACAAGCAGACCAGATAACTGGCCATTTCTCAAGTACACTTTCTCTTTCCCTGCCTACTGTTCGTACTTTCCCCTCTACCTGAAGACCTCTCCTCACCCACCTCCACCTGCCACAATGTTCCCTACCCTTCTAGAACCCTCCTCAGGAACCCTACGAAGCCTTTCCTGAGAGCACACTGTAACCTTCTCCTAGCACCTAACATCTCAGACCTACGGTGATAATTATCTGTATCCTTAACCAGCACCCTTCCCCACAATCATTTCTGGACTGCAGGCTTCGATAGGATTCGTGCCATCACCTCCACAAGAACGCCTTACACATGGAAGGTACTACGTGACTATTACATTGAACTGTGAGACACATACACTGCGTTCTGGCAAATTTTAGAAAATAACTTTCCTGTATGATAGACTGAAAAAAGAATAGTCTCTGCCATCAAGTTTGGGTCCTAACTCTACCACTCACTAGCTGTATAGCTTTCAACAAGTCACTTGGGGAAGGGACAGCTGGGTGGCAGAGGGCATGCTTAGCGTGCACCAGGTCCTGGGTTCAATCCCCAGTACCTCCATTTGAATGAATGAATGAATGAATGAATGAATGAATGAATGAATGAATGAATAAACCTAATTACCTCCCCCCCACCCAAAAAAAAAACAAAAAACGAGTTACTTAACTATCCAAGCTTATGTCCTTTCATCCTTGAGTCAAGGGTGGTCATGAGGATGAGAATACCCACCTGGTGTACATCAGGTTCTCAACAAGTGTTCAGGTATTTCCCTTCCCTCCCCTCTGTACCAGAACTTACAACCTGACTCATTGTGCTAGATTTAAGCATCTTACTCACAGCCATACTTAAGCCCAAACTTCAGAAACTGCAAAATATACTCACTTTGATATATTCAGCAGAATCTGGCTCAAACTGGGCAACACAGAGATCGAGGACATCAGCATGCCGGTCCTGGCTGTACATGGTCTAAACCCACACAGCAGAGGTGGAATTAGATGAGAACAGGAAAGTGCAACACCCGTCCTGACGCCACAACAGGCCTGCCCATTGGCACAAGGGCTGCATCTGTGCCCATCGGGAGGGACGCACAGACAACACAGGCTTTGTCACACCTTAATTCAAATCCCAGCTGAGAATTATAAGACAGAAAACCCTACTTATCATTCAAAATGTCTATCTGTGTTTATCAAAGCAAAAGGCCCAGCAGCACCAGAGCCAACTGGTTCAACAGAGAAACCAGCACTAACCAGGGTCACCTTACCTGAAGATTTTCGTCCTTGAAAATTACTGGAGTTAAAACTCTACGACCTTCTTTTGGGAAATAAATTTGAATCATCCGGTCCCGTTCCTCCCAAGAGGCTTTGCGTAGTGTGCCACTTGGTTCTCTGACAACAATAAAACGCTCCTGAAAGAGAAAACATAACCGAGGATGAGTCTGTGAGAACTTATTTTCAGTTCCACTGTCCCCTTAAGCACCACTATAAGAATAATTTGCAATCAACAATATAAAATGCAACCAGGAAATATAAAATGCGATCATGTGTATGATTTCAATGATAATTTTAAACCTCAAAGACTTGGCAAGACTTGATATTTCCTTCACAAATCACTGCTGTGCCGCTGACAATCAGTAATCTTTTAGTATGAAAGGTTTTTCAGTATGAAATGAAAGTATTTACTAAGGGCAAACTATAGTCCTCAAGTGGGTTCAATACATAAAATGATTCCACTAAAATAAGTTGATTCTGAGATTCATCTAAATCCACTTCAGAAGAAAGAAGTGCTGTAAAGCCTTTTTGAATTGTTTCACTACTCCCTCATCCGGAAGTCTCACCTAGGAGGACGTCACTACTTTATGATCTGCGTTTAAAGTCCCAGGATAAAAGGAACAAACCCAAGACTGTGGAGTCTTAATTTCACACGTCTACGCTTCCTCATACTGGCAGGAGACGAATGTGTCGGAGAAACCACTGGCCCTCCTGCCTCTGGTCTCTCTAGCCTTCCAGCTGCCAAGTCCCAGGTCACACGGTCACTTCCTCCACTAAATTCCACCCAGTCTCTACCACTCAACTGGCAATTTATCATGTGTAAGATTCTTGACACCTCTCAGATATTGTTACTATTGTTACAGAACTGAAAAACGTCAGGGCCTGGGGATTATAGTTCTTTGCAACACCCAGAATGACTTTCCCAGAGCTTTGCACGTGGCAGATGAATGATAAGCATCTGATTAATGTTTAAACTAACAGATGGTACTGACTCTCAGCTCTTCAGAGGTGTAAAAGTCTCTGAGTGTATTTTGAGGATAATATAATTAAAACTTTCATCAAGCACTGCAAAGAAGAAAAAAAAATAGCAGATGGCAAAGTAATACAATTGTTCCTCAAAAGGATTTTGGTAATCTGAATTCCAAGTTCCTCTCCTGCTGTCAGGTTATAGAATGCGCCCACAGCCAGCCTCCACAGCACTGCAAACACACGTGAAAGTACCTCAAAGCAAAAATTCTAAAGGTTTATTATGTCAGATATACAGGTGGCCAAGGTACAGACACAGACATTGTTCAAAGCAGGTCTTCTAACCAGAATCGTGCAGGATAAAAAGGTTAGGATGGGTTGGCCCTTTCCCCAACCCTATTACTATGCAATATTCTACTGAGTTCTGTGGGCTGAATTGTAAATTCCTCTTTTTACTCTTTACTTGAAAAGGCTCAAACACAAAAGTCATATGTAAGTATGACAGTGTACCTTCGGCACTGGCAACCAAGGGAAGGGGAGCTAGAGAATTAAAAAGACAACAGATGAAGTGGTGCTGTCCAAAAACCTTCTGGGGAAATCGTCGCTCTTCCTGCAAATTCTGCAAAGTGAAAATCCTTTGGGAAGTCTGAGATTTGGGGGCATCATCAAGAATTTACGGGAAAGAAACGCTCCATCTTCTCCAAAAGCTTCAGCTAAGGAAGTCAGTCTAACTTGGGCAGAAAGAATCTCCCTTTTCCCACTGCCTTGGAGATTTTTGCCTATTGGTGGTTTGGGGGTGGCCTTCTGTCTTGTTCTGTCTCAGCACACCCGTCTCTTTCTCTGCAGTCAGTCTGGAACATACTGTGTCCATAATCCACAGGGAAATGGAGACGTGCCGATGGGGTGCTGGTCTGCATTTTCCTCTCTTACTCTGAGCCTGCCAGGTCTCCCCGTGAATCACAGAAATTCGGGTTTTTCCAAGCAGCTGGGTCACATGATGTTGACCTTTGTCCCTCAGGCCTATCTCCACACAGTATTTCAAATAAAGATCATTTTGCGATGGAATGTGTACTTACCCGGTGTGGTGTGCTGTATGATATATCAGTAAACACATATTTGGCTGTTTCTGTTCCTTCCAAAATCTTATCTTCAGCTAACACATCATTTATCGGGGCTCGCTCTTCCAGAACTGGTGGCATTTTTAATCGGACTTTAGCTGCCTCAACTGCCTTTCTTGTAGCCTATTGAAACACAATATTTCTTAGGGAAAGTCACAAGGTTAAAGACCAAAAGGATCACCTGACAAAAGCAGATATTGATCCAAAATGCTAAGGACTGCAAAGAGAAGCTAGAGCCATGAATTAGTGGGTGAAAAGCCAGACTTGGGCTCCTGGGCCCTGGCCTTTCCCTCTGCGGTGTGTGGCGTGGCTGAGAGCACCAGCTATAGGCTCAACCCTTCTCAAAACAGCACAGGGACGCTCTGAGACAGAGCCAGACATCAGAAGCTGCCTGAAACAGACTAAAGGATTTCACTAATTGGGGGCTTACTACGTGCCAGATACTGTTCAAATACTTTAAGGCACTTGGCTCATTTCATGCCCACAACTACCTTATGAACTAAGTGCTACTGTCATCTCATTTTCTGAGAGGGGAAACAGAGGCACACAAATGTTAAGTAAACTGCTAAGCTGCAGCACTGGGATTTGAACCTCAGGCAATTTAACTCCAAAGTCCGCACCCTCAACCCCTGGGCACACTGAGCACGTTACTCCATGCCCTACTGTTGACAGCGATCACCTCCGAGGGGCAAAAGGGGGATTTTCACTCTTCATGTGATACACTAGTAGGTATTTGAATTTTTTTGCTTTACTAATTATTTCTGATTATAAGAGCAATAATACTTCACATATTCATACACCAAAGCATTTCCCACTCAATAACCATGACTCCAGGAGGACACTTGCCTGGAGTAGGATGCTGTTCAGAAGGATCTCATAATCTCACCAAAGCCTCGGCCTCAAAGCAGCTACCACAAACGTTTTTCCAGAAGGAGGCTGGAGCAGGCAGGACAAAGGAAGGATGCTCAGGCTGGTTCTGGAGCAGAGGCGGCTCTGCCTGATACCCAGACCTGACCCACATGTCTAGTCTGCCTAATTCTGGCCACACTCCCTACTCCTCTCTGCCTGCCTGCTTGCATTTCTTTCCTCAGTTCTGTGCCTGGGACTCCCCGTCATCAGTGCCTGTGGAAGAGCAGCTACAGCATCTGGAGGGGCCCTGGCAATCTTGTTTAATCCTTTAAAGACAGGGTATTTTACCAATATTCCTCATTCATGTACCTCTTCCAACTGTGCTTGGGTCATCAGCTTGTAAGTCGGTGGCTTCAGTTCTTGTATGGCTGGCTTAAAAATCTTCTGCAAATCCAAGCCTGTCATCTTGATGAGTATGCTTTGGACTTCCTCATCCATAAATGTAGGTTTCTTGGTCTCTGAGCTACTAGATTCTGTTAAGATGGATTTTTGTAAATAAGATAGCAAAAGTGACAAGCCAACAAGACCTCCAAATGGAAAAGTAAGTCAGCAATAAAAATGACCAACACAATACCTCAGTATGCATAATGGTAAGACCTACAAAGATCCATTCATTTAAAATTTACTGAGCATCCACTATGATAAAAAATGGACTGCCAAAAAGGCACTCAAAGTCTAGAGGAGGAAGTAATAGGAAAAAAGTAGTTAGTGCACTATTAATAACAATAATGGATGCTACCATTTACAGACTTGTCTCCTATATGCCAGGCATCACATACATTTTCAGGAATGCTTACAACAACCCACAAAATAGGTAATGATAACCCAATTTTGTAAATGAGGATACCAGAACCTGCCTAAAGACAACTAGGTATTAAATGATAGAGCCAGGATTTAAACTGAAGTTTATCTGATTCTAGAGCCTAGGTCAACTCCAATCTACCATCATGCTCCTCAGAGTAAGGGCTACGTACACGGGATGTACAGGGAGTTATATGATTACAGAGGAAGAAAGTAAACATAGCCTGGAACAGAGAAAGGCACGTTAGGGTCAAAGAAGTCTTCCCAGGGGCCAGAAAAGGGGAGAAAAGGGAAGGAAACCTTAGGCTGAGGGGTTCCAGCTAGGAAAGAGAACTGAGTCACTGGACATGATACTTAAGAGGCCACGTGGTGTCACGGAAGAAACTTGGACAAGAGAGGAGACCCAGATCTCAGCTCTGCCTTATGCAGTTTGTCTATCCCTTTGCCCAACCCTCCATTTCCATTAGGAATAAAAAAGCCATTCCCTTCCTACCACCTCTTCCCCTGCTAATCCTGTAAATGCTGGTGTCCCTCAGGATTCTGAACTTCCTTTCTCCCTTCTCACATTCTCAATGGATAATCTCCTGACCTCCTATAACTAGAATTACTTCTATATGCTGGAGACTCCAGCCAAGACCATCTCCCCCCCAACTACCCACTGCACATCTCACATGCACTTCAATATTCCCAAAGCAGAGCCCACGACTTCTCACCTGGCTCACACGTGCTTTCCTACTATCCATCTCAGCACCATCCAACAGGTTACATGAGCCAGAAACCTACCGTCATTCCTGACTTCTCCTTTCCCCTCCACGTCTAGCCAAAAGCAGCAGTAATAACAGCAGTAATGACAACAGCTGATATCTGTTAGATATTTACTATGTGCCAGTACTTACTAAGTACTTTATATACTTAGCACATTTAATCCTCATAACAACCCCATACATACTATGATTATCCCCATTTTACAAAAGGGGACACTGACACAAAACATCCTGCCTGTTACACCTCATAAATCAGTCTTCAGTCCTCCACTTCCCACTGCCACTACCCTAGTCAAGGCCATCATATCTCCTTCCGTAGCCTCCTACCCTATTTCCCTGCCTCCATTCTGACCATTCTCCACAGAACAATGGATTCATTTCTTAAAAATGTAATCTAAACAACAGAAAAGATGAATAAGACAAAGAGTTGGTGTTTTGAAAAGATAAACAAACCTGACAAACCTTTAGCTAGACCAGGGAAAAAGAGACAGGACCCAAACCAACAAAATTATAAATGAAAAAGACATTACAACTGATACTACAGAATTACAAAGGATCATAAGAGGCAACTTTAACAATATGGCAACAAATTGGACAACCTAGAAGACACAGAAAAATTCTTAGAAACATACAATTTACCAAGACTAAATCAGGAAGAAATAGAAAATCAAAACAGACCTATTACTGGTAAGAAGATAGAATCAGTAATTTAAAAATTTCCTAATGAAGAAAAGCCCAGGACCAGATGGCTTCATGGGTGAATTTTACCAAACATTTAAAGAATTCATGCCAATCCTTCTCAAACTCTTCCAAAACATCAAAGAAGAGGGAACACTCCCAAACTCATTTTACAAGGCCACCATTATCCTGATACCAAAGCGAGAAAAGGATACTAAGAGAAAACTACAGGCCAATGTCCCTGATGAATACAGAGGCAAAAATTCTCAATAAAATACTAGCAAACTGACTTAGCAGAAAATTAAAAAGATCATTCACCATAATCAAATGGGATTTATTCTTGGGATGCAAATGGGATTTATTCTTCGGTTCAACATACTCAAATCAATCAATGTGGTACATCATATTAACAGATGAGAAAAAAGTCATACGATTACTTCAATAGATGCAGAAAAAGCCTATGACAAAGTTCAACATCCATCCATGTGTAAAACTTCTAAAATAAGGTACAAAAAGAACATACCTCGACATAATAAAGGCCATATATGACAAATCCACAGCTAACAACATACTCAATGGTGAAAAGTTGAAAGCCTTTCTTCTAAGATCAGGAACAAGATAGGGCTGCCCACTCTCACCACTCCTATTAAACACAGTACTGGAAGTTCTAGCCAGAGCACTTAGGCAAGAAAAACAAATAAAAGGCATCAGAATTGAAAAGGAAGGAGTAAAATGTCTCTATTTGCAGATGATATGATTTCATATACAGAAAATCCTAAAGACACCATCAATAAACTATTAGTTCTAATCAACAAATTCACTAAAGTTGCAGGATACAAAATTAACACAAAAACCAGTACCATTTCTATACACTAACAACACATTATCTGAAAAAGAAATAAAGCATCAAAAACAATAAAATATTTAGTAATAAGTTTAACCAAGGAGAGGAAAGACTGCTATACTGAAAACCACAAGACCTTGAAAGAAATCAAAGACACAAACAAATGGAAAGGTATTCAGTGTTCACAGATTAGAAAAATTAACATTGTTAAAATGTCCATACTACCCAAGGCCATCTATAGATTCAGTGCAACCCCTATCAAGATTCCAATGGCATTTTTTTTTTTACAGAATTAGAAAAAACAATCCTAAAATTTGTATGGAACCATGAAAGACCCTGAATAGCCAAAGCAATCCTGAGAAAGAACAAAACAGGAGGCATCACATTTCCTGATTTCAAGCTATATAATCAAAATAGCATGGTGCTGGCATAAAAACAGACACATAGATCAATGGAATAGAGAGTGCAGAAACACTCACGCACACACAGCCAACTAATACTTGACAAGGGAGCGAAGATACTCAATAGAGAAAAGACAGTCTCTTCAATAAATGGTGCTGAGAAAATTGGATATTCACATATAACAGAATGAAACTAGACCCCTATCTTACACCATTCACTAAAATAAACTAGAAATGGATTAAAGACTTAAATGCAAGACCAGAAACCATAAAACTCCTAGAAGAAAACAGGAAAAAAGCTCCTTGACATTGGTCTTGGCAATGATTTGTTTGGATATGACACCTAAAGCACAAGCAACAAAACTAAAAATAAACAAGTGGGACCACATCAAACTAAAAAGCTGCTGCACAGCAAAAGAAATAACCAACAAAATGAAAGATAACCTAGAGAATGCGGAAAAAATATTTGCAAACCATGTATCTGATAAGGGGTTAATATCCAAAATATATAAAGAACTTATACAATTCAACAGCAAAAAAACAAATAATCCAATTAAAAAATGGGCAAAGGACCTGAATAGACATTTCTCCAAACAAGATGCACAAAAAGCCAACAGGTATACGAAAAGATGCTCAACATCACTAACCATTAAGGAAATGTAAATTAAAGTCACAATGAGATATCACCTCATACATCATCATCAAATGATGTTAGAATGGCCATCATCAAAAAGACAAGAGATAGCAAATGCCAGTGTGGATGTGGAGAAAAGGGAATCCTTGTGCACTGTTGGTGGGAATGTAAACCAGTACAGTCACTATGGAAAAACAGTATAGAGGTTCCTCAAAACAAAAACAAACGAACAAACAAAACTACCATATAATCCAGCAATCCGACTCCTGGGAATTTATCTGAAGGAAATGAAAACACTAAATTGAAGAGATATTTGCACTACCACGTTAAGAGCCGTATTATTTGCAATAACCAAGACATGGAAACAATCTAAGTATTGATTAATGAATAAAAGGATAAAGATGTGAGAAATATATATATATATGTAAAATATAGTAAATAATATATAATTTTTTTTACAGTTTAAAGACAGTTTAAAAACATATGAAAGGTGGTTCTGTTAGAGTAGACACTCTTAATATCATCCTGTCTTCACAGTAACTGAGAGAGAAAATCTTATTATTGGTGAGAAGTATTCCAAAGATCACTTACTAGTGAAAAATCACAGCTGTCAGAGAAGTTTAAAATTTATTTAACCTATAAAATAATACACATACACGGAATATTTTTCAGCCACAAAAAAAGGAGAAAATCCTGCCATCTGTGACAACATGAATGGACTTTGAGGGTATGCTAAGATAAATAAGTCAGGCAGAGAAAGACAAAAACTGTATGATCCCATTTATACGTGGAATCTAAAACAACAACAACAAACTCATAGAAAAAGAGACCAGGTAACGCCAGGGTGGAGGGAAGGGGAGGTTCTGATAATTGGATGAAGGTGGTCAAATGGTACAAGTACTAGGGATGTAATGTACACTATGACTACAGTTAACACTGCTGTATGGTATATATGGAAGTTGTTAAGAGAGTAAACCCTAAGAGTTCTCATTACAAGGGAATTTTTTTTTCTTTTTTTGTATTTCTATGAGAGGACGGATGCTAACTAAACGTATTGTGGTAATGATTTTATTATATATGTAACTCAAACCATGCTGTACACCTTAAACTTAACACACTGCTGCAAGTCAATTACATCTCAATAAAACTGGAAAAAAAATAATTTAAAAAATGTAATCAAGATCACTCCCATGTTTAAAAAAGCTAAAGTGATCTGCTTACTTCGCTGTGTCCCCACTAGACTATGTGCTCTCCCAGTACTACCTTGTCTTGTATTGGTCTCTGGCACCCAGGGTCCCTTATAGTGCCTGGCAAACAATACGTGCTCAGCACTACTCTTTCTTCAGACAATCTCACCCATTCCCCCAGCTTCAGTTACCATTTTCACCCCAGTGTTTCTCAATTTATATGTACCTACATACCAGAAATGTCCTCAAATTTAATGTGTCCAAAACAGACGTTTAATTCTGCTTCCCCTCCCATCTCCTTACCTCATCTACTCCTGCTTTTTCTCCCCCACTTCTCCTCCTCTCCCTCCCCTCGGAAAAAAATGTTCTATAATTAATCTTCTCTGTCTTGGGTATAAATGGGACTACTCTCCATTCATCTGCTCAAGCCAGAAACTTAAGAAGTAACACTGATTTCTCCTTTTAAATCCAGATTCAAAGTCATAACCAGCCTCCTCAACCGTACCTCCAAAATGGGTTCCCAAACTACCTGTGTTCAGTCTCGTTTCTGGACTTTCGCTTACACTGTTTCCTCCGCTTAGAATGTTTCTTGTTTTCTCCCTAGCATGGTTAACTAGGTCTCAGCTTTGGTCATATTTTCAAGAAACTGTACCCTGCCCTTCCAGCCTAGTTTGAGCGCCACTCTTCTCTGAGTCGCCCTATCACAGTCCAGGTCATACTGCGCTGCCACTCCCCAGTGGGCTACGAGTTCCTTCAGGGCAAAACCCGTGTCAGTCAGTCCGCCGTATTCCCTAAACCTAGCTCGGTGCTTGGCAAAGGGAGCCCACGCACTACTAATTAAGTGAGGGAACGAATGAACAAACGCGGGGGACGACAGAGCCTGCGGGTACAGGAGAGAGCCGCCTGGGCTTAAAGGTGCGCTGAGGGAAGAGCCGGGGCCCCCTACGTGTGTCTCGCCAGGCTGAAGCAGGCCCCAGGTCTCCCAGGAAAACGCCCTAGCGGACGACCCACGGGTCACTTACCGGCCTCGGAGCCGAGCCCACGGCATGGCGTTCCCGCCCCGCAGGCCCCGGGCAGAGGCTGGAGCAGAGCGCTGGGCTCGGGCCGAGCTCGGGCGCGGAAACAGAACCGGCCCGGGCCCGGAGAACCTCTCCGGAGGCTCCACAACGACGCAGACGCCCTGAGGGTCGCCATAATTATCCGGACCACTGACGCCGGAAGCAGCTGAGAGCGGTTCCGGGTCTCGCGCCGTTCATATGGCATTCTGGGAAATGTAGTCTGGATGAGGGAGGAGGGAGCCGGAAGCGATGTAACTTAATGTTTATAAAACAGTAACATATAAAATCTATAAAATAATGTTATTGTTAATCTAGAAAACAAAACAAATGTATAGATTGTTTCTTATAAACCGCTTTTTCACACGTAGAAGGTGTTTATGTTCTCCTTTTTCAGGGACCTTTCCTTCGTTTCCATGGCTCTAAATAACAAATTTCCATTTCCTGCCCAACCCTTTCCTCCCAGCCCCAGGTTTAAATCCAACTGCCTATTCGACTTCTCCATTCAGACTTCTCACAGGACCCCTCCACGCCTGTCCACTCCTCCCCACCCCCAAATACCACCTGATAACAAGTCCTGATTGCCACCACCACCATCATCCTGCATCAACTCATACACCTTTTTCTGTCTCAGAAGGATCTTACTTTCTTTCACAGACTTTTTCTCAGTTTGTGATTATTCTGCTCAATTATCTGCTTGCTTTTGTCATGCCATGAAGACAATGACTTTATATATTGTATAACACCTAGCCCAATAATATATTGATGTACACAGCAAACATTTGTTGAATAAATGACTAAATGAATGATTAAAGGATCCTGTTATTTTCTTCCCAGCTGTCCAGGATGTGCAGGTCTTATTCTCCCCTAGACTATAGGTTGGTGCTTGTGTTAAGAACTTATCTCAAGGCCTGGCTAAAGAAGGGTGTTAAGTAAATGACTGTTTGAATTAGTCGGACAGGTAGACTTATAGTCTAACCTCACCTCACCCGCTGCCCATTAAGAGCTCCGTTTATGAACTCATTCTCTATCTGGGCAGGGAAGGAGAGTCCTCGGCTTGGTACTGCTCTCAGGCATGACTGTTACCCAGTGCTTCCTAACACTTCCTCTTACATCTACATGATAAAAGGTGTCAGGGAGTGGTAGTGGAAGGCATGCAAGTGTCTCCCAGTTATGCCTTTCCTATGAGAATACACCACCTATTTTCCCAGCGGATAGGCATCTGTGGCTGTGTATTTCCCATTAACATCCCCCTGGATAAAACCGATTGGACTGTGAGTGGACATAACGCAGTAGAAATTAATCCACTGGCTGCTGTGTTAGTTCCCTGTAGCTGCTGTAACAAGTTATGGCAAATCTGTTTGCTTAAAACAACAGAAATTTATTCTATCACAGTTCTGGATGCCAGTAATCTAAATCAGTCTCACTGGGCTGAAGTCAAATTATCAGCAAAGCTGTGCTCCCTTCAGGGGCTCTAGGGGAGAATCTGTTCCTTGTCTCTTCCAGATTCTTGTGGCTGCAAACATTCCTTGGCTTATGGCTGCATCACTCCAATCTCTGCTTCATATCACCTTCTCTTCTGTCTGTGCCCAGTCTCCCTTTGCCTTACTCTATAAGGTTATATATAGGATTGCATTTCAGAACAGAGCAAGGTAGTCTCTCCATCTTAAAATCCTTAATCACTTCTTCAAAAAGCCGATTTCCTTAAAACATTCACAGGTTCCAGGGACTAGCAAGTAAGTATCTTTTCAGGAAGAAGGGAGGACATTTTTTCTCCCTACCCCAGCTGTCCAGGCACCAAACAGATTTTATCTCAATGTTTCAAACTAAGAAACACAAACTATAGTTGACGGTAGAAGCTTGAAGTGAATAACTATTTAGAGTTAGGTTTGGAGCAACCTTTTCCAGCAATATGCTCACTGATGAGTGAGCAGAGAAAGCCAGGAAAATGGAGCTGGAGCTGAGATGGCAGACTAGGAGGTTTGAGAAAGAGAGACATGGAGGAAGGCGCTGTCTTCCTCCAGAGACGCTCCCACATTTCTTCCATTAATCTGCTTTACTTGGGCTATACTAAATTTTATGGATGGCGTGACTAAGATTTCTGGTTCCAGCTTTAATCTTGGGCACATTCCCTCATCTTTCAGAGCCTCAGCCCCTCATCTGCAAAATGGGTACAATGATAGTACTTATCTTGCAGACTCTGAGGATAAAGTACCTTCGGTATCTAATGCCTGGTGGTTCCAAAGTAGGTGCAAGAATGTCATGTGGCAGCCAGTCAGTGGCTTTCTAGAGAACTTTAGAGGGAGAGCTTTACAGAGTTATATGCTAAGATTCTCTGGTTGCAAGTGACAGAAATCTTCCCTGTATAAAACAGACATGGAAGTAATGGTAAGGATGTTTACTATCTCCCAGAGTTAAATGGAAAGCTGAATAGCCAAGACTCCAGAAAGACTTGAAGGATGGAAGCCCCAGGGTCCCCAGAGGCAAGAACTAAAGAGAAATTTCTCCAGGAGGCTGCTGTCAGAATGACTTGGTTCCAACTACAGTTGGCCCCTCCAAACCCATGAATTACACATTCACGGTTCTGTATCCATGGGTTCAACCAACTGTGGATCAAAAATATGCAAAGAATAAAATTCCAGAAAGTTTCAAAAAGCAAAACTTGAATTTGCCACGTGCTGGCAAATACTTACATAGCTTTTACATTGTATTTGCAACTACTGAAATAGCATTTACCTTGTATTGGGTATTACAAGTAGTCCAGAGATGATTTAAAGTATAAGAGAGAATGTGTGTGGGTTATATGTAAATACTACATCATTTTATGTAAGGGACTTGAGCATCCTTGGATTTTGGTATTGGGGGGGGTTAATCCTCTGAGGATCTTGAGGGACGATTCTACATGCTTTCCATCAAATTAAAGTTCCTGATAAGAGAAGCTGATTGGCCTGGGTGGGGCCCTATTCACCCCTGGGGAGTGGGGAGAGCTGGCCCTCTGACTGACAGTTGCAAGACACCTTGGCTGCATCTAGTGGTCGGATTCATGAGGTCAGTCTAGGGGAGGGAGCATCAGCTCTGTGGAGCAAGAATGAGTCCTATTACTTGTAAAGCTAGAAGTATAGTGATGTTTCAGTTACCCAACTAATGGTGATTTTACAAGGTCTGAACATTTCATTATTTCCCTAAAGGGTCTAGGATTTTGCCCTGGATTTTTAGAATTCCTCAAGATGAGGGTGTGAGGATAGATGTCAAAGAGAGGGATGGAGAGAGGAAAGGGACTGAGGGGGAAGGGTGACAGTCTGGACAGTACAAGAATTCTTAAAATTTTCAGCAACATCCTTGCAACTTCCATATAGTCTTCAAAATCCTATCTTTGAAACCTTCCCCAAGGACCACATCTACCCAGTTTTTGTCCTCACCCAGAGTGTTTTCCCCCTGCCCCTGTTCAGGGTCCAAATCCCCAACATATTCCTACAGACACAAATCCCATGGCCAAAGCTCCTTTGTGCACTGAGAAGGGACCAGTAGCAAGGGAAAGAGTAAAGTGGGAAGGGACAAGTGATGATGGGAGGTTCCTGAGGAAACTGCAGGAAATAAGATACCAAGTGGGGACACTGGCCATTGACGGGAGGGAGGCCTTTGTACTAGGAGGCAAGGAGTTAAAGATGGGTGGAGTGTAGATAGGTTTTAGGAGAGAATCAGTGGGCCTTCTTACTTCTTGGCCTCTCTCTTCTCCAAGCAATGGAAAGCAAGGTCATTGGCTGAGAAAATGTAGGGTTGTTGGAAACTGTAGGAGTGAGAAGTGTGAAGTAGCCACGGCTGTGATGCTAGAACCTGAAGTAGCTGGACAGTCTGCAGCCACGCAGGAGAAGAGAAATCAGATGGGAAGCCAGGAAATGATTCCTGGTAGTTTCAGAGAAATATGGAAAACATTGGAAGGTGTGCCTGGAAGCCCATGCAAGGCTGTCTCTGAGCAGAAGAGCCTTGAGCAACGGTGAGGATGTTGACAGATGTGACAAAGCCCAGCCATCTTCCCTCCCATTTGGCTCGCAGTCTTCTCATTAGTCCTATGTGTCCCCACGGCAGACTGATGAGGGAGGCGAGGCAGGCGCCGACAGCCCCATCTTCTCTCTGCGTCAGCTGAGGCTCCAAAGTTAAGGGTCTTGCCCAAGGCCACCCGATTTGTTCAACGCAGAGATGAGGCTAAACCCTGTGGTCGCTGGCAGCTGTGATGATGGAAAGGCTCTGTTTCACATGTGTTTCATGGAGTGAGGAAAAACACTGAGACTTGCAGAAATAATAAAGACTGTCTTCTGAGCCCAGAATGTGGCCCAAAAGTGAGCAGGCAGGGAGACTGTCCTCCACCACGAGACAGTGGGGTGGATGAGTCATTTCCTCCAACCCTGGAATTATCAGTTTAGCCTCAATTTTCCACATGATACTCTGTCTTTTTTCTTCTGACAGCACCTACTGAACCACAATTCTACCCCAAATTGGATACTCAAAACAGAAAATAATTGCCTAAGGCCAAGGCTCCATCTGTCTGTGATGATAGGCAGACTCTCTGTCCTACAGTGCAAGGACATAAATGTCAAAGGCGCTCAGGCTGGCTCCTTCCTGCCATCCCAGATGCCCCTACCATGACGCAGGCCCAAAGCAATCACCCCTGTGTCACAGCCATTGTGGATATGATCTGTAATAGCTGACACTTGGCCCCCCTACTTCCGAGAGCTGGCTGCTGTCAGGTTTGGTATGTGGAACATTTTGTCTGAGGGACATGCTGGCCTGGGTTGAAAGTAATTCCCATCAGCTCAGAACCGGGTGGTCTGTCACAAGGTTATTTTTCAGTTCGATCTGGACTCAGGAAGTCCAGATCTGCCTGAGAGCTGTATTTTAAGGTTAATAAGCCCATCAAAAATTCCTTTCATGAGAAAATGTGAGCAACTGATTGCCAGGGCTAGCATGCAGTTCCCAGATCAGGGACCTGAGCATAATTTCACTTAAGACTCAGGACTGCAAGGGTCCTAAAGATTCCTGGGGCCTGGGCTGGGAGAAGCTGGCAGCAGGACACATTGGCTGCCACTGATGGGAAGCCAGAAAGGGCAGAATGCACGTTCTTAGGATGCTGCAAGTGTGTGCCTGTATGTATGTGGCCATATGTGTCACACAAACGTTTATGTGCATGTTTGTCTCCAGGGGACATGGGTTTGTGCATGTGTGTATGGAGGGATGGCCATTCACTATGTACGTGAATGTGTGTTCAAATGCGGGTACGTGTACACACGTATATATGCGTTGAACATGTGTGTGTTTGTGTGGTCCTGTGTGTGTGCACATCTGTGTTGGCCTGGGAATGGGGCAGTTCAATGGTAAGAGCTTTAGAATCAGGCAGATGTGGGTTCAAATTCTAATTCCACAATTTATTAGCTGTATGAGCCCTTGCTACTCACGCCGTGGTTTCCCCCTCTGCAAGACGGGATGATACAGCCCCTTACAGGACCGGGGTGAGGGCTAGCAGCCGTGAGGCAGATAACACTCTGGCATACGGTCAGTGCCCACCAAGTGGTGGACAGTATTAACATTATGACTTTCTTCACCATCATCATCATCGTCCTTGTCTCATCCCATCTTGTTCCCTGGCCGTGTGGCATTTGTTCTGTCTCTTTAAAACCCACCCAGGACTGCATTTCAGACGGAAATGAACTGACTTGAGTTAGCAGTCCAGAGAAATGAGTGACTACACCAATTCCCCTCATCCACTGTGACTTTGGCTACATCAATAAATCACTTGCTCAATGAGTTTTCTTCCTACACTGGTACATCTTGTAGGTAGTAGTAGGAGATAGTTGTCAGCCACCTTCTGCACACCCAGACCTGGCATAGGCTCCGTGGAAAATATGAGAAGAGAATGCACATATTCCTGACCTCAATAGTTTCCAGTAGAATTGCCTTGATTTTTAAATAAATAAACAAGTAAACAAACAGGCTTATTCAGGTATAACTGGCATACAATAAACCACACACATGTAAAGCATATGATTTGACAAGTTTTCACCTATGCATACACCAATAAGCATCACCACAATCAGGATAGTGAACAAGCCCATCACCCCAAATTTTCCTCAGGCCCCTTGGTAATCCCTTCCTCTCACTCCTCCTGCACAACTCCCCCCACCCCCCAGGCAAACATGCCTTCTTTCCTTACAGATTGATATGCATTTTCTAGAGTTTTATAATCTCTAGATTATAATCATAAACATGATTTTTTGGCTTTTTTCACTTAACATAATTATTTTAAACTTCATTCATGTTGTCATGTCAGTTTATTCCTTTTTATTGCCAAATAATATTCCATTATATGGATGTACCACAATTTGTTATCCATTTGCCTGTGGAGGCACTTTTGGGTCGTTTCCAGTCTTTGGCTGTTACAAATAAAACTCTTACGAACGTCTGTGTACAAATCTTTGGACATATGTTTTCATTTCTCTTGGGAAAATATCCAGGAGTGGGATGCTTGAATCATATGACAGGAGTGTATTTAACTTTGTAAGAAACTTTCAAACTGTTTTCTAAATTAATTGTACCATTTCACATCTCTACTGGCAGTGGATGAGAGTTTTGATCCCTCAACATTCTCACCAATATTTGATATGATCAGTCTTTTTAATTTTAGCCATTTTAATAGGTGTGTTATGGTATCTCATTGTAGTTTTTAATTTGCATTGGCCTAATGACTAATGATGTGAGCATATTTTCACGTGCTTATTTGAAATTCATGTAGCTTCTTTGGCAAGTTGTCTATTCAAATCTTTGCTTATTTTTAAAGTTGGGTTGTTCTGCTATTATTGAAATTCAGGAATTCTTATATATTCTGGATACAAGTCCTATATTTAAAATGTTTGCAAACATTTTTGTAGCTTGCCTTTGTATTATCATAACAATATCTTTTTAAGAACAATTTTATATTTATCACTGTGTTCTCTTATCGGTCGTGCTTGCCTAATCCCAGGTCATGAAGGTTTTTTTTCCTAGGTCTTCTTCTAGAAGGTTTATAGTTTTATATTTCACATTTAGGTCTATGGTGCATTTTGAGTTGATTTTTAAAATATAGTATGAAGTATGGATTGAAGTATATTTTTGCATATATGCTGACTGTTCCAGAATCATTTTTTGAAAAGACTAACCTTCCTGTACTAAATTGCCTTTGCAACTTAAAAAAACAGCTGCCTGTATATGTGTGGGTCAATTTCTGGAATTTCTGTTCTGTTGTGTTGATGTATTTTTATATCTTTATGTTAGTACTACACTGATTTGTCGCTGTGGTTTTATGATAAATCTTGAAACTAGATAATGCTAGTTCTCCAATTCTATTCTCCTTTTTTTCAAAGTGGTTTGGCTATTTTGTGTCCTTTGCATTTCCATATACATTTCAGAATCAGGTTTTCAGTTTCTACAAAAATCCTTCTTGGAATTCTGATTGAGATTATATCAAATCTCAGATCAAATAAAATCTATCTTAACAATATTGAGTCTTCTGATCAGTGAACAAAGTTTCTCCATTTATGTATGTCTTATTTCATTTCTCTCAGAAATGTTTTTTGGCTTTCAATGCTTTTGCCAGACTTATCACTAAGTGTTTCATATTTTTGATACTATTATAAATGCTATCTTCATTTCAATTTATGATTGCTGCTAGTCTTTAGGGATACAATAGATTTTGGTATATAGATCTTTTATCCTGCAAATTTGCTAAACTCACGTTTTAATTCTATTAGGTTGTTTATAAATTCTGTCAGATGTTCTACATGAACAATCACATTGTGGATAAAGGTAGCTTTAATTCTTCTTTTTCAATCTGGACATCTGTTTTTTTCTTTTTCTTGCCTTTTTTTCTTTTTCTGGCACACTTGATGTGATATTATATCATTACACTTGCTAGGACCTCCAGTACAATGTTGGATATCAGTGGTGAGAGCAGACATTCTCGTCTTGTTCCTCACCTTGGAGGGAAAGCATCCAATCCTTCATATTAAGTACAATGTTAGCTGTAGGTTTTTCATAGATGTCCTTTGTTGGACTGCAGATGTGCTCTTTTATTCCTAGTTTGCTGAGAATTTCTCTCAGGAATGGATATTGGATTTTTATCAACTTTTTTTAGAATCTATTGAGATGATCATAGGGTTTTACTCACATAGTTTTTTAACATGGTAAATTACAGATTGATTTTTTTATGTTAAACCAACTCTGCATTCCTCCAGTAAATCCCACTTGATAAGAATGCATCATACTTATGTATATTGTTGGACTGATTTGATAACATTTTGCTTAGAATTTTTACTCTATGTTCACGAAGGGTATCAGTCTATATTTACCTTTTCTTGCAGTGTTTGGTTTTGTAGCAGGGTAATGTTAGCTGCATAGAATGAATTAAGAAATCTTTTATCCTCTCCAATTTCCTGGAAGAGTTTGTGTAGAATTTGTATTGTCTCTCCCTTAAAGGTTTGGTAGAATTCACCAGTAAAGCCATCTGGGCCTTCAGTTTTCACTGTGAGAATGTTTTTAATTGAATTTTAATTTCTTTAGTAGATATGGGGCTTTTCAGGTTACCTTTTTATTTTATTTTCTGAGTGAGGTTTGGTAATTTGTATCTTTCAAGGAAATTTTCTATCTAAGTTGTCAAATTTATCAGCATAACATTGTCCATAGTACTAACTAATTAGCTTTTTTATTATCTGTAGATTCTATAAAGATATCCCTTCTCTTATTCCTGATGTTATTAATTTGGATATTTCTTCTCCTTTCTTTCTAATGAGTCTGGCAAGAGGCTTATCAACTGTATTGATTTCTCAAAGAACCAGTTTTTGGTTTCATTTTTTTCCCCACTGTTCCTCTATTTTATGTCGATTTCTGTGTTGATCTGTACTGTTTGCTTCCTTTATTCTGCTTCTTCTTCTAGTTTCTTAAGGTGAAAGCCAAGGCTGTTTTGAGACCTTTCTTTTTCTCCAGTATAGGTGTTTCATGTTATAAATCCCCCCTTAAGAACTGCTTTAGCAGCATACCACAATTTTTATATGTTGTTTTCATTTTGATACAAATCAAAATAACTTTAAACTTTTCTTTTCAAAATTTATTTGATCCATGGGTTATTTACTAATGTTACTTAGTTTCTCCATATTTGGTATTTTTCCAGGTATCTTTTTGTTATTCATGTCTAATTTAATTCCCTTGTGGTCAGAGAACATATTTTGTACGACTTAAAATTTTTAGATTTATTGAGAATTGTCCTGTGGCCCAGAATACAGTCCACCTTGGTAAATGTTCAGTGTGCACTTGGTTATCTTCCTTCTATCACTTTCTAATTTAATGTCACTGTGATCTGAGAGCAGACATTGTATGACTTCTGTTCTTTTAAATTTGTTAAGGTGTGTTCTATGGTCCAGAATGTGGTAAATGTTCCATGTGAGCTTGAGAAGAATGTGTATCCTCCTGTTGTTCCATGAAGTAGTCGATAGATGTCAGTTGCATCCAGTTGACTGATGGTGCTGTTGAGTTCAAATATGCCCTTATTGATTCTCTGCCTGCTGGGTCTGGGCATTTCGGATAGAGGGGTGTTGAAGTCTCCAACTGTAATAATGTATTCAACTATTTCTCCTTGAAGTTCTGAGTTTCTGCCTCATATATTTTGCTGCTTTGTTGTTAGGTACATACACATTAAGAACTGTCGTGGAATCTTGGAGAATTGACCCCTTTATCATTATGAAATGCCCTTCTTTATCCCTGATAACTTTCCTTGCTGTAAAGTCTGCTCTGTCTAAAATTAATAGAACTACTCTCACTTTCCTTTGAGTTAGCATAATGTATCTTTCTCCATCCATTTACTTTTCATGTATATGTCTTTATACATAAAGTGGGTTTCTTGCAGATCACATAAAACTGGGTCTTTTTTAAAAAATCTACTCTGACAACCTCTGCCTTTTTATTTTAGTAATCATTTTAGGATAGTATAAACTACAGCACACTTGGTGTGATAGTATACCATAGTATACTTCCATGTGTATAAATACCTCCAGTGTTTATGCCATTTTATCATACATTTACATATATATATATATACGTTTTACATGTATATAAACTAGACCCCATAATGGGTGGTTACTATTTTTGCTTAAGCAATTATCTTTTTAAAAAAATTTAATACACTTTATTTTTAGTGCAATTTTAGGTTTATAGAAAAATTGATCAGAAAATTCAGAATTCCCATACACCTTTTCTCCCCATCCCCAACTATTATTAACTATTTTGCATTTGTTACCATTGATGAATCAATCTTGATACTTTTTTTTTAAAGTTAATGTTCATAGTTTAGGGGTCACTCTTTGTGTTGTAATTCCATGGGCTTTTGACAAACGCATGTTGTCACACACCCACCATTACAGTATCATTCAGAATAATTTCACTGTCTTAAAAATGTCCTGTGTTCCACCTAGCCATCCCTTCCCCTCCTCCAAACTCTTGGGAACCACTGCTTTTTCCAGAACGCCCTATAGTTGGAATCATAAAGTACGTAGCCTTTTTAGATGGGCCACTTTCACTTAGCAATATGCCTTTAACATTCCTCCATGTCTTTTTGTGGATTGATAGCTCATTTTTTTTATCACTGAAAAAATAATTCCATTTTATGAATGTACCACAGTTTGTTTATCCATTTACCTATTGAGAGATATCTTGACTGCTTGCAATCAAGCATTCCAAGATAAACATGCATATCAGGTTTTTGTGTGGGCATACATTTTAACTAACTCAGGTAAATACTTAGGAGTATGATTGCTAGACAGTATGGTGAAAAGTCTATTTCGTTTTATAAGAGGCTGCCAAACTCTCTTGAAGTGGCTGTACGTTTTGCAGTCCTAACAATTATCTTCTGAAGAGAATTAAGTATAAATAAATTATATATGTGTGTTTTATATATATTCCCATATATGCCATTTCCAGTGCTCTTCATGCATTCCTGTAGATCCAGATTTTCATCTGGCCAGTAGGAGATGCTCTGGGTTGCTGTCCAGCACCCAACTCTGCAGAGTGACGGGACGCATGTTATTCCGGAACGACACTAGGCGGCGCTGTGGGACCTCTGTCAGGACCCAGGTTCGCGGCGATCGGTCCTCGGGCAGCTCAGCCTCGGAGGAGTCCTTTCCCACGTGGCTCTTCTTGAAGTCGGGGCAGCCCCTCTCCGTGTTCTGCTTCTCTCTTAATGACACAGTGCGTATCCTCCCTTTTCATGAAGACTTTTGTTCCTTTTCCACTGGGCCCGAGGGCAGAGAAAACCCCCACCGTCCCTCCTTCCCACTGCAGAGACACGGGGTTTCCCAGGACAGAGGAGGCAGTGAGGAGAAGACCGGAGCATCAGTCCTGGGAGAGATGGGGACTTTGCTGCAAAGACCTGTCTACCTTCTAAATGCCCAGATCTAGGCATGCAAAAACCCCTCTTTCTAATTCTGGAAGCTTGGTGAAGACAGGATGGAAGCACCCCGTCCCTGGGGATGCTTGCTTTTCTAAAAGGGTCTGTTCAGGAGAGCCAGAGGGCCAACTCTCGTCCCATCTGGCACTGAGGAACCTCGCCATGCCCACGTGGCTGTGGGTCTTTCCACATGGGGTAATGGAGAGAGTGTGAGTCAGGAAACGTCAGCCCTGGAAGCAAGCTCAGCCTCCGCAAACCGGGTGATTTAGAATCAGTCACGGTAACTTCTCTGAGGCTCATCTGCAGAGTCGGGAGAGGAATCCCTACCTTGTGAGGCCGCAGTGAGGAGTAAGTGAGTGTGTCTTGTGGAAGTGCTCTGTCTGCTGGAAAGCTCTGGGCACCTGTGTGATGTGGTTATCACACAATGATAGCAAACTTGGACAGCCTTGGGACATGTACAAAATGGCTGGTGTGGGCAGTGAGGCCAGGGAGGCTGGCAGAAGTTGGAGGGGAGAGATGGGCCTTGATCAGGATTAAAGGTGGAGGGAAGGTGAGTTCCCAGGAACATAGGGACCGCAAAGTACGGGGTGAGTGGGGCTTGGTCCACAGGCTGGAAGGGGAGGACAGAGCCTGAGATGGGGACCTGAGTGCCCGGCGGCTGAATCTGAACCAGTGCTCCAGCCATCAGAGAACTTCTACCCAAGAGGGGCAGCCTTGGAAAGATCCCCCTGGCGGCAGTGAGATGGGAGGATGGGAGGCAGCCTGGAGGCTGTTGTCATCATTCTGCTTTTCACTCTCTTCTTAATTGTGATTTTGGAAGCACTGTTCCTCCTCTAGCTTGTCCTGACCATTGAGATGGGCTTGAGAGTCAAGGTTTGCTGGTCCTTCCTGTCTCCATAGGACAGGACTGGCTGGGCTGCAGCAGGCAGCACTTGACAGATGGCCCACGGCTGTTCACACACGGGTTCCCATCTGCACTGTCACCACAGGGAGTGTCCCTGAGGGTTCACTCCCTGCTTCTCTGCAAGGCAGGGAGCCCAGCTGAGGCCTGTCTGGGTTGTCCCAAGGAGAGAGACTGGTTATGGAACCCATGGCAGTGCCGTCCCAACACACACACATACATGCACACACGTGCACATGCATGCACGGGGAATGAAATGTATGGAGGACAGGGCCATCTCCACTCTGAGGGAAAGCCCCATAAACCACAGGGCCACGTGATGTGCCAATACCCCTGGGTTTCCTCTCTCTGCCACACACCAGAAGACGGCGTAGCCAGCCGACCCCTCCCACACAGGGTGGCAGGACCTGCTTCCTTGGTGTCTCCTCCACAGCAACCTTATCACCAAACCTTGGAACTGTCAGCCAGGAGACCTTGGCTGGCCACAGGTCTGGGGCAGTGGGCTCTTCTTTTGGGGAGGAAAGGGGGCACCCTAAATCACTTCCCTTTCCTTGCCCGCAGCTAATAAATCTTTCTGAAATATCAACATTCCCATCACTGTTGGTGGCTTTGGACAAAATGTCCCTTGAAATGTTAACACTGAACACCAGCAACACGATGGCCTCAGGAAGAGGAGGGGCTGGGCTGGCCTGAGGATGTATTCCAGGACTACCTCTTTGGAGGAAAGCTCAACTCTGAAAGTTTATTGTTTTTCCCATGCATCTGAGGCCTGCCTCCTTCATAGAGAAGGCAAAAGAAGAAGGCAGAATCTGGGATGATGGGAGACTTGGTCTGTTGGGTTCTGGTTTAGTGAGATTTATGTTCTGTGCTCCAGGAACAACTCCCCATTATCACATGACTCTGCCTCCCCAGGGGAGCCTGGTAAGACCTTTGATCCAGAAAAAACTGCCCCCTTCTGTGTGCCCCTAACAGCTTCATGCTCAATTTTTCCATCTGTACTATGGGGACAACACACAAAGGCACCTCATCAGGTCACCATGAGGATTAATAAATAGATGTCAAATAATCTGGCAAAGGGCCACATACCATTTAGTGAAGGAGATATTTTTTTTCCCTAGTGGAAAAAAGAAGCACTATCTTCTCACTACTTAGAAGTAAAACCTCAGTCCCCAGAGCCAAGTGAGTCCAAGAAATGAAGCCAAAAGCAAACCTGGAAGGCTGGGGCTGGAATTCTCAGAGAGGAGGCCTTTGAAGTGAGCGCTCTCCCTCCCTTCAAGGGCTCCCCCCTCCGCGCCTGATGAAAGGGAAGACAGGCTCTGTTGTGGTTTGACACATGCCCCAGATGTCAGGTTGCAACTCCACTTGGCAATTAGCTCTCAGAGGTGGCAGCTGTGTGGAGGGGGATGGGCCCGGACTTGGAATCGGGGTGCATGGTCCCTGTGCCAGCTGTACCCCACATGACTGACCTGTGCCTCCTCCTCTGTGAATAAAATGAGGATGATACCAGCACAAGCCTCCTCTTTAGGGCTGCCATATTCAGCCAATGAAAATCCAGGATGCCCAGATCAATCTGAACTTCAGATAATGAATCAATAACCTTTTAGTACAAGTATATCCCATGTAACACTTGAGACTTACACTAAAAAAATTACTTGATGTTTACCTGAAATTCAAATTTTCCTGTATGTCTTGTATCTTATTTGGCAACTCTGCTCCCTTGGGAGAGTTTCCAGGGGTCGTCTGGGTGAAAGGGTTTCAAACTGTAAATGTTTGGAAAGCACAGGCTGGGAGGTTTCTGGAAAGATGGAGGACAGTAACTTTAGCAATCAAGATGAAACTCCGAAGGCCCCCAGCCCCGCGTCCACAGCCACCCCCACTGCAGTGGGGTCCCTTCCTCTCTCAAGGGCTGCCCAGCTCCTCTCTGGCTCTCTCACCCACCTCAAGTCCTGGAGCGGGTCCTTGGGTCCTTGGAGGCTGAGGTCATTCTCCGCTCTGGGTCCTGCCCACTGGGGTTGACCTGCCTTGGGTCTGCTGTGACTCTGGCCTTCACGGACTGCAGGATGCAGTGGGAGCTCCGAGGTCCACTCAACAGCCTGGCTGCAGAGTGCGGGAGCTGGGACCTCGGACAAGCTGCTTCTGTCTCTGAGCTTCAGAGTTCCCGTCTGCACAGTGGGAAGATCTTACCCTAGCTCATCTTTACGATAGGCAAAGAAGATGATGCCAGCAAAGCATCAAAGGAGATGGAGCCAGGCACACAGTGGGCACTGAGTACGTGCACCTGCTGGTTACCACTACCACCTGTTCGTCCCGCCCCGCACCATGCCAGGCTGGCCCACTCGCTGGCAGACACCCCAGTGTTCCGTCTGAGGGAAGGCTCTCCTTCCCCATGGCCTCCCCCCATAGGTTTCCATACTCTCAGGATTCCAGACAACTGGCCTTGCCAGCTTCTGTCTCCGCAACACCCATCTGTCTGCCTCTCCCCACACCCTACTGGAGATGCTCTCTTATGATGGGGATCCGATCACTGTCACGGTCCTGCAAGTGCAGCAGAAAAACAGATGAACTCGGCTCACACTGCCTCAGTCACACCAGCAGCCCATTCCCTTCCCTCCTCAACCAAGCCCTTCCAGAAGTCCAGCCACCTCAGGGAAGCCGGGCAGGTGCCTGAGGTGAGGCTCGCTGCTGCTCCCTTATTGGGACCCCAAGTGGCTTTCAGGACAAAGGGCACCTGAGGATGCGGGCGGGCAGAGGACGATGACACGGCGGAGGGCTTGGCGGTCTTCTGCTTTTGTTTTCTCAGCCCAAGTGCAGCTGGGGCCAAGTGTCCCTGGAAAGGACAGGGCTAAGGGTCAGGTGTCAGGAGCCTCTGCCCGCTTCCCCGTGGAGCCCTGGGCCTGTCCTTTACCCCACTGGTCTGCAGGGTCTCCACACACGAGAACTACCCCCTGGAATTACTCATTCATTCATTCACCTGACACAGAGACTTCCGGGGGAACTGAGAGGACACAGAGGTGAAGGACACACCCCTCTTTCTGGGGGGCCCCCAGGCCTAAGAGAGACAGAAATGAGGCAGAGGCAATGCAGGCAGGAAAGGCCAGGACACAGGGAGGCTCGGGTCACTCAGGAGAGTGTGGGGGGCAGGCTCCCAACGGTGTGCAGACCAGTGGGGTGTGTGAAATGACAGAGAATCCACACGTGCATCAATTGGCTGACAAAAATGTTACAGTTGGCCATTGCAAATGTTGGCAGAGACGTGGCACAACAGGTCTACTCGCACCTGCCAGTGGGAGGCTGATGCAGCAGAACGACTCAAAAACAGAGGATGTGCCCTTTCTCCAACAACCGGAGGAGAAACTCCACTCCCAGGGACGGGCACCAGGGGGGCTGCGGGAGGACGCTCCCGGCCGCGCTGCTCACTACCAGCCGCGACTGTAGGAGCCAGAAGTGGGCAACCGCGGCAGGGTCACAGGCCGGAAGGCTGCACGGCTATGAAAGCGCACGGGAGGCAACAACTGCATGCGGTGGCGCGGATGGATCTCACAGATGAGGACACAAGAGTAAGTGCGTGATTCCGCCTTGACCAAGTTTCGGCACAAGCAAAATGAAACTATGTTGCTTTAAGGACACGCACATGGGTGTTACAAATCTACAAATCAAAGCCGTGACAGTCACCAGTCAGAACGGTGGCTTCCTCCATAGCAGAGGCTCTGCACTGGGGTGATTTTTGCCCCTACCGCCCCGGAGAAGTATTTGATTGCCACCACTGTGGGGGGTGGGGGAGTGTGCCACTGGCCAGGGACGCGGCTAAACATCCTACGATGCCCCTTCCCCATACACACACCCCACAGAATTACCCTGCCCAAATCCCACACTTCTGCTCTTGAGACACCCTGATCTAGGGGACAAGATAGGTGGTTCACATGGGGCTTCTAAAATCCTGGCCGTGTCCAAGGGTGATCATTTTATAAATGTCCTATAAACTCCACATAATGTTTTTTCACACTCCCAAAATAATTCCAGAGCATGCAACTGGGCATTTAAGGGATCAGCAGGGAGGCCCATGAGATGAGGTCAGCCTTGGCCTCCAGCTGCAAGGGGAGCCCAGGGACCAGGACTGTTGCTGGACATCCTTCAGGAGGCATCTCAGAGATCTGGGCCGCCGCACACACGTCCTCAACACCCCCGCAAGAAACCAGAACATACAAGGGCTCCTCATGCCAAGGACAAGTGCCCTCCCCAGTGAGGTGAGTTCTCTCTGGGCTCCATTCCACTTCGGGGCACAGCAGGGGCAGTGGGGGGCCAGGTGGAGAGCTGGCCTGGCCAGCTGCCTCCCCTCCTGTCTGCTCAGGAGGGCCTGAGGCTCCTGGGCTTTACTGAGGCATTTTTGTGGGGGGAGCCAGGAAGTAGATCCTTTTGGTCCTTGGATTCCACAGGTGGGGGCACCACCCAGACAAGCCAAGATTAGTAAGGAAGGGCAGCAGCAAAGGTACTGGAATTCAGACTCAGACCTGGGTTCGCATCTGGAGTTGCCAATTATTAAGTGGTATGACCTCGGACCAGTTACTTGATTTTGTGAACCTCAGCTTCATCATACGTAAAAAATGGAAATAGAGGTGTTTCAGTCATGATGTTGGCAGAGAAAAAAACAAAACAAGATGGGAAAGATGGCCAGTCCAGCTTGAAGGGCACAGAGGCAGCTGGGAACCACTGCCGCCATATTGAGTAGCACACATGCAGGGCTGTCGTGGGCCCTCCAACCTGCTCTGTGTCAAGCCTCTTGGGTCCTGTTTCCCTGCTAGTGTGCCTTGATGTTGACTAATTTTAAAACTATTAGCTCCTTTAGAGAACCAAGAAAGGAATTTGTCCAGGCCTGGGCCAAGGCTTTGGAAGAAGACGGGGGGCCAACTCCAATGGGTGATGGGGTGAAAGCTCACATATTAATGGGAAATTTAGGCCCCTTGGCTGTTTCCACCACCTCCACCTGCTCCCCAGAATTTCCTGCCAGTGTCAGAGCCTCCTGTTTCACCAAAATGATTGTGTGCTCCATCAGTCAGGATCCTGGCAGGCAAGAGATGGCATACTTGAATTAGGATAATTTGAAGGGAATTTAACTAATGGACTATTCAAAGGTTGTACACAGGTGTAGGGCCACCTCAGGGACAGTGCAGACTCTGAAAGAGTGGGACGATGGAAGGGTCGCCAGAACCTGGAAGGGAGAGTGGTCCAGACAGGGCTGCCTTTGAAGGGCCTGCGACCTACAGCCCAGGAACACTGGGAGCCCACAACAGCCCTGCAGGATGCGCTAGAGGAAAAGATACTCCCACTAACTTTCCTCCACTTTCAATCTCCTGCTGATGCCTGGCGTTGGCCGAATCTAACGGGAAGACACCTGACAAGGGGCTGTCCACGTGGTCCATTCTGGTCAGCCTCCTGGACGCAGGGCAGGATGGAGGGGAAGGGGTGCCCAGAGGCACCCAGCACAGGGTGACTGGAAGGGGCCTCCACTTTGGGCTCCCTCTGGTGATGGGTCCCTGCCCCACAGGTAGGTCTTGGGAAGACTCTAGGTCATGCCTGAGTGATATCTTTAAAATCAACTTTATAAAGGCAAAGTTGAGTCACAATAAAATACATCCATGTTGATGAGTTTTGGCAAATTTATACACCCATGTAACCATTGCCATAATCAACATATAGAACAGTCTCCTTACTGTAAAGTACTCCGTGCCCCTTTCCAGTCAATGATCCCTTCACTTTGGCTCTAAGCAGCCACTGATGTGCCTTCTATCATTAGAGATGCCATTAATCTTTTCTAGAGATTCATATAAATGGAGAACACAGTGTGTAATCTTCTGTGTCTGATTTCTTTCCCTCACATGATTTTGAGATTCATCCGTGTTACTGTGTATACCAGTTTTTCACTGATTTCATCACTGAGTTGGTATTCCATTGCACTAATACGTCGTAATTTACTTATTCCTTCACCTGTTGGTGGACCTTTGGGTTGTTCTTAGGATTTTGCTAAACCTAAAATAATAAACCAAAGCATAGAAGCATAGTGAGCAAAGCTTCTATGAACATTTGAATTCAAGGCTTTGTAGAGGCACATACTTCCATACCTGGGGGTGGGATTGCTGGGTCATTTCATAAGTGCTGTTTAACATTACAAAAAACAGTCAAATTGTTTTTTTAAAGTGGTTGCGTCTTTCTGCAGCCCACCAGCAAAGCAGGAGGGTTCCAGTTTCTCCACATCCTCACACCACTTGGCATCATCAGTCTTTACAACCTCAGCTGTCCTGGTGGGGGTGCAGTGATAGCTCGCTGTGGTTTAATTTGAATTTCTCTATGACTAACGATATCCAGCATCTTTTCATGCACCTGCTGACTATTCAGAAACCTTCTTTGGTGAAGTATCTATTCAAATCTTTTGCCCATTTTTTTTTTCAGTTGTTTGTACACTTATTAGTGAGTTCACTGCTCCCCATCTATGACTTACTTTTTTGCTTCTTATCTTTGACTTACTTTTTGCTTCTGAAGGTCAGAAGTTTTTGATTTCTCATTGAGGCCCTTCTTAAGCGTGACTACCAGTCTGGGTAAGAAGGAGAGCTTCTTTCGCCCCTGCCCCACTCCAAGGTGGAGAGTCACACACGCTGGGGATTTTCATCCCGTCAGTTCTCGCAGGAGAGCCTGGCTGGCAAAACTGCCTCCTTGTCAGATGACAGGAGCCCAAGAGAGCACGCTGCTTCTTCCCTCAGCTTAAGACAGACTCAGGGTGCTGCACTGGGGGCTCTTGGCTGCCGAGGCATCAGGCATCCAGACCAAGTCTTTCCTGGGCACCAGGCCCTGGTCCATGACACCCTCCGTGGGCATCTCCTCATGACCAACTGTGTGTAAGGTCACATCTCCAACAGATGGGTGAAGGCTCTGAGGTACGAACAGATGTGTCCATGGGGAGATGGAAAACATCTTTTTGACAGAGCCAGTTTCACAGAAGCATTGTTAACCAGGAACTGCAGAACTGAAAAGGTGAAAGAGAACACGGAGGTATCACAGAAGTATGGATATGGAAAGGACTGCAACTCAGTAGCAAGAAAGCCATCCAATTTTTAAACACAGGCAGATAATCTCAAAAGACGCATCAAAGAAATTATAGGAATGGCAGATAAGCACATGAAAAGATGCTCAGTATCAGGAATAACCCCTAGGGCTATGGGAACAGAAGTGAGACTTCAGGGTTATAAAGACCTGGACACTTGAAAGAGAGGCCGGTGAGGCTGGGACCCAGACCTCCGAGGGGATACGAGGCCTGTGTCTGGGCCTGGGGAGGACATGGACAACTGAACTAGCAGCTGATGCTGGAGTGTCCGGCCACTGCTAATGGGAACAGGGAGCAAGCCCCATCCTCCTTCCCCAGAACTGCGGGCTCCCTCTGGTGTCCCCTCTTGGCAGAGCCTAACAGGGAGCCCCTGGCAAGGCATAAACATGACTTGTGGCTCCCAGAGCACCAAGAACAGTATGGCAGGGTGGGTTTGGAGCTGAGAGATGAGAGCTTAATTACCAGCACCACAGATAAAGCCCCTTGCCCTAGGAATACAGCTAGTAAGTGATGGAGTACTGATCCAGGAGCACCTGGCTCTGAGGCCAACGCCCAGCTGGAAGCTGAAAGGAAACCTTTGGCAGGTACTGGCCCAGGAGGCCAGACCAGAAGGCTGGGCAGGCAGCACCAGAGAGTTCCTGGTGGGTTCCAGGGACCCGCCCGGAGTACTGAAGCACAGAGCCAGGGCTGCCAGGGAAGCCAAGATGGAGCTCAGCTATGGGCCTAGGGTACATGGGGACATGGACAAACTCCCAAGCTAAGCCCCCATTCCAGCCTGGACAAGACCATGTGTCCTGGCTCTGAGCTCTGCACCCATGGGTCCTGGACAGCCCTGCCTGAGACGTCCTAGTGACCTGAGCCCCAGGCTCCCAACAGGGAACCAGAAAAGCAGAATACACAAAGCTGGACAGTTGCATCTCTCCTAGACTCAGCACTTCCTCCTCAGCTGAAGTCTTCCCGAGGCAAGGCTGTTAGGATCCCAGATGGAACATCTCCCATATGTATTTGCAGTTTTCTCCCAAGACTAGCCTCTTTTTTGTAATGACCGTAAGCCAGTCACCATTCCCTTCACCTCTGTGAATACCTTTTTCTCAGCAGTTTCCAGAGGATGGGGCCACACCTCAGACTCAAGGACACTGGGAAGAGCCAGCAGCCGGGGGGTGCAGGATGCTCTCCCCACTCATCCCTGGGCACATCCAGCCTGGGTGGCTACCGGCAGGAGGCCCCTGCCCATTTGCTCCTCCCCTTCCACCTTTGCTGGCTGCACAGCTGCTGAGCTGCACACGTGGAGGTCCCCTGAGCTAGCTTCCCACCGTGGAGCCCTGTACCCTAAGCTCTCAGGACCTCTGACACCACCTCTCCTCTCTGTGATGATGCCACATCTGGTTTGATTGCTGAACACCCACGGATTAGGGGCCCCGACTTTGGGCTCAACAGCCATGGGTTCAAACCCTAACTCTGCCACAAGGTAGCTGCGTGATGTCAGGCACGGCGCTCAGTCTCTCTGTGCTTCACTGTGGTATTTGTCAAACCAGGCAATGCTAGTAACTACATCCACCCCTGTGGCCTGTTGGGAGGACTGCCGGAAGCCAAGTGTGACAGCTCTGGGACAGCACTGAACATACGGCTGGTGCTCACACAGGGTGCTATGGAGTTAGCACTGGCTTCAGATTTGGGGCCCCGAGGGCCTCCTTTGGTCCTCTGCCCACCTCCGGGGTAGAAGCACCAGGCATAAGTGCTTTCTAATGTCCCACCTAGCCCTGCAGGGTTGCCCCTCTTCTCTGGTCTCACACCATCTAGCCCTGCCAGTCAGTTCCATGGCTTGGCCCAAGCTGCAGTGGTCTGGCTTTGGATAAGAGGAGGTGACCCATCACAGACACCCTGGGCACGGGCCCATCCAGGTGCCTAACTGGTCAGCAGTTCCAGGCCATTCCCACTCCCCAGCACGGTGAACAGGGCTATTGTCCCAGCTGGCTCTGCCCCTGTCCCGCTCCAGCACCCATGGGCAGCGGATGTCTGCCATCTCTGCTTTGATCAGGACAGGGGGGTGCTCTGCGGTGGGTTTGGGACCACCCCTGTGATGCATTCTGACAGCCTTGGCCAAGCATATGCTTTAAATCCTCATGAGAAAGGGCCTTTTTAAGTGGAGAGGAAGCCCACTGCCGTCTTCAAAGGGCTCTCTGGACAAATCAGGGGGCAAAAGCTGACCCCGACTCTGCAGCACCCTGCTGCCCGTGTGCACGTTCAACATGGCTCAAGAGGCAAGGCTGCTGGCCTGTCCTCCAACCCAAACAGCGACAGCAGGGTCGAGTGACGGCCTAGCTCAGTCTCCCCTCCCCAGGCTTCAACCTCCTGAAACCCCCCCCACTGGTCCTGTGCTCAGCTTCTCGACAGCCCCTCTGAGCGGGTCCCCTTGGCTCTCCTACAAAAGGCCTTAAGCAGGACCTGCATCCTTTCTAATGGCTTCAGAAGGAGTCCGAGAATTTGTCACTAATGCACCTGGAAAAAGTTAATGAGATTTCAACATCAATGACATCCAGTCACGGGGACTTGGAGGGCGGAGAGAACACTGCCAATGAGAAGATTTCACACTTTTCTTCTTCTTTTGTTATCCGTCCCCGTTTCAGTCGATATGAACATATCATCTAGATGCAACCGCCACCTTGAGGTCACAGCACTCTGGCTCACGGCAGGGTCAGCCCCTCTCCCTGATGGAGCTCGTAGCCAGGCTGGGCCTCCAGGAAGGCAAGGAAGGAGCCTTCCCGGAGCTGGTGTGTCCTTCTGTGTTTAATTTTCCCACAAGTCAGCTCTGATTAAGGGGGATGGCCTCATGTTTCGCGTATTCAGAGCCGGGTTCTGAGAGCACCTTGCGAGGGTGGGGGGAGCCCCCTGGCTGGCGGGTGGGGGCAGAGGGGGAGCAGCTCACGGGGTCACCCCCAGCACACACGTCTGCTACCTATCAGATCTCATTGGAGGAGTGATCCTCCGGACGCTGAGATCATCTGACAGCCTCCTCCTAATGAGACCCAGGGCTGCTCCCAAGCTTGTGTGGGAGGCTGGGTGGAGGGGAACCCCCACCGACCTGGAGAACCATCTCCGAGGCAGGCAAGGTGTTCTCTTCTGAGCCCGTTTTCTGTGTGAAGCGGTGGACCCAGCACTTCAGGAGTAGGTGCCTTTGCGCTCCACCTGGGACCACGGATTTTCTGATCCCTGCAGGGAAAGACAGGACTTGGAATATTTACTCATGACATTTGACATCTCTGTCTCTGGTTCACTCCCGACGGCTTCAGGCAGGTGTGAGAGGAGGTGAGTTCAGTTCTCCCCTCCAAGAACTTGCAGTCCTCCTGGGGAGACATGATGGCTGCCCAGGGAACAAGGAGAGTCAGTGTCACCACGGACAAGGGGAGTCCCATGCACGGGGGCAGCCACCTAAAAGCATAAACGAGCGCATGCATCCATCTGCTGAGGGTGCGCTACTGCCTCTCCTAGCACTTCGGAGAAAATCCAAACTCTTCTTCAAGACCCCAGTCCCTGCCCAGATGGGCTCTAGCCACGGTGGTGGTTTTCTTTAATTTTTCAAACGCAAACTACAACCCCTGGAGCCTGCACCCTTGCTGTTCTATTGCCTGGAGTTCCCTTCCCCCAGATCATCACACAGCTATGCCATTTCATCACTGAAGTTTCAGTCCAAATGCCGTCTCCTCAGAAAGCCCTTCCCAGACCATCCTGTGGAAACAAGGCTCTCTCCCCAGGCACTCCTGGCAGCACCAACTCATCACAAGGTCCACCGCAGCCCTTACCATCATATTGTCCCTACTGATCGACTGCTTTCTGAACAATCTCCCGTACGTCCCACTAGGATGTAGCTCCATGAGAGGCAGGACATTGTCTATGTTGTTCTCCACTGTATCCTAGAATGTGAGGGTACCTCCCCTCTCAGGAGAGTAGAGAGAAACAGGGGCCACTGAGTTGGTGGGGGGAGACTCCTCAGGGAAGTGAGACATGAGCCCGGAGTTGCTCTCTCCACCCACTCCTGCCCTCCTCTGATGGAGCGTGGGGCTGAGAACTCATGGTCTTTCCCTCAGCATGATCAGTGCCCACTGGGCTCCCCTGCCTCAGCCCCTGGTCCCATCCTCAGTGCCTCATCCCATGTCTCAGCCCCATGAACCACGTGGCCCCTGGCTCCACCTCCCCATCCTCTGGGATCCCCTTGACCTTCACCATGGCAGCGCCCTGGCTGCCCCACTCCCAACTTCCCACATCTCTCACTGGGAGCTTGTGGACAACTCCAAATTCCTCTAGAGGAGCCAAAGGAGACTGTCCACTGTTTGCGTAGTTCCCTGTCCGGCCGGTGCTGGCTGTCTTCTGGGCAGAGACGCCACATTGGATGTGGTGCTTCTCTAAGAGGGATCTAGGTTGCCTCAGTCTACCTCCACGGGACCTAGGAATCAGCCCTGAAATCAAATACCCTCCGATTTTCTGTATCTTCTTAACACCACACCTTTCCTGGGTTTCCCTGGCGGGGTTGGGGTGGGGGCAGGTGGTTGGGGGTGTAGAGGAAGCTGGATGTCGTTGTCCGACCACTTCCCGGCCGTTCCCCTTCCTCTTCCCGCCTCCCAGTCCTGGAGGAGGCTTTCCTTCTTCCAACCTCAACCCTAACAGGTTCCCTCTAGTCATTTCCTCCTTCCCCGCCCCAGGGATATCCATCTTTTAGGCGACACCTGCTCTTTCCCCCATGGACCACTAGCCTCATGGCTTTGCCTCAGTGGATAGATGGGATTTCAGGGGAGAAAAACGCCAGCTTGCCCATTTTAGAATATATGTAGAGAGGCCCTTAAACAACAGTACCCTGGGTATATTCACCTCTGTATACTCTTCAAGGACCTGCTTTGTTGCAGCTCTTTGACTAGAATTTATTTCCAAATGAGAAGCCATTGAAAGCTCCCTCACACTGGGCTTCTTCAGCAGATGATGATGGCTTTTCTCCTCCCTTCCCTCTCCATTTCAGGCTCCTGTTTTTTTTGCAGGACCTCCAGGTAGAGTGCCCAGGTTGGTTCACAATTATCTTGAACACAGACTGGGGCAGGACCACCCTGAGGGTGTGATCAATGTGGCTGGATCAGACAAGAAAGGCTTCCTGGAGGAGGCGGACTTGGAGCTCAGCCCTGAAGGGTGGGTAAGAATCAGACTGGCGAGAGGATGGGGGTGGCTTGCTCAATGACTCAGAGGCAAGATAAGCTTGGGGAGAACATGCACCTGCGCTGATATCTCCCTGACAGACCTCTACTTGATCCCCAAGACTCAGATCCAAAGGTCTCCAACTTCTGTCCACACTGCTGACATGGACTCTGTGCCAGTTGTGGGAAAACACAGGCCCTCCTTGACCTCCTTGATCAGAAGCACTGGGCACCTCTACCAGCTTAGACCTGGCAGTGGCCCTAACACCCTGGAGTGGAGTGGAGGTCTGTGGCCCTCTAAAACCTATTCCCTGGGCCTCAGACCATATGACGGTGCACCACCCGGAGGGCTCTCAGCGCCAGTCACTGGAAGGCCGACTCATCCTCATCCTGATTCATGTTTCTATATTCCTCGCCCTGCTACGTGGGCTTGGCAAGCCTCTTCACCTCTCTGGGCCACTTTCCCCACTCATGATGTATCCTGTGCCAGGGTGTCACGCATGTCACGCACTTAGCACATAGTAAGTGCTCAGCTAACGGCAGTTATTACTGTACCTCTTCATGCTGTATCATTGAGGCGGGTCCTTGTCCTATTTTCTCTATGGGTCCACATAAGTCTGGGCCAGGTTGCTGAACAGCCATAACAAGTATATCACAGAGGAGTGGGTCTACCTCACAGAGGCTTCGCCCGTCCCGGGGCCTCCAGTCTCTCTGCACCCCTGCTGTGACTCCCCATGCTTGCTGGCTTTGTTCCATGTGGGGAACATTTGGCCCATCTTGTTGCCTGGAGATCTGTCCTGCCCAGCACCCTAAGCTCCTTCTGACTCATCTCCCATCTTTCCCAGACACAAACACACAACCCCGTTCACATGCACTCACCTACATGTACACAGATACACAGAACCACTGGCTCCCTGGTGCATGGCCAGAACTTCCAGAAGCCACGTGCTGAGGCCTGATCACACTAAGATGCCTCAAATGCACAGTGAAAAACCGCTTTACAGGACATCAGGAGATGAAGAGGCCAGCCCCTCACACCTGGGAGGTTGGCATTAACTGGGTGGAGCCATACAGACGAGGGGTTCACATCCCGGCTCTGTCGCTTCCTAGTTGTGTGGCCTCCAGCAAATGACTTAACCTCCCTGGACTTCCCCTGCCTCATCTGAGAAAGGAAGACCAGAGGACTCACCTCCGAGCAGGGTTGGGAGAACTAACCCAGATAATGCATATAAAACGCTGAGCACAGAGCAGGCACATGGCAAGCAAACAATAAGCAGAACAGCTTTCTATGATCAGCATCATGCCCTCAGAGAACAAGAAATAAGTGAAGGCCAGAGGGGCCAAAGAGGGCTGCTGGAGGGGGTGGGCACTCAGATGGCCTCGCAGAGGGCTCCAGGGGCTGGTGGAAACAGTGTGGGTACAGGAAACGGAATTTACACACACACACAGTCCCAGTTGGCAGAGGGTTTGTCCTGCAGGCTAAAGGGCATTTACAGGATGCTCCAAGCCTGGAGTGAATCCTATTTAAAATGCTCTTACCCCAAACTCCTTTGCAGCTAGTCTGAGGACTCCATAGCAGTGAGCATCCTTGGGTGTGTGACAAGGAGCAGCGATCTGTACCAAGAAGCAGCTCGGGCCATAGGTTGCAGCCCCATTGAAACACCCACACTGCCCAAAACACAGGGCAATTCAGAACAACAGACTCTGGAACCAACAAACCCAGCTGTGATCCCAGGTCCCCACTGAGTGGCCTCATGACGTGAGATAAGACAATCCACCTCCTTTATGGGACAGGCAAACAGCAGGTGCTCAATGATGGTTGTCAGCAACCACCACTCCAGTACCAGCCTGCCCCCTGGTTCTGCTTCCTGCCCGAGATTTAACCCCCTCTCTGAGGATCCGGGCCCACGTGGTCACTGTCAGGGATGTTCCTCCTCTTCATGTGAATGCTAACGTTCCTCTCCTCTCCGGAAGAATTCAAAGGGCCCTGGAAACTTGTTTATTAGGAAAAGCTGTGGGAGTCTGTCCTGCTTGGTGGAGGCGCTGACCTCTCTCATCCTTCCCTGCATATTTCTCCCCAGCGACATCTTTTCATGTTCCCTGGCTCACTTGGGTGAGTCACAGATCTGTAAATCCCGACCACAGAAAGCTTGGCAAAGTATGTTAGGTGTTTATTGGAAGGAGAAGGAGGCAAACGATCAAAACATTGGCTGTGGCTCTCGTCTCTGAAATTTGCAAGAGCAAGTTTTAAAATCTGTGTTTGAAGCATCTGAACAGATTCATGGAGTACTTTTTTTTTTTTTTAAACCACAACGAGGATAAGACTGTATACACTCCTTAGTTGCAATCAGATCTTTAGGCTGCTTTTGGATAGAGCCAGATATCAAAGTGAAAACCGAGAAATGCAATTCCATTTTCAGTTTCCCTATTTAGATGTAGCCCCACTGATACAAACATAGGCTGTAGTTCTCTGTACACTCACACACTGATCTGTGCCTGCCTCCAAGCCTTTGTGCATGCTGTTCACACTGTCTGCAACTCTGTTCCACTCATACCAGGGAGCATTGGTCCCAGGCTGGGTCCTGGGACACGGAGATGAATCAGACACAGTTTCTGACCTCAAGAATTAGTGAGGAAAAGAGGCTGACAGAGGAGGAGGCCCAAGCTGGGTCTTGATGGATGAGAAGTTCTCCAAAACAAGGAAGAAGGGAAGACCTTTCTTGTGCGAGCATGTCTACTCATCCTTGAAGACCCAGGCTCTGTTTCCTCTGGGAAAGGTCCCCTCTCACTGAGTTGGCGACTCCCTCCTGCCAGTGTCCGCACAATACCTGGCACTCCCTCCCCTGCCCACCCTTCCCTGGGTTATTTATCTGCCTGGTGGTCGAGGCTGGGACTTTGGAGGGTAGACACTACTTCCTCTCTGCATCTCGGACACCAGCTCCAGACCTTCTGCATGGCAGGTTTAGTGTTTGGTGGTGTTTTTAAGCTGAACTTTATCATTATCCCAGGCAAGAAATGAAGTAGCCACAGGGCGTTAGGACAGTGCTGCTTGCTGTTCTGTCAGAGAATCCACACCTGAACCTCACCCGCTGAGCCCCCAGTGCTTCAAGCGTCTGAGCCCTGAAGAGGTCTGGGTGGGATTAACCCCTGGATCTCAGCCTCATTCCAGCATCCGTGGTTTGGTGGTGGTAGTTGGGGGTGGGGGAGACTATTCAATCAAGGAAGAAATATGCTTTGAAATGAAAACGCTCCTCTTTCTGATCTGCCTGGCTCTCCTTTCTCCTGCCTTCTTAGTATGCATGAATTCAGCCCCCATTTCAGGAGTACTCTCAGCATCTTCTCCACGCGGTTGGGGCTGGAGCGGGCTCCCTCCCCTTGCCCCCCTCCTGTCTTCTCCAAAGACAAATTGCTTACATCTGTCAAGGCTTTTCTGATTAATAGAGGAATACGCCATGGGATGCCATCAGGGGTTCAGAGGCTTTTGATCAAAGGGGGAGGGGGGCCAGGCCACACATCCCTAGTGGTTCATTTATCAGGTCAGTTCGGCACCTTTCCTCCCATGTGCCCCGGCAAAGGCCTGCCCACCAGCCCGCCATCAGCTCCCACGCCCCCTCCACAGCAGAAAAGGGAGAGAGAGGAAGCGGTGCTCCGGTGAGGGGCCAGTGCGGAACCAGAGGCAAGGAGAAGGGAAAAGCAGCAAGCTCAGGAGCCTGGCCTGGGCACTGAGTGGGGCGGCACATCCCAGGATCTTCACTTCTGGGCAGACACTGGGCTCAGCATCTCCCAGGCAATTCCCCAAAGTGTGGGATAAAAGGAGGGAGGAAGGGGCCCATGGATGAGTGAGGTACATCAGAGAGAGAATGCGGCACGAGGGATCTAAGACAAGCACGAGTAAAGGAGGGGAGGAATGGCTGAATTAATGAGTCGCTAAGTGTCTGAATGGGCACAAGAATTTGCAGTCCTTACAAAAGTTGGATTTTATAACAGATTCATGTCTCATTCTTTCTTCTAGTCACCCATTGGTTGATGTCAACGAGACACAGCTTCCAGGAGCAACACTAAGGCAACTTGGGAGGAACTCAGGCCTCACCTCCACCCAGCTCTAACAGGCCCTGGGAGCTGGGCGAGAGCAGATGAGGCGGGGCGGCCGGGAGACTCAGGCCCAGGGAGGGGCAGCCCGGTCCCTGAGGTGCGGCTGGTGCCCATCACTGGCTCTGTGTGTCCTCAGCTACGAGGTCACTGCCCACTGTCCCCCATGAGCTCGCCTCTGCTGGCGATCTGTGACAGGAGCTGCAGACAGCCATGTAGGGTAAGGCTTGGGTTGGCCTTGGAGACGGATAAATTAGGCTCTGAGGATTTAGATTAGACTAATTTAATGACACGGATGACTGGAGGGATTGAAGTTCCTGGCCACAATTTTTTTCTTTCAACTTGCTCAACAATTATTTCCCTCAAGTTAGTTGCAGATGCAGCCTGCCCAGGAATTATAATCCATTCCTTACTGAGCAATAAGGAGACCAGAGATGCTGGCCACGTCCACACGCATGCCCCCCGGGCAGGGGGCCAGAGGGAGGGTGGCGCCACCAGCTGTGTGTGTGCCATGACTTAGAACTTGGAGGACAGGGCCCGGAGCATCTTGCTGGGCTGGGCTGGCTGTCCTGGAGGCTGGCAGCCAAGAGACACAGCTGGCTGGCTCCCGACTGGGTGGTGACTGTCTCTACCCGCTGCTCTCGGCCCAGAAGGAGCATCCCACACAGACACGCAATGCACACAGGCACGCAGTCACACATATGGACACATCCAGGGTGAGACACGCATGGATGCTCAATCACAGACACACACAAGCACACAGACCTATTGACACAGACCCAAACCACAAGATACAGACGCCCACAAGGAGACACATCAAGCCCACCTACCCTAACATCCACTGTCCTAGGCCAAGTAAGGGAGGCACACAGGCAAACAGGCCAAAGCATCACCACATCTCAGGGTTGTGACGGAGGGGACTGTGGAGTCCTGAGGAGCCTACAGTATCTCTGAGGTCTTCTTGCAGGAGGAGATGCCTAAGGCCAGGGATTAGGTGAAAATGGTAGGAAGGACACTCCTGGTGTAAGGAGGAGCCCAGGCCAAGACCCAAGGACCCCAGGGAGGAGCTATGTTCAGAGAAGGGCAGTTCACACAGTGTGGCCCAGTCATAAGGACGGGCTGGGAGCATCTGAAGGGAGTCAGACCCTGGTCTTGCTCCCCCAGCAAGTTAGCCTCAACCTACAGGTACTGATGCTGCTGCGATTCACATTAAAAACACCTTTTCCCTCTGAGTGGGGGCCAATCTGAAGACTTCCCAACGCTGGCCAGCCACACTGGCCACGGCGGCTGACCCTCTCCACCACCACCGGTTTCCAGTCCCTTCAGAAGCTGGCCTAGCCCACGGAGGAAAGATGCTCCTCAGGGGGAATTCACTGCTATCTGTGGGGCCACTGCCTCACCCCCTATTTCGGCCCAGGGTCTCTGGCACATGGGAGGCCCTACATGATGGCCAGTTCTTAGGGAAATCTGTCGCTCATGTGCTGAGTGAGCAAAGCCAGGCAACTCCCAGGCAGCCGTGTCCCAAGGATTCGGCCCCTGGACCAGGTTCTCCCTGGAGTGCCCCCACCCCACACTCCTCGCCACCTTCCATCCTTCCCCTGAAGAACTCTTACTCACTCTTCCAAACCAAGCTGAAGTGTCATCTCTTCCAAAAAGCCTTTCAGAACCCCCAAGCTCACTGTCCCAGGGGAGGCTGACACAATTCCTCAGTGCTTCCCCCCATCACACCTTACCAAACAGCAGACTCACTGGCTACATGGGAGAGGGTCTCTCCAGAGACCCCTCTTTCTCTCTGTGGGGTCAGCTTCCCCACAGGACCTACATATTAGCTATCTAATGCTGCATGACAAACTATCCCAAAACTCAGTGACTCACAACAACAACTTATTGCCTCCCAGGTTTCTGGAAGTTAGGAATTTAGCACAACAGGGACATCTTGTCCACAGCATCTGGGGCCTCGGCTCGGGTCTGAAACTGTTGGAAGGAACATTCACCATGGCTGGGGGTTGATGCTGCCTGTTAACTGAGGACCAGTTGGGCGTCTCCGTGTGGCTTGGGCTTCCTCTCAACATGGTGGCTGCGTGCCAAGGGCAAGCAGCCCAGGAGAGCGAGACAGAGACAGACAGGAAGAAACTGTATCATTTTTATGACCTAAAATTGGAAGTCATATAGCATCACTTCTGCCATACTCTGTTGATCAAGGTGGCCATACACACCCATCCACACACAGACCCATCCATGGGAATAGACAAAGGTGCCCACTTCTTGGTGGAAAGAGTAACTGTAAGAAAAGCACGTAGGATGGGATAAACACTGAGGTGTGACTGTGTTTGGAGAATGCACTCTGCCACAATCGGTTGCCCACAGGCGCTAAATGAAGGGCTGGTGAATGAATGAAATGAATGAATGGATGAATGACTCTTGTTTTGCACTATCCATCTCTCCTCTGTCCTCACATAATTCACAGTTAAGATCCAACCAACTCTAACAAGCCCCAGTAGGGAGTCATAGCCCCTCCTTCCATCCTGGAAGCTGAGAGGCCATGAAATCCCTTCCAGGTTCTGAGTCAGAACTATTCCTACAGTTTCAGTGGTTCTCGCTTGGTCTCCAGAAACAGGGGAGTGGTGAAGGAAATTAGAGAGGCTGCTGGGGGAGGCAATTTCCTTGCTGATTCACAGATAGGGTTTCAGAAAGCAGACCTATGGAACAAAAAAATTAGGGGAAAGTTTCCTTTAAAAAAAAATAACTATCTTCAGTTAATATTTTTAAGAGAGTAAGTGCAACTTGTACTAGCTGATTATAGCTTTTGAGGTCCAGTTTTTGGACAATTACTATGTGCTAATACAGCGGTTACTAATAATTACTAATATTTTCTTATTAATAACAGAATCCATTGAGATATTAAAGGACCATACTCTGAGAGTTTTATAAACACTATTTCTGTAACAGGGCAAAGATGATGACTGTATGAGCATTCAGAGCCTCCTCCACTTGCATATTATGATAGTAATCAGTGGCGAGAGAAAGAAAAGCCCTTTGGTGAAGGAGGATTTTTGGAGCAGGTGCAGGTTATGGGAGGACTGAGGGGAAGAGGAAAGCAACTTTGGGAAGCATTCTGGTGAGCTATGGAATGGATCTCCAGTGATGTTCATCAAGGGATGCAATGAAGATTGAAATAACTTTTTAAAATTACTTTTGGCTCCTGGACTGATCTTCCTTAAATGTGACTGCACAGAGTCTGATCCACAGAGACACTGGAACTTACAAGGGTTGCATCTCACTTGATCCTCACAACAATGAGAGAAATAGAAATTCTCATTGTCTCCTTTAAACAGGTAAGAAAAATCAGATGCAGGGAGTCTAGACAATGTGACTAAGGTCACAGCACTGAGAAGTGGCTGAGCCAGGGCTACAATCCGAGTCTCTCTGACCTGGAGGCTGATCTCAGTGATACGACCACTGTGTGATACCACTTCTTAATCTTCATAGACGGTCATTGGAAGAGTACAAGCATTTCATCAGAGAGCGGTTTCAGGTATTACCCCCCAGGTGGGAAGGGGGGGACAGTGCAGCTCCTGCCCTATTCAGGTGCCACCTCCTCTGTGCAGCCATCTGTGAGCACTCATGCCCACAGTACATGGAAACGGTTGGTCTTGTCACCTCTGCCTGGACTGTGACTCCCTGTGTGCAGGGACCACACCTGCTTCCACTCAGGAGCAGCTAGCCCAGGCCTGAGTACATGGTAAGTATCCAAAAGAAACTTGGACTGAATTGGGGGGTGAGGACTAGGATTAATCTGAGTCTCATAGGGAGCTTTTTAGAAAGTCAAATCCAATAAGACAAATTTCATGATTCCAAATTCAGTCTCAGTTGCTCCCATATTCTCAGTGCTTCCTTTTGTGTTTGTGTTACCACCCAGGGTTCTTGGACTCTTTAATCAATAGGAATTGATAAGAGGCCAGGCAAGGAATTCAGGCAAGGCTTTATAGGGAGTGAGAGAAAGTAACAGGTTCCCCTACTCGGTCCCCAAGGGGGAGCTCCCAAGGGAGAGCAAGCACCATCCCTTAAATGGGGTGAGGGTAGGGGCAGAGCAGTGGGTTGGGGCTGGAGGGGTGGCTTAGGTGGTGGCCCACCCCCTTGGTGGTGCTGTGTGCAGGGATCATGTGTAGTCCTTGCTTTTGCTCCGGACACCTCAGAAGTGGCAGCTGGGTTTTGCCCTTTTTGTATCTTCATGATTTGCCCCAACTGTGCATGTACACAGTTATTATTTTTAGTCCCTTATAGTTTCTTTGTATTCTGTTGCTCGAGGAGACATTCGTCCAGGTGCAAGCACTGCAGTAAAGGGTCCCAGGTCCCAGGTCCCAGGTCCCAGTTCCCAGCCTCTCTCACTTGTTCTGTTGAATGAAAATCTGGGGAACCCATAAAATGAACCAGGGCTCCCTTCCAGATCCAGGTCCCTTCTCAATATATCATCACACAGACACACACCCCACTTACTCTGTCATGATCCTGAGGGCCCCATTCTCAGTAGCAATTCCCAAACTCATTGGTCTGACACACACACAGCCCTCCCTGGGTCTGGACCCACTTCCACCTGTCCTTCCTCACCTCTTATCACTCTTTGCCTTGAGCCCTTAGGTAAGTTACTCAACCTCTCTGAGTCTCAGTCACTGCAACTTAGAACAGAGGTGGTAAGAATGTCTGGCATATAGTAATATCTCAGTCAAGAGTGGAGGAATGAATGAAGAATACCTACTTCATAGGGTCATCCTGGGATTAGTGAAAATATGAGGAGGAAGGAGCAGCACACACAGTAAGCACTCAGCAAACAGTAGGTACTATTATAAAAGAGGTGGAAGGACTGAAACATTGCTCTGAGTGTTTTCATTGCCCCATGAGTTTTCATGTCATTCACAGCCAACATTCCTTACTTTTTTTGAATAACCACATCTCTGTCTGATCTAAGCATTATGAAGAAACAGTAACAAACAAACAAAACCCAAAACCAAAACAAACAGTGCCAAGTAACTCCAAAACTGTCCCCTGTGACCACACACATGCCAAGCATAGCTTAGTGGGGCCAGTGCAGCCACCATGGAGAGGGAGAAGTCCTGATGAGAGCCAGCAAAGGAAACCTGAGACCACTCCTGGGGGTGAGGCAGACTCCAGCACGGAGGCCAAGGCAGCCAGGGTGAGCAGGGAGCCAGCATGAGGCCCACATGCACATCTGCACAGCTCTGGTGCCAGAGACCCAACTCTGCCCCATGTGTCTGTGGGTGAGTGGAGAGGAGGCTCAGGAGTGAGCCCAACACAGAATCCAGGAACAGAGGAGGACCATGGAGAACTCAGGTTTCCACCTGGTGAAGCCTCACTGTCAACCTATCAACATGGAGGCTGTCACTCAGCTGGCTCCTAGGGGGCCAACCCCTCCTCTCCGCCCTGTCCCACTTTTCATGGTCAGTTCCCCCAGGCAGCAGGCCGAGGGCTGAGGTGGGCCCCATGTGGCTCCAACTGTTCATCCTACTGACATCTGGGTGGAAATCTGAGTAGCTGTTGGGGCAGGGCCCACCACAGCAAGACAAGTGCTCAATAGATGGGCACTACCATTCTTGCTGATGCAGCTGGGCCCTTCTGGAGCTCACTTGGCTGGGAGCCACAATCCTGTATGCAGACTTGGTCCTCCTCTCACTCCCCAAGCCAGTGGCCTGCCTGGGGTATAAGCCATCTGGACTCCCAGCCCCACTGGAGGCAGGTGTCAAGGGGGAGTTGTGGCCTGGATCTGATGGACCCACCAAAGCCTGGCGCTCTGGACCCTGCCAAGTGTCCTGGACCATGAAGAGGTTTCTTCTAACCCTCCACCATCCCAGTGGATGTCAAACCTGGACCTGAACTCTGACCGCTTCTAGCCTGGAGGCTCTGCTTTTTCCTACCCGCTCAGTGTAGCACTTTCCCGGCAACACAGATTTTGTTTGGCTTTGCAGGGAGAACAAAGGGAAGGATGAACTCTTGGCCAGCAGGGTCACACTCCTGGTGGGCCTGCTCCTTCTTCGGGGAGTCAACTAGGAGGCCTGGAGGGGCCGGGCCCTCCCTGAGCAAAGTCGGCTCAGCTGGCTGTGTGGAAAAGTAACCACCAGAAAAGTAGTGCCCCATGCCCCACCCACTTATACATGCCTCCCTCCAGTGGGGAAGTGGGTTGGAGCCCACCTGGGCAGCGAGTCTTCCCAGTCAGTTGGGCACGTCAGCACCCCTGGCAGTCCCTGAGCCCTCCCCTCCTGGGCCTGTGGGAGTGGAGGGGCTGGGGCTTCCCCTGTCCTCCCAGTCTGGAGAATCACCAGCCCCAGGAATGTTCACTTTTATTTATTGTAGTGGGTTGGTTGGTTGCTTCCAACTACATAGGAAGGGCTAAATCTGTAGAAGATTGTGCAAACAGAGAAGTGCGGAGGGAGGCAACCGACATTACGGGATTTTTCCTTCCAGTCTTTTTTTCCCCCCTGTTCATTTTTTAAAATACAATTAAAAGCCTAAAGTATTTATCATTCTGCTTTTCTACCTAGCTCCCACTACCCCTGCTTTGGGTTTAACCTCATATCAGCAAGATTTTTCTCATTTCACCAAACTCTCTTTGTGAACACCATTTTTAGAGGCTGCGCAGTCTTCTTTCGCTGGGCTGAGCCAGGGTTTGTAGGAACATTCCCCTAGCATAAACTTTGCTTGTTTGCCCTGTGGTATTGCGAAAGTAATGACATGAAAAGCTTTGCCGGCATTCCAAAATATTTCCTTGCACGGATTCCTAGAAGTGGCACTGTTGAGTAAAGTTGTAAGAACATTTTTAGGGTTCTTGGTCTCTGTTGCCCAATTGCCTCAGAGAGGACTGAATTGGTTTACACTTGATAAACAGAGCCCTCATCACACTGTGCTTGGTGCCAGTGATAGAGGACCCCCCAACCACAGACCTTGCTGCTCGGAACCCGTCATCCTGCCACCACTATCAATTCTGGGATTTCTAAGACCAGTCTCCCTTCTCCCAGGCCCCCAAAGGCCACCTTCCCCACAAAATAAAGAACTTGAAACATCTTTGGGAAGAGCTCAGGGTCCATGAGATAAGAACAGCAGGTTCCAGAACCTTCCTGTCACCAGGGAGCTGGGGGAACGCAGGCTGGAGGGTCTTCATTGGTCGACCAGGGCCCCTGAATGGGATGGTCCCCGAGGCCCCCAGCCTGAGGCACAGGGGGCAGTATAGGAGTTGGGGGTCTGGACTGGGGTGTCGAGTTGCCTTGGCTCATATCCCACCTTTGCCACTTGCCAGCCGCATGATCTTGGGTAAGTTATTTACTAGCTTAAACCTCAATCCTATAATCTGTAAAATGGGAAGGAAGGAAATTAAATTATGTATCAAGGTCTTATGAAGATTGAACGTAACTATATATTGAAAAAAAAAAAGTGCCCGGCACAAAATAAATACTACATGAAGGATTTGATGCTATTGAATTTGCAAACACGAACACGACTGAAGGGGATCCTCTAAGGTTGACACAAGCAGTATGGAGAGAGACAGTGTTCCCAGCCCGCAGCGGTGCGGTTACCTGGCGTTGCCTTCCCCATCTGTCGGACCAGAGGTCTGACGGTGCTGCGCCCCTCAGGCGGGCAGGCCACCCTGAAACACTACGCTTCCCTGGGAGGGGAGTTGAAGGCCGCTACACCAGGTGGTTATCAAAGCCCAGGCCTCCAGGAGGCTTGGGAACATAATCTCCGGAAAGAGATTGTCTGAACTCACTCCGAGGGAACAAGGACGCTGGCCTCTGATAAGCCTGTGCGGCAGACAGTACCTGGGGGCTCAGGGAGGCCCGGCTGACTCAGCTGGCAGACGTTTTCTTGGGGCTTTGGTGAGTCAGAAGCCAGATCCTTAGATCTAGGTGATGGAGGGTGGCACAGAGATGAGGACAGAGTCATCTCTGTGGGCCGAAGATGGAGAGAAAGAGCCATGATCAGAAACATGCCTTATCATCAGGGGCCAGCCCCAAGCCCAGCATCCAGCCACCGGGCCCAGTCAGGACCTCCTAGGGGAGTAGGTGGTTGGCTCGGGGGCTGCTGGGCTCTCAGGAGGAAGGGGCCCTGGCTGCAGTACCCCAGTCAGTCTGCTCAGCAGCAAGAGGAACGAACCTCTGACTCCAGGACAGGATGTCCTCGTGGCGGAGCCTCGCTGGGAGTGATCCTCAGCCTTTTACAGATTCCAATCGGAAGCTGCAGTTTAGAGCAGTCAGAGAATGTGCCAGACACGACTAGGTGAGTTAGGGGCCAAGCAGCAGGTGAGCTTCATTTTCCTGAGAAGGGCTCACAGTCTGTCTCAAAAGACGGTAAGAACCCCCAAGCAGTTGCTGATGTGTTAAAGTCACCAGCAGAAACCAAGTGAAATGATTCTATGTAACGGAAATGAAGTTTCTGCAGCAAGTTCTCTCTGATGCAGGGAACATAAGAAAGGAGGTGCTAGAAGGTATTTCTTCTTTCTTGCTGGCTTGAAATTCAACATTCAGGTAACAGTCATTAATGTTCCCTTCCGTGGATCCTGCTACCTATGCAGCTGCCACTCCCCCTCTTTCTCTTTCCCAACAGAACCCTAGTTTTGCTCAGGGTTCCATCTCCCTCATGCCTGGCTCCAAAAAGGCACGAGAACCATCCGAAGTCGACAGTTCCCAAACCACACACCAAAGCACCTCAAAGTACTGCAGTGAACTCACTGTGGCTCCAAGTGATATTTGAAACTTTCAGGGGAAATACAGTGACATCTTTTGGAATCATGAGAACTACCAGCTCAGGGTACTTCACAGTTTTAACATCAATAACACCATACCTTTCTTTGTAAAGCCAGCTTTTCAATGGTTGCTGTCATAAAAAGCCAAGTACTGCACAAAAAAATCCATTTAAAAAGCAAAAAAGGCTGGGATGTCCGATCTGACTCTGGATTTGAGAAGTTGTGCAGGGCCCATTAGGCACACACATCCCATTAGTAAATAACTGTGGTTAAGTAGGAATGATACAAGAAGATATTTTTTTCCAATTTATGTGTTTTTTTTTCAAGTGGCTACTAAGTTGTTAGGACAAAAATATTTATTAAATTGTTTATACCAAATTAGTTAGTAAGGAGAACTGATGAGTATTCCTGTTGGCTTTAGATGCCATGAAAAATTACTGAGGCCCTAGAGGGGTATAACTGAGAAAGTTTGGAAACCTCTGCCTTAAGCTAATAAGAACAAGGCATTTCCCTGGTACCTGCTCATGGTCCAGAGTGGGCCACTGTCCCTGTCAGACTGAGGATAAGGACACATGTGGCATGGCTGGGGAACTGATTCTGTCTCTCTCCTGTGGGGTGAGAACAGAGTGGCACACACACACACCGGCAGCCACTTGTGATCTCAGGGAACTGCCCATAGCATGATACCCATGCTGAGGACAGCAGAGCCGAGGGACAGGAGACCAGGGTCCCTGGTACTACCACTGAGCTGCTGGACCTGTCCCCCCACCTCCAGGCTTCCTGTCATGAAACAAGACACTTCCCATTGACTAAAGTTGTGTGAGTTGGACTGTGCTACTTGCAGTCCAAAGCATTCTAAAGTGTAAACAACCTCACCACGATTCAGGCTGTGTTAGCAGGAGGGCACGGAGGGGAGCAGGTGGGGCCTCTGCCCTTGAGGAGCCAGGACTCCCTGTGCTCAAAGTCTGCAGCTCCCCTGGGAAAGAGCCAGGAGGACTGACCCTTCCCAGGGTGACGGTGAGGGCAGTTAGTGCAGGGGTCTCCCAACAACACATCACCCAGGCATCATCTGTGCACTCTGCACGAGGCACCAGAGCTCACTGTCCCCGTGTGCCTTCTTCACTCACCTGAGATCCTTGAGGACAAATGCTGAGAACCCACCTGGCCCAGCCCCAGACACTAGGCTCCCCAGCAACAATGCAGCAACCAATGGAAAGAACTGTAAGAGCAGACGGAGAACAGGGTAAGAGAAGACAGAGGGCTTCTGGGAGAAGAGACCAGTGTTGGTAAATGCGCAGACATTTACTGACCTAACTAGGAATAAGGGCCTGGCCACTGCTGGCACTGGGCGTCAGTCCCCTCCCCGGGGGAGCTCACAGCGGGGGAGGCAGGCTTCATGGAGGTTGTGTGTGTAATTCCACAACATGGGGCACAAGAAGCAGCTCTGAGGCACAATAACAGGGAGCCCGCTTTAGACTGGTGGTGAGAGAGGGTCTCCTGAGGAGGGGACACCAGAGCTTCAATGTGATGGCCGAAGAAGAGCAAGCCAGGCAGAGTGGGAACCAACATTGCAGGCAGTGGGGAAAGGGCAGTGAAGGCCCTGACATGGCCAACACTCAGCAGCTAGATGAACAGAAGAGTCCAAGCCAGAGCTGCCAGATTTAGTGACACGTGTGCCCACATGCCCACACACACACACAAGTTAAATGTGAATTTCAGATAAACAACAAATACTTCTTCAGTATACGTATATTCCCAATATTGTGTGGTATATACTTATACCCAGAAAGGATTCATGGATTATCTGAAGTCCAGATTTAACTGGGCATCCTGTATTTTATCCAGCAACCCTAGTCCAGGCTGCCCAGAGCCAAGTGAGCAAGAGGGAAATGGCCAGAGAGAGATCAGAGCTGGGGCCCCAGGCAAAGCCTGCAGGGCCTGGCAAGGGCTGGATGCTATTCTGAGCATGATGGAAGCCAGAGATCAGCAGTAAGCAGAGCTATGGCACCAGCAGAGCCCACGTGGCATGGTGCGTAACTCCGGACTCCAGACCCAGGGAAGCTGGGTTCTGGTCCTGGCTGTGCCACTGGTAGCTACGAGGTCTCAGGTGAGCTACTAAGCATTCTGTGCCTCCGCTTCCTTACCTATAAAGTGGGGGTGACGAAAGTGATAAGGCCACCCTCACTGGGAGATTCCGAATCAGTCTCCACTCTCACTAGCACAGTTCTTCAAACAGATCGCCCTCGCTGCTGCAGAAAACAGTAGAGGGGAGAGGAAGGGGACCCAGAGAGGAGGCAAGGAGACCATGGAGGAGGCTGTTCCAGGCCTCCAGGAGAGATGAAGGTGATTGTGAAGTAGAGGAATGGTTGGAGGTGTGTATTAGGAGGCGTGAAACCCAGCATTCCCACTCCAAAGATCTCTTGAGGCTTCTCCGGGTAGGCAGAACAAAGCTGCCCTGCCCTTCTGAGGGTCAGTGGGACAGAGGTGGGCCCTCACAGAGGCTGGGGGCCCTGGCCAGCTGAGGGGTAGTCTTTGCTTCCCTGTGGCCTCCACACTTCTCACTTTCCTGTGGAGCAGGCCTCAGCTCTGGGAGCTACCATCTCTGCGGATCAAAATTGGCTCTAAACACGAATCAAGAAGGAAATTACAACAATGTGAAGCAGACTTGCCTTCCATTTCTGGCACCTCAGTAACTTTAGAAAGTCCTGAAAGATTTACATGGTTTGTCATTTAAGGAGCATACCATCCCCTTTCCAGAGTGAGGCCAAGCCTGCCAAGCTCCTGCCCAAACAGTCAGAACTTTCAGACGTGCATTGTTGCCAAAGAGGGTGCAGATGGGAAACCACAACTCACCGCTCACAGCTGAGCCTCGGACCCAGGGGTCCCTGCCAGCCCAGATCCTCTCCCTGTGAGTCAGGGCTCACGGCTGTCAGACTCGGGTCTGGGATCCAACAGGGGGCACCAGAGACTGCTCAGAACAGTGAACACAGAACAACCAGGAAATCTGGGAGAAGGCTTCAGACCCAGAATCTGATCCTAGGAGCAGCAAAGATGAAGACCACTGCACATTCACAGTAAGCCCTTTCTCCCCATCTGTCTTACAATAAAAAGCAGAGAGATACATGCTCTCAGATGACTGTGAGCAAACTCAGCAGACACACCTTCTCCCCAGCATATACAGAATATTAATTATAACCGCTTCCAAGTCATCTCCTGGCCTCCAGGCTGAGATTGATTAGCAATGTCTGCCCTGGGCACTGGAGAGTGGGGAGAGGGCCATGCTTTTCCCATTCATGGACTGGACAAATCTTTGGACACAAATGTTATCAGTGTTCATTAGTTCAGAGCTACAGTGGTCCCTGCTGCCTCCAGAAAAAGCTGAGCTTGGTATTGGAGGCCCTTCACAATCTGCACCCCACCTCCCTGGCACTCCTAATTCTCACCAGCTACCCTCTGGCCTGGCTGCCTCACAGTGGGCCTCCAACATGCCTTCGACATACCCAGCATACTTTTACTCACTAGGGTCCACCTGATGGGAACACACTCTTTCCTTTTCCAAAGTTCACCAGCCCCAGCTCAAGGCCTGCACCTCCAGGGACTGATCCGTGATCAGCAGGTCCAAGTGACTCCCCCCCGCCATTCTGATCGGCTTCTGTACCACTTAAGTTTTCGTGGCTTTCGTTAGCCTCTGCTTCAAGGCCCTCAAGAACCATCTGTCTTTGTGCACATGGAGTTTGCCCATCTAGACTATAAGCTCCCTGAAGACAGGGATGCTGCCTCGTTCTTCCCTTAAGAAAGGAGGCAAAATACTTACTCTGTGCCAGGAACCATACTGGGGATTTTCACCCATTCTTCCACTCAAGTCTGATAACAATCTCAGGATGTACGACCACCTTCATTTTTTAAATCTAGAAATAAAGGCACAGAGAGATTAAGTGACTTGTCCCAGGTCATATAGCTCAGAAATAGCAGGGGCGTGGATTGAAACTCTGATCGGCATGATTGCAAGTCCTGGCTTCTGCCCTGCTCCAGAATTCCTCCCCACCGAGAACCACATTTCCACAGAGGGCCCTGCAGAGGGCAGTGCTCACCCCCAACGGATGTGCCTGACTCTCAGATAGTATTTATGGTCTGACTGGTGAAGTGCTAATGGTTGAGTGTGATACGTGAAGGAAGGAGGTGGGGGAGCTGATTAGGCGGAAGAATCTGATCAGGCGGAAGAATCTACCTAGCTCCTCACCCATCTCACCTGCCGGGTGACCGCTGACTCCACCTGCCGAAGGCTAGCGCGGCCAGTAAGCCACACAGACCTTGCGTTTCACGTTATGCCCGCCTCCTCCCTCTATCCCCAAGATTCAGTCTTCCACCATCCTGGATGAGTCAGCCTTGAATTGCTGACGCTGCCACACCGACCGCTTCCACCATACGGAGAAGTCAGAAATAGCCGTCACTTGTGTCCTCAGTTTATCTTTAGAAAAAGAATGACTGAAAGGACCTCCACTGCCCAGGATGATTGTTTTGACAGTTTTTTATTGTGCATAAAATTGCATCATTGTTTTGTTTAACATGGAAAGGAGTTAAACTGCTATGAACTTAATGCGCCACCCCCCGTAAACCATTAGGTCCCTTCTGTGTTCCTGACTTTATAAGTCTGTTTCCCTCAGAGGAACATCTGTTGTATACTTAAATGACCTTAGTTCAAAGGCACGATCAACAAAAAATTCTTAACTCTGCTAGGAAGCATTCGAGGGTATCCGTTACTCTGCGCTGGTCGCGGTATTAGGGGCTTCTCCACTAACAGCTGTGCACATCTGCCCACACGGGCAGAGGCCCCTCTCTTTCTGCACATCGTTAAAGATGCTCAGGCCCGCTTTTCAGTCTCGTTCTCCCTCTGACCCGTGCAAGCGAGTCTCGCCAAAGTCTCCATTTTATGGGCATCGATATCCAGCGTTCTACTCAAATATAATTTTTGCCCTGCGTGCGGAGGGAGTGCGATGAAAGACGAGCAAGGGGTGTTCTGCTAATCCTTGGAAAGAACATGAATGAGCATTAGGAATTTCGAGCAACTTAACAAATGTAGGAAAAACAGATTGTCCTGAGCCAAACATGAAGGAATTTGAGGAGAAAAACGAGCCTGATGCCGAGAAAGATTACAAGACACCATCTTGGAGGCCATAAAAATCATATTGGAAACAGAGATGGCCAGGCAGCAGGCTTTCTGGCTTTTGCATTGATTAGCTCATCCTGACGTTATCCCCACTTTCCAGATGACTCAACAGACACTGAGAGCTCCTGACTTGACCAGAGGAGGGTCCAGGCATCCGCCTCAGGCCATCCTATTTGTAGGTGGCTCCTGCTCAGGTTAAAGTGAGCCCGGCCAGTGTGGAGAGGTAGACAGCAACGGCAGGGCCAGTAATGGTGAGGGACTTAAAATGTCTCTTCCTCCAGCTCCTCTGCTTTGGGCTTGGCTCTCAGTGCATCTCCATGAAGTTAACTGACAATTGCTCTTCTTCTTAGTGTTCGGTCAGATTTTCCAGGGAATGTGACTTTTCAAGGACACTCCAGTGTCCGCTGCACCATACATCAGAGACACGCAGAACTGAATTTCTCCAAATGTCTGAGGACAGGTGGGCTGTCCCAGAGTAGCAAAGCCAGGCTTGCCCTGGGGCCTCGCTGTCCAGCCTGGCTGGGGAGTTGTCCTGGGGACCGGGCAACTGGGCCCCAGCTCAGGTTTCAGGCTTTGTCTGGGGGCCCTTCCCTAAAAGGGGTCATTGAGTTTTCACGCACATTCAAATCTTTACGAGTTGTTGAAACTTTTCTGGAAGTTGGTGGGTTTCTGCAAGTCTGGTTCAGGGAACCGTGCCTCCTTGCAGTTGGGAAAAATCATTGCTAAAAATAAAGGCAAGTTGGGTTTTGCCATATTTGGAGAGGACTGGTCTGCAGTGTCTCCTTTTTCCTATGTCATCCTTTAGAGAAAGTTGAAGAGCTTTATTCACACACACACACACAAAGAGTTTAGATCAAAAGTATAGATCAAATTCCCTTGCCAAGAGTTTCAGAGACTGCTAGAATCTCTTTGCTGGACAACGATGTTACAGCGTTTATTCTATGGTGCTGGTAGCGTGTGGACCCCTCAGGTCTGAGGAACCTTAAGGGCTTTGTTTTGGTCATTAACATTTTAGTTGAAATGGGATGTGATCCTGTAGCCCTGCTACTCCTTCATTTGTCCATTCACTCTGTCAGTCAGTCAGTCAGCCAAAGATGATGAAAACTACCTCTGTCAGGCCCCACGATGGGCTTTAAAGATGCAGAGATGAACAGAGTCAGCATTCTGCTCGGAGAAGCAGGGGCAACAGAGACTGGCAGTGGCAGGTGGGGTGGGAACAGGGTGGGGACAAAAAGTGCTCTTAACCTGGCCTGGGGAGAAGGCAGGGGCTGCCAGAGCCGGCCAGAACATGGCCGGCACAAGGGTGAGGCGAGTGCGACCCACAGAAAGACAGGATCTGACCCTGCCCTTGCACGACTCTCCTTACTCCCCTCCCTCTAATCCTGCCCCTGACAGTCCACGTCTTCATTCAAAATTTGTATATTTTGTTTAATGTGGATTTTTTTTTTTGCATTTATTTTGATTCTAAAAAAGATGGCACTCAAACATTACTTATCTTGATTACTGAGCTTTTGGGCACCCCCTTAAATTTTGTGCCAGAGGCAAGCACCTCACTCTCCCCACCCTAGTTCTGGTTCACTGAAGACAGGAGGCTTGGGAAGTGGGCAGGACAGGGGGCCCGGGGGCAGCCCTCTCCGTTCAGAACTTGGCCTTTCATCCTGAAGGCAGCAGGGAGCCACTGAGGATGGTAAAGCCAGGAAGGAACATCATTGGATGTGATTTTGAAAATCTCCCCGCAGCAGAAGGCTGAAGGGGACCCAGGAGACAGAGGGACTGGAAGCAAGAGGACCCGTGAGGAGTGAGTGCTAGAATCTTAGGTGAGAGCTGATTAGGGCTCCAGCCAAGGCTGGGGAAATGGGGTTCAGGAGGAGGACCCGGAGGGGAGTAGGAGACACTGCAGACTCTCCAGCAGTCCCAGTGCCCAGCTTCCCTAGGTTCCCTGGTTCCCTTTGGCAAAGAACAGGTAGAGAAATCCGGCCCCTCTGGTGGGCAGAGGAAGATGTGGGGCTTGGAGCAGCCAAATGACCTGGCTGCAGCTGAGCCCTGCTGTGCCCACCCCACGGGGGAGCAGCCCTGCTTCCTGCAGAGTAGGGGCTGCCCACAGGGCTCCCACCCCTCCCTGCACCCCGTTCCCCAGCCTACCCCTCAGGGGCAAAGGACCCTGGGGTCTGCAGGCAGGACAGGGGTCCCAGGGACAATGCTCTGAGCCCAGCACACAGGCATGCAGATACACAGGCAGGCAGGTGGGAGGGTGCGAGGAGGTCTGGTCCCCATTAGGGGCCATTTGCTTGTGGTAGCAGGCCAGTGAGGCTGCGGGCTGGTTAATAGGCATGGCCACTGGCTGCTGGGAAGGAGTTGCTGCCTTGAAATTGCACTGATTGGCTCTAATTTCCCCTGCTCCACGCAGGGGGCCGAGGACAGCCTAATGCAGGGTGGCAGCCGTGGCAGCCCAAGACGTGACATCTCTCTTCACTATAAACAGAGGGAGTTTCTTCTCTCCCACTGGTTCTCATAGATACTGCAATTTACTGTCACTGATATCTAATCAAACTCCACCTCCTCCAAGAAGCCTTCCTACCTGGGCTCTGGCATCAAGTATGGGTCCCTTCCTTCTTCGTCCCTGCCCCCTCCCCCACCACAAGCCTCCTGGCCTCTCTCAGACAGTTGCTTTAGCGGGACAGGACCCCCAGGGCAGACATGTGGTGAAAATGATGAAGTGACATGATGAGGGGGCACCTTGCTCAGCACAGCCCTTCCCTTCTAAGAGCAAGCATGGCCTTCACTGCCAGGTGGCCATGCCACTCCACACCCCACCCCGACCCTCACCCTGCCAGGGCTGACAGATTTCTCTGAAGCTATAGAATAGGAATCTGTACCTCCTCGTCTCCCCAAAGAACCCAGACCTCCAGACTAACCTCATAGTTCACACCATCCATTCTCAAGCTACCCGCTGCGGAGGAGAGTGGAGATAAAGCCCGCTGGCCTGGGGATGACCTTGATGGTGCTGGCACTTGGGTGGCGGTGGGGGTGGGCACAGGTTTCCAAGGCACCCATTTGTAGCTGGGGAACTTGGGAGCAAATCTCCCCCCACCGACTGCCTTGGTCACAGCTGGCTGTTCTTGCCTCTTCTCCCTCCCTCCCCATCGCCCATCTCCCTGGGTAGAACCTCAGAGCCCACTGGGTTTTCCCCTTTACCCTTTGGCATTTCTCTGGCTGTTGCTGCTTCTTCTTTTTTCTCCATCAACCCTTACCCCCAGGCTTCTAGCTCTTCCCCTCTTCATTGAACAATATTTATTAAATAGTCAACATACATTTTTAAGTGCCTGCTGTGGGTCAAGGGCTCTGCTAGGCACTGGGCATGGAAGGCTGAGCTGACATAGGGGACGTTCTAGTGGATGTCCTCCCACCCTCTGTCATTTTCTGTCTTCTTTTAGAGGTCTTTCTTGGGCTAAGAGTGAGAGGTTAGGGCTGACCCATAACCACAGAGGGGAGCAGACCAAGCCAGGTCCTTGGAACACCATCCTCTCTTCTCTCCCCCACCAGCCCCGGGATGCAAAAGCCCTCTCTGCCCTCCTCCTCCTCCCCTTCTCCATCCTCCAGGGGCTATTCCTGCCCCCACAATGTTGGAGAGTGAATGAGGAGGAGGGACCCACCTTTCTCAGGCAACTGCATCGTTGGGGTCGGATGGTGCATAGCCAGAGAGGGACACAAGGAGCGAGAAGCCAGGTCACCCCCGAGTCAGGCCCACAAAGCACTGCTTCCCTGCTGGCCTGGCCGCCAGCCTCCGACCATTTCAAAGGACTTGATAAACAGCTTGGCGGCCTTGTCTCCCCCACACGCTGCTCAGCAGCAGGGGCTGGGAGAGGCGGCCTCCTGGCCAGAAGCAGCACCAAGGGTAAGGTGCTCCTCTGCCGGGTCAAGGTGCTCCAGGCTCCTTTCTGGGCCCCCTGAACAGGCCGCTTTCTGGCAGCCGAACAGCTGCAATCCCTGCCTGGCCCTGCAAGGCACATCTGTTCACAGTTAGAGGTCGGTGCCCATCCAGGAAGCAAGGAGGCATGTGCTCAGACCCCCATGCATATGTACCCAGGCCTGTGTGTACCCAGACCTGCGTGCACCCGGGCACACGTGACACCACACACGCCCACAGAGACACTGTCACCCACACGTGTCCACAGGTCCCTGTGCACAGCCAGATACGCATATACACGCTCACATCACTGAGAGTACGTTCAGCCCAGGAATTATACAGCCAAGTAGACTGGAGGAGGCGGGAGGAGCGCTTTCAACTGAAAAATAAAATATATGATAAGGAGGTTCAGAAACAGCTTTAAAAGAAAAAAAAATGGAAGTAGCTAAGCCAACAACTTAGGGCTCCTGATGTTATCGGTAGTGTTGAGCCGACACAGGGGAGAGATGTTCCCTCAGGGGCACCCCAGCCTTCTCCTCCACAAGGCACAGCAGTGCGGGATGCAGTGGCGCTCTGTGAAAGTCAGGGCCTGGCTTCATTTTAAAATGTGCCCCTGAGCACCAGCCTGAGATGGTTAGTGCAGGTCCTGTAGGTGTTAGGGCAAGACAGGGCCTGCTCCAGCCCTCCCCAGCCCTCATCTCACAAGTGCAGAGGCTGGTCCAGAAAGGGGCAGGGACTGTCAGTGTGGCCCAGCAGGCCAGCAGCATTAGGATGGGAACCACTCCTCATTCTTTCCTCCCAATGGTTGTCTGTCTCATAATTTAGGCCAGTTCAGCTGGCCTTAGGGTGGCCCTGGCCTGGGTCAGCATCAGGGGGCAGAGATAACCTTGCCCAGGCACGTCTTCACTGACCCTTCCACGAACAGGCTCTGAACTGATCCCATGATCGGGGGCCATTTACCTGCCTGTCTTGAGGGGCCTGGAGGATGGTAGCCCAGCACATGGCCTCTGGGGCCAGACACTGGCCAGCATGTGACCTCAATTCTGTCTCAGTTTATCCTTCTCTAAAATGGGAGTGATAATCCCATTTGGCAAGGTCCTTGTAAGAATTCAATAAGATAATGTAGGTAAAGTGAGTGGGGCCCAATAAAAGATCAAATGTTGCTACTCTTACCATCAACCCTGATATAGTGACTTCCGAGGCCCCCTTCACTTCCTTTATTGTACACAGCCCGGCTCTTCCTGCTCCCCAGAGGGCGGGGAGGCAAAGGACTTCAGGCAGTGTTTTTAGAGTGTGGTGCCCAGACAGGCAGCAGCAGCAGCATCACCTGGGAACTGGTTAGGAATACAAATTCTGGGCCCCATCCCAGACCTACTGAATCAGATACTCTGGGGTGGGGCCCACTAGTATGTTTTAACAAGCCCCCCAGGTGACTCTGATGCAAGCTCAAGTTCAAGAACCGCTGGTGAAGGTTGGTACATGCCACTTAGGCAGTAAGTCCAACACCTGTCTTGTGCTGCCCTTTTATGGCTGTTGCCCAGAAATACCATCCACCAGGCTCTGGGGTTAGGGCCTGAGTACCAGGACCCTGGTCTCCATGTCCAGTGGCTGGCTGACCCCATCCTGGTCACCATGCCTGCCTGCCTCCTGCTGCACCAGCCCTGCCCTCCCCCACCCACCTCCACAGCCCCCAGGCCAGGGCCTCCTCTGCTCCCGCCTCCAGCCGCGTGCACCCCAACCTCTGCCCTGCACTCAGCCTGTGTCCAGCTGGGCTGGGCCCAGCCCCAGAGTGGGAGACTCAGGCACTTGACTTCAAAGCCTTGTCAGAGGGAGCCTGGTTTGCAGTGGAGGTCAAAGATAAACCAAGGAACAATGCAGCCAGAAAATGTGTGTGGGTGGAGGCTGCCTGGAGTCCAGGAGGGGAAGAGGGAAGGAGGCTGGGCTTGTCCAGTGGCCCTTCTAGCAGGAGCCTTTCCAGCAGTGTGGGGCCATGCTGGGCACCCTGTTGTGAGACAACCTGAGGGGGAGTCCAACCCCAGCCAGATCCCACCCCCACCCAACCCCTGCCTGAGTTTGAACTGCGTTTGTTCCATCCTGATCTCTTACACTTCCACACAATGGTAACACGTGCTCAGAGCTGGGACCAACACTTGACAGGACCCATGAGCAACTTGGTGGCAGGAACACAGCCAGGTGGGAGTAGAAAAGAGTCCAGGTGGGACCCAGGTGTCCAGGGCGGTATTGCCGTTTATACCACAGGCAGTTGCCCACCCTCCTGGGCTTCACAATGCCTTCTGTTGCCATGGCCATGCCTGTACCCCAAGGCCCCCATCTGTGTTACAGGGGTGCCCCTCAGGAGCACGTGAGTGAGGTAAAGGTCTGTGCACTCCATTCTCCACCAGAGCAGGGTACAGTGAGTAGTGTGGGGGAACAACATGCGAGGGTTAATCCCCACAAACCAGCACATGTGATGGTGGGAACTGACTTGGACTCTGGGTCTAGTGGGGCTGCCATGAGAAATAGGGCTGCCCCTCAAGTATCAGTGGGGAGGTGGGTGGGGCACAACCCCAGAGTGACACCACTGTGTGCTAAGCACATCCACGTAAATTATCCTGTTTAATCCCCAGGGTCCTTCGTCAAGGTAGGTGTTGCTAAGTGAGGCCGTGTGGGGCCTGACGTGACTGGCTCAGAAAGCAGCCAGGAATGAAGCCTCAGTGCCTCTACCAGCCTCTGCCTGGGTCCAGCTGAGCAGAGCAGCCTCCGTGGGCAGCAGCCGTGTCTGCTCCTGTGGGGCTGCCTGCTCGGCTGTGTCCTGGGTGTGGGCAGAGCTGGTACTGTCCTTGGCAGCCACACGGAAGCACTGGACCTTTGGTCGCCCACAAAGCCCACACGTGACCACCACGTCCAAGGTGGGCCGGCGAGGAGGGGTTGTTATCACCATCATTCCCATTTTCAGATGGGAGAGGAGGTTCAGGGAGGTGCCCTGCCCAGGTCTGCCCCACTGGCAAGTGGGGAAGTTGGAACGGGAGCCCGGCTCAGACAGAAGGATGCCCTGAGTGCAGGTGTGCTGAGGTGGGAGTAGGGGACAGGGGTCCTGAGGCGGGGGTGGAGGACACGCTTTTTGTCCTGAGGGTGTTAGCCAACATTACTTTAAATAAACTCTCAACCGCATAGTGCAGCATGCAGCATCGGACGCACACGTCCGCTCACCCATTCCTCTCCCCTTCCCAGCGTCACCACTGTCATCAGATGGCCATGGCTCCTTCCACAGCATTTCTATGCACTTATAGACATCTACAAGCACCTCTGCACTAGTTTTTTGTTTTTGTTTTTGTTTTAACAGAAATGTTTCATATATATAGTTCATCTATGGATTGCTTTATTCACTTAGCATTTCTTGGAAAGGGTTCCACATTGTATAAAAAGCTCCCACCACAATCTTTTTCGGGGTTGCAGAGGCTATCCATTAATGGAAGTCCCTGTGGTCAGTTTACTCACAGAGGCCAGCCCTGGGCCAGAGCCAGGTCCCACCTCTCTGCAGGCTGACAGAGTGACAGCTGGCCAGGCTGCCTGTCAGCTGTCCCACACTTCAGGCAAGACTTGAGGCCCCCTCGGGGCCATGCTGGCCCTGGTGTCCTCCTGCCAGGCCCCACCTCACTGGGTTCCCCAGCATCCCAGGACCCTCGAACTGGCTAGAGTCTCTGCAGCCCAGTTCCACTGACCCATGCTGAGATATCTGTGGCCTGATGTGCTACCCTTTCTGGGAGTCCTGGCATCGTGTGAGGAGGCAGCGCCCTAACCCATCGGAACAAAGCCTGAGTGGGAGCCCAAAGCACCATGACTGGTAGGTGGCAGAGATAGGTAGAGACCCAGGGACCCTCCAAACCTCATGTGCCATGGCAGAGACCCAAACCTCCTGCCTTCACGCTTGCCCTGTATGAAGATCCCTGCTGCCCTCTAGGAGGCTTCCACATGTGGGATGGGGACACTCAAAGCCCCTAGTGTGGCCCAGGCTCCGGCCCGTGTCCTCTGCAGAGGAGGGCTTCGATGCAAGGCACCCTCCAGCCCTGACAGCTGCAGATGCCAAGCTCAGCTCTTCATCTTGCTCCCACTCCTGGCTCTGGGACTGCATAGCTGGGTGCCCACACAGCAACCCTGACCCCAAGGTGCTCTGCAGGCTCCTGCTTCCCTGCCTTTGTGCTGCTGTTCCCTCCACTTGGAACGCCCTTCCCTTTGAGCCTGCTGAAACTACCACACATCCTCCTCTGGAGCACAGGCCCAAAGGTCGCCACCAGCTCTTCCTACTCAGGCTGCTCTCACATTCTGAGCCATCTGTGATGGTCACCACCCACCACCTGGGGGGCCCTGTCAGCCCAGCTCCAACCCCACCACCAGACTGCACGCTCCTGAAAGGCTGGGACTGGACCACAATGCTTGCTTTCCACTCCCAAAGCCTGGGCGGGTCTGGCACAGGACAGGTTCCCTCCCTGTGGTTTCTTGGCCTGGTGATCTCAGCCACAGGGTCACCCCAACTCCTTCACCAGCAGGAAGCCCATCCTTGAATCACAGGAAGCCCCTCCCATCACATTCAAGACCATCCTGATCGCAGAGGGGAATGTACAGTGTAGCTACTCACTGGTGATTCCCTCATCAGCTCCCATATTCGTTCAATCAACATTTACTGAGTGTCCAGGCATCACAAACATCATGCTGGTCAAATGATCACTATCTTCAAGGGGCTCAAAGTCTACCTGAGAGGCAGATTACCTGACCTGAAAGAGGGAAGCCAGTGTACACATGTGCGCACGTGCATGCGTGCCAAGAAGGGGCTCTAGGGGTACAGCAGAGAGAGAGATGAGGAAGGCTTCCTGCAGGAGGCAAAGTTGGAGCTGAGGTCTGCAGGCTGAGTAGAAATTCTCCAGGAAGAGAAGGGATGGAGGCAAGGGAACAACACGTGCCAAAGCACAGAGACAAAGCGAAACTCCCCAGGGAGGCTGCCTCTGCCTCAACACTGCCCGCTCTGCTATGACTGTGTCCCCTGCCAGACCACAGTCCCCAGAAGACAGGGACTGTCTGTGACGTGCACCATCCTGGTCCAAGCACATCACCTGGGAAAATCTGCTGAACTAAGCTGAACTAAGCTGAACTGAGGAGGCCTGGCTGCTTGGCTGTTGCCAGCTCTTCTCAGAGGGACAGCAAGCCATGTCTCCAGGCCACTGGGCCCACAGTTTGGTTCCATGTGGAGACTCAGGCCTTCAGAGAAGAGGGGCAGCAGTCAGGTGGACCAGGGGAAGCTGCCAAGGGATGCAAGTCTCAAGCCCTCTGACCTATGTTCAGCTCTTCCTCTAGTTTTCTGGGGTGCAGTGTGTGTATCACATTCCCTCTCTGAACCCTAGTTCCCTGAAATTGCATCTAAGCCCTTTCTGATCAAAGACTCTCACAGATATAACTGGTACAACCATTTGGTACCTTGACAAACCGTTTTTGATCCAAATAGTCCATGATTTCAATTCCATAGATCATACTTAGCAGCCTGCACCACCTGCTTCCCAGGAAGACATTCTGCTTCCCTCTCTGCATCATCTCCCCAAGGCAGGGCTGGCCAGGCAGGCACCAAGCTAACAGCCACAAGTCAGGAACCCAGCTCCCATTCCTCTCTCCTTTTCCATGCTGCTCAAAGTTATTGACTTGGATTTTGCCCCTTCCGGCTCTGCCCCTCCCAAGCACACACTTCACTCCTAGCTCATCATCATGGGTCAGGGACCCTCTGAGGACTCCGCCATCTCTCACTCCTCAGAGCTGACAGGTGACAGAACAGGGAGACCATCTAATTGGCTCAGAGGCTGAGGTGGGCAGAGGCCCCATTCAAAGTTTGGAACCAGCTGTGACCAAGTACCTAGCTGACAGCCTGTCCCAGACCTGCCTGCATTGCACACTTCCCTGCAGGTGCCACAACCCAGGGGAGAGATGGGCCCACAGGCACATATTCTGTTCTGGCTGCCAGAGTTGCTGGTAAGAAAGCCATCCAGAGCAGATGCCGCACACTCAGAGTGGCAGCATCTGCCGGTGGCTTGACCTGGCCCGAATTTCCCTGGAGTGAAGAAAAGAGAAATAGCCCCTAACCTCACCCACACTAACGGTCTTCCTGTGGCCCAGGAGAGGGAAACTGCCTTGTTCAGCCAGAATCTTGCCTCCGGGAGGCTCCCTGGGATCTTCCTCCAACGGGAATGGCTTCCTCTGGCAGGGCCTGAGGACAAGGGTGTGCAGTGCACGTTCAAGGCAGAGTGGCTGCTGTGGGAGGAGGGTGAACGGAGACAGCTGCCGCCCCTCTGTTGTGGGGCTGGCGTTGAAGAGCTGGCGCACAGATAATTGGGGTGACGTCCTGGTACACTGATGAGACCCACTTCCAGATGGCGCTGAGGGCCCACTCAGAACAATTAGACAGGGGAGATGACTCCACCTGCTATTTTTAGAGGGTACCACATCTGGAGGTGGTATCTTTCGGCTGGAGATGTCTGCACCAAAGGCGAGGGGATTTGCATCATTTTCCGTGATTGACTCATCAAGATTTCTCCACCATGTTTTAAGACCTTCAGAAGACAAATCATTCTGGGGTTTTGTGCATGGGACCTAGCCCTTGAGCAAACTCCAGAAATATCCTCCAATCAGTGACCAGTGTTGTACTGGAAGAGAAGGAAAGGATCCAGGCAAACTTGCTTCCTGTAGCCATGTTTTCCAGCTCTGTCCACAGGGCGTGGTGCTGAGCAGCTGGGGAACCAGGTCTCAGGCGTGGGTAGGGGTGCTTCTCTGGTTTTGTGGGTCTGTATGCTGGGGATGCAGCTGAGACGCTGTCCCAGGATCCCCAGGGAGCAGGCACAGACAGTGAGACCAAGGGACTAGATGTTGACTTTGGGGTCAGACAGATGTGAACTTAAGTCTCAGCCCAGCCTCTTGCTATTTACTTGGATAAGCAACTTCACTCCCCTGTACCTCATCTCCCACTTGTAACAGGGGAGGTAGAGCTAATCTAAACATGCTGTAGAGGAAAGTGTGAATTTACATACCCAGATCCCAGGGGACAAAGTTGCGCCTTTCTTTATTTCACAATCTAGCTTGACTCTTGATGTGTGTCCACTGCTGACAGGCAGCCATCCAGACATTTCACAGGAGGCCCAGTCTCTATGGGACTTTCTCCATCAATTCCTGATCAATGGAACTGACTCTTCCTCTCTGTCTCCCTTCTTTGTCCCCAGGGGAGATAAGAGCTGCAGACACTAGAGGAGGGGAGTCCTGCCTCTCCCTCCAGCTGCCTCAGCCCAATGCCAGTACTGGTCCTGGATGGTCCTTCTCTGGTCTTTGTCCACTGGCCTCTGGCCATGCTGTAACTGTTGTTGCCACCATTCTCAGCTCACCAAGTACACGTGGTCACTCCACATCCTTCCTCTTCTGAGTCAGGACGTCTCCAGATCTGCCTGCCCTGCTCTCAGCCCCTCCCTACCCCTGGGGTTCCAGCAAATTCGCAGATGCTCCTTTGTACCACCTCCAGAGTCCTTTGGTGTCCCCTGTCCCACATTTCTTTCCTTTCCCCTCATCACCCTGCCAACCTCACTCCTTAGAACCTCTCTGGGAAACCTGTCCTGACTACCAGTTTCCTCCAACCAATGTCCCTTCTCTGCAGCACCCCAGCAGTAGATCCCATTCAGACAACCCATCAAGCACAGGACTCCTGGGTCTGCGGGTGTCCTCTCATGTCTCACACTGGTGGATCCCAGTCCCTGCTGGTGACCAGTCCTCTCCTCCAATTTGCCAGGAACTAAGCCCCCAGCTGGGCTGCCCCTATGCCAGGCTGTGCTCCCCTGCAGTGGGGTGGGTGTTTCTATGCCCTCTTCACACTCTCTGGTGTCCTCTTAAGGTTTACACGATCAACACAGATAATTTTAATAAAAGCCTTTCTGATTGCTCTCAAAGATAAATAAATTAGTCTTTGATGAATAGCTGCTCACCACCCCATCCCATCCCTGCCAGAAAGGTAGGACTGAGTAGTGGTTAAAAGTGGGGGATTTTACACAGACTTGACAACTAAGATAAAATAAACATTGGGAATAAAAAAAAATGGGAGGTTTTTTTTTTTTTTACCAAAGTTAGGTGAAGGAAGGAAATAACAAAGATTAGAGCAGAGATAAATCGAATAGAGACTGAAAATATAATACAAAAGATCAATGAAACTAAGAGCTGGCTTTTTGAAAAGAAAAACAAATCTTTAGCTAGACTCACAAAGAAAAAAAGAGAGAATGCAAATAAATAAAATAAAAAATTTAGGAGGAGACATTACAACTGATACACAGTAAACCAGAGGATCATACAAACTACTATAAATAACTATATGCCAAAAAAATTGGACAACCAAGAAGAAATTGATAAATTCCTAGAAATATACAACTTACTGAGACTGAATCCTGAAGAAACAGAAAAGCTGAACAGACCAATTACTAGAAAGGAGATTAAATCAGTAATCAAAAACAAAAGTCAAGGACCAGATGGTTTCACTGGTGAATTCCACCAAACATTTAAAGAACAATTAACACCAATCCTTCTCAAACTCTTCCAAAAAACAGAAGAAGAGGGAATATTTCCAAACTCATTTTACGAGGCCAACATTACCCTGATCACAAAACCAGACAAGGGCGCTACAGAAAAAGAAAATTACAGGCCAACATCTCTGATGAACATCGATGCAAAAATCCTCAACAAAATATTAGAAACTGAATTAAATAATACATTAAAAAGATCATACACCATGATCTAGTGGGATTTATTCCAGGGATGCAAGTATGGCCCACATCTGAAAATCAATGTGATACACCACACTGAAAATGTGAAGGATGAAAATCAGATGATCATCTCAATAGATGCAGAAGGAACATTTGACAAAATTCAATATCCACTTGTGATTAAAAACCACAACAGAATGGGTATAGAGGGAATATACCACAACTTAATAATGTATGACAAGCCCACAGCTAATATCATACTCTATGGTGAAAAACTAGAAGCTTTTCCTTTAAGATGAGGAGTCAGAAAAGGATGTCCATTCTCACTGTTTTTATTCAACATGGTCTGGAAGTCCTAGTCAGAGTAGTTAGGCAAGAAAGGAAGGAAGGAAGGAAGGAAGGGAGGGAGGGAGGGAGGAAGAGAAATGTATCCAAATAGGAAAGGAGTAAGTTAAACTGTCTTTATTTGCAGATGACATAATATTATACCTAGAAAACCCCAAAGACTCCACAGAAAGACTGTTAGAACTAATACATGAATTCAATAAAGTTACAAGATACAAAATCAATATACAAAAATCAGCTGCACTTCTACACACTAACAATGAACTATCAGAAAGAGCAATTAAGAAAATGATTCCATTTAAAGTTGCATAAAAAAGAATAAAATACCTAGGAATAAATTTAACCAAGGAGGTGAAAGATCTGTACAGTGAAAATTATAAGACAGTGATGAAAGAACCTAAAGAAGACACAAATGAATGGAAAAAATATTCCATGCTCATGGATTGGAAGAATTAATATTGTTAAAGTTTCCATACTACCTAAAACAATCTACAGATTCAATGTAATCCCTATCAAAATTCCAAAATGGCATTTTTCACAGAAATAGAACAAACAATCCTAAAATTTGTATGGAACCACAAAAGAACCCAAATAGCCAAAGCAATCCTGAGAAAGATGAACAAAATTGGAGACATCACCATTCCTGATTTCAAACTATATTACAAAGCTATAAGAATGAAAACAGTAGGGTACTGGCATAAAAACAAACACATAAATCACTGGAACAGAATAAAGAGGCCAGAAATAAACCCATGCATGTGTGGTCAATTAGTCTACAGGTGCCAGGAATATACACAGGGGAAGGGAGTTTCTTCAATAAACTGTGTTGGGAAAACTGGACAGCTAAATGAAAAAGAATAAAACTAGACCTTGATCTAACACCATACACAAAAGTCAACTCAAAATGGATTAAAAACTTGAATGTAAGACTTGAAGCCACAAAACTCACAAAAGAAAACACAGGGTAAGCTCCTTGACACAGGCCTTGGTGATGATTTTTTGGATTTGACACCAAAAGAAAAGGCAACAAAAGCAAAATTAAACAAGTGGAACTACATCAAACTAAAGTGCTTCCACACAGCAAAGGCAACTATCAACAAAATGAAAAGATAACCTACTGAATGGGAGAAGATATCTGCAAATCATGTATCTGATAAGGTGTTAATATCAAAAATACAAACAACTCATACAACTCAACAGCAAAAAACCACAAAACAAACGAAACCTAAAAAACAAAACAAACAATTGATTTTAAAATGGGAAATTGAATATACATTTTCCCAAAAAAGACATACAAATGGCCAAGAGATACATGAAAAGGTGCTCAACATTACTAATCATCGGGGAAATGCACATCAAAACCACGAGACACCACCTCACGCTTGCTAAAATGGCTATTATCAAAAAGGTAGGAAGTAACAAGTGTGGGCAAGGATGCGGAGAAAAGGGAACCCTTGCGTACTGTTGGCGGGAAGGTAAACTGGTGCAGCCACAATTGAAAACAGTTTCTTTCTCAGAAAAATTAAGGCTAGAACTACCATATAATCCAGAAATTCTACTTCTAGGTATATATCCAAAGAAAACAAAATCACTATCTCAAAGAAATGTCTGTACCTTTGTGTACTACAGTATAATTTATAGTAGCCAAGACATTGAAACAACCTAAGTGTCCACTGATAGATGAATGGATAAAGAAATGCTGTATACACACACACACTGGAATATTACTCAGTCATAAAAAGGGAGAAAATCCTGCCATTTGTGACAACACAAATGGACCTTGAGAGTATTATGTTAAGTGAAATAAGTCAAACAGAGAAATACAAATACTGTATGATCTCATTTGCATGTGGAATCTTTTTTTTTTTTTAAACCCAAACTCATAGAAAAACAAAACAGAGGCAGTTAGTAACCAGAGGTAGGGGCTGGGGTTTGGAGGAATGGGTAAAAGTGGTCAAAAGGTACAAACTTCTAGTTCCAAGATTAAGTTCCAGGGATGTAATGTACAGCATGGGGACTATGGTTAACAACACTGTATTGTACAGTTGAAGGTTGTTAAGAGAGTAAATATAAGAAAAAATTTGTAACTATGCCAGGTGATGGATATCAACTTAACTTATTATAGTGATCATTTTACAGTATATACATATATCAAGTCATTATGTTGTTTACCTTAAACTAATACAATGTTACATGTCAATTATATCTCAAAGCTGGGGGAAACAAACAGGTTACTCAATAATTCTACTTCTATGAAAGGAAAAAATATTAATTATATTGAATCTAAGGTATCACTGATGATTAAATGTACCATTTTTATTCACTGTGAAGAAACAAACCAAAAAAAAAAATGCTCCCAATTAAACCATAATGAGCCATAGATCGTAGGATACATAATGATTTCAGATATGTTAAAATGAAATATGTATCCTCAAATTGATAAAACACTACATGGGGTCATAATCCTTTCATTGTAAAATAAATTCCCACCACCGCCACCTGAAAAAAAGTGTGGGCTTTTAGTTCAAATCCCCACTCAGCTTCTTATGTTGACCTGGGTGGATTCTCACATGTCCTGAGCTTCAGAGGATCAACTCTAAATGGGAATAATAACCACACAGCTCTCTCAGGACTGTTGGGAGAGCTAACTGCCCTCAGCTTAGGGCAACTGCCCTGCACAGAGTTAAGGGCTTGGCAGAGGACAAGCGTCACTGTCACTACTGTTGTTGTTGTCTTTGTCCCACTGACTGAGGCAAGTTGAATGGACTCAATTCCTAGGAGAACATAGCCCCTCACACTCCTCACAGCTGAGCCCCTGGGCCCTCTCCATCAGCAAGGCCACCCCATGGACCCCAGATTTCAGTAAATGGAAGACTCCAGGGCTACTGGGAGAAGTCAGACCCCCCCATATCACTGGGGCTCACCACTGCCCAGCTGCCATGGTGGGGAACTTGCTCTGGGAGCTCCAAAACTTAGTGGCTTATAACAACAATCATCATTCATTTTGTTTATGAATATGCAATTCAGGTAGAGCTTGGCAGGGAAAGATCATCTTTGCACATCAGCTGGGGCAACACAACAGGGGCTGGAGGATCCATTTCTAAAATAACCTGCACATCTGGGAAGTTGATGTCATCTGTTGGCTGGGGCTTCCTCATAGCATGGCAGTTGGGTTCTAAGAGTAATTGTTCCCAGAGGTGCAGGCAGAGACTGCAAGGCTTCCTATGATCTAACCTCAGAAGTCCAGGACATAATTTTTGCTGTATCCTAAGTCACTAATGGCCATCCCAGATTCAAGGAACAGGCAATTAGAACAATAAGAAAAGCTGTGGCCATCTTTAATTTACTACATAAGTCTGGATGATGACGACCATTTCGGAATTTCTGTGTGTTTGTGGTGTGTGTGTGAGTGTGCATGTGCACATGCACATGTGGGTATGTTGGGGATGGGGAATCAAATACCCATTCATTCAACAAGCACTTCTGAGCATCTCCACAGGGTCATTCAAGACAAGTCTCCACTCACAAGAAGCTCCCAGTCATGGAGAAGCAGACACAGATGGTTGAGTGTGTACATTTATTTATCTATTCAACCTACATTGTTTGAGTACCTATTAAATGCTAGGCCCAGGGCAGGGGCACAGGGTGGCCACGCTGGGCAGGCCCTGACCTTATGAAGTTTACAGATTGTCAGAGCAGGCACACATCAAATCTGTTACTACAAGAGTGTGGTGAGGGTTCAGAGCAGAGCTGCATGGGGCAGGGCAGGGCAGGTCTCTGTCAGGCAGATGTGACACTGTCTCCCTGGAAAAGAGGTGTTGAAGCAGAAACCTTCAGTAGGAGTTTGTGCAGATGAAGGGGAGGAAGCAAGTGTGCTGCTGGTTGGGGGAACCATCCATGTGAAGGCTCAGAGGCAAGAAGGAGTGAAAACATGCACCCCAATGTTCATAGTAGCACTACTTACAACAACCAAGACATGGAAGCAAACTAACGTCCATCGACAGATGACTGGATAAAGAAGATGTGGGATATTTATAGACAGTGGGATACTACTCAGCCTTAAAAAAGAACTTTAAAATGCCATTTGTAGTAACATGGATGCACCTAGAGATTATCATACTAAGTGAAGTAAGTCAGCGAGAGAAAGACAAATATCATATATCACTTACATAGGGAATCTAAAAAATGATACAAATGAACTCATTTATAAAACAGAAAGAGACTCACAGATATATATATATAAAAAACAGCCTTATGGTTACCAAAGGGGACAGGGGAGAGATAAATAAGGAGTTTGGGATTTGCAGAAACAAACTCCTGTATATAAAATAGATAAAACAACAATGTCCTCTTGTATAGCACAGGAAACTATATTCGGTATCCTGTAATAGTCTATAATGATAAAGAATATATACATATAACTGAATCACTATGCTGTACACCAGAAACTAACACAACATTGTAAATCAACTTCAATAAAATTTTTTAAAAAGTGAGAAGTTCTTCAGCTTCAAAGATATTCACTGTGTTGTATACTTGCATGTGTGCAGGGTGTATGTGCATGGGTGTGAATATCCACGTGTGCGAGTCTGTGTGTGTACATGTCTGCGTGCATGTGTGTGTGTATTTATAGGAACATCAGGCCTAAGCTGATGAAGTGTCCTTACTCCGCAATCCAGAGATCTGGGGAACAGTACCCCCACCCCTCCCACCACACATCTCAAGGGCACCCATGTCCCACCCCTTTTTGCACTCTAGCCTGGAGCAGATACACACCACTAGCCCCCCACACAGGCACGTGCTGGCATGGCCGTGACTGGCCTGTAGCATTGAGAAGAGGACCCAAGCTCCAGGTCCAGCCTCAAGGCGGCCAGTCCACTTTCTTCTCCAGCCTGCTGGCGCATCCTTGGGACCTCCTACCTCCCCTGTTGGCACTGCATCTGACCCGGGCTCAGGTGACATGGGGGAAGGGTGCCGGAAGGGGCCCTGCCACTGATTGGACTGGACTGCCAGCTGCAGCCTGGACCAGCCCTTGCCCATCTCCGGGCTTCAGAATTCTCTGTTGTGAGAAGGGGACCCACCCTGTGAGGAAGAGACTCCCTACGCACGTGAGTCAGGCAATCCCACCTCAAAGACCTGTTAGTCCTAGTTCTCAGATGAGAAAACCACACTCAGAGAGGTTAAGGAACTTGTCCGAGGTCACACAGCTAGCAAATGGCATCTATGGAGTTCCAAACCTTCAGTTCTGCTGAAGGCAGGTCCTGACCATGGACAGAAATATACTTGAGAGTTTCTCAACATCCTTTCCAACAGGTAGAGGAGGTTCTAGCTTGAGACTCATAAATAAACAGTCCTTCCAGCGCCCCGCCTGTCGGCCTCGGGGGCTGCCGCAGACTCCCACTCTCCTAATTCACTCAGGACCTTTTCTCATAACTCTCCTTTCCCCCATTTCATGCCTATAACGTATTAACATAAACAACGGTGCTGACAGCAGCTCAGCTCTAACTGGCTCATGCTGGAATCTGACTGATGATTTTCATCAGGGAAAAAGACTAAACAGGTTAAGATGATTAAATTTTCTTAAACCTACAGCTAAACGTAATCAAAGCCATTTGTGCAGAGGTGTGTGTGTGTTTTCCTTTGCTGGAAGGTTGATTGGCAGTTTCAAACAGAAGAGTATGACTGCTGGGGGAACAGAGTTAAAATGAAGTGCTTTCCACCACCTCCAGACATTAGCACAGGGCATTTCCACTTCCCTGTCTAGGCTGGAACTATCATTTTCCCCGAGAAACATCTGATGATGAAAATGAAATTCAGAGCGTCTACATTTCATCCTCTCCCTGTTCCCCTCCCCCACAACCCTGTCCCAAGTTGAGTCCTTTTATAATTAGAGCTGTCTGTGTTGAATGACCAGGGAGGTGCCTTAGCTTCCAAATTTCCAGGAGTTGGAGGGGTCAGGAGCCTCCCACACAGACTGCCCATGTTATCTTGGGCAAAGCCTTTCTCCTCTCTGGGCCCTAATTACCCTGTCTGTGCAGTCGGGAGGCTGACCCTCACGATCTCCAGTTTATCTCTCCTCCCCAGCAGAGCAGGGGCACAGCAAACGGCGCAGCATAGATCAACCTCCACATGTGTGATGCTCTTTGTCACACAGAGCTCGTAAGAGAACTTGCTAATTATGTCACTAACCTACCTGGATGCTGAAGGGGCTGAATGTAATAGGGGTGCATGTAGGTGACTAGAGAAAGGAGGAGGCAACTCCTGCTTGTAGTTCTAAGACACTGCTGGCTGTTTCGCCCTCTGTAACATCAGACATCAAAACGCAGATCACCCCACCCACCCAATGGGAATGCATTTGTAGGCTCTTAGAGACCCAAGCTCTGCACAGTACAGCTCCCTAAGGATGGCTATGCACCCCCTGGCTGACCTCTTTGACCCCTTTCTCAAAACCCCAACTCCCCTCCACCCCCAGCCAAGTGGTCCTTCTCCTGGCCTCTTACTACTCAGGTTCCCTCTTCCCAGTAGGCAGGTCCTGTCAAGAAAGCCCAAGCCCTAGTACCTCCCATGGCGTCTACAAGACCTACAGGAAACTCTCATGTGAGGCTGCTCTCCTGCCACTGCCCTTGCCCCTCCCCCTGCCTCCATGAGCCCCTCCAGCCAGCCCTTCAAGACCCAGGAAAAAAGCATGCAGCAATCTCCATATTCACAATCATCCCCACTCCAAACTCCATGGGATGTGTGCCATAATCACTCTCACTGCCTTTCCCTTTACTTCATGCAGCAAGATAGCCCATGGGTTTCTGAAACTCAGCAAATATCCTTCCAGGGCTAGTGCTAGACTTCCCCTCTGACAGTCCACTCCCAATTTCTACAGGTACTTCTGAAGTCCTATTAACCTGTTTGGGGACAGCACCTCCGTCTTCACCATGGAGTAGTGGACTGGGAGGACACAAAGACTCCTGAATTCCTTTTAAATCTCCATTTTCTTTTACATAGGCTGGAGGTAGATAATGTACAATCAAGTTGAGTATTCACTGGACCATTTTTGCTACTTCTTAGTAATCTGCACAGGTGTGGCTGGAACCTTACCTTATAATGTTTTCCTTTCAGCTTTGGGGTTTCTGTCAATCTCCTAAAACAACAATACTACATTACATAGTTTTTAGGGTATTTCCCAGTACTTTCTCCTAAAAATGGAAGAGCACACTAAACCCAAAGCAAGCAGAAGGAAATAAGACTGCAGTGGAAATAAATGAAATAGAGAATAGAAAACCAATAGAGAAAACCAATAATCCAAAAGTTATTCTTTGAAAAGATCACCAAAATTGGCAAACTTTTAGCTAGACAGGCCAAGAAAAAAAGAGAAAAGGCTCAAATAACATCAGAAATGAGAGAGGAGATATCACTACCAACATTACAGAAACAAAAAGGACTAAAAGGGAATACTACAAATGACCATATGCCAACAAATCAGATAATTTAGTTGAGACAGACAAATTCCTAGAAAGACACAAACTATCCAAACTGACTCGAGAAGAAATAGAAAATCTGAATACACCTATAACAAGAAAAGAGAATTAATCATTTTAAAACTTCCCACAAAGAAAAACCTAGCCTCAGATGGCTTCACTGGTGAAGTCTATTAAACATTTAAAGAGTAATTAATACCAATCCTTCACAAAATCTTCCAAAAAAAACCAAAAGAGTAGGGAACACTTTCCAACCCATTATGAGACCAGCATTACCTTGACACCAAAACCGGACAAAGGCATCACAAGAAAACTACAGATCAGTATCTCTTATGAATATAGATGCAAAAAACCTTAACAAAATACTAGCAAACTGAATCCAATAACATATAAAAAGGACTATGTACAACAATCAAGTTGAATTTATCCCAGGAATGCAAAGTTAGTTCAACATCTCAAAATCAATTCATGTAATACATCATATTAATATACTAAAGGACCATAACAAACAAACAAACCCATATGATTATCTCAACAGATACAGAAAAAGCATTTGGTAAAATCCAAAAGGGGGAACACAGAAAAGATGTCCCAGGAAGAAGAAACAACCTAAACAAAGTCATGAGGGAAAAAGTTTTACTTGCAGAGTATACAAGGAGTAAAGGAGATATTTTCAGAAAGAAGATGAGGGGGTCAATCTATGGAGAACCTTGAGTGTCAGTTTAGGGACCAAGGGGAAGCCATGAGGGTTTTGAGCACAGCTTTAACATAATGCAGGTGGCACTCTAGGAAGCTAATCTAAACAAAAGATACAGTGATAAATTTACATATACCAGTGTGACTCCAAGGTACAGAATAACAATCACCAACATTTTCTGGAGGGTGAGTTACAATCTAATTTATTCCCAGGGAGGATCCATGATTTGCAGCTAGGAGTATACATAAGTTTTAAGGTCCTCTATAAATTATAAATCAAAATTAGATACAAAAATGAACACATATTTAAAATGAAAAAAGAAATCTCAACATGTCTATAGTTATCCCAAGCCATTCAATACAAGTCAGGGAGGAAACAGGCAAGAATCTTAATCATATCTGACTTCTGCAAACTGTACAAACCCATATGATCATGCAAACACATTATATAGGCCTTGGAAGGATCCCCACAAATGAAGTGCCCTGAAGAGTGAAACTCCTTTGCCTCATGGTAAATCTGCCCATGAATGTGCTAGAGCCAGTTTGTATGGTCTCATGAAAATCAGCTGTTAATACTCTTCCCAACTTAACGTTCAGTGATGTCATGTTGGTAGCTTGTGATCAGCCTTGGTGAGCGTATTTACACCAGAGAAATTGGCAAATGCTACAAATTAGAGCTTCTCCCCATCCCCAGAAAGTAGCTGTTAAACATTTACCAACACCACTGAATCCACTTCTATGTATAGCTAAAGTGTAAATCCAATCTGGTCCTTGGCACAAAGTCCCTTGTCCATCACAGCTGGACTGCTCAGCGGTCAAAGTCATTAGACTCAATATCAAATCAGGAGTTCTCTCTAGGGCAGTGATCTCAGAGCCTTCCACCTGTGCACTAACCTTCCTCTCCACTGCATGCCCTTCACTCTCATCTTCTGTCCCTCAACCACCAAAACACCCCAAGGCAGCCCTGTCAGCATCTCCATGTAGGTGAGATGAGAACATTTCAGATCAGAATGTGAGCCTTTTTCTAGTCCCAGTAGGAGCAAGGGAGGGAGACTCTGTGAGCTACTGGTCTTAGAGTCCTCCAGGATAATGACCCTAAAGACGAAGCCATGCCCTGACCCATCTCAATGACCCAGTGGCCTTATGCCTGAGGTGACCTGTGTCTCCTGGATTAAGTGACATTTCCAGCCTTCAACACTGTCAGAGCAGTGAGGCCCTGCTCCTCTCCAGTGCCCATATCTCCTCTCATTTCCCCTAAATATGCTCACCTCCAGTTCTAAGGAGCCCCTCATTCTAAAATGATGGGCCAGAAGAAGGGTCCCAAGCTCCCCTCCCTGTTCTCTCCAGAGTTCACAGGCTTTGACTCTCACCCTCCTCTCCATCCCTCTCCAGAGGGAGGGTGCCTCAGGTTTTACTGGACCTCCATACAGCCAGCCTTCTCCACCCTTTCTCTGGACCTGCAGGCCCATTTCACAGATAGGGAAACTGAGGCTCAGAAATCTAGAGTCATGCTAAGGCCTGTCTGACTCCAATTCCATGCCCTTTCCACTCTACTATGTTTCTTCCTGAATAGGTATGGATTCTGTTTCCCACCAGGAGAGAGCCAGATCCCCATGTAGAAAGCATCCCCATCCTCCCCACAGGGTCCAGAATGCACAGAACCCCCATGGTAGACACCCGCAGCTTCAGGGCTGTGGGATGAACAGAGGAGAGAGCAGGCAGGATAAAGACAATGAAGAGAAGGGGTTGGATAGGGATAGGGTAGCATCCCAGGGTTATGGCCTGAGGACATAAGTGAATGGGACTCAGTTTAGTACCTGGCATATAGGAGCCATACTCAGCGGTCATTATTATTACTGCCAAGACTGCAGTATACCTGCCAAATGTTTACTGACTGAATGAATGGCAGTCATCCAGCAAGCCAGGGAAGAGAAGCCAGCTCACTCAAGGGAGGTAGTGTCATTTAGTCGTTATGGCTTTGAGGTCATAGCACATAAGTTCAAAATCTCAGCTCAGCCTGGGAAAATTACTTAACACCTCTGTGCTTTAGTTTCCTCATCTGTAAAAGGTGGTCAATAATAGTACTTAACTAATAAGATAGATAGATAGATAGATAGATAGATAGATAGATAGATAGATAGATAGATAGATAGGCAGACAGACAGACAGATTGATTTTTTTTAAGGATTAAATTAATATCTGTAAAGAACTGAGAACAGTGCCTGGCACATTTCAAGTACTATTCAGTGTGACCTCCTGCCACGATCCAGGTGTCAGCCTATGGTTGTTGGCCAAGAAGACACTGGACCCCAAAACTGAATTACTCCCTCCAGGAGCTTTGTCCTAGCCGCATCGCCCCACACAGATAGTCTCCCACAGCTGCCAGACCTCTGTCATCCGTACCACTGGCCCTACCACTCACCCTGCTCAGATTTCCAATTATTTGTCCTGTTTTGAATTCAAGTGGGATATTAGCAGTGAGTCTGGCTTTATTAATGGCGGTGTCTTTAGTGTTATCGACTTTCTCACTCATTCCTCGCTCTCACTCCAAGAAGCTCTGTTTCCTTTAATTAAGCCCTGTGCTAAGTGCCTAGCAGGTGACGTGAGTCTGGAAGGGCCTTTGTTCTGGGACTTAGGCGCTTTCTCATGGGCTGGAGATTGGAGAGACAGTGCACTACTGTCTTTGAAGTCTGACATCCATCCCCACAATCAGAGAAGTGGGACAGCGTGGAGAGCCAGGCCCAAGAGGCAGGAGCCTGGCTCTCTCCCCAGTCTGCCTCCCTTACATCTGTACAGTGGGGGTGGGGTGCAGGACAGCATCTTTGCCTCCACTCTCTGTGCCGTGACACTTGGGCATCTACTGAGGATTGAAGGTATTAGTCCAACAGACAGGAGGTTCCGTTCTGCAGAATGACGGCATGACAACAGCCACAAATACCGCAAAAGGAAGAGAGGCATAGATAAAGCAGCCTGAACTTTCCATTATTCAGCCGAGGTTGAATACTGGCCCTGTTGTGCCTTGGCAAGTTACTTAGCATACTGAGTATCCACTGCTTTCTCTGTAAAATGGGGTGATGGAACCTTTCCCTCCAGAGGTGGCATATGGGAGCCATCTTCAATGCCAGCTCTGCTACTGTTAGGATCCTGCTGTGCAACAAACATGCTGTTTGGCAAAGGAAACTATAAACAAAACAGAAAGACAACCTGCAGAATGGGAGAAAATATTTGCAAATGATGTGACTGACAAGAGCTTAATTCCCAGAATATACAAACAGCTCATTAAACCCAATAACAAAAAAAAACAAACACCCAATCCAAAAATGGGCAGAAGACCTAAACAAACATTTCTCCAATGAAGACATACAAATGGCCAACATGCACGTGAGAAAAAATGCTCAATATCGCTAATTATCAGAGAAATGCAAATCAAAACTACAATGAAGTATCACCTCACAGCAGTCAGAATGGCCATCATTAAAAAGTCTACAAACAATAAATGCTGGATAGAGTGTGGAGAAAAGGGAACCCTCCTACACTGCTGGTGGAAATGTAGTTTGGTGCAGCCATCACGGAAAACAATATGGAGATTCCCTAAAAAACTGAAAACAGACTTACCCTATGATCCAGCAATCCCGCTCCTGGGCATATAGCAAAGGAAACTCTAATTTGAAAAGATTCATGCACCCCAATATTCATAGCAGCACTATTTACAATAGCCAAGACATGGAAGCAACCTAAATGTGCATCGACAGATGACTGGATAGAGAAGTTGTAGTACATATATACAATGGAATACTACTCAACCATAAAAAAGAATAAAACAATGCCATTTACTGCAACATGGATGGACCTGCAGATTGTCATAGTAAGTGAAGTAAGCCAGAAAGAGAAAGAAAAATACTATATGATATCCCTTACATGTGGAATCTAAAAAAATGACATAAATGAACTTATTTACAAAACAGAAACAGATCCACAGACATAGAAAATACACTTATGGTTATCGGGGGGTGGGGGGGGAGATAAACTGGGAGTTTGGGATTTGTATATACTATTATATATAAAACTGATACACAACAAGATCCTACTGTATAGCACAGGGAACTATAATCAACACCTCGTAACAACCTATAATGAAAAAACATACGAAAAGGAATATATATTCTTGAATCACGAGGCTGTATACCAGAAATTAACACAACATTGTAAACTGACTATACTTCAATAAAAAATAAATAAATAAACAAATTAGGTTACATGCATATTATGCAATATGATACAGCTATAAAAAAATTTGCTGTTTAAAGAACAACCTCTAAGCCCTGCCTGGCCATCAGCACTGTGTATGCCCCTCCTGATGACCAAGACAGAATTAATCCTACTCTTCTCTGTGCATGATTCTGTACCTTGTCAAGGGTGGATGTGTGCATCCCGCATGATGAAATGGTAGTGGACACGCCTCTTTTTCCAGCTATGGCCTGCTTTTTATTCTATCTCTGGCAGCTGAGTGAAGAGAGAGGCAGCCTCAGTAAACAGTAAGCACTTGGTGACTGAACCAGGTGAGTTCAGCCCAATTTACTGCACAATGAGACAGACCTGCACTTGGTTCAGGGCTTTATGTCTTCCTAAGCACTATCAGAAAAGTGAGAGCCAAGGGGAGTGATTCATTGTTAAGTGAGAACACAAAGGTTGAGTGTAAAGCCCCAAGCATGGAAATACCAAGCAAATGTCGTAAAATTGGTGTATGCCACAAAAGCCTTTGATAATGAATGCCTGGTGAACGTGACTGGCTCATGCAAACAAGCGTTGTCACCTGTGTCCCCGCCTTACTGTGTGGTTGGAAAGCTCCATCATTGCAGCTTCCCTCAAATGCCCACATATGTCCCCAGACAACCACTGCACTCCTCTGCCTCACCTCCCAGGTGAAGGGGCTGCTATGGAGTGGGCAGGAAGAGAGACAGCCAGGAGACCTCCTTCAGGTGCTGAACAGCAGTTTTGGGGCCTCTTTCCCAAAGGTCTGGGGCAGGGGGCCTCAGCGCTCCTCACCTCGATAGTCCTGGCACTGCCGCCAAGTTCAACATTGACCCTGTCACCCTTCTCTGGGGGCCTTTCTCCTCTCCCCCATGAAGCCCTGCCCACCCTCCCAAACCCCTGCCTGCTCCTCCATCAAGAGCTCCCAGAGCCCTGTGGTTGGAGTGATTCTCCATAACACATGGCACCACCCTTCCTTCTCAGCTCCTGGCTGCTGCTCGCCACTGCTTCTCTTACCTCCCCTCCAAGATTGTGGGCTCCTCGGGGCTGGGTCTGCTCTGATTCTTCTCTGTGTCCCCAGCACCTAGAGGAAGAGCCAATACAAAGGAGAGAGTCAGGAAAAGTCTGGAAAACTGGTTTCAGTCACAGAATTATGTCCAGAATTTTTTTCGGGGGGGGGGTTGAAAGTCTCTACAATTTATTCAGTTCTAGAAGAGCCTGCTGTGTAAGTCAGAACTACTGGTCTCTGTAAAAGACTGAGACCCAACTCCAACTGGCTGAAACAAAGGAAAGAGGGTTGGTACTGGATTAAAGGGTATGTGAGTCATCCACAGCTGGATTCGGGTGCTTGAACACGGACCCAGGAGTCTCTCTACGTTCCTTAGCTCCATATCCCATGTACTGGCTTCCGTTCAGGGGAGTTTCCCTCATGAGGTAACCCGACCACCAAAAGCTCCAGCTTTTTGATTCTCCCAGTTTAGCAGTTCCAGAGATCTTGCTGCTCTGCTGGTGGCTCGAGCAGCCATTCAAGGAGACCTCTCATTGGCCTAGTGTGGGTCACGTGTCCATCCCTGAACAAATCACTGTGGCAGTTGGCGTGGTGCTCTGATAGGCCAGATCTGGGTCATGTGCCCACGTCTGGTGCCCAGAGCTGGGAGGAGTCTGGTCTGCCCTAAACACACCACGTGGACTAGACTAGGAGGTGGGCAGTTTCCCCACGGGGAATCAGAATGCTCTTTCCAGAGGGAGAATGGACATGGTCAGGCAAAGACAATCAATACTCCACAGAGCACCTCCATTCAAGAAGGCAAGAAAAGTAACAAGTCCAGATTGCAAAGGAACATACAACAACCTTTAGGAGACAGCACACCAAGCAGAAACAATCCAAGCTAGTGAAAGTCTAACTAAAAGCCAGTTCTATCTAATAGAAGCCCAACTGTGTGTCACAGACCTTCAGAACTGTTGGAGATGAAGAGAAAGCAGGCTGGAGCAGTCCAGAAGGCTTCCTGGAGGGGGAAGTGGGGCTTAAAGGACTAGCAAGCCCAAGATAAAGAGGGGAATGGTGCTGGCCTTCAACGTCATACCAGGGCACAGAACTGTCACAGGACCCACGCTGGGACAGAGAAGGGCGAGGAGGGAGGTGGGGGGAAGGAGAGCCTTGCCCCTCCAGTGGGCTAGGCTCCACCCACAGGACTTGAGCCAGCAAGAGCAAAATCTAATTTACTCATTAGGCATGTTTCTTCTGTACAAATCAAATCATGGGCTATTTTTCCACATCGTAAATATTGTTTTAAACTCTTGCTCATAGGCAATTAGATTACAAGCATCGCCTGGCGAGCTATATGCCAGCGCGTTTGGCGGGCCTCTGGCAGCTTTGCAAGCATTTTCCTTTTGAAATGTTTCCCAATGGTTTTTAAGGGTCTTTGAAATCCTCTCCCTGGTGATGCACGAGAGCTCTTCTCTGTGGCCGTTAATCTCCCTAACAGCCCAAGAGAGACTCAGTCTCATCTGTGTTCATTTCCAAACGGCCTGGCTGAGCTACTCCTCCCTGTAGTGTGGTGACTCTTCACAGTCAGCCTCGCCCCTCCTCTGTCTTTCTGTTAATTAAAGACCCCAAAAGTACACACTTGAGCACCACCCCTCAGGAGACCTGCATTTGGGCATCAAGATCTTCACTCAGTTTGAGCAAGTTATCCCACCTGCCTTCCCTGGGCCTCAGTCTGACCTCTGCAGAATGGGGTTAATTTTTGCCTAACCCAGGTGGCCCCCTAGTCTCCTCTGCTGGCCTTTCTAGGCCCTCCTGAGCTTCCACAGCTGACTAAAATGAATTTTGTTTCTCTCAAAATGTTCCCTTCCCTTTCAGGTCAGCCCCTAGCCCCCTTTGCATGCCCTCCACCTGGCTCACCTTAGGCCCTGACCCTGGGATGGTAGCTCTTTCCTTAAGACCCACATAATCCCAGCCTGATCTGGCTGAGCACCAGGGCCACCTCCTCCAGGAGTGTTTCAAGATGGCCTTGACCATGGGTTACCTGTCTCTTCTCTGGATGTCCAGCCCATGCAACACAGTTTAGCCACCGATGATAATAATAGCTAGAACCACCTTTTCCTGAGCACCTACTATGTGCCAGGAACTACGGTAGGAGCTCTATGTGCTATTCCTTTCAGTCCTCACAAAAGCCTTGCACTGTGCTATTACTCCAACTTTACAGAAGAGGAAACTGAGGCTCAGAGAGGTAAAGTGACATCTCAAGGTCACCCAACTTGTGATGGCTGAGCCAGAATTTTCTGCCTTAGAAAAATGACCTTGTCCTGACCCTCTGCTGTGTCAGGCAGGGGCTGCACCTCATTTAATCCCCACAACAGCTGCATGAAGTAGGTAGTGCCACACTCATTTCATAGAAAAGGAAACAGAGGCCCTGAGAAGTGGCATCTCCCATCACATCTTTTCAGCAGATGCATGGAGTAAGATTCAAAGTCAGATCTGCTGAATCCATGGACCTCCTCCTCCCCCTCTTCCCTCCACCTACACAGCCCTGGAGGTGTAGTTGCCTTGTCCCCAGACCAGAGGACAGCCCCACCTCCCAAGGCATCTCCCACCATCCCAGAGACATTGCACCTGCTTGCTCTGAGCTATGAGCACAAAGGAGGAAGATTAGAAGCCCATGCTCACAAAGAAGATTCCAGAGAGCATGGCAAGATGTGAAATCTCTTCCAAGGTTTTTCTTTCCTTCCATCCCTCCTTCCTTCCTCCCTCCCTCCCTTCTTTCTTTCATTCCTTCCTTCTTTCCTTTCTTCCTTCCTTCCTCCCTCCCTTTCTTCTGCTTGCCTGCCTGCCTGCCTGCCTGCCTCCCTCCCTCCCTTCCTTCCTTCCTTCCTTCCTTCCTTCCTTCCTTCCTTCCTTCCTTCCTTCCATAGCTATTTACAGAGCAGCACTTGGGACTAGGGCGTACCTGGCTCTGTGTCCCTCCATGCTTTAGAACAATTTCACTGCCTGTCTCCCAGCCAAGAGCTTTCTGCGGAAGCACTCCCAGGTTGCAGGTTCTCCCAGGGAGGGTGCGCCTGAGAGGCAGCAATGGCACCAACCTCCTGGAAGCTGCACCCCCCAGTGGGCGGGGCTGGGAATGAGGCTCTGATCTGGAGCTCCCCAGCCCCTGCTATGAACAGAGGGATAAGACCAGAATTTCCACAATAAGATCCGTCTTCAGGGAGTGATGTCAGCCCTGTCCTGAGAGGGAGGATGGACTGGACTTTTGGGGGCTTCATGGAGTTATGAAAGCATTAAGGGGCCTCCCCTGCCCCCCATTCCAGCAGTGCTTGGGTGCCCCGCAGCCCTGGAGGGGCTCCTCTGTGTGCCTGAGGTTATGAGATGACCTCCTTGCAGCACAGGCAGCCTCTTCTGAAGGGTCTGACTCTGACCACCCTGTTTGTCCCTCCCTGCAGTTGCTTTTCCTAAGCTGAGCTTTGACTTCCACCAAAGGGTGCTGTGAGAAGCCTCCTTATGAACCTTCCCTTTGTTACTGTTGAGGAATGTTATTGCTGAGGGCAACACAGATCACATCACATCTCATCCTCATGACACTGACTTCCAACAGTTCTCTCAGTCCTAACACCAGGAACACTTGAGTTTTTAATATTGCGGATATTATGAATCTTATATCAGATCATGTTTCCCTCTTTGCCTTGGTTGCCAGGAAACTCAGTCAGTATTCATCTCACTCCAAGTGACTGTCTAGAATCTTATGTTATAGAGTCTTATTTTCTGTTCCTATCTTGATTTTCCCCTTAGTCCTGATTTCCTCATCTATTTTTATTAAATTCTTTGGATTGAATATATTTCTGTACAAATCTCAAATCGAACACTTTCCTGCTGTGTGACCTGAAGAAAGTTAAGTAACCTCTCTGAGCCTCAGTTTCCTGGATGCTAAAATGAGGCGAGGGACACATACCTTCTTAAGGACCAAACACTTGGCACAATGCCTAGAGCATAGATACGACTCATAATCATTAGCTGTTATTACTTTTATTATGGGGACAAAGAAACAAAATTAGATAAGGATGTAGTTACTGGTTTGGGAAGCAACCTCTTTCTATGTAATCTACAGTTGCAAACAAAGATCAGGAGCCGAGAGTGGTTAGAATTTAAAGTGAGATTTAGCCCACACTGCAAATCACTCCACTGCACAGCTGGCTTCTCCTCACCCCCATGCCTCACTGTGTGACTCCCATACAGACCTTCTGAAGGAGCCTAGAGTGCCCGGAGAGAGGCTGGATGGAGTTGGGGCTGGCTGGGCTCCTTCCCTACGATGTTTGCAGTACTTGAACCGTGAGTCTTATTTGCTGGGCAATCTTTTGGGGTGCTCTTTAGAGGAAATCACCTTGGGAAGGGAGACAGGTCTGTAGGGGAGATGCAGGCATCCTAGAGCTCTTGGCTCCATTTCTCTCCAATTAGAATCAGAAAACACCAGAAGGAGAAGGCATTGCTTAGAAAGCATCTAATCCAGCCACCTTATTTTGCTCATGGGAAAATGGAGGCCCAGAGAGGGAATAGGATTGGACTATGGTCATATAGCCATGTAAGGGCCTCCTTGCCTGCTCCATGACCCCTGCCAAGACCTCCTTCCTCAACTCCAGACTCATCAACTTCCCACCAGACACCTCCAGTTGGGTGCCTCAAATTTAGTACATCTGAAACTGAAATCCTGATCTTTTCTTCAAACCTTTGTCTGCTGCAGGCTTTCTCCCTCCCTCTGATTAATGTCAACTCTACCAATTACAAAAAACTGGCATTATCCATATCTAACTCTCCCTCTCTCTTCTCCTCCTTTTTTCTCTCCTCTATTCTCCTTTCTTCTCCTCCCCTTCCTTCTTCTTCTCCCCTCCACCCACCCTTCCTCCCTCTTCCTCTCTCTCTCTCTCTCTCTCATTCCCTGCCCCCTGCTATTATCACATTTGGTCTATGATCAAATCCTAGCCTCTAGATTTCTCCCATTTGTCATCCTCTGGCTCAGGACACCATCTTTTCTTGCCTGAGTGGTCTCCTCACTGGTCCTCCTCCTGCATTTGCCCCTGGCCTCTAAATCTATTCTCATACCTGGCAGCCAGAGTGAAAACATAAGTAGCCCTTCAATGGCTTCCAATTTTGCTCATGGGAAAAGGAAGTCCTCTCTGTGACCCACAGATCCTCCATGCTTTGCTCCCCACTTCCCCCACCTCTCTGACCTCATCTCGTACCTTCTCCCCCTCATCCACTCCACTCCAACCAAAGCTGCTCTTCTTCATGTCTCTCTTTTGCACTGGTTGTTCCCCCTGACAGATGCTCTTCCCCTCACATCCACATGGCTAGCTTCCTCAATTCCTCTAGGTTTTTACTGAAAATTTACCTTCTCTCTCATATATATGGTCATATGATTTTCAACAAGCATCCCAAGACCATTCAATTGGGGAAAGGACAGTCTTTTCAATAAATGATGCAGGAAAGCTGGACATCCACATGCAAAAGAATGAAGTTGGACCCTGACCTTACACCACATACAAAAGTTAACTCAAAATGGATCAAAGATCTAAGCATAAGAGTAAAACTATAAAACTCTTCGAAGAAAACACAGGAGAAAAGTTTCATGATATTAGATTTGGCCATGATCTCTTGGATATGACATCAAAGGCATAGGCAACAAGAGAAAGAAACAGATTAACTGGACTTCATCAAAATTAAAAACTTTTATACATCAAAGGACATTGTCAATAGAGTGAAAAGACAACTCAGAATGGGAGAAGTATTTGCAAGTCACATATCTAATAAAGGATTAATATCCAGAATATATAAAGAATTCCTAAAACTTAATGATAAAAAAAGCAAACAACTCAATTCAAAAATGAGCAAAGGACTTGAATAGACATTTCTCCAAAGAAAATATATGAATGGCCAATAAGCACATGAAAAGATGCTCAATATCATTAATTATTAAGGAAATACAAATAAAACCACAAAACCCACTTCACATCCATTAGGATGACTATTACGTGTGTGTGTGTGTGTGTGTGTGTGTGTGTGTGTGTGTGTGTGTGTGTGTGTGTGTGTGTGTACATTTATTTATTTATTTATTTAAGAATTGTTGATGAAGATACGGAGAAATTGGGAATTTTGTGCATTGCTGGTGGGAATATAAAACGGTGCAACCTCTGTAGAAAAAGGTATGGAGATTCCAAAAAAAATTAAACAATTACCATGTGATCCAGCAATTCTACTTCTGGATATATACACAAAAAAAATTAAAAGCAGAGACTTGAAGAGATATTTATACACCCATATTCATAGAAGCATTATTCTCAATAGCCAGAGATGAAAACAAACCAAATGTCCGTCATCAGATGAATGGACCAGAAAGTTGTGGTACCTTCATACAATGGAATATGGAGAGTTAGTGATGATGGGTACAGTATGAGTGATGAAAAGGTTCTGAAGATGGATGGTGGTGATGGTTGCACAACAATATGAATATACTGAATGCCACCGAATTGTACACTTAAGATGGTTAAAATTTTATATTAGGTATATTTTATCTGAACAAAAAACAAATACATTTTAAAAATTACCTCTCACTGAGACCCTCCCTGGCCACTCTCTAAAATCCCTACTCTTCCCTCAATGAGATATAGCATATCTCCTTTCCTTGCTTTATTTTTATTTCTTAGTGCTTCTGCCTTCCTAATTCGACCTTTTTTGTTGTTTATTGCTGCCTCCCTGACCCCATTAAAAAATACTAGAATATAAACTAAGTGTAGGCAGAGATTTTTGTCTATTTACCGATCCATCCCCAGGGCCTAGATTGGTGTTTGGCACATATATAAACATTTGTTGATTGAATGTCAGGCACCAAGTGTGTTGGAGGCCAAGAAGAAGATACCTCAGGCCAGTTCCTGAGAGGGGCTCTGATCCTAGAAAGGGGCGGGTACCTTCGAGGCACTTCCAGGCTTCCCCTCAGCTACTCCCTGCCGCCCAGGGAGTTCCTCTAGTGGATTAGGGCAGGGAGGTCATGGGAAAGGAGCTGGTCAGAGCCTCAAGAGAACCAGGAAGGATCCCTACTCCTGCTGCAAATATTCTCCAGTCCCCTGCAGGAGGTGGCTGATGGGGGTGCCCCCAGCAGGGGCCACTGATCAGCCAAGCTCTGGGCCAACAAGAGGCTACAGGCATTTACGGGGTCCCCACTGTGTGTCCAGCTCCTTGCTGAGCTGATGGGACCAACAAGAGAACTGCTCAGCTTCTCTTGTTGTACTAAAGAATGGACACACAAACACACATACACACACACACACACACACAGGCTGGTAAGTGATGCAGGTGAGAACAGAGTGCTTCACTGTATGGTGTGAACCAGGCAGCCTGACAGTGTCCCTTCCCTTCCCCATGGTTCTTACCTCCTTGTACACAGCCAGAGAATTCCTGCTCCATTTATCTTTAACTTTGCAGTGAAATGTTCTATGTCCTAAGAAATGAATTTGAGGCCTTAGGTGTGGCTGAGGGAAGAACTGTGCGTGGAGTTCTCCCAGGGCCTTGAAGTGTAGTCCTAGTGTAGTTCTGGAGGGCCTCAGGGAGGAGGTGATCATCATGACCTGGTTGGGGGTGTGATGTGCCCAAGGAGGGGGTTCCTATCCCAGAACAATCCAGATGAGACAACAGAATATGGAGTAGGAGGGGTGGATGGTGAACCTAGCGGGCTAAAGCCAAGATATAAAGAGAAGAGACCATGTTTTCCTTTCAATGACCCAGGATTCAATGACCCTGATCAATGACATTCATGAGGCCTCCCTGGTCCAGGCCTTGGGCTAAGTGTTGGGGCCACCACCAATACATTGGACGTTGGCCCCACCCTTTCAGAGCCCACAGCCCAGGCATGGAGGCCAATACCAAGGAGGGAGGCTGGGGGTAGGGGGCAGGGGGAGCTAGGGAGCCCAGAGAAGGAGCCCCTTGCTCAGCCTTCAGGATCAGGAAAGACTTCTAGAAGGGTTCAATGCCCAGGCTCGGTCCCAAAGGCTTTATGACAATTCAGCACGTGCAGAGATAAAGGAAGAAAATCCCAGCCTGGAGAATGGCATGTCCAGAGTCCTCATGACCACTGCAGGAGTGGTGAATGCTTGGTGGCTGAGGATCCAGCAGGGTGGGGGCAGGGAGAATGCTGAGATTAAAGAAGGAGGCGTTGGGGGCTAGATCCTGGGGATGTTGGATGTCACATTGAGGATCTGGGCTTTCTCCTTGAGTCCAGAGTTTTAGGCACGTGTGGGCTATAGTCAGAAATGTGACTTAGAAGATTATTTCTACTGCTCTCTGGAGATGGGGTGGAGCAGAGGTGGGGGAGGAGACTAGAGCTTATGGAATTATTTGAGAAGTGCCTGAGGAATCAGAGGATAAACAAGGGTGGCACCAGAGTTTGGAGATTAGCCAAGGAAATTAGATGTGGGAGAGTGAGGGGGAGGAATTGTCAAGGACGAGCCTGAGTTTGAGGCTTGGGCAGCTGGGCAAGTGATGGCCCTTGTCTGTGTGTCTAGGACAGGAGGAAATGATGTGAACGCTTTTGAAGTGTGGAGGTGAGATACCTGCCAGACATTCTGGGGGAAACCTATGGAGTTCTGGAGCACAGAGGGGAGGTCTGAGCTGGAAGTACTGGTTTGAGAGCCCCCTGCACATAGAGGGTAACTGAAGCCAGGCCTAGGAATGTCATGCCCCAGAGGTGTAGCATTGAGAAGAGAGGTCAGGGAGCCCCTCCAGGAAGCCAACCACTCGAGGTTGGGCAGAGAAGGACAGACCCCAAAGTTGATAAAGGAAAAGCAGCCAGAAAGGCCAGTTCTAGGAGTAAGGAAGCTGCTGAACCATCAGCAGGGCTGGTCATTCAGTCATTCAACAAACATAGGTCTGTTAGCTTGTGATTGAAAGGAGTACAGAGACGGGCTGAGAATTGTTTCCTGCTTTGGAAGTTCTGTCACCCACCACAGCCTCCCTGGGTCACAAATCACTCCAAACCCAGCAGGAAGGGAGGCCCCAAAGTCCTTCTGCCCACAGCCCTTCCCCTCCAGAGCGTTTATCCCATTTGTGTAGGTTTGAGAGTTAGACTTCATGGGTCTGACTCTCATCTCAGCCACTTGCAAGCTCTGTGACCTTTGTAGGTTACTTAACTTCTCAGAGCCCTAATGGTCCCATCTATGAAATGAGGACAACAGTTACTTCTCAGGGTTGTCTTGAAGATCAAGGATTCTGTGTGTACATCCCGTAGAGCTCCTGGCTTCATATCCACTATTCATTTTTTTGAACAAACATCCACTGAGTGTCTCCTATGTTTCCAGACACTGGGCCAAGCCTAGGAATACAAAGATGAATACCAAGTTTCCTTTTCCTTCTCTCAGGGAACTAACAGTCCATTGAAGGAAACAGCAAGTAACAGGCAGCGGCTGTCCAGTGAGATTACTGCCTGGGAGCTGAAGCTTGGAGTGGAGGTAGGAGGGCCCTGGGCTCCACTCCAGTTCTGCCCTCACTTCCTGTGAGACCATGAGCAATACCCTAGCCTCTCTGAGCTCTGGGTTTATCTATAAGATGGAGATAATCACACCTCCCAGGTACTGTCCACTGTGAGGAGATTCTCAGGAAGGAGGGGTGGTTGAAATGTCCAAAATTCAGGACATTTATTTCCACAGTTTCTGGGAACCTTGAGGAGAATCTGAAATGGAGGCAGGAAACAACGGAAACAATTGGAAAGACAGAAATTAAAGCCAGCAAGAGAACAAGCCAAAGATCACTGCCCTCTGGCTCCCACGGCCTCTGTCCCCAGCTCTATCGACATGAAGGGGAGTGCTGAGGACTTCCCAAACCAAAAGGGAAAACAAGGGCATTCTTGAGATTAGCTGAGGCAAACAAGAGCCAGGAGAGCCTCCCGTTCCCATGGACCCTGCCTGGGCTGTCCCCAGGAGAGGGGCTGGGGCTGCAGCGGCGTGGGGGGAGGCCAGGGGCTGCTGAAGAGGCCACGCCGGTGAGAAGGTACCTCTGGCACCCGTTCTGGCCCCAGGGGCCATGCTTTGGGTTTTTGCTTTGTTTCCCACAGCCCAGGGCTCCATGCTCAGCTGGGCTTAGCAAATGCTTGCTGATAGCTGGACTCCTTCAGCCACCGAACACCTGTCAAGGCCTACCAGGGACCAGGGAAGGGCCTGCATCAGGATAGGGGGACATAAAATCGGTAACTGGAAGCCATAGTCTTTGAGTTCCCAGAGGAGTCCCTGTGAAGTGGGCAGTCCCTGTGAGATGGGTTCAAGGACCCGGGGTCAGAAGGAGCCCTAAGGCTTGCTTCCCAGCAGGGGTGGCCACATGGCAAACCCCTAGAGCCCAGAAAATCAGATGATTGTCTGTGGAGATGGACAGTCAAAGGTCCACTGCTGACCCAGAGGTGCGGCCACCTCTGGTCTCTGAAGACTCGGCCAGTGCAGTCCTAGAAATTGTTGTCTCTGGCCATTTCTGGGCAGAGCACCCTACCTGGGGCAGTGGGAAGAGGCCTGAAGTAGGGAGGCTTAACCCTGGCTCCTCTCACCACTCCAGACCCCAGCAGTGCCCCAACGCAGTGGAGATGTCAGAACTGTCACATTTCCTCCCCGCTAAAAAGGGCTAAAGACTTCCTCATCTCCTCTCTCAGGATGCTATGTCTGAGAAGAGGACAGGCCCTTCTCTAAAGGCTATCCTGGAAGGAAAGGCCAGAAGGTCCCAAAACACAGGGGTGTAAGCCACACGAGGTCACTACCTGCTTATTCCCTTGAGCCAGGATGGACCTCTCAGAACACCAGGAGATGAAGGGCCAGACCCCGTCCTTGGATGACTGGTCAGGGGACAGACAAAGACAGAACAAGGGGCACCCTGCTGCCTCTAGAAACAGCCTTATGCTCATGGGGAGGGTGGGGTTGGGCGGCCTGGAGCCTGTTACCCCCAGGGCAACAAACCGGTACCAGCAGTGTGGCTGGGGAGTAATGGGGAAACTGAAGGCACATGTCTCCTCCTTGGCCGTGGTGAAGCCATCTTGCCTCTCATCACCAGGCCTTAAGCTTTGAGTACTGGGCTTCCTCTCCCACAGGGAATTTAGAGTTGTGTGGTAGGAAAAATAAAGAGAGGAGTTCACATCAAATGAGCCCTGTTTTTGAAGATCTGCATTTAGGGAGGTAGTCCAGGGACAGGAGGAGAAAGAAGAGGAAGGGGGGAGAGGGAGGGGGAGGAGAGATTCTGAGACCTGGGGTCACATTTCTGTGGGCGGAAGGACTTGGGTCCACGGGTGCACAAAGCCCTGAGAGTGACAGGCCATGGGGTGGCCGTAGGGCTGTCCAGACTTCAAGGTCTAAGCCCTGTGTCCTTGCCAAACACAGAGAAGGTGCCTGTGGCCAAGCTTGCTGTGGGGGAAATAGAAGCAGTTGGTTCAAGTCAGCAGAGCTGCTGCCTTTGAACAGATCTGGTGGCTCTTCCCAGAGGTGTCTGGGCAGCCACCGTGGGGACTGCAGACAACAGGCCTTGTCACCATGAGCTTCGGAGGCTGCCAGAGCCCTGGGGTCCTGCTCCTCTTGGGAGAGGGAGAAGGAGCCTCAGCTCATGAAAAAGTGATTTTCTTGGGCCTCAAATTTTGTACATCAGTTCACAGATGTTCAGTACTTAATGGTTACTGGGTTACTATTCTGTGCAATTTCTGTCTGCTTGACATTTCATAAAGATATTTTGTAAACAATAAATTAATTTTTACTGATAAAGTAGTCATGGAGATTGTATCAAGATGGCACATTGAGCCCATGTGTCTGTCTGCCTATCTCGCCATAAATCCTTAAAAATGATCAACCGCGCACACACACACACATGCAGAGGAGAACAAAAAGGGGTTCCAGTGATGACCAGAAATGAAGAAGAATTACTGGGAGGCAGAACGCAGATAGGATTGGACCAATGGAAGGAACACCAGTCAAAGACATTCAATGGGTGCCCACTGTGAAATATGGCACAACTCCAGGGGTGCTCCAAGCTCAAGATGAGTCTTGATTTTCCCATCTGTGGCGCATACTATTTTCACATGCCTCTCTCCTCCTTACTCACCCTTATCCCTCCCTCTAAAAAGAAAGAAAGAAAGAAGTAGGCTGATGAGCATATGGTAAGCACAAAGAGCATCCACAGATCAGTAGATGGGGAATCTCAAAAACAAAGAAAAGCATACATTGAAGAATCATCAATATATGAAAGAAAGGCTCCAAACTCAACAAATGATACAACATCTGAAGAAAGACTGCTAACAAACAATCTGAAAGCAGCTGTAGAAATATATTAATGTCTTCAGAGGGATAAGAGAGGATACCAAATAATTGAAACCAAAATATTGAAACAAATACACCCCAAAAGCTACCATTAAAAAAAAGACAATCAGAGGTTTTGGAAATGAAAAATATGACTGTCAAAATTTTGTAACTCAATTAAATACACTAAATCCAAAAAATGGCAAAACTGAGGAGTAAATTAGTATGCTAAAAGATTGTTCTAATTTTGCAACCTAGGACTGAAGTATAAATGACCAGAAAGTACAAAAAGATAATTAATAGTTAATTATTATAGTTAATATACTGTACTGCATATTTCAAAATTGCTAAGAGAATAGATCTAAAAAGTTCTCATGACAAGGAAAAGAACTTTTTTGGTAACTATGTATGGTGATGAGTATTAATTAGACTTAATACTGTGATTGATTATTTCATAATGTATACAAATAGTGAATCATTTTGTTATACCCCTGAAACTAATATAACCTTACATGTGAATTACACCTTAATTTTAAAAAGAACAATTAAGAAATGTGTATAAATTCTAGTATCTAATAAAAGCTCTAGGTGAAGTGAACAGAGGAAATAAAGGGGATTGGGAGAAATATTGAGGAAGCAGAAGATTCACCATCCTTCTAAGGAAGCAAAGAAACACAGATGCAGACTCATTTTCTGGAACCCAGTCCTGGAGACACCCCAGAAGTCAAAGGGCAGGTGGTAAGACTTTCAAACTGATATATAAACTCTGAGATGACAGGACCACCACGGGACAACATAAGGCAGTTCTGTCATGATGCGTGTGTTGGGAGGAGGATGAGAAATGGCAGCTCAGAGTATAGAAGATGAAGCACCATGAATGGGAGACAGGGTAGGGGAGAGGTTGTGGGCTGCCCCCTCCGCGACCCCCAAATTTCTCTGGGAATAACATGGCTTTTCTTTGACTCCTGTAAAGCAGGAAGACAGGAACCAGGTACCATCAAGATGACTTTCAAGTCCCACTGGGGTGTGGAGTAGTAGTGGTGGGTGAAGAAATACTGGTTCTATGGTATATGGATAGGGTTGTCAGATACGGGGGAAAAAAACGGAAGCAACAACAACATACCTGGTTAAATCTGAATTTCAGAAAAGCAATGGATTTTTTTTTTTTTTAGTGTAAGTATCTCCCATGCAATATTCAAATTTAACTGGGTATTCTGCAGTTTATCTGGCAATCTTAGTTATGGGATATAAAGATGGGTAAATAAATTAACAAAGTTTGTCTAAATAAAAAAAAACTCTAATAACCCAAAGGGATACTCATGAAACTCCAGAACTAAAATTCTAGATGAAATATACGATAAGACATAAAGGGAGAAAACCAGAAGGCAGTAAGAGAGGGCTAAGGAAATTGTCATATTCAGGAGAAAGATGGAGAAGGTGATAATAAGTAACTTGATAAGTTAGAGGCAACTGCGTAAGAGTAAATATAGGGTACACAACTTTCATATCAGCAAAAGAAAATTTGACCTACCCAATGGAATTTAGGAGAGGAGAAAATAGAAACGGAACAAAAGGAAAGTAAATAAAAAACAGGAAATAAAAAAACTGAAATAAGTCCTAACATAATAGTAATTGTAGCAGGCTTGATACTCATATTAAATTCACCAATTAAAAGACGAACTATCAGAACAGATCTTTTAAAGAAATCAAGTAATCTATTTTCCAGAAGAAAACATTTCAAACAGAAGGATATATTATGTTTGAAAATAAAGGGGTTGAAGAAGCTATTGTAGGCAAATAAGAACCAAAGTAAACCAGAGTGGCAACTTTAACATGAGATTAAATGCATTTTAAGGCAAAATAATTCATAGAGAAAAAAACACTACACCTTAGTAAAAGGACTATTACATCTGTAAGACGTACATGCCTATACATGTAGCTGAAGAGACAGCTTCAAAATATATAATGACCAATAAACTATAGGGAAAGATAGATGTCAAGAGTTTTAGTTGGAGATTTTGATACATTCTTCTCAGAAGTTGATTTATCACGCAGAAAAATATATTAGCATAACTAAAGGTTAAAATTTACAGTGAAAAATTATGGAATACTTATGTCTAAATTCTACTACATGTAAAACCCATAGAGCACAGCTAAAATGGCACTTAGAGAAAAATGTATAGCTTTAAGTATGTTTATCAGACTACAAATGAAGTAGGCATTAAAATTAAGATGCTTGAAGAATAGCAAAAATATATCTCTTTCCAAAGGAAAAATAAGAAAGATAAAAATAATACAAGATAGAAATAAGGGCAGAAATCAATAATAGAGAACATAGACGAAACAATGAAAACATTTAAGCTAGTTTTTAGAGACATTAATAAAACTGACAAACCCATCAAGATTAATCAAGAAAAAAAGGGAAAATTATAAGCAAAACGCAGGATGAAAAAAAGAAATAGAGATTAAACAGTTACAGTTACAACAGAGATTAAAATATTTTTAATAATGAAGAATGTATGTGACAGTAATAGATAAAGTTTTGGAAAGAATTTACAGCGCCACATGCGGTAAAAGACAAACTGTAAATAAAATAAATATTAAAGAAATAGAAATTATTTAATGAAAAACTACTCTTGTCACCACTGCTCTCTTCAACTACCAAGAAAAATCTGAGGCTTAGATGGCTCTAAGAAGAAACCACCACAATTAAGAGATTGTTAAAATCTGTATTATACAAGTCATTCTAGAGGACAGAAAGAGGGAAGGGCTATCCAACTCATTTTATGAGACTAGAATCATTTATCCAGGATTCCAAAGCCAGATAAGGGCCTTATAAGGAAAGAAAATAAGACAGTTAATAAAAGCTAGTTATCTGAATCCAAAAAGTGTATTTAAAAGAACACATTATATTGAAATTTAAAAATTTAAATTAATATATCCATACATTGATAGACTAAAGAAGAAAATTACATGATTGTGTCATTAGGTGCAAAAAATACAGCCTAATTATTTATGATAAAAGTCTAGCTGTTTAAGATTAAAGTTTCCAGAAACCTAGGAAGAGATGGAACTTCCTAATGCTTGACAAATGACTGTAGATTAAAACATGGAGTTTTACTCCATTGAAACATGGCTTTTATACCCCATTGAAAACGTTTAGACACATCCTCTTTAATGCCAGCAACCAATTAAAGATGTCCACCATCACTGCTTTAACTAGGCACAACCTAGTATGGGCAGCCCCAGGCTGCAGAGTAAAACAAGAAAAAGAAATGAAGTAAAAGGAAGGGAAGACTAAAACCTCTCATTACATGCTTATAATTTGATTATCTACATAGAAAATACAATAAAATTGGATAAACAATAGAAATAATAGAAGCATTTAACAAGGTTTCCAGATACAAAATTAATTTTTCAAAAATCACTACTATACAGCAGCAAAAATAGAAAACAAGATGCCATGCATAGCAGTAGCAGAAAGGACAAAGTATCCAGGAATTATCTTGGCAAACAATATACAGCAAAATATACCCTGGACAAAGTGAATAGGCTGGTGGCAGGTTGGGAGGAGGTATTTGCAGGAATTAATATCAGAATTTTAAAGGAACTCTTGCCAATCAGAGAGGGCATTTCAAACTTGAATGACTAACAATTTTATGAAAAGATCCTTAACCTCACTAGTAATTAGCAAAAGATCAATCAAACAAAAATTTTAAAATTGAATAATAACAAATGATGGCAATGGTGTATACAAGGGAAGAAATCTGGTTCCAGCACTTATGCATGTGTAGAGTGGTACACTTATGCTGGAGAACAATCTGGAAGAAATTAATAACATTCAGCATGCATCTTCTCTACAACCTATCAGCTCCATTACTGATACTGCTCTGGAGAAATTGGTGTACATTTCCATAAAGAAACATACACAGGGATGCTTGTCACACCACTGTTTCTCATAGCAGGGGGTAGAGACAACTTAGGATTTAACCACTAAGAAAACAGATAAATAAAACATAGTGGTATACTATGCAGACAGCAAAAGGAATCATGTTGTGATATATACAGTAATATGGATATTTTTTGGAAACATGTTGAGTGACAAAAAAGAAAGGAACAGAAAGAGGTCTGCACCATATCATTTAAGTAAATTTCAAACACAGATGCACAAATACACAACTGCTAAATATTTCAAAGATTATCCTTCCAAAAGACCCAGGCAAAGAGAAACAACAGAAACAACAGACAAATATTGAAACCAAAAGAGAGTTTAGCAAATTGTCAGATATAATATCAAGTTACAAAACTCAATAGCATTCTCAAAATAATGCCATTTGCAGCAACATGGATGGACCTAGAGATCATCATATTAAGTGAAGTAACTCAGAGAAAGACAAATATCATATGATATCATTTATATGTAGAATCTTAAAAAAAAGATATAAATTCTATTTACAAACCAAAAACAGATTCACAGACATAGAAAACAAACTATGGTTACCAAAGGGAAAAGGGCAGAGAGGGATAAATTAGGGGGGTGAGGATTAACAGACACACATTACTATGTATAAATAGACAAAAATAACCTACTGTATAGCACAGGAAACTACATTCAATTTCTTATAATACCATATAATGGAAACAAATCTGAAAAGAATATATATATATATATTATTGAATTACTTTGCTGTGCATTTGAAACTAACATTGTAAATCAACTACACTTCAGTAAAAAAAAATTTTCAAAAACTCAATAGCATTCTCTATACCAGAAATAACCAGAAAATGTAACAAAAAAATAAGACATAACTCAGGATTGCAACAAAAACTTCTGTCTAAGAATTGTCTTAACAGGGAATGTCCAATACCACTACTGAAGGATATAAAGGAAGATTTAAATAAATAGACATCCCACATCTGCCCTCAGAGAACTATAAGACACTGATGAAAGGAACTGAAGATGACACAAACAGATGGAAAAATACACCGTATTCTTGGATTGAAGAAATTAATATTGTTAAAATGGCCATACTACCCAAAGCATTGTACAAATTCAATGCAATCCCTGTCAAAATACCAATGGCATTTTTCACAGAACTAGAACAAATAATTTTAGAATATGTATGGACACACAAGAGCCCCTGAATAGCCAAAACAATCTTGAGAAAGAAGAGCAGAGCTGGAGGTATCACACTCCCTGAAATCAGACAATACTACAAAGCTGCTGTAATCAAAATAATACAGCACTCAGTCAGAATGGCCAGCATTCAAAAGTCCATGAATGATAAATGCTAGAGAGGCTGTGGAGAAAAGGGAACCCTTGTACACTGTTGGTAAGAATGTAGTTCGGTGCAGCCATTATGGAAAACAGTATGGAGATTCCTCAAAAAACTAAAAATATACTTACCATATGATCCAGCAATCCCACTTCTGGGTATATATCCAGAGAGAACTCTAATTCAAAAAGATACTTGTACCCCAGTGTTCATAGCAGCACTACATACAATAGCCAAGACATAGAAGCAACCTAAATGTCCATCAACAGATAACTGGATAAAGAAGTTGTGATATATTTATACAATGGAATACTACTCAGTCATAAAAAAAGAATAAAATAATGCCATTTGCAGCAACATGGATGGACCTAGAGATTGTCATTCTAAGTAAAGTAAGCCAGAAAGAGAAAGAAAAATACCATATGATATCACTCATATGTGGAATCTTTAAAAAAAAAAGGGGGGGGGGAGAAAAAGGACACTATGAACTCATCTACAAAACAAAAACATACTCACAGATACAGTAAACAATCTTACGGTTACTGGGGAAAGGGGATGGGAAGGGATAAATTTAGAAGTTTGAGATTTGCAAATGTTAGCCACTATGTATAAAAAAGGGTTTTAAAAAGTTTCTTCTGTATAGCACAAGGAACTATACTCAATATCTTGTAATAACTTTTAATGAAAAAGAATATGAAAACGAATATATGTATGTATATGCATGACTGGGACATTGTGCTGTACACCTGAAATTGACACATTGTGACTGACTGTACTTCAGTTAAAAATAATAGTACGGTACTGGCATAAAAATTACGCAGAGGTCAGTGGAACAGAATAGAGTTGAGAAATATGCCCACACACTTGTGGTCAATTAATCTACAAAAAGGAGGCAAGAATACACAACGCAGAAAGACAATCTCTTCAATAAGTGGTGCTGGGAAAACTGGACAGCTACATGTAAAAGAATGAAATTAAACATTTTCTCATACCATATACAAAAATAAACTCAAAATGAATTAAAGACCTAAATGTAAGACCTGAAACCATAAAACTATAGGCAGAACACTCTGACATAAATCATAGCAACATTTTTTCAGATCTGTCTCCTAAGGCACAGGAAACAAAAGCAAAAATAAACAAATGGAACCGAATTAAACTTAAAAGCTTTTGCACAGCAAAGGAAAACACTGAAAAAACAAAAAGACAACCTACTGAATGGGAGAAAACACTTGCAAATGATATGACCAACAAGTTAAATCCAAATATATAAACAGCTCATACAACTCAATATGAAAAATAACAAAACAACCCAATTAAAAAGTGGGCAGAATTTCTGAATAGTCATTTTTCCAAAGAAGACATACAGATGGCCAACAAGCACATGAAAAGACTCAACAATGCTAATCATCAGAAAAATGCAAATCAAAACAACAATGAAAGATCACCTCACTTGTCAGAATGACTATCATCAAAAAGACAACAAATTCCAAATATTGGCAAGGATGTGGGGAAAGGGAACCCTTGTACGCTGTTGGGGAGAATGTAAATAGGTGCAGCCACTGTGTAAAACTAAAAATGTAATTACTATATGATCTAGCAATTCTACTCCTGTGTGTATTTCCAAAGAAAATGAGAACACTAATTTGAAAAGATGCATGAACCACAATGTTCAAAGCAGCATTATTTGTAACAGCCAAGATATAGAAGCAACCTAAGTGTCCATCAAAAGATGAATGGGTAAAGAAAATGTAGTGTGTGTGTGTGTGTGTGTGTGTGTGTGTGTGTGTGTGTGTACTAATGAGATTTTGTCATTTACAATAACATGAATGGACCTGGAGGGTATTATGCTGAGTGAAATCAGTCAGGCAAAGAAAGACAAATACTGTATGTTACCACTTATATGTGGAATCAAAAAAATAAAACAAACTAGTGAATATAAACAAAAAAGAAACAGACTCACAGATATAGAGAACAAACCAGTGGTTACCAGGGGGGAGAGGAAAGAGGAGAGGGGCAAACTAAGGGTAGGGAATTAAGAGGGACAAACTGCAATGTATAAAAGAAATAAGCTACAAGAATATATTATACAGCACAGGGAATTTGGCCAATATTTTATAATAACTATAAATGGAGTATAATCTATAAAATTTTGAATCACTATGTTGTACACTTGAAACTAACATAATATTGTAAATCAACTCTATCCCAATGTTTAAAAAATTTTAAAAAGCCAGTGGCCAGTGAAAAGTGTAAGGCATTCAAGCTCTAAAGTGCCAATATGTATAGATTGAAAACATTTTCACAGATGAACAACTCCACACATTTTATAAGAACACAGAAATGTCCAAGGATGAGGAGAAAGGGGTTGGAGTAGTCAAGGGAACAAAATGGAATAAATTAAAAAGAGGGGGACCCTGAATTGACAAATAACGGCACTAGCTCATGAAGTGAGCAGTTTGATAAACTCATCTCTGAACCTGAGGTCTAGAAAAAGAGGAAAAAATATGTACACAAATAAAAACACTATATATGGCAGGGATATATACCAAAAGCATTAGAACGGATGCCATTGCAGAGAGAGAGGGAATGGAAGTGTAATTAGTGATGAGAAGGGAAAATGATAAAATTAAACAAGAGATGTTATGCACATACCAACAGATGAAGGAGTGTGAACTGAGAATGATAAACTCAGCTCTGCACTAGAAGTTCAAGGAAAAGGAGGAAATTAAGAAATAGTAAAAGACAATTTCCCAAAGTTGAAGATGCCAAAATTAAAAAGATAAACCAAGTACTAAGTTGGCTGAAAATGAGTATCAGTGAACTCAATGATAAATAATAAAGAGTCAATAATTCACACCTCATAGTTTCACAAAGAATTCTTTTTATTCCTAGATATTCCCAGAGAGGAGAAAAATAAATAATACATAGAGGCACAAAAATCATATTAACAAGAGACTTCTTACAAGCAACACTAAAGGCAAGAAAGTAATAGAGAAATAACTAATGTTTTGAGAGTTAAAATAAATCAAATGACAGATTTTGGACCTAAAGTTCTATACCCAGCCAAACAATGTGAAAGCAGACTAAAGGTGCGTTCAGACATTCAAAGATTCAGAAGGTGCTCCATCTATAAACTTCTCGTCAGAGGATGGAAGACTCCAGAGCAAAAGATCTAAGATGCTACTAACTCTATACATAAATGGAATATCTTTACATATTGACAATAAAAATTTATAGGCAACCACAGAATAAAAACGGAACTAAGTAAACTTTATCTGCACAAAAAAGAATAGGAAAGAAAAACATACACAAAAAAGACAATAAGAAAATGAGATGTCAGGAATGCATTCAGAAATATAAATACTTTAATAAATTAAAAAATTCTCTTCAAAGTCACAGATTAGGTTGAAAAAAAGTAGAAAAGTATCTAAGAAATGGAAGAATGATATTCCCATATTCCCCCCACATATCCTGCACCAAAAGAGGAAAATTTCAAAGCCAATAAACATGTTCAATTCTATGAAAATGCAAATTAAAACAACAAATAGTATTTTGTTTTGCATCTGACAGATGGGCAAATATTTTAAAGTATTTACAATATCAAGTATGGATGAGGAAGTGGAAAGAAGGGCGATCTTGTATGTTACCGGGAGTACAAGGTATCACTGGTACAGCCATTGGCAGAATCCACTAAGAGTACAAATGCACATGTTCCACAGCTCAGAGACTCCACTACCTGGTATACACCCGTGAGAAGACTTCCCATGTGTAATCAGAGATGCAGAATGAAATATTTAGTCGTGTACAAGGGTGTACCTGGCAGCATTGTCTGTAAGAGCAGAAAATGGGAAACTATATAAATGTGCATCAATAACTAAATATGTAAATAAAAAGTCCACAAATAAATTCTAGAGAGGATGTGGAGAAAAAGGAACTCTCCTGCACTGTTGGTGGGAACGTAAATTGGTGCAGTCACTTTGGAAAATAGTATGGAGTTTCTTTAAAAAAAAAACTAAAAATAGAGTTGCCAAATGATACAGCAATCCCACTCCTGGGCATATATCCAGAGAAAACTGGATTTGAAAAGATACATGCACCCCAATGTTCATAGCAGCTCTATTTAGAATAGTCAAGACACGGAAGCAATGTAAATGTCCATCAACAGATGAATGGATAAAGATGTGGTACACATATATACAATGGAATAATACTCGGCCATAAAAAAGGATGAAGTGCTGCCACTTACAGTAACCTGGATGGACCTAGAGATTATCATAATAAGTGAAATAAGTCAGACAGAGAAAGATAAATACCATATGATATCACTTATATGTGGAATCTAAAATATGACAAAAATAAACTTATTTATGAAACAGTAACAGACTCACAGACATAAAAAACAAACTTATGGTTACCAAAGGGCAGAGGGGATGGGGAAGGGATAAATTGTGAATCTGGGATTAGCAGATACAAACTACTATATATAAGATAGATAAACAACAAGGTCTTACTGTATAGCAAAGGGCTCTATCCTCAATATCCTATAATAAACCATAATGGAAAAGAGTATGAAAAAGAGTATGTATATACATGTATGACTTTGCTGTATACCAGAAACTAACACAATATTGTAAGTAAACTATAATTCAATAGAAAAATTTTCTTAAATAAGTATATATGTAAATAAAATGTGGTGTTTTATTATATGATTGTATTCTATATAGCAGTTAAAAGAATACATCTACATGCATCAACAAGGTGGATTAAAAAAAAAACACTGTGAGTTTAAAATGGAATGTGCAGAATGTTACATAAAGTATGACAACATTTACATAGATTAAAAACTATAAAAATCTTATTGCATACTGTTCAGGAATGACCCGCATGTACATAAAAGCACAAGTAACAGATGAGAAGAACATCCACCAAATTCACAATAGTGGGGGCTTCAGGGAAGCCTGGGGGAGACAGGAGTGTGGTTAAAAGAACTTTAGCTCTTACTGTGATGTTTTACCTCTTAACAAGAAAGAAAAAGGAAGAAAATGTCAATGGTTATTAATTCTCAGTCGTGTGAATACATGTGCTCTTCATATCTCTATATTCTTCTATTTAAAAAATTAATCTTCTTTGGGGGAGGATATAGCTCAGTGGTAAAGTGCATACTTAGCATGCACGAGATCCTGGGTTCAATCACCACTACCTCCATTAAATAAATAAATAAACCTAATTACCTCCCCCCGCCACACTCACAAAATAAATAAATAAATAAAAATGGACTGAAAAATAAGTCTTTAAAAAAATAAAATTTAAAAAATTTAAAAAACCTTCTCAAGAGAAAAATACTGTAACTGTTTTTATTAAACTGATAGTAACATGATCTCAAACCCATCCTACTGAGAACAAAAAATTTTAAAAAGAAAGAAAAAAAAATATTCTATATTTTCCAGAAGGAACCCTACTTCAGGGAGACACCTGCACCCCAATGTTCATAGCAGCATTATTTACAATAGCCAAAACATGGAAACAGCCTAAATGTCCATCAACAGGTGACTGGATAAAGAAGATGTGGTATATTTATATAATGGAATACTACTCAGCCATAAAAACCAACAACATAACGCCATTTGCAGCAACATGGGTGCTCCTGGAGAATGTCATTCTAAGTGAAGTAAGCCAGAAAGAGAAAGAAAAATACCATATGAGATCGCTCATATGTGGAATCTAAAAAAAAACAAACAAACAAAGCATAAATACAAAACAGAAATAGACTCACAGACATAGAATACAAACTTGTGGTTGCCAAGGGGGCGGGGGGTGGGAAGGGATAGACTGGGATTTCAAAATTGTAGAATAGCTAAACAAGATTATACTGTATAGCACAGGGAAATATATACAAAATCTTTTGGTAGCTCACAGAGAAAAAAATGTGACAATGAATATATGTATGTTCATGTATAACTGAAAAATTGTGCTCTACACTGGAATTTGACACAACATTGTAAAATGATTATAAATCAATAAAAAATGTTAAAAAAAGAGAAAAGTACATATAAGGCAAAAGATAAAGAGAACGGTAACAGTATTAATATCAGAAAGCATAGAATGCTTGACCAAAAAGAAAAAAAAAATTTAAAGGGGCAAAGAGGGATATTTTGTACTGATAAACACCTAAAAGATGTATCATGAATCTCTACACACCTAACTCAAATATTAAAAATACATAAAGCAAAACCAGAAACCAAAGGGAGAAAGAGACAAATCTATCATCAAAATGGGAGATTTTAACATTTCCATCTCAGAAATCAACAAATGACATGGAAAAAAAATAAGTTGGGGCAAAAATGAATAACACTCTTGCTCTAATAGTTATAAATAGAACTTAATAATCAACAAACTAACAATATCCACTTTCCCCAGACATACGTGAATAATTAGGGGGAATTAATCATTCTACAAAAAAGTTTTTCAAAATTCCCCAAAGCGAAAATCATATGGATCCCATTCACTGGTTTGCTAGTTACCGGAAAAGCCATGTGAGGAAAAACAGAAGGTGGGAGAGGAGAGAAAAGAAGTAGGAAAGAAGAGTGGCACCATAATCTAATATAGGTTCCTAAGAATTTCAGAGAAGAGGGCTGACGCTGCCCACAAATCCATTCTTCCTTCTGAGCAGCCCTGTCTGTGCACCAACTTGGAGCTGGGTTCTGGGCACACAAGTATAAACATGACACAGTTCCTGCCCTCCGGGAGCCCCACAGTCTAGAGTAGGAGGAGAAGGCAATGCCCCACATGGTGTAGGTACCAAAGAAGTCGTCCGCCAATCCCTGGAACTGACAGCAGATAGAGCAACCCAGAGATTCTGTTTTTGTCCCCACACAAGAGCTCCAAAATGAATACCAGGAGCATGTCTGAACACTGCGTTCTCAGTTCTTATTTGAGATTTGCAAATGTTAGCCACTGTATATAAAAATAGATTTAAAAAATTTCTTCTGTATAGCACATGGAACTATAGTCAATATCTTGTAATAACCCTTAATGAAAAAGAATATGAAAATGAATATATGTATGTATATACATGACTGGCACATTGTGCTATACACCAGAAACTGACATATTGTAACTGACTGTACTTCAATAAAAAATAAAAATTTTTAAAGCGTAAAACAAATTTTTTTTAAATCCAAATGCCTCTTGAAGAAAGGCAAAAAGTTCCTAAACTCTTGATGAAAAATAGGTTTTTTGAGGGAAGGGACAGCTGGAGGAAGAAGAGGAAGGAGGAGGAAGGAAATGCGGGCAGAGGAAAGAGGCCAGAAAGGACTGGGAGGGTGCTGAAAGCCTGAATCTGAAATGTCACATTTATCTGGGGCTGATCATGAAGGGCAAGCTAAAGACCATTCTGGAAAAACAGTTTCTGTGTATCTCTTTTGGAGGTGATAGTTCTATTCCTGGAGCAAAGAGGAAAAGAAAAAGAAAGAAAAAGGGAGAAGGCAGAAGGGAGGGAGAGAGACAGGAAAGAGAAGGGGTGGGGGAGGACAGAGGAGAAGAGAAAAGAGAAGAAACAGATTTATTGATACCTTGACAAGAAAGAAATGTAAAGATCTGGATTGGGCTCCATCCCACTCTACCTTCCCACTACATCTCTTCCCGTTAGGGAGAATTTTCGGAGTAAATGTACCTGTAATTAGCTCATAGTTTTGGTTCTGCTCTAAATGTCTGAAATATTCCCTCATTACTTCTCGACTGGTTAAAGAATCCCAAACGCTCCAATGTGTTCTAAGATTCAGACACAATGGGAAGAGCATCGCTTCATGGAAAGGACACTGGGCAATTTCTGGACTTAAAGAAGGTAGCCCATTCCCTCAGTTCTGCCACATCTATTCCATATTGGAATTTGCTAACTCTCCATGAGGACCCATGACTTGGAACCGGTTCCTGGTGGGGATGGACACAAAGTAGGTATTCATCCCTGTTTGTTGATAGAACAAGTGGAGGAAGGAATGAAGCACAGAGTCCAGAAACAACAGTCTCTGACGTGGCCTAATGACTTGGCTGCAGCCTAGTCTGTCTTTGGTTCCCAGGAAGTCTGTGACACTAAGACCTTTGCCCCTTCTGACCTCAGCCCAGCATCAGAGACACATCACTAGAGAGACCAAGGGGCCAGGCTGATCTTAGGATAGGAGATGGCATCAGGCTAGTAGGGTCACACCATCTATGGGAGGACTTCCCTTGAGGACAGATTCAGGCTCTATGTCTTGGTAAAGAATTACCTTGGTCATTGAGATCCCAGAAGAAAGCAATGGGTGAAACTGGAGGAGATTCTAATGGAGTCATGGGTCTTTAAGTGTTTCTCCATGGTCACGTTTTTTTGATATGGAATCACATGCTTTGATAAGGAACAGCCCCAGGAGGCACTGGGGCAATGAACTCATCTTGCTCTCCAGCTGCCTTTTCAGAAGAACCTTTATTTTCTTCCACCAAAGCAAGGTTATATACATTGAGCTAAAATATTTCTCTGCTGATGGAGCTAAATGCCCTGTCATAGACAAGATCCACCCATCTGATTTGAGGGAAGGTCAGTAAGGAGAGAATAGCTTAAATGGCAATAAAGCTATGGGAGAAAATGATTAAAGTCATACACATGTGCAGTTACAGACCAAAGTTTAAAAAGAAAAAAAAAAAAACCCTCCCCTTGGAATGAAACCAAATGATCGCCTGGATCCTAAAGTGAAGCGATATTGTTCCAATTTTTCCTTTATCAGACAAAAGAAAAGGTCTTTCCACATAGCCTTTTGACATAGAGCTAATTTAAAGAAGATTTGGGAGTATGATGCAGGATCAGATGCCTTCGCAGAATTCCTCACTGTTTTCATTTGAAATCTCTCATTTATGCTCAAATTTCCAATTGGAAATTTAATGACTTTTTCTTTAAGGGAAGTTGGCAAGCTGCGTTGATTTAAATACAAATCTCCCAAAGGTAAAGGATCAGACATCATTATAAAAATAGAAAATATTCCCATTGTCCTTTCGAGATGTTTCTCTTAAAAGACGTGAGGATGTTTCTGAACAGCAGATGCGTTTTGGTAAAACAAAGTCGAAAAATATGTGAAAACTCTTGACATTGGAATTACTTCCTGAGCTGTGTCAAGTTATGTGGCTGCCAGGGGTAAGGGAGACCATTCTAGTTGTGGTCCTTCTATTCTATTTCTATAAACTCGTTGGAAAATGCCCCAGTAATAGAAACACATCATCTGCTACCTGATGATTCACACTGCCACTCTGGGTAAGTCCTTTACCCACACAGCCTCAGTGTCCCCATCTGTGAAATGGGGAGTCTCCATTTAGGGGCTCTTCAAGCATGGACAATACTCTGAGTTTATGACATACTAACAAATCAAATGAGATTTACATTCAACTGTTATGGATTTTTTTAAATTTTGATTTAACAGAGATACTGGGGATCCAACCCATGACCTCATGTATGCTAAGCATGCGCTCTACCACTGAGCTATACCCTCACTGTTCCACCCACCCCATAAGGATCTTTTTTTCTTTTTAACTAGCAAAATATCATATTGTTGACTAAGTTCTCAAATCAGACATGGGACATCCCATGCAATCAAGTGACAATCAGTCTTCCACAAGCCACCCGAACTGCCTTAAAATGAACTGTTTCTCTGCCTCTGTTCCACCCAGCCTGAGATGAGCCCAAAGACCTGATTACGTTGAGGAATAAAGAAAGAGATACCCTTCTGTAGTAAGAATGCGCTAGGCATTGCTTTCTTATAGTAGCTCTGTACATGGCATGTCTTTTCTGCAAACACAAATGTAGGAAGCCTCTTACCCAGCCTTTCAACCCAAGGGCCACCTGAACATTTAAACGCCATTGAAAGCCTGTGGGATCTGCGACAGGTCTTGCTCACCTGTGTGTGCTCAGCTCCTAAATAAGGGCCTGACAAAATGCAGAGTAACTGTATTGAACAAATGAAATATGTCTAAATGGCCAGTCTAGACCCTTGTGAGCAGAGGCCACCTCAACGTTTATACAGAAAAGCATCAGGACAGATGTTAAGAAGGCAGGGAGGTGGCTAGGAGATTTGTCTTAGAGCTAAAGTTGCTCAGCAAAAGCATGGAATTGACATAAACTGTAATTTCTTTCTTTCTTTATTCCTTAATTGATGTGTTTATCTACCGAGACTTTACCTCCAGGGTTGGGAGAGAGATGCTGATGAGAGTTCAGAAAGCCCTCCTCCCAAGCCTCCTCCTGATGCCGCCCAGGACAATTTACGTCAAAACGTCTGAGGATTTTCTCGCAGGGCGTCCCATCCAGAGATGTCCTTTCTCCTCTGTGTGCACAGTTCCAGAACACACAGTCACTGAAGTCATGGGGGTGTCGTGTCCCGGGTGACTGTGTGCGCATGCGTGTCCCTAGCAGGGGGCCAGTGTGCAGTGTTTCTTTAGAGGGCAGGGTGGAGTTCTGGACAGAAGGAGAGCTGAGGAGGTGGGCAGGGTTGGGTTTTATCCTTGGGATTGGAGGCGAGGGGGTGGGAGGGTGGTACTAAAGACCCCTATGGCACTGACAAAATACTTAATCTCTCATCTGTAAAGGGAGACCTCTCCTTCCCTCCCAGGCTTGTACCCAGATCTGGCTGAAACGTGTACCCTGCCTCCCTCTCTTTGTCATACAAGCCGTTTTACACTGGCCTCTCCAGGCCCTCGTGGCAGGCTCTGTTCTCCCCTGCAAACACAAGGAACACATTTTCTTTGTCCTCCCAAAGCCATGAAGCAAGGCCATGCAAGTGACCCCTAACCTTACCCCAGAGTGGAGTCAAGGGTCATCACACTCACCCTGTACCCCCATCAAGAGAAACCCCGGCACCATGCACAGAAGCAGGGGAGAGTCACTCATGTGGGGTGGAGGAGTCTGGGGCAAATGTTAGAACAGAACAGACAGGACCTCAAATCGATTTTGCCACTCAGACACCAAGGATCCTTGAGTCCTGACAAACCTGGCCTTTTCAGGCCCTGCCGATGATGACTGGGGTTGGGAGAGTCAGGTTAAATTTCCTGACCTGCTTGTCCCAGCCTGACTGGGGACCTTTCTCATTCAAACCGCAAGTTCCAGCAAGAGTCGTTGCTGTGTCCGTGAGGGTATATGTGTGCAAGCCCACGTGTGCAGACACACATATCTGCACACGGATATGACAAACATGACAACTTCTCAGGCCAAAGATAGTTTCAACCTGTTAACAAAAAGGTGGGGGGGGTGGACATGATTTGTGATTATTTGAAATGGAATCAAAAAATCTGCTTCAAAGATGAGAAACACCTTTGTGAAATATGAGCTTAAAAAAAACCCCTCAATTTTCAAGAAAATAATTCCCTGAAAAACTGACCAAACAAGAATATTGGAATCTATAAAACATGGCAATATACTGAAATGTTAGGTATATGACATGTTTAGAATGTACCCACATAATTAACCAATGTCAATCACACCATGTTTTTAATTACTTTTATTAAATACAACAGTTAACACTGAGATCAGTAATCACATCATTCCTTTCTTGTGCTGTACTTTCACTTTGTGAGGCACTTTCTCATCAGGCATCCAGCAAACTTCTTTTGCAAGCACTTCAGAATGTTAGCAGATCAAATTAATATGGATGTAAAATGGATGCAATATCCTTATAAACATTCACATGTAGGGTTTGAACTTGGAGCCCAGAATACTGCTACACCGACTCTGAAAAACCGCCGGGTTTGGATTTTCCCCCAGCCTGTTCTCGTTTTCTGGTATCATGTGGCAGCGATGTGTTTTCCCAGAAAAGCCAATTAACTTTGGAGAAGACTCATCTTTATTTATTTATTTATTTTTACCTGGCCCATGAAAGATCATCAGTCCACCTAGATTTCAACATCTGTCGTGAGGAAGACTAAGAACAAAATCCTAATTTCTGGTGCGCTCTTGAGGTTGGAAAAGTATCAGCCAGCGAGCATTATTAGCTATCTTCAAGTTGACAAGAATGCAGGATTAAGTTTCTTTAAGGCAATTACACTTTTGATGACCCCTCTGCATATAAAACATGTTAGCTAATGGGGGTGCAGAGGGGCAGGCTTAAGTGTTTGATCAGGAAATCCTGCGTGAGCATATTGGATGGAAATTTGATTAGTAGCCTTAGTGACAGGCGATCAGATCCTCCGGGTCTGCACAATCAGATCTGGCAGAACTCGTTTTCTTGCCTCTTTGAAGGAGGCAAACATTTGTACAGAATCAAGACAGTGCTGGGTCCTTGATTTTTTTTTTCCTGGGTCTTTTTCTTTAAGTTATTGCAGACGAAAGCCTGAAAAGTACCTTTTATTTTCTTTCAACAATATGTTTGCAGTTACCTTCATGTTGAAGAAGAAAATAAAAATAAGACTTTCCCTGACAAATTTGTGGGCAGAGGCAGCAGATGAAAAAGCGACAGAGCCAGAAGGGACCTAAGAGAACAACCTCGGAAGAATAATGGCAGAGCCAACGCTCGCACAGCCCTCATCACACGTGAAGCATCGCTATCAGGCCGCCCACACGCTGATTCTCACAACAATTCTGTTTTACAGAGAAGGAAATTCACACGCCACAGTGAAGTGATCCAAGGTCACATGGCCAGGATTTGAGCCTGGGCAGCTGGGCTCCCAACCCGGGCTCTTGACCACTCCACACAATCCACACGTCTGCCTCCCCAATGCTTTAAGTGGGAAAACTTGAGTTCCTTAGAGATGTGACTTTCCCAAAGTGAATCAGCTGTAAAACTACAATCTTTTAAAATCCTCATCTGATGCTTCTCTCTGACGCTACAAAGTCTCTGCCTCTAAACTTCACCTTCCTCCATCAGCCTGGACAAAACGGAGTCTGGGCTAGGTGCTTGACATCCATCACATCATGCAAATTGTAAATGACCCTCAGAAATGGATGCTATTTCCATTTCACAGATGAGACAAGTCGGGTCTCGGAGCGGTTAGGCGACCTGCCTGTGGTCACACAGCAAGACACAAAATAGGCATTTGATCTCACATCTGTCTGTCTCATTCCAGAGTCCATTCTTTTTCCACTTTCTCTCTCAGAAAAAAATAAGGCTGGGAGGAAAGAAGGAAATAAGAATCCCAGCAATATTTGGGGGTCAGACAGGAAGGAAAGCAGTAAATGTGCACTGTGCAAATTTAATGCATTTGTTTAGCATGAGGAATAGGATTTCATATTAGGTGTGCTGTACTTAGTTAAACCAACAGCAGGTATTTTCCATGTGCCTGATCCCCAGTCAGCCTGGGGAGGCACGACATCATTAGCAAACAGTTGTGGCCAGATTCAGCCTTTTTTTTTTTTTAATTGAAATACAATCAATTACAATGTGTCAAATTTCTGGTGTACAGCATAATGTCCCAGTCATGCATATACATAGATATATATTTGTAGATTCAGCCTTTAAAAGATCCATTAAAAAAAAAAAGTCTTGTGCATAGGCACACACGCGGGCACATTCACATAAACATCATACAGTCTATGTTTCACTCTTCTATTTTTTATATGGACTCTAAACTCCCCAGATCCCCCTTCCAGTGTGAACCATAAAACTATGGATACATTTACACGGGAAGTGAAACAAAACAATCCTGAAATCTCTCAGTAGAAAAAGTGATCAAGGTAGGTTCTGGCATCAGATTGACCCTGAGTCACAGAAAAGTCAATTAATTGTGATGGCCATAATGGATCGATTATTCTGGGAAATCTCCAACATGACTTCAGCCGGGCAGGCTGACAGGGAGACGCACATCAAATGCATCAGCTCTTTCTGAGGGAGAAACAGCAGGGGCTGGGGGACCTTTGGGTACGGCCACTCACCTCGGACAGTGCAGTCCCGACACTTGGGGAAATCAGCATACGTCCCTTCCTCAGCTGAGGAGCTGGATTCTGCCCTTTAAAAATATCTTGCTTATTGTAAATTCATAATCATGAGAGTGAAATGTATTTTTAAAATACCATACAAAACTAAAGCTAAAGCGGCAACTTTGTATTTTTGGCAGAGTACATTTTAATCCACGTCCAAGTGAATCGAATTTGTTTTCTTCAGGTTTCAAGGTTTCACTTTCCTTTGAAATTTTTTATCAACTATAAAAATCATTCACAAAAGAGTAAAAGACAAAAGGCTCTCCATCTAGCCACCCAGAGAGAACCACCATTAACCTTAACAGAAATTTTTAGTCTAATAAATAATTATAATCATTGGACATAATCAAAATTGCTACACTGATTTTTGGTAAAGCATTATTGATTTTTTTCTCTGATTATAAAACCAATATAAGCCCTTAGAGAAAGTTCAGGGTAAGTAAACAAAATAGTATAGAGAAGAAAATGAAAATTCCCTCTGGCCTACCCCTCGGCAAGAAGCCCTCTTAATGAGAATCCCTGGGCGCTGAACTGCTCCCCTCTCCAGCCCTTGGGTCCTCGGCTCCAGGACCTGGCTGTCCCGTCTGTGTCCTGGGACAGGGGACGAGGGGGCTGTCCTTACATTCATGCTCCAAGCACCTCCACTGAGTCCAGGGGCCGCACACCCGCCCTATGGTCGTTCATCTTCTTGGCTACTTTATGTCAAAATATTCAAACTTGTTTTTGACTTATTAGCTAATGTCTTTTGCCGGCCACCCCCTCCTCTGCCGCTGCACCCCATTTTAAATATTATGGTCCTAATTACAGCAGATGGCTGTGGAATGACCAAACAGGGCGGACAGACCGTGATCACACTCCAGAGGCCCAGCCTCTCTCTTACAAAATGGGACTCTTTTTTTTTTTTTTTTTAACACCATCCAATGATGTCACCCGTTTGCGGTTTCTCTGGGACTTTATTAAAATGTTTGTGACGGAGCCAATGTAAACCATCCTAAATCCAACACAGAGCTGAAAGGACTGATTTTAGGGAATGCGAAGATATGGATCATTGGGCCTGTCGAAGCCCCATCTTGAGCCAATTATTGGTGTCATCTTGAGCCAATTTAATCAATCCAAGAGGGATTGGGGGGTAGAAGGGGGCGCGGGCAAGGGTTGTGAGCATTGGTCAAATGTGCTGGCTCAAATGTGTGTGTCGTGAAAGCAACTGCACCCCAGCTTTGTGGATTTCAGTTGCTCCTTTAACCTGCATTTTCATCCCAGGGTACCCACTGGTGCCCAGTTTCAGCCTCATTACTGGGTTTGTTTGAAATCATTGAATAGTGCTGACCCAGGTTTGAGAGAGGAAGCCCCCCGAAGTCTTCAAGGTCACTTTTCATTGGGGAGACAATGTCAGGGAAGCAAAAGCCACCAGACGCTACTGACATCTGAGCCATCTAGGGGACCCAAGGAAAACAGCCCAGTGTCTGCTGTATGTCAAGACAGACTGGACCACAAAAGGGCCTGGAGCAGTCAGAATGGGATGCTTAGAATTGGGTATCCAGCACTACAAATTATAAACTTTATATTTTCTTCACTTAAAAAAACACTGGGAAGAAAAGATCCAGAGTCACCAGCACCAGAAATATTTGACCATGTCAAGAGCTGAAATAGCATTAGCTTCACGTTTTACACTCTGTGCCTTGAATGGGTGATGCAAATACAGGTAAGACAAACACCAAAAATTTTATTTTTTTCATTACAAAGCTGTAGAAAATGGTTGACATCTGTGGCATGCAATTGTTACTATTTTTATTTACCCACATATTTATTTCTGACTCTCCATGCCCCAGAAAGGATGTAAGGAGGTGATACCCAGACCTAACATATTTAATTAGCTGCCCCATCCTCTCCCCTGGGTTCTCCTCCCCATCTAAGTTTCAAAGGGCTGCTTCTCCTCCCTTCCCAGGAGGGAGAGCCCCTCACATTTTCTATGATATAAAAAGAGCGTAGACTGTCTAGTGTGTGTATTTTGTGTGTTTTGATGGCTAACATCCATGAGTATGCTCAGTCACTTCTCCAGAACCGGCTATTTGTCTTGGATATGGTGCTGTTCAAGCCTGCACAGTTTGGAATGGTTACTGTGGCAGTGAGCCTTGTCACCGTGCATCTCTGTGCAAGCTCGATCCGACCGAGCAGAACGCGGCCGATAACACGATTGTTTTCAACCCACGAAATTGACGAGAAAGGCCCTCTTGAGTTTTGGAATGCAAGCTTGCTGTCGGTTCACAAAGGAGGTATCCAAAATCTTATGCCAGGAACGAAAGAATACGAGTCAGACAACCGCCTTGATGTTCCCAAATTTAATCACTTTAAAGAACTCTGCCTCCCTATCACTGAATTACTTTCAGAAAACAACGGATGTTGAATTCATCTCTTCCCATCATATGCAATCTGAAAGCTGTTTTGATTAAAACTGACTTTCCTTCTATTTTTACTTGTTTCCAAAGACTGCTACACTTGTAATTTCTGTAACCTTAACGGGCTTCTGGGACAATACAGGAGCCTCATTTACTCTAAACATGTCCAAAACAAATCCCAAATCAACTTTAATCATCGCCACCTCCAAGGAAAGAGTAAGAAGTGCAACTCTAGGATGGGCTGGCTTGGTCTCCAAGTCCGCATCTCCACTTGAGAATGTGTTAGTCTGTTTAGAAGCCAGGTTAATCCTACCTTTCAGTTACGGAAGGAAATGGGTTTTAGATTCAAGACTCAAGGTAGGTCCTCTGAGTGCGAGGATCAAATGCTCTGGTGCTTTCAACAGGCAAAATGCTACTGCCTGTCTCAAGGCGGAGGCCAGCCGGGACTGCAGGGTTTATAAACAACACTCTGCTCTTTATTGGAGCTGCCCACCCGAATCCAGATCTTCCTTTCTTCAATAGCGGCCTATTTACCACAGTTTAAACGGGGTTCTGCAGCCCTGCCTGGGTCTGCAATTTATTACTTGCTGAGAGAGCTCAGACCCAGAGTTTAAATGTCCCTAGTTGAAAGTTTATACCAGTCAGGACAGAAAATTATTCTCTCTGCCTAGGTTGAAGCACATTACTTCTTTATTGAATTAATTATGATAAGGATCATAACTTTAAACGAGGGGTGAGGTGCTGGCTTTCCGCTGGGATTGCTTGGAGCAATTTTCATCCAAGCATTTTTGTGGAGTTATTGAGTCTGGCAGGTCTGAACTTTGGAGAGGAGTAACTTTCTCCAGAACTTGAAAGGGCTTGGACATTGATCCAGGCAAAGCTGTACCAGATTCCATGTTTTGAGATAGGGAAATTTGCACTGCATGCTGAACAAATAACCGCGGGACCGGATGAAAGACAGCTCGTGAACTCCTCATGTGGCCTCAAGCTTGGCCTTTCCTGGGCGGAGCTGGCCCGGGGGAGGGCAAGGGACAGACAGAGACAGACAGGTCCCCAGCGAGCCCTTCTTCCCCTGCCTTCTAATCTTCCAAGTTCAGCCTGGGCCTCGGGGTCGTGCAAGCCATGGGCCGGTACTGATGCAGAAGATAGTAGGCAGAATGACAAAGGACACTTGCTCCGAAATCAAAGGGACCTGGGTTTGATTCTGCTCTGGCCGCTTCCTAGTGCCGGAACATGAAGGGTATCCTTTCCTGTCTTTGTTTCAATGTGCATCACTGGACTTTTTAAAGCAGTGTGTTTGTTTATGTATAATATATATTATATAGAACACACAGATCTCTTGTACACACACACAAACGTAGATATATACCTAGCACTTAGCTGGGGCTTCTTTAAAGGTCATTATTTTCAGGAAAATGGAAAAGTTAAGCCAGCCCAATATCTCATATCTCTTTCAGGTAAAATCTCCCCATGCCCACACCGGTGACAAAGCAATGTGGGGCTCCAGCTGCCAGCCCAGGCCTCCAGAGCCATCCTGTCTCTCCCCACTGTGTCCCAGCTCTCCAGGTTCAGGGGGTGCTACCAGGCTCCCAAGTGCTGTGACCATGCATGGAAGCCTCCCAGACCAGCCCCACCCACCTAGGTCTGGTAGCCCCACCTTTCCAGGGAGGAAGGAAGTCTTCCCAGCATGCCTTCTTGCTCAGAGGGTAGTGGGCTCTCGTGGAGCCAGTCTGGCCTGTGGCTCAGAAAAGGATGACTAGATAATTTATTATCCACATCAGGACACTCTTAGCAGTAAGAGGGGACACTGATACACTCTGGGACCACAAGCATCCCCAGGGCTGTTTGGCCCCCAGGATGTATGGTGACCCATTCTGACCACTCTGGGTCTAAGACCCCGCTCCCACACCACAGAAATACAAGAAAGTATTCCTTTAATATAGTTAATAGTGCTGCTATGAACACTGGGGTGCATGTGTCTTTTTGAATTATATTTTTCTCCAGGTATATGTCCAAGAGTGGGATTGCTGGATCATATGCTGTTTATTTTTAGTTTTTTAAGAAACCTCCATACTGCTCTCCATAGTGGTTGCATCAATTTACACTGCCACCAACAGTGTAGGAGGGTTCCTTTTCTCCACATCCTATCCAGTATTTATTGTTTGTAGACTTTTTAATGATAGCCATTCTTGCTGGTGTGAGGTGATACCTCATTGTAGTTTTGATTTGCAGTTCTCTAACAATTAGTGATGTTGAGCATCTTTTCATGTGCTTGTTGGCCATCTGGATGTTGTCTTTGGAGAGATGCCTATTTAGATCTTCTGCCCATTTATTGATTGGGTTGCTAATTTTTTTGATATTAAGGTGTATGAGCTGTTTGTATATTTTGGAAATTAGTCCCTTGTCAGTTGCATCATTTGCCAATATTTTCTCCCATTCTGTAGGTTGTCTTTTCATTTTGTTGCTGGTGTTCTTAGCTGTGCAAAAGTTTTTAAGTTTAATTAGATCCCATTTGTTTATTTTTGCTTTTCTTTCCATTACTCCAGGAGCTTATTCAAAAAATATATTGCTGTGATTTATGTCCAAGAGTTTTCTGCCTATGTTTTCCTCTAGGAGTTTTATAGTAGCTGGTCTTGCATTTAAGCCTTTAATCCATTTTGAGTTTATTTTTGTATATGGTGTTAGAGAATGTTCTAATTTCAGTCCTTTACAGGTAGCTGTCCAGTTTTCCCAGCACCTCTTACGAAAAGACTGTCTTTTCTCCATATATTGTATATTCTTGCCTCCTTTGTCATAGATTAATTGGCCAAAAGTGTATGGGTTTACTTCTGGACTTTCTATCCTGTTTTATTGATCTATTTGTCTGTTTTTGTGCCAGTACCATACTATATACAATAGCCAAGACATGGAAACAACCCAAATGTACATCAATAGATGACTGGATAAAGATGTATATATCATATGATATATATATATATAACATATATATCATATATATATATATATGATATATATCTACACACACACAATGAAATACTACTCAGCCATAAAAAAGAATAAACTAATGCCATTTGCAGCAATATGGATGGAACTGGAGATCATCATTCTAAGTGAAATAAGACAAAAAGAGAAAGAAAAATGCCATATGGCATTGCTTATATGTGGAATCTAAAAAAAAAGGACACAAATGAACTACTTATTATTTATAACTAAGATGATTGATTTCTTAAATATGTGTAAGCACATTTGATTGTCCTTTATGATTGGATTACTGCATTCTGTTGATTCTTATTTTGTGATTGGCTTTATTCCTTTGATAACTATGTAAGTTTAAAAAGCTAAAGATCTAAACTGTTCTTAGAAACAAGGAACAGTACATATATGTAAATTTTAAAACAGTTTTATCTCTCAATAAGTTGCTCTTCCTAGAATAAACTTTGTTTACCCCCTAAAAATAGATAAACAACAAGTTTTTATTGTATAGCACAGAGAACTATATTGTAGTTCCTATAATGAAAAAGAATATAAAAAGGAATATATATGTATGTATATGTATGACTGAAACATGCTATACACTGGAAATTGACACAACATTGTAAACTGACTCTACTTGAATTGAAAAAAAAAAACTAAATATATAAAAAAAGAAAGCATTCCTTTACTACAAACAACACTAAGTCCATCTCTTCAGAATGACCTTCCCTGAAGACTCTTGACCTCTCAAGGCCAGGCAGTCTGGCAGACCCTGAACAGCCACACCCTGCTCCTGGCCATCATCGTTAACTCAGTGTTCAGTTTCCCTTCACCATTCCTGGAGAAGTGGCTGATGGGGCCCAGTGTCTAGGTTGTCTCTTGGAACTTAAAGGTGTGTGTTGGAGGGACCCTTGGGAGGCCTGACATCCCAGGTTTATCATACCCTTCATTCCAAGGCCTTGGGTGCCTAGGCCACATCCTTCCCCAATGAGCACTTTCACCATCCAGGCTGACCTCAGCAGGACTGCTGACAGCCTGGGCGGCACCACTGAGGAGCAGTTACAGTACTGGGTCTCTGCTCAGGCCCTCATGTATGCTACGTCGTGGAGCCACCCTGGGATCCTACAGGTAAGGGCTGTTCAAGTAGCACTGACAGAAGAAAACTGAGGCACAGAGAAGTTAAGTCATTTGCCCAAGTTCATGCTGCATAACTGGCCCAGCCAGGCTTTGAACCCTGCAGACGATCCTTAGAATCACAGACTCAGACAATGTAAGGGGTGGGAGAGGGCTTAGGTGTAGATTCAAAGCCCGCCTTCACCAGTTCCTAGCTGTGACCCTGGGCAAGGCCCCTTTTGGCATGACTCAATTCGACAGAGGCTTGTTCTAGGATGAAAAGGGACAGTGTGTGCACAGATATCCTATCAGGTATGGAACCCAAAGCAGTTTCTTCATGGATCAGTTGTGACAGTCCCACCTGACAGTGGATCCTCTGCTGTGTTCCCAGCAAGCAGCCCTCCTGCCTGGCCTAGAACATGCTGTCCACAGTCCTTTCCCTTAGGTCCCTGCCCTCAGTAGCTCAGGGCATGGCCTTGAGCCCCAGCCCCTTCAGAAGACCGGCTCTGTTCTGAGAGAGGAGCTTGCCTTTCCAGGAGCTCAAGCCAGCAGGTCCTGACCAAGGTAGTTCCGTTTGGGGGAGGTTTTATTTCTGCTCCTTCCAAGGGGCTGTATACCTCCAAGTCCCCACCCAGAAATGGGCCTGCAGCGGGTCCACCAGGGCTGTCCAGAGCCAGGTCCACCAGGCAGGTGGCCAGTTGGCCAATCAAGTGGCCAGTGGGTGGAGAGGCCTGTGGCTCCATCGCTTGGCTGGCAAGCCCACTGGCCGTCCACCCCGAGGCCTCTGAAGGCAGGGCTCACACTACTGACACAATGGCTCTTCCCTGTGCCTTCATCTCTCCCCCATGCACTTTTCATCCCACAAATCACATCTCTGTGGTTTGGGGAATTGGAGCCCTCTCTGAACGGGGTGATCTAGGGTTATAGTCTGTCAAAAGGAGGGTAACACAGCTGGGGTCATGGCAAGGTCTGGGCACAGGGACAGCGAACAGGGGCTGGGCCCCGGTGGTCTGGCCAGAAGCCTGCCCAGCCCTTCCCTCACTCCCTCAGGGCCAGGCCCTGGACTCTCGGGCCTGCCCAGGCCATGCCTTTGCATGATGAGGGTCCCCTCCTCCCCACAGAGTTAGCCAGGGGTGAGTGTGGGACAAATATCAGATGTCTCAGCTTCCTGCAGTCTGGGGCAGACGACGAGATGATTCCCTCTAAGATGGGATACAGGCATAAAATATCAACAGGTTTCAGGAGGATTTTGAGAGTTTCACAGAATGTGACAGAGTCGGGAACACAACTAATCGTGGACAGGGTGTCGTGCCCCGTCTTTCAGCACCCGTTCTCATTCAAGGGTCCAAGCTTCTTCGAGAAAGAAACGTAAAACCTTGTTCACACTAAAATGTGAATGATTCTTCATACATTGCACTTCATAGAAGTTATTCACAGAAAACACATAAATAGAAATTTTCAACATAATTCTGCAGTCACGATCTTCTCTAATGTACAGATGCACACACAGACGGACTGACAAACACACACATACACAAACCACATGTGTATACACAAAAACACACAACTCCCCATTCAAACCAAACTACTTAAAATTTCCGGAACACCCCGGACCCTCTCTCCCTATTGGCATTTACATCCTCTACAATTCGTTGAAGCATCTCCCCACTGTTTCCCTAATTTTCTTCAATGCATCCTTCAAAACTCAGCCCAGTTGTCACTTCCTCCAGAAAGCGCTCCTTAGGTGCTCCCTCTCTCCCCCTCCAGGCTGCATTAGGAGTTACTCCAGGACGTACCCTCTGTGTGCCAGCACCCCCACCTCCAGCACAGCCCTCCCCATCCTGGGCGGTCATCCTCTGCTTCCTGGCCTGACTCTCCCACTAAGCTGTCAGCTCCTGAGGGCAGGCCCGGCGACTCATTCTCCATCTCATCCCAGGTCTTGCTTCAGAGTAGGTTCTTGGGGAATATTGGTTGAACAAACCAATGACAATCGGTATTAAGGAAGCTTCTTTCTTCCTGAGTAAGAAAGTTAGAGCCCCTGCTGGGAGATACGGAGCCAGGCACACAGAGGTGCTCCTGGGTGTAACACTGTTACGCACGCACCCGACAGAGGCACCCCAGGGACACGTGGGCTCCTCTTTTCTGACCAAAAGGCATTCACCAATTTCCTAAAAGTCGTTCTGACCATAGCTGGGAAAAAAAAAAAAAAGAAACAAACAAAGCCAAAGTTTAAAGAATTGGTGAAAGACACTGTGCCTGTCAGCATGTCACTGGGGTTCCCAGAAATACTTTATCTGAAAAATGTGAAATTTAGCCAGTAAATAAATATGCTATGCCAAGCTGTGACCTCTCAGACCTGTAGCAGTCCCCACCCCTCCGGGCTTCACGGCTTCCAGTCAAGCTCACTAGGTGCCCCCAGAGACAGGCAGATGGCTTCTCAGACCACGCTGCTTACTATTTATGGTTTCATGACAGCACATGCTTCTCGCCTGCCTTTTTCTGTCACTTGGGCCTGAAATGACAGTTCTTTCCTTTCTGCCACCCCTAGCGACAAGGCCTGCCCAGAGCCCGAGCACAGCTAGGATGACAGGGGCTGCCCAGGATACAGTTGTCACAAGCTGCATGGGTATGCCCACCAGCCCCGCGGCCACATGCCAGGCACAGGCCCGGGAGATCGTAGGGTGAGAGGCCAAGAGCATCGGCTCTGGAGGTGCTCCTCCTGGGTTCAAATCCTGACTCCACCCACATTTACTAGCAGGGTGGTCTTGGGAGAGATATTTAACCACTCTGAGCCTCCATTTACTCATCTGCAAAATGGGAAAAATAATATTTCTTACCCTATAGGTGTGAACTAAAGACTAAATCCACCTGAAGAGCTCCTAACAATGTCCAGCTATGGTAAGTACTCAATAAATGTCAGTGATCATCATCACACACCCACAAACACAGAAGCCTGCACTGCTTACCCATGATTTTCCCATCAGTGATTCCCAGTCACGGGCTTAGAACTTCCCTTCCCAGGATCTGAGGGGCAGCCAAAGCCCCCGAGTGTCAGGAGCACAATTAGGACACATAATCATTCATTCATTCAATAAACGTCAATGGGTATCTAAGTGTGCCTGGTCCTGGAGATGCAGAAATGGGATGAGGTCCAGCCCCGCCTTGAGGAGCACATAGCAGGGTTGAGGCACAGAGCAGGGAACTGATGGTGACAATGGTCTGTGATAAATGTCATAATGAAGCATGACAAGAGGGGAGTGGTTGGTTGGAGAGTGTCGGGAGGCAGATGATCCAGCCTCCAGAAATCAGGGAAGGCTTCTTGTAGGAGAGAACACCTACGTACTGAAGGCTGGACATGACTTAGCCATGTGAAGGGGTAAGGAGGTGGGGAGATGGACCCAGGCTACAGTGGGTCAAATTAATTAATTAATGACAAAAATCAGCACAACCAATAACTAACTACTGTCTCTGAGTGTTTTCTATGTGGCAGGACTAGTGTTTAGCATTTGAGCCACATTATCTCACTAAAGCCTCACTCTCAGCTCTGAATAAACGGACAGTCTGTGCTTTGCGTTTTGTCATGGCTGTATCCCCAATGCCTAGAATGGTGCCTAGAACTTAAGTGGTGCCCAATAAATATTTGTAGAATGAATAAAGATCAAGCACCTCTATAAGGTTGGTTCTAATATGCCCATTTTGCAGATGAGGAAACTGAGGTGTACAGAAATCAAGTGCCTTGCTGAAGGATGTCCCACAGCAAGTTGTGAAACAGAGCTAGGGTTGTCTGGTGTCAGGCCAGGACCCTCCCCACTTAGGCTCACTGATGGCAAGATTGGCCTGAAAGGACCTCAGCAGCCAAACCATCCACTCTCTCACATCCTTGAGCAGGACCAGGTCATGGAAAATCAACAAGAACTCCCATCAAAGTGGGCTCTGTGAAAAGAGCTAGCAAGCAGGGTGCCCTCTGCACCCCACCCCCCACAACCTCATCCTCATGGCTGCCGGCCCAGCAGCCCATGTTTACATTTCTCCCTCAATCTGGAGGCTGCAGATTGAAATTATCTCCTCTCAGCTGTGTCAGCCTGTCCTGAGCCTTGCTCTCAGTCCCAGTACCTCCCAGCAAGCCCAAGGTAGCCACAGCTGGGGTCTGATAAAGTTGGCTCTGTCCCCTGGGTTTCTGACAAGGTGGGAGAGAGAGGGACTCCTTGCCCCCACACTGCAGCAGGGCCTTCTCAGCAAGCGGCACCCCCTGCCTGGGGACTGAGGGGAAGTGGAGGGCTCCCCACCCCATCCCAGCCCCAGCAGCCTCTGGGAGCCACAGAGGTACCCACCAGAGAACCCAGGGGGAGCAGAGTCTGTGGCTGGCCCCAGACCTCCACACTGCAGCCCAGGTCACCCAGTGGGCAGTGACTCCCAGGGAAGTGAAGAGATACAGGGCCTCCCTCATTTTAGATTCTCTCTGCTCATAGCTGTCCTCACAATCTTTGTGATAAAAGCACTTGCTGTGCAACCCTGAGGGAGTTCCCTCCCCTCTTTGGGCCTCAGTGACTTCATCTATACAGTGAGGAACAAGGGTAGATGTTCTCGGGTGATGTGCAAGGATCTGCCTAGGGCCAGGCTCTTCTAAGCCCCCTGAGGCCATTCCTAATTCTTATCCATATTCCTAGCACCCAACACAATGCCTGGCACTCAGTAGGGGCTCAAAGAGTGTTTGTTGACTGAATGAATGATGCATGTTCATCTGTCCCCCTCCCCTGCCAGTGATGACTCCCCTTTCCAAGCCCTCAGAATCCTTCTGAACCCTATCACACCTTGGAACTCATCTCAGTACCCTCTTGGCCAACCATGGTTTCTAGGCAATACATTGATCTATGGAGTGATCTTTCCCCAACTCTGCTCTCAGTGTGTGGTCTCAATAAAAATCACTGAGTGCACTGTGGGAACTTTAGAAACTCTGGCTATGACCATTATTATAGTGTCAGACAAGCTCATTCACATTAAAGTCTTAATAGTCAATAGGCAATGAACTGGTCTCTTTTCTAGAAGGGTTCTAAGAAGGGATGACCCCAGAGAACAAATCTCTAAGCATACGTCTCCTGTGTTACAGGAAGCTCTAGCCTGGCTCCCAGGTGAGGGAAGGAGGTTGGGCAGGAGTTCCAGCAGGAACACAGTATCCTGAGGCTACAGTCCACATCCTAGAAAGTCAGAGGAGACAGAGCGAGGGCAGGGGCTTGCCAGCCAGCCAGGCTATTAGGATACATCCCTGTGCTGAGGGTCCACGTACTTACCATCCACTGCAACAGTGATGGTAAAAGAGCTGATAGTGGAATTGCAGGCAAAGAAGTCTAGGATGGGGACAGCATGGGCTGAGCCACTCAGACATTCTGTAGCAGGAAGCCATGCTCAGCCTAGAACCTGGCACCAAGTCTGAGGAGTTTGCAAAGAGCTAAAACAGGCTGAGCAACGTGTCTACAATATGAAATAATTACAGATGTGATGGCTGAGTGCCAAACTGTGACATGGTCAGTACTGAACTCCTACTCATACTTCAAAATCTTGATAAGGATTTCTGCTCCTGGAAGTATTATGGATTCAACATTCAAAAAGCAAACAAACAAACTTCTGGTTTTAAAAATGTAAGTGCTAGATGAAATACATCAAACAATCTTTTTAAATGAAGGGCTGAATCTGGAGTAAGACAAGGACATGCCAAATGTCAAAGGTGAAGAGAAGACGGGTCTCTAGCCTGGAGAGCCAGGGCTGCACCAGGGCAGCTCCCAGGTATTCGCTGATACAGGGACACTGGGATCTCAGGGTTTATTGGCAGCAGAGGAGACAAGGCCTTAGGCATATGTGTGCTTCTATCCCCTATCCAGCTCCACACACAGAAGTTGGGGTCTATGAAGGGTTACACCCTCAGTGAAAGGATGAACTAGAAAAAAAGTCTCTCCACCATCAAAGGGAGATGAGATAACAGGTCTAAGATTTGATCTTAGGCTTGGATCCAAGTGGGGAAAAGGAAAATAAAAGAATAAAGACTGCTGACAATTCATAAGCATAGTCCTGAGCTCTGCAAGCCTGGGGGTCAAATTTATACTTTCTGCTTGGTCCAGGAAACCCCAAGTCATGAAATTAAAATGGTCCCAGACGGGCAGGGCTTTGTGGCATCTGACAAAGGCAAAAGCAAATTCCCTCTGGAGGAGCACCACCAACCCAGGCCCCCGAGGTTCCCTCCAGGTTTAGAGTGGTCGACAGAGCTTGCAGTCAGAAAGGTGTAAGACACATAAGGAACAGTAAGTGGGAATCATCAGAAACAACGAGGAGAAGTATATCCAGAAGGACTTGAAACACTGGAACGATCAGGTCCAAAATATGAAATTAGCAAGTTTAAATTATTTAACAAAGTAAAACGAGGAACTGAAGTGCTAGTAAAGCAAGGAACAGAGACTAATAAAACTGACCAGGCCTATTAGATGGATAGGTGGATGGATAGATAGATAGATAGATAGATAGATAGATAGATAGATAAACCTTAAAATGGAAACTCAAATCACTGAAATTTAAAGCCCAATGGAATTGGTTAAACAGTTGAATGAAGAATTTGTGAGCTGGAAGACATTTCTAAAGAAATGGTATAATGTAGCACAGAGATTTAAAAAAAAAAAAGAAAAATGTAAGAGACACTGAGAGACATGGAGGATAAAATGAGAAGGCCTAAACTGTGTCTAACTGAGATTCCTGAAGATGCAATTTAGGGACAGACAATATTTGAAGAAATAATGGCTAAGAATCTTTTAATAGTTGATAAAGGACATGAGTCATCAGATCCAAGAATCACAAGAAATCCAAGCAGAATAAATAAAAATTAATTCACATGTACACACATCATAGTGAGACTGAAGAAGACATAGAAAAGATTTTTCAAGAATGCAATACAGAAAAGACAGATACTTATAAAAGAACAACAGGCAGACCAACAGCCACAATGGAAGCCAAAAAGCAGAGGAATGATATCATCAGCATGCTGAAGGAAAATAACTATCTCCCTAGAATTCTAAACTCAGCTCAACTCTCACTCAAGAATGAGGATAATACTGTTGATGGATGAATGTATAAAGATGTGAGATACACACACCCTCATATACACACAATGGAATATTACTCAGCCTTAAAAAAGAAGGCAAGCCTGCCATTTGCAACAACATGGATGAACCTAGAGGATATTATGCTAAATGAAATAGGCCACATGCATAAAGACAAATACCGCATTGTCTCCCTTATATGTGGAATCTAAAATAATCAAGTTCATAGAACCAGAGAGTAGGATGGTGGTTACCAGGGGCTGGGAAGGAGGGAGAAATGAGGAGATGCTGGTCAAGAGGTACAAAGTTTCAGTTATGCAAGTTAAGTTCTGGAAGTCTAATGTACAACAATATGCCTATAGCTAAAATACAGTATTATATTTTTGAAATTTGCTAACAGGGCAGATCTTAAGTGTTCTCATTATGCACACACATACACAAATAGTTGCTATGCAATGAATTTGTTAATTAGCTTCATCATGGTGACTATTTCACAATGTATACGTATATCAAATCATCAAGTTGTACATCTTAAATATGTGCAGTCTAAAATTGTCAATTATGCCTCAATAAAGCTGGAGGGAGAATAAGAATTAGAGGACAATAGCCTTTCAGACAAAGAACTGAATTTACTACCATATACCTTCTCTAAAAGACCAAAAGAAGAAGGAAACTGAACCAGAAAGATCGTGTATACAGGAAGGAACTGGGAAGAAAGAAAACGGTAAACGTGTAGGCAAAGCTAAGTAGCATCAGTTCTACTAAGTGATAATAATGGCCATATTGGGGGGAAAAAAAGCAATTTGGACCTGAACTAGTGCACAATAATAACAAGGAAGGCATGGAAGATGGGAGAAAGGTGATTACCTTTAAGTATTAAAGGTACCTGTTAAAACTTTAAGATTCACCGCTAAAATGAGAGTTAAACTTCCTAAATCAATTGAGAAAGAAAATGGAATTTTTTTTTAAAACTCTGAATCAAAGTTAAGCAAGACACAAATTGTCCCTGACCTTGAGGAGTTCAGAGTCTCCTCAAGGGGACACTGAGTGCAGGGGGTAAGCAAATAAGGACATGATTCTACTGACAACATTTGAAATGTATGATAAGGTCAGGGGTTGACGAGAAAACGGAAAATATGGGGAAACGGGTTGTTACAGCTCCGCTGAGTGTAAGTTGGTGCGGTTTCTTGGGAGGGCAACTTGCCGTTGGCATCCCTGGACTGCCCCTCTCACTGCCGGGCCCCAGAGCCATTCACCCACGTGCAGGTGTCTGAAGGGGCACACACAGGCACGCTGCTGCAGCACTATGTGACTATCAGAGCCCCAAGAACAAGCTAAACACCCATGAACAAAGGAAAGGCCAAAACTGCAGTTTAGCCATAACAGAATATTTCTCTACAGCAAAAAGGAAGACAGGGTAGATCTACTATGTTCTAATAGCACATATCTAATATCAAATACTCACCCTACACACACACCCCCACACCCACACACACACACACACATACACACACACACACACACACACACACCCCACACACACCCCACACACACATCCCAGGCAGAGCTCTCCCAGGCCCAGGACGGGACCCTGGCAGCTCACAGCTGTGCAATAAATGTGGACTGAACTGAACTGAGGGAAGTACTGCAGAGAGGAGTCAGGAGGAACAGTGAGATTATTAGCCAGGAGGAGCTTCCAGCAGCAAGAGAATAAGAGAGTGGAAGAAAGTTCCTGGCTGACACTATGGGGATGCTTTGTCCCCAAGCAAAGGGGCACAAGCAGAGGAAAACCCCACAGCCTCATGCACATCTGGCGCATAGGTGCTTACATCCCTCCACCCGAGGGCAACTGGGTGTCAGGAACCAGCCCTAGGCTGGCGTGAGGGTGGGAGGGGAAGTCTGGAAGAGGCCCAGGCAGCAAGCCCCCATTCTCGCCTCCTCCCCACACTATCAGCTCTTGTCTTCCTGTTTGACCGAACTTGTCAAGTGTGTTTTTGAAAGCCTCTATCTCTGGGAAGAGTTATGGGTTTGGGGGGTCCAGATCTCTCAGGGGGCCACAGTGACCACCCAGCCCACGACTCTGGCACCTCTACCCTGAACTCCCAGAGGCAGGAAGGTTTGCAGTACTTGGCTTATTTCCACCAGGTTTCTCTCCCACAGGAGGCCTGTAGGATTAGGTAAAGCAGGCGTGTGTGTGCACACATGTGAGTTCCAACTTGACTGCTACCCAGCCACATACATAATTGTCTCCTAATGTGTGCTGGACACTTTTCTGGACACTAGAGATGAACCAGCTCCTTTCCATGTCCTCATCCTGACTCCCTCTTTACTCGCCATTCTGTACTTTCTATGGAATATTATTATATCTATCTGCACACACAACAGGCTGTTTCTCACTGCCAAGCTTTCACTCAGCTCTTCCTCCTGCCTGGAACTCCTTTCCTTTCTTACCTGGTTAACATTTACCTCTCTCTCAGACTTGGCTCAGCTGTCACTGCCTCCAGGAGGTCTCCCTTTTCACTCCTCCGTTCTTCATTGGGCTAGGTGTCTCTCTTTAGGACTTCCATCATGTCCTGGATTATGTATATTGTGAAACGTATAGCAATACTAAAACTAACATTTATGGAGCGCTGTCTCTGTCCAGGGGTGGTACTAAGCAGTTAACATGTATTAACATTTTTAATCTTCCTTATATCCCTATGAAATGGGAAAGCTTCTAGCTGCCTTCCTGAGTCATTCTCTCTCCTTCCTTACTCACTTAACTCTAATTCTGTTGGGAATTCCAAGGTGTCCAGCTTAATAATTACATTTCATTCATAACTTTGCAATTAAATTCTGCCCAATGGGATGTAGGTAGAAGTTGTTAGGGGAGAATTATAGGAATATCCTTTAAAGGGTGGCTGATGCAGCTGGAAAGCACATGTTGCCCTTTGTCTTCCATTGTTACTCCAGCCTGGGATGTTAACTTGATGGCTTGAGCTGCCATAGTCATGTTGCAGCCATGAGACAATCTTTGAAAAGAAGGCCATACTCTAAAAACGGTCAAAGAGAAAAACAGGAGTTCTATTTTTGATACAACCAATGGACTCTTACTGGCCCCAGTGATAATAACTATTAACTCTGGGCAAAATTAAAAATGCAACTATCTAAAGGAGAGTGAACAAAAGTAAGCAGATTTTGGAGGGGGAGTTGGCATTTGAACAGGGATGGGGCACAGGCTGTTACCCATTTTTATGGCTTTTAGCTTGAAGACAGTTCAAAGCTTGAACAGACGCTGAGTGGTGAGCACCATGAGGGAGTAACCAAAGTTCTTACAGAAAACACAGTTTTTCTGGCTTAAAGAACCAAAGGATAAAGCTCAGGGAAACCTTAGCTGTTGGAAAGTGAAAGAGGAATCTCCTTTCTAAGCAGAAATCTGAAGATGAAGAGCCCTGAATTCTACCCAGAAACTCTGTCAAACCTCTGGTGACTGCTGATCCACGCACTCAGGGAGCAGGCTCATAGCTGCCCGGCTAGGGATAAAAGAACTCAGTGAGATTTGTGTTGTAGCCCCCGAAAAAGAGTTTGCAGTTTGAATCCAACCAAGTTAATTACAAGCTAAAACAAAAGTAAGCGCTCTCCATAAGAATATAACAAAATCCAATGCCTCCACAATTACACTCACAATGTGTAGGATACAATTAAAAAATATTACTCAATCTATGAAGAACAGGACAATGTAATCAATTCACAAGAGAAAAGACAATTAATGAAGATCCAGATGGTGGAATTAACAGATAAGAATTTTAAAGAAGTCGTTATAATTATGATCAAGGATGTAAAGAAAACACACTAGTAATGAAAGAAGATGGAAACAGAAATTTGCACTGATGCTTCTGGGCTGGGTGTACCTGGAGAAGATGGGATACCTGAGCAGAGCTGGGATTGAGTGACGAGAGAGGGGAAAGGAAGAAAAGGAAAGGAAGGTAAGGAAAAGGAAAAAGAGGTGAGGAGAAGAGAGAGAAAAGTGCAGACCAGCAAGTGCGTGGGTTCCAAAGGCTAGAGAATAGAGTCCTGAGGAGGGACAGGCAGCCCCCGCCTCCTGACTCCTATGACCTGAGAATCATCCCTCATCAGGATGCCTCTGTCCTCGGTCTGCCACCCTGTACAACCTTCAGGAGCATTGCTTACTCTGTGACCCTCCAACTCTATCTTCTTCTAAAATTGCTGCATCCAGGCAGGGACATTCTAATATTCATCCAAAGTGTGGGGAGAGGAACAGGGAAATAAACATAGGCTCTATTATGAACTATGAGAGTTATAGGCCAGGACTTTTTCTGTACCACTGCAAAGCCCCTTCTCATCCTTGCTCCCAGCTTCCATCCATGTGGTGGACACCTTCAAGCCTGAACCCATGTGGACTTGCACTAGTTGCTCCTAGGAGGGCTCTATCTGGACAGCTGGGCCACCAGCCAGCACTGCCCAACCATATATTCATCGTGAAGGGCAATAGGGCTGTGTTACTGTTGACAGTGATGCTGGGGTTCTGGGAGGACTCTGGGTATACTCAGAGAAACAAAGAACTTCAAGGTATGGTTTCCCCAAGTGCAATACCAAAGTCATAGCCCTCTGTTCACTGACAGCAGCAAACAGAACAAGCATAAACATCAGCACCTAAGCCACCTTTGTACCCCTCTTCTCCCAGGCAGCTTTACAGCTGATTTTCGCCCCTTATAATGATTCTAGGAGGTTGTTAGGACAGAGTCTTCCCTCCCAGTTTTCACAGGGGAAAACTGAGGCCCTCAGAAATTAAGAGGTCAGTTTCAGTTTGCACAGTGATGTAGAAAAAGTAGCAGATGTGGGTCTATGACCTAGGAGTCCTGTGCCCCAGCCAGAGCTCTGTCGCACTAACCAGAGAGGCAGGCACCTTCCCCCCATCCCATTATTCCACACCCTACTATTGCTTGTGCTATAGGCATGCCACTCAGCTATGAGCTCTTGGAGGGTAAAGAATGTATCGCTTCACTGTTGTCTCCAGCAGCCAGCATGGAGCAGACTGAGATTTGGGAAGAATAATGTAAAAGCTTAAATCAGCCTTGGGAAGAGCGCAAGTGCAAGGCGGACACTCCAGTAGTCACCGCTTCTCTCCCAATGAGCATATGAGTGCAGCCACCCCAGCAGTGGAGACCACCAGCAAGAACACAACACATGACATCTTTGGGCAAAGGAAATTGAAACCAACTCACTCAGTTGGCCACCTTTTTTTTTTTTTTCAACATCCCTCTAAAAGCAGGCAGGCAAAGAAGCTGGCTCAGAACCTGGGGAGCTGGAATGCATTTAGGGGCTCTGAGGTTGTCCAACCGGAACCCGCACATCCAGAGACGCCACCTCATTTCCCAGGTCCTGACAAGCTGATTGAGCCATGACAGGAAAAGTAACTGGCGGGTGATTGCAAACTATCCAGTGTCAGCTCATTGTTCCGAGAGGAAGCTGTCAGGACCAGACCTCCCGGGAGTGCCTGGGGCCTCTGGTTCTTATTTTTCCCTTTGTAGGTGGGAGGAGGATGGGGGTGGCGGCAGGGAGCCATTATCCTTTCCCCCACCCAACTGGACACTCCCAATCAGATGTCATCAGGCCAGGGTCTCCACATTCCCAACTCCCAGATGAGGGGAAGAGGGGCCGCTGAATGCTGTTTTCCTCTAGGGTTCCTTTAAAAACAAAAGTTCTGTGTTTTTTGCTTGTTTGTTTTGGCAGCCAGGGAGTAATTACATTTATTTATTTAACTTTTTTCTTTTAACAGAGGTACTGGGGATTGAACCTATGACATCGTGCTTGCTAAGCATGCACTCTACCACTGAGCTATATCCTCCCTCAAAAGTTGTGTGTTTTTTATTGTGACAAGAATACTTAACATGAAATGACCCTTTTAACAAAATTTTAAGTGTACATAATGAATTGCTGACTATGGGTACAATCTGGTACAGCAGATCTCTAGAACTTACTAATTTTGCATAACTGCAATTTTATGCCTATTGACTGTCACTCTTCATTTCCCCTATCTTGAGCCCCTGGCAATCACCGTTCAACTCTTTGACTCTATGAATTTGACTACTATAGATACCTCATATAAGTGGAATCATTCAGTATTTGTCATTTTGTGACTGGCTTATTTCACTTAGCATAATGTCCTCAAAGTTCCTCCACGATGTCGCACATTGCAGAATTTCCTTCTTTTTGAGGCTGAATAATAGTCCATTGTATGTATATACCATGTTTTCTTTATTGATTTACCTGATGTCAGTGAACATTTAGATGACTTTCACATCTTGGCTGTTGTGAACAGTGCTGTGCTGTGGCAAACATGGAAGTGCTAATACCGTGCCAAGACCCTGGTTTCAATTCTTTTGGACAGACACCCAGAAGTGGGATTACTGGTTCTATTTTTAAAACGTTGAGGAACCTCAAAATTGTTTTCCACAATGGCGGTACCATTTTGCATTTCCAGAAACAGTGTACAAGGGTTCCAATTTCTCCACATCCTTGCCAATATTTGTTCTTTTATGTTTTTTGATAATAGCCATTCTGACAAGTGCGGTAATATCTCATTGTGGTTCTGATTTACATTCCCCTGATTAGTGATTTAGTGATTAGGGGCTGCCTGTATGTCTTCTTCAGAAAAATGTCTATTCAAATCCTTAACCCATTTTTAATCAGGTTATTAGTTTTGCTGCTATTAAGTTGGAGTTAAGTTACATATTTTGGAGATTAACTCCTTATCAAATATACAGTTTGAATTCTGGAGGTTGCCTTTTCAGCTATTGATTATTTCCTCTGCTGTGCAGAAGCTTTTTAGTTTGATCTAGTCCAACTTGTTTATTTTGTTTTTGTTGCTTTTGCTTTTGGTGTCACGTCCATGATATTGCCAAGACCAGTGTCATGAAGATTTTCCCCTATGTTTTCTTCTAGAAGTTTTAGTTTTAGGTTTTATGTTTAAGTCTTTAATTCATTTTGAGTTGATTGTTGTGCATGTGTATGTTAAGGGTCCAATTTCATTATTTTGCATACAGATATGCAGTTTTCACAACACCATTTGTTGAAGAGTCTATCCCTCCACTGTTGTGTATTCTTGGTAACCATGTCGAAGATCAGTTGGCCATTAATGTGTGGATTTATTTCTGGGCTTTGTATTCTGTTCCATTGGTCTACATGTCTGTCTTTATGCCAGTACCATCTTGTCTTAATTATCGTAGCTTTGTCATGTTGAGGTATTTTGGAAAATACCAAAGTAAAGACCACGTATGACAAATCCACATCTAACAACATATTCAATGGTGAAAGGTTGAAAGCCTTTCCTCTAAGATCAGGAACAAGGCAAGGATGCCCACTCTCACTGCTTCTATTCGACATAGTAGTGGAAGTCCTAGCCAGAGCAATTAGTCAAGAAAAAGAAATAAAAGAAATCCAACTAAGAAATAAGAAGTAAAATTGTTCCTGTTTGCAGATGATGTGATCTTACATATAGAAAACCCTAAAAACACCACCAAAAAAAACTTTAGATCTAATCAACAAATTCAGTAAAGTTGCAGGATACAAAATAAACATACACTAACTCTATAAACTAACAAGCCACCTGAAAAGGAAATTATGAAAATAATATTATTTACAATAGCACCAAAAGAGAATGAAATACTTAGGAATAAACTTAGCTAGGGGAGGTGAAAGACTTGTATACTGATATTGTATACTCATGGCTGCATAGTATTCCAGCATATGGATGTATTAAAATTTATTTCTTCATTCTCCTACTGACAGACATTTAGGAGTTTTTTAGGCTTTTCACTTTTCCAACAAACCCTGGACATACTTGTGCATATATTTGACCATTGTTGAGTGAGAATTTTTAGAAATAGAAGTCCTGAGTTGAAGGATAAGGCAGTTTTCAATTTAACAGATCTTGTCAAATTGCTGATGGCCTCTTTGAAAAGATAGCAAGTAAATCTTTTAACACATAAACAAAACTCTTCATTTGCTTGAGTCTGTGCCAATCCCAAAGATGGTCCCCTCTTTCTATATTCTTCTTCTCATAGAAAATACTTTTCTTTCCCAAAGAGGTATTTTTCTTAGAGGCTCAGCCCTCACTTTCTTGTTAGGGGTTGTGCAGCTTCCAAGTATCTGAAACTTATGTAAGGAATGCATTTTTCTTAAGTTTTTAAAAAATTTTTGTTAGTGGAGGTACTAGGGATTAAACCCAGGACCTCATGTATGCTAAGCACACGCTGTATCACTGAGCTATACCCCCTCCCACCAAGAATGCATTTTCATGCCATGGAGTCTTATTCCTGCCCTGCCTTCTTCATTCCCATTCAGGGGCTGGTCACACACAGAGGTGACACCATCAGGAATGTTGTGAAGAGCCCTGTGGGCAGTTCACCCCAAAGGCAAGCATAATGAGTTCTAACTAGAGCCATCTATTCTCACACAGGAGGTGGAGGCACAAATTTATATATCTTTTGGGGAAGGGGGTTATTGGACATTGTCTATTGACATTTTAGAAGTGCATTTCTATGAATCAGCAACATTAACCTCTGTAATAATTAGAAACAATCTACTTTCTCAGTAGACTATGGGATCATCTACTTGGAATAATGATCAGGCATGAGGACCACCCACATACAAGATTCATCCATGCTGTCTTGTGTATCAATAGTTCATTCTCCTTTTTGTGATGTGTAGTATTCCATTGTCTGAATATAGTCTGATTTACTTGTCAATCCTCTTTGTAGATGGATATTTAGGGTGTTTCCTTTTTTAGTTTTGGACTATTATGAATCAGTCTGTTATGAATGATGTTATGCTTATTTTCATCCTAGATACATAACACAGAGTAAAATTGTTGGCCATATGTATGCATGTTTAGCTGTTGTAGATAATGCCAAATAGTTTTCCAAAGTGGTTGGGTCGATTAATACTCCTACCAAGCATTATAGAGGGTTTCCACAACCCTGTCAGCACTTGGAATTTTCAGGTGGTTATTATTGTCTGTCTGTCTGTATGTTTGTCATGCTGGGCGTATATAGAACCTTCTCATTTCAGTCTTAATTTACATTTCTAATGTAAGTAATGATCAAATTTTTCATATGTTTATGGCCATGTGGAGATCTTTTGAGAAATATTTGCCCCCAAGTCTTGCTCATTTTTAAAATGGATTGTTTGTCTTTTTGTTACTGATTTAAAAGAGTTCTTTATATATTCTAAACACAAGTCTTTTGTTATATATGTATTGCAAATATCTTCTCCCAGTCTAAGGCTTTTTTATTTTCTCTTTAAATTTTTTTTGACAAATTTTTTTTTTGTGCTTTTTGTGTCTTGTTTAAAAAACTCTTCCTATCCCAGGGTTGTGAAAATCTCTATTTTCTTCTAGAAGATTTATTTTTAATTGAATTATAATTGACATACAGTATTATATTATTTCAAGTGTACACATAATGGTTCAATAATTTTATACATTATGAAATGATCACCACAATAAGTCTAGTTAACATCTGTCACCATACAAAGTATTGCAATATTATTGACTGTATTCCCTATGCTGTACATTATATCCCTGTGACTTATTTATTTTCTACCTGGAAGTTCCTACCTCTTAATCCCCTTCACCTGTTTTACCAGTCTCCCTACCCACCTCCTTTCTGGCAACTGCCCATTTGTTCTCTGTATCTATGAGTCTGTTTCTGTTCTGTCTTGTTTGTTCATTTGTTCTGCTTTTTATTCTACATATGAGAGAAATCATATGGTATTTGTCTTTGCCTTATTTCACTTAGCACAATATCCTCTAGGCCCATCTATGTTGTTGCAAATGGCAAGGTTTCATTCTTTTTTATGGCTTAGTAATATTCCATTGTATATTATACCATAACTTCTTTATCCATTCATCTATGGATGGACACATAGGTTGTTTTCATATCTTGGCTATTGTAAATAATGCTGCAATGAACATGGGGGGGTATATATATCTTTTTGAATTAGTGTTTTTGTTTTCTTTGGATAAATTACCAAGAGCAGAACTGCTGGCTTGTATGCTAGTTCTATTTTTAATTTTTTGAGGAAATGCCATACTGTTTTCCATAGTGGCTGCACCAATTTATCTTCCCATTAACAGTACATGAGCATTTTCTTTTCTCCACATATTTGCCAACACTTGCTATTTCTTGTCTTTTTGATAATAACCATTCTGACAGGTGACAGGTGATATCTCATTGTGGTTTTGATTTGCATTTCTCTGATGATTAGTGATGTTGAGCATCTTTTCCTGTTTCTGTTGATCACCTGTATGTCTTCTTTGGAAAAATGTCTATTCAAGTCCTTTGCCCATTTTTTAATTGGATTATTTGGCTTGTTTTTTTTTTTGTTTTGTTTTTTGCTATTGAATTGTATGAATTCTTAAATAGTTTACCAATGCTTTATTGGATATATCATTTACAAATATATTTTCTCATTCAGTAGATTGCCTTTTCATTTTGTTGATGTCTAGAAGCTTTATTGATTAACCCTTCATATTTAGGTCTATGATCTACCTTAAATTTTATATGGTGTGATCCCTATCAAGGGTTTTTGTTTTTGCTTTTGTTTTGTATACAGATATCCAATTGCTTTAGCATCGATGTTGGCAAACACGATCCTTTCCCCCACCAAACTGTAGTGACACCTTTGCTGTAAATCAAGGAACCACATACTGAGTCTTTCTATTCTGTTCCATTAGTTTATTTTTCTATCTGTGCCAATAGTACACTGACTTAACAAGTCACAGTTACTGTGGCTTTACAGTAAGTCTTGAAATCTGGTAGTGAAAATTCTCCAACTTTGTTCTTATTCTTCAAGATTGCTTGGCTACTCTAGGTCTTTTGCTTTGCAACATAAAGTTTGGAATCAATTTGTCACTATTCACATCAAAAAATTCTGTTGGAAAGTTGATTAGGGTTGAGCTGAATTCACAGATCAATTTGGAAAGAATTGACATAGTGTTAAATATTGAATTTTCCAGTCCATGAACATGAAATATCTATTCATTTACTTAGCTCTTCCTTAAGTTCTCCCAGCACTGTTTATAATTTTCAGTGTAGAGGTTATATGCATCTTAAATAGACTTATTCCAGATACTTAATGTTTGATGCAATTATAAATAGTGTCACCTTTAAAATTTCATTTTCCAATTGCTGGTTACTGGTCATAGAATTACACATGATTTTATATAATGTCTTTATATAAAATGGTTTTACTAAATGTACTTATTAATTATGCTAATGATTATTAATAGTTTTCAGATTCTTTTGAATTTTCCAATATATAATCATTTCACCTGCAAAGAAAGACCTGTATCCTTTTGCTTTCCAGTCCTGTGTCTCTTAGCGCTTTCCAGGCGCCCCAGAACAGTGGTGAAAGACGTAGTGATAGTGGACACCTCTGTCTTGTTTCCAACCTCAGGAGGAAAGTGTCCAACATTTTACCACTGAGTGTGATGCTATAAAGGTTTTTCCTTATGTTAACTATAAGTTTTTTCTGTAGATACCCTTTATCAGATTGAGAAGATTCCTTTCCACTCCTAGTTTGCTGAGAGTTCTTTTTCAGTCATGAATGGATGCTGAATTTTATCAAATACTTTCTTCTACATCTACTGAGCACAAGCAGTACCACAATTCACAGCATGATAAACTCTTTGGAGGGCCTTAAAATGAAAGATGTTGGGAACTGTTAACATCACCCCTTTGGAATGTCTATATGGAAATGGAAAAACTAATGGAGCTGGTGGAGAGTCAGTGAAAGTCTGTTACTGAGAGGCCTTTGCCTATTAGAGATTGAGAAGTATCCTTTTTTCCAGTCCAAAATTCAAATATTATTATCTTGGTGCTAGTTTTTAATTAACTATTTTGTGCTAATGTTGGTGTTACCCAGGCATTAAATCCAGAGCTGTGTTTCTTAGGTCTCCCTGCCTTTGGGGAAAAAAGCTGCTGGGTTCTCTAGGGGCCCAGATCTCCCCCATCACCAGCCTCCCCAGAGGCAGGTGGTTGAACTGTTCCTGGAGAAGAATCAGGAAAGGATCTCCTTCCCCTCCCTTTCCTCCCAACAAGTCCCCAGTACCTCCTGGTGCAACCTCAGCATTCAGAATGGACTCCGCAAGCCCTGTCTACCTACTCCCTCGTCTACCTCCCCAGAGTAGGACGTGGGACATGGGCATCACTTATGTGGGGTGGGAGCAAGCGAGGAGTGGGATGGGGTATATTGCTGAGTGATCTGGAGTCTAGGAAAGCCCACCATGCAGGGTGTCCCTCCCAGCCCAGACCCAGGAACCTGAGTACTTTCTTCCCTGGGATCTTGCCATACTTGAGGGCACTTCAAACAACCTCATTAGCAGGGCTCAAGAATTACAAACTAATAAACAGCCTAACACCTTCAGGTGCTGCAATCTGGGTGTAAATTGTCACCAGAGAGATCAAAGAGGGTCAGCAGAATTTGGGGGGACAAGGCCTCCTGCCCAGACCAAATTGGAGCTCTTTTGTGGGCCTTGCTAGTTCAAAGTCATCACCAGTTCCTTAGTGAGGAAGGTCTGGGTGTTGACATAAACTCACTCTGAGCTATTGGGAGTTAACCCCATAGCACACTACGTTCAGAAACTCCCAACTACAGCATTTGTCATCCTCATAAAGTCTTGACCTAAAAAGCCTCTCCCGTCAGACACTGTTAAATACAGTGCCCACGCCAGGTGGATTCTACTTGGGTGTTACAGGAAAGAGTCTGGTGTCCAAACTGAACCAAACCAGACAAGCTCCTCTTGGAGCTGTCTTGCTGGTATCTTCGCTATTACCACCCTCAGAGTCTGGGGCTGGGAATTCTCCTTATCACTATCCCTTCTCCCAGATCCTAACCCCATATCCACACTGGGTCAGGAGTCCCAGCTGGTTGCTGCTCACCCCCAGCAACTGAGCCCCACCCTTCCACATGGACATTGGAAAGTGGCCCATCCATCAAACGTCCCTCTACCCTCAAAACCTCTCTGATAACCTCAGTGGGGGCAGCAACCTATTCCCTGAATTCAGAGACCATGCCATTCTCTTCCCATAGCACACACTGTCCTGTAACTGTCCTCTCTGTTTGTTTTGTCCTCCCTTGTGCTCGTTGAGACCAGGGACCAGGTTTCCTGTTCTTGGTAGCAACTTCTGCTCATTGAACATTCATTTCTGGGAACATTATGGGAAGACTGATGGAGTAAGTACCACCTCCTGGATCATTCCTGGCCCCCTTGCCATGCTTGGGATGTCCTGTGGGCCAGCACCTTGGATACCCATCATCACTGGGTAGCAGGGTCCTTTCACTGTCAGATCCATCAATCAAGCAGTGAGAAGATGTTAGTCCAACTCTGGGTGAGGAACACCTTCGCCCTGGGAGCAAACTCCAAGAGTGGTTATTTGGATAAGCCTTTGTCTAGGTGTGGCAACTCTGAGGAGCTGGGCCAGAGGCTTCAGGAAACCCCACAGGGGGGTGTGGTGTGGACATTGCATTTGGCACACAGCATGCCGGGGGAATCCAGCCAGCAAGACAGCCTGCCTGCCTGCTCACTGGCCGGTCTCTCCTAAGTCCAGAACATTTGCAAAGCCAGGAGCTTTGGCACAGGGCTGCTCCCATCCTAGCCGGCATGGGTTTATGGATATTAAAAATGTGCTGATGTGAATCACCATGCAGGCACGCTTCACTAAAAGCGCTGCGCGCAGGAACACTGCTCCTTTTATCGTCTCCTCCACCTCTGCTGGAAACATTCACCCACAGATGATGCGGAGATTAGTGGGGCGTCAGGCTGCTGCATGTTTCCAGGCCGCCTGTCAGCTCCCATCAGCCACGGCTAGGGCTGCAGAGGAGGCTGGGACACACCTCAGTGCCCCCACCCAGGGCCCATGGGCAGAGTCTGGAGCAGAATTGTGGCTTGGGAGTGGAGAAGACATTCAGAGTCAAACATTTTCTCAAGTATCCAGGCTGGAGCCATTGACCCATAGTAATATGGCGGCCAGCCCCTCCAGACTCTCCCAGGTTGTAAATAGCATGAGTGAAAGTCCAAACCCTTTCTTCCCTGGGATAGCCACCCTTACCCTCCCCTCCCCATGAGGTTGCCAGATAAAATATAGTCCCACAGGAAGGGTGGAAGATGGGCTAGATAGCCCCTTCCCTCCAGGAGGCCTCAGTGCATGCAGGGAGGTGCCAGATCTGGATACAGACATTCTGAAAATGTCCCTGTGGAGGGTTTGGATGCTCTGGGAGCTCAGAGGTCCCCTCTGCTGGGAGATCAGGGAAGGCAACACAGAAGAGGAAGTGCTGGAACTGAGCCTTGAAACACAGCTGCATGTTAAACAAACTGAGATGGGGACATGGCACTCCACATGGCAAGAATGCCCTGAGCAATCGTGGGGAAGTGGGAAAGCACAACATCAAGGACCAGGTGCTTTCACACTCTCTGTCCATCCATTTTCAGTATTGCCTTGTCCTCAGGCTGCCTCGAAGAGTGACTGCCATCGTCCCAGGCACCACAGCCAACCCCAACCTGACCAGAAGCAGAAGAGATCTCTTCCTGTGCGTCCAGGAGCTGCCTCACAGGAGCCTAGAGTTCCTTGCCAGTGCAGGGAAAGAAAGCCAACTTGAAGCAGGAGGCACTGGCAGGGGAAGGGGCCTGTCTTGGCCTATCTCCGACCAAGGCACTCCTGTGCCAATAGTGAGAACTGGCCCACGGCTGCTGTGCCTTCATTGTCCACAGAGTGGTCTAGACTCCCCAGGTACACTGCAGAGGGCAGAGGCTGTGTCTCATACAGTCTGCCCACAATCTAGCATGCTGTTTGGCTCATAGTAGACTCTAAGGGCCTCATCTGGAAAACAGAATCACAACACCCATCCTCATTGAATTATTGTCAGCACCTACTTGGGGCCACCACATGGCATGGCTCCAGGAGGCCGTATCCACATGGAGGACAGAGGGAGCCATGATGCTGCAGTCCTGGCCCTCTTTATGCCACTCATGGTGGTCAGGCTAGTGGGGCCAACATTTACAGTATTCACACCACATTATATTCCAGCTGAATTATCTCAATCAGCCCTTCCAATCTTTAAAAGCGAGGCAGGGCACTATTTTATCCCCATGTGGAGAAACTGCGGCACAGAGCATTAAACAACCTATTCACTATCACACTGGTAACCAGTGACAGTGTGGGACGTGAACCCTGTCAGTCGGCCTGAGAGCCTGTGTGTTGAGCCACTGTGCACCACCCCCCTGCCCCTGAGAAGACCCCAAACTTTCCATCTACAAAAAGTACCTTCAGGATCCCTCAGAAGACACCCCCAGATTGTAGACATTCAGCTCAGCACAGCCAGCGAGGGCCTTGGCAGCCCCTAGTCCTCCTCACCTGTCCACCCTGATGCTCTGTTTCTCAGAGACGAGCCTGAGGCTTAGACAGGGGTGACGGGGCCCCCACCAGTCCTGACCGAGCTCTCTGTAGTAGGTCCAGTGCCCTCTCCCTGTCTTCCCCGTCTTTCCGAAAGAAGCCCTACCTGTCCTCTGTGAGAGACACGGGGATGGATGGTAGCCACATCAGGAAGGTGTCCCCAGGGCTGAGGCAACTCTGGGCATGAACCCAGCCAACTCTCCTGGCCTTTTGCTGATGACTGGATACAGCCTGAGCTGAGGGGCTCCTTATAGGGTGTCCCTTATAGGAAACGCTAACCAGGCCCCAGAGACCCTTCAGAGAAATTGGTCTCCCTCTCACCACCCAAAAGGAGGGAAGAGGAGGGGCTGAGCCTCAGAGCCCAGGCAGGTTCAGCAAACATCCAGAACTCCTTCTAGGGCCTGCCCTGGACCCAGGGACCACCATGGGAAGACAGGGGCATCCAACATCCACCCCAGCTGTAGGTAACCACATTCCCCTTGGTCTGCAGAGAGGAGGAGATGGGAGCATGAAATTCTATGTGAAATTCTTTCCTCTGGGTTAAATCCAGTGTGAATTAGCTAGATCTTTTCTTTAGGGTAATTTTGAGGGGTTAGGGGACAGGTGAAGGACCAGCGTATTTAAAAAGGATAACAAGGTCTTCAAATATTCCAAGGTAGAACCTGGGTTATGTTTTAATAGAAAAATCATGTTTTTAATTACCTACCAGTTAATTAACTTTCAACCAGATATCTCCAGGTACATATGTTACGGGAGGCAGATGAGTCGTGTTAACCTCTCGGTTTCCAGAACCCCTCCATGCTCATGTGTGTGCCTCTGGTTGAGCGGCCAAAGCTCAGAAACAATTTTAGGACTAGAATCTCAGAAACAGAAAGAATCTCAGGGGTCACTCAATATAACAGTCATCATCTTGTAACCATAAAGGACCCCTCATGATTCCCCCTGTATCCTGGGAAATCTGATCATGACATCAATGCCAATCAGTACTGGGGCCAGGATGGGCTAATCCCTGGGATCACGTAGAGTTGGTACAATTTCAGCCAAACACCAAACCGCATCAGATAAGCTGGTACTCCTCCTTTGGGTTAAACATTGATTTCTGATCAGCTTCTCAAAATGCTAAAAACAGTTTCATGCTACATTTATTTCTGTTCATCAACCCCAGAGCATCTTGGACCTGGCCTAACCAACTTCAGGGACTGCCCAGCAACCCTGGAGCAAGTGACGACTGTGTATGGCAGCCCTGAAACCGCATACCATATGGCCATGTATCCTACAAAAGGAGGCTGGTCTTGTGGCCATCACCCTGGGCAGGGACAGGGGCTGGAAACCAGGCTAGGGGCAGACACAGGCTTCCCCAGAGCTGTCTCACTTAACATCAGTTTGGTCCCTTTGATGCTTACGGTTGCTGAACTTCACTTTCCATCTGGCTTCCTGGCCAGGCCACTGAGAAAGGCCAGGTGGTGGGGCTCTGGGACTGTCATCTGAGCCAATGCCCGGCAGCCAGGGCTGAGCTTGAGAGAACAGGATGTGGAGAACAAAAGTCTGCAACTGCTCGGAGACCTGAGTGCAACAAGGAGCATTCCTTTCGTTCCAGGAGAAACTGGGACTGAGGTGGCTCAGGGACACCTGCTATGTCCCCAGGGAAGGGCTGTCGGAGGCTAAAGGGACACTAAGGGATGGCCCCATGAAAGGAAGGGTCCATGCAAGTGCCTTTCCAGCCCTTCCTGAGGTGCATTTCCCACCCTGTTCCCAGATGCTTTGCCAAGTTTCTCTTTTACCTCCTTTAACTTTTCCAGGGAGGTATGCTGTGGGCATCCCGGGTGTTTGCTAGAAGCCAGGAAACCTGCGTTCAGGTCCCAGATTCACCCCACTCTCACCATGTGACCTTTGGAAACTCCCTGTCACTCTCCAGCCTCAGTTTCCTCATGTGTCAAATACAGGTGTGTAGGAAGCAGTCATTACACATGTCAAAGCAGACACATTTATTGGCTGCAATGGTTGTTTTATGTACATTATTTCTTTTGATCTGAATAAAACATTGCTATTAATAGAGCTTGATATTTTATTGGGGGTTCACTACTAGCCAGATGCCATGCCAGGCTCTTTATATGTATTAATTCACTTCATCCTCACCAAACCCTCTGATAAAATCCTATTATAATCTCTTTTTATAGAGAGGAAACTGGGGCACAGAACACTTCAGTGGCTTTCTAAGTTGTACTTCTAATCGGTGGGGAACTTGAACCCTGGTGGCACAACTCCAGAGCACACAAGGCCACCTTTCTGCTGCTTCCTGATGTTTATATATGACATGGAAATAAGCAGAGCGCCCCCCGGGGAGTCGCTGTGAGCTTTAGATGAGGGTGGAGAACTTCATGCAACATACAGATGTACTCAAAGCGTGCAACCTCTTTGTCTCACCATTGTCATCATTTCCCTCTTTCTAGTAAGGCTTATAGGTGAGGTAGCAGACCCTGGTCGCCAACCCTGACAGCAGTGCCCTCCCCACCTCTCCTGACTGCTGTTACATTCATTTAGCTCAAGGTAGCCCCAGAAAGACAACCTATTTATTACTGGCCTGCTTTCCTTGCTCCTGGTCTTCAGATTTCTCCCCTTCACCTTGGAGATTCCTCCTGGTGAGAGTCCTCTCCCCAGAGTCAAAGGCTCTACCTCTCAGAAAAACACTGGATTCCCACCCACTCTGGTAGAGTGACTGACTACAACTTAGCAAGATCTTTCTGTAGGAGCACATCAGTCCTGGGGACAGGTACGGGGTGAAGTTCTAAGAGAGGGTTCCTGGGGCAGAGGCGGGGGGGCGGGGTCTTCTGGAATCCTCCAGATCAGCCCCCGCTCCTCGGAACGTTGATGTCCAGGGCCACCACCTCAAAGCCCAGCAGTCCCTGAGTCTGGGAAGGCATCTGGCTTCAGGTTTTTTGGTAGATGAAGATTTGCCAGTTTGGGATTAAAAAAAAAATTCCTCTTGTTCTAAACACATACATACACACATACACATACACACACACACACACACACACACACACACACACACACACACACACATATATATATATATATATATATATATATATATATATATATATACAGAGAGAGAGATCTTAAAAATCCCCATAAACACCCCTTAACCATAATCATCCCTTAATATTTTCATATATATTTGCCCAGATTTGTTTTATGATAAAAAGCAAACCTCAACAAATTAAAAATAGAACTACCATATGATTCAGCAATTCCACTTCTGTGTATTTATTAGAAGGACACAAAATCATTGTCTCAAAAAGATGTCAGTACGTTCATTACAGCATTATTTACAACAGCCAACACCTGGAAACAACCATGTTTGTGCCCATGGACTAATGAATGGATAAAGAAAATGTTGTATACAAATGATAAATGCAGGAGAGGGTGTGAAGAAAAGGGAACCCTCCTACAGTGTTGGTGGGAATGTAGTTTGGTGCAGCCATTATGGAAAACAGTATGGAGATTCCATAAAAAACTAAAAATAGACTTGTCCTATGATCCGGCAATCCCACTCCTGGGCATATATCTGGAGGAAACTCTCATTTGAAAAGATACATGCCCCCCAAATTTCACAGCAGCACTATTTACAACAGCCAAGTCATGGAAGCAACCTAAATGTCCAACGACAGATGATTAAAGAAGTTGTGGTATGTAGATAGATAATGATAAACACTACTCAGCCATAAAAAGGAATAAAACAATGCCATTTGCAGCAACATGGATGGACCTGGAGATTGTCATACTAAGTGAAGTAAGCCAGAAAGAGAAAGAAAAATACCATATGATATCACTTATATGTGAAATCTAAAAAAAAAAAAAAAAAAGACACAAATAAACTTATTTATAAAACAGACTCACAGACATAGAAACAAACTTACGGTTATCAGGAAAGGGAGGGGTTGGGGAGGTTTAAATTAGGAGTTTGGGATTAGCAGATACACGCTACTACATATAAAATAGATAAACAACAAGGTCCTACTGTATAGCACAGGGAGCTATATTCAATACCTTGTAATTACCTATAATAGAAAAGAATATGAAAAGGATATATATGTACAGCTGAATCACTCTGCTGTACCCCCAAAATTAACATGACATTGTGAATTGATTATACTTACATTAAAAAAAAAGAAAATGTGGAATACATATACAATGGAATATTACTCAGCCACAACAAAAGACATCCTGCCATTTGCAAAAACATGGATGGAACTTGAGGGCATTATGCTGAGTGAAATAAGTCAGACAGAGAAAGCCAAATACCATATGACCCACTTATATGTGGAATCTAAAAAATCTCGTAGAAATAGAGAACAGATTGGTGGTTGCCAGTGGTGGGAGTTGGAAGGTGAGTGAAATAAGTGAATGTGGTCAAAAGGTGCAAACTTTCAATAAGTCCTGAGGATGTAATGTGCAGCATGGTGACTATAGTTAACAATACTGTGTTGTTTATTTTAAAGTCATTAAGAGAATAGGTCTTAAAAGTTCTCCTCACAAGAAAAAAATTGTAACTATGAGAGGTGATGGATGTTAATTAAATTTACTGTGGCAATCATACTGCAATATGTACATGTATCAAATCATTACATTGTACAACTTAAACTAATACATCATACGTTAATTATATCTCAATTAAACTGGGGAAGGGAGTAAAGACACAGTTTGTTTTAAAAATTGGAATAGTAGTGTAGCTACAATTTTGTACCCAGTTTTTTTTTTCATTAAACTTCATTTACATTGCCTGAAATTTTTCATATTAATTTCTAAAGTCTGCTTTGTTGTGGCAGACGTGGCAGATTGACTACTCAATAGCCATTTGATTTGATGACACCGCCCCTTAACTTCCTCATTAAAGAATCCAGAGAGCCACAAATTCTTACCTTCTCAGACTCCTCTGCAGTGAGGAATGGTCACGTGACACAGTTCTGGCCAATAGATGAAAGCAGAACTCACTGGATGGGTCTTCTGGTAGAGTTTATAAAAACGGATAGACTCATTCAGCCTTCCTGCCCTTTCTTCTTCCTTCCTTTCTTGAATATCAAAATCATAAATGGAGGGACAGCAACCATCCTGTGACTGCAAGGATGAAAACAGGAAACTAGATGGAGTCTGTTTCTTAACGATCTCCTTGGGCTGCTGCTTCAGCCTGGATCTGTTTACTTCTGGACTTCTCAATATTGGGTAAGGAAGAAATCCCTGTCTATTAAAGCTACAGAAGTCACATTTTCAGTTTCTTGCAGCTGAAGGCAACCCAAGTGCATAGCTTTCTATCAAATGAATATATTACAATGTAATATTAAAATTCCCAGCTGATTCACTGCTACTATAAATAATATTGTAATAAATATCCCTCAACACATCTTTAGGTGCTTCTCCAATTATTTACTCTGGCTTTATTCCTAGAAAAGGAATTGTTGGTCCAAAGAGAAGGTTCAGTAGTCCCCCTCCTCATCCAGCAGTTTCACTTCCCATGGTTTCAGTTACCTGTGGTCAACTGTGGCCCAAAAATATTAAATGGAAAATTCCAGAAATAAACAATTCATAAGTTTTAAATTTTGCACCACTCTGAGGAGCATGATGAAATCTCGCACCCTTTAGCTCCATCCTACCCAGGATGTGAATCATCTTTGCCCATGTTTCCCTCCCATTAGTCACTTAGTAGCCATCTTGGTTGTCACAGTGCTTGTGTTCAAGTAACCCTTATTTTACTAAATAATGGCCCCAAAGTGCAAGAGTAGTGGTGCTGGCAATTCGGACCTGCCAAAGAGAAGCTGTAAAGTGCTTCCTTTAAGTGCAAAGGTGAAAGTTCTAGACTCAGTAAGGAAAGAAAAAAAAAACCCTATGCTGAGATTTCTAAGATCTATGGTAAGAACAAGTCTTCTATCCATGAAATTGTGAAGAAGGAAATAAAATGTGTGCTAGTTTGCTAGTGCCCCTCAAACTACAAAAGTTATGGCCACAGTGCATGATAAGTGCTTAGTTAAGATGGAAAAGACATTAAATTTGTAGATCAAGATATTTTCAGAGAGACTACATGCCCACAGCTTTTATTACAGTATGCTGTTATAAGTTGTTATATCTCTTACTGTGCCTAACATATAAACTAAACGTTATCATAGGCACGTGTGTATAAGATAAAACAGTTATATGTAGGTTTCAGTACTATCTGTGGTCCCAGGCATCCACTGGGGGCCTTGGGAAGTATCCCTCGTGGATAAGGGAGGACAACTGTAATTCAGGGGATTTTTTGGTTTGTTTTGACTTCTTAATGCATCTTCCAAATGGCCACGCATACAAATTATGCCAGTGAGACTTCTACCAGCTGCAGGTAAGTCAGGGCAACCTAGAGGCCACTTCCTGAAACAGGAGCTAAGTCAGTCACCACCCACAAAGGGTGATTGTGGCCAGGATATACCTGGTAAGGAGGCCTGCTTGTGCTCTGAGCCTTGGAGGGGCTGGTTCTGTCTGCAGAAGGCCCACTGCTCCTCCTGCTACTGCAGCTTCTGCTGAGGCCCCCATCCCCCCAAAGCTGCAAATTCTAGCCCAGGGGCTCTCAAGCTCTGCACATGGATGTTTGGACATGGATCATGCCTTGTGGTAGGGCTATCCCATACGTTGTAGCATGTTCAGCAGCATCTCTGGCCTCTACTCACTAGAAGCTAATAGCACTTGCTCCCCAGGTATGACAACCAAAAACATCTCAACAATGTCAAATGTCTCCAGGGCATGCCAACTCAGCTCCAATTGAGAACCACACGTCTAACCTATAACCTGCATAAGGAATAGCTCGATTCCAAAAAAAGAAGATTCTAGTTCAGTGCAGAATTAGGTTGTACAACCAGAGTGAGGAAGGGCTGTAAGTGGTGAGAAGGCTGTCTGGCAGGCAAGCATCAAAGAAAGATGGAGCATCCACTGGCACCCACAATAACTGTGCCTGTGACTAAGAGGCCCCCCAAAAGCACACCCATAAAGCAACATGGCACGAGAGGAGTCCAGAGCTCCCTGCTCCAGGGCCCTCACAAACACTCAAGGACACCACCGTAGTGACTGATGTGGTTACCACCAGCTTGTTTAGTGTTGTTTGGAATTCTTTAACACCTCCAATGTGCTGCCAAAAATTCTTGCTTTTGAAAATGTGCCAGGGTTGAAAACCACACTTCCAGCTCCAGTTCTGCAGACCACCCCCCTACCCTTTGTAATGGGTCATTTTAGTCAAGAATCCACAAACATTAAGGGCCAGCCCCCAAAGCAGGCTCTGAGCTGGGCTCTGGGGCTGCAGCCGCAAACACACCAACATGATTCTTGCTTTCCCAGGGTCCAGAGTCGGTTGAGGAAGGCAGACTATTAAACAAGAGACTGCAAGAGCGAGATGGATGATCCGGGCTTTGGTTTGTTCATTTGTCAAGGGGTAAGAATGGTCCACGGTCATCCAACTCACAGGGTGGCTGGGTGATCCTGAATGATGTTTGTGGAGGTGCCCTGAGACCTCAGTCGGGGATGCTATGCCCTGAGGAAAGACAGACCAAGACAGGGACAAGGCAGGAAGTGGGAAGAGACACGGAGACCTTCTGCTGGCACAAAGGTCAAGCCTGTTTGCTCCATGAAGCAAAATTAGGCCAAACCCAGATCTGTCACTGATCTTTGGTGTCTAGGGTGGGGCCAGGATGGTGGATTGGCAGCTTCGCTGAGATGCCATGATAAAATGGAGATCAGACACCCAAGTGGGTGGTGAGGCATCCCAAGATATATATATCAGGGTCTCTCTAGAAACCTGAAGTCTACTGGAGAGATAAACTACAAGCATTTAGGGCAACATGACTTTTGAGACAGAAAGTCCATGTTTTCCCCTAGCTCAATTTCTCCTTCCCCATGCCGGCCCCAAACCTTCCTACCCTCGAGAGAGGTGTGTGTTGCTAGGCAGGAGGCAGATGCCACTCAAAGACAACCTCTCTGCCTGTCCTGATGGGCTCCTGGGTGAACTACGTTTCATAATTTTAGCTGTGTGTGGTGAAGACCCTAAAATCAAAATGACTTAAATGAGATAGATGTTTATTTTGCTCTCATGTAAAGGTCTGAACCAGAATGGCCTCTCTGCTCCCCAAAGTCACTGAGGCCCGAGTTCTTTTGCTCCTGTTGGTCTGCCATCCCTGGAGTGTTGCCCTCATCTACTTGGCACCAGATGGCTGTCCACCATGTCTGCATTCTAGCCAGCACGGAGGAAGAAGGGAGAGGAGGGCATGAGCCAGAAGTTGCTCCAGTTATGTGCCGGAGCTGGATCCCACTGGTTCCAAGGCATGATTGTGCATATCTCTTCCCAACTTGTATTTGTAGCTTGAAATCAGCCTTGGTGGCCATATTTATAGCATGGAAATGGGCAAACACTACAATCAGGGCTTGATTTTCCCTGAAGAGCTGCTTGAGCGTTTTCGTTCGTTCGTTTGTTTAAAATTTTTATTTTTATTGACGTATAGTCAGTTTACAATGTGTCAATTCCCGGTGTACAGCATAATGTTTCAGTCATACATATACCTACATATATTCATTTTCATATTTTTTCATTATAGGTTACCACAAGATATTGAATATAGTTCCCCGTGCCATACAGTAGAAACTTGTGTATCTATTGTGTAGATAATAGTTGGTATTTGCAAATCTTGAACTCCCAGTTTATCCCTTCCCACCCCCTTCCCCCCTAGTAACCATGTTTGTTTTCTATGACTGTAAGTCTGTTTCTGTTTTGTAAATAAATTCATTTGTGTCTTCATTTATTTTGGTTCCACATATGCGTGATATCATATGGTATTTTTCTTTCTCTTTCTGGCTTACGAATAGCTGCTTGTTAAACAATTACCAGCATAGCCCTCATGCACCTTTTCTGTTCACAATCCACTGGTGAGAACTTAGTGACATCGCCCCTTAGCTACAAGGGAAGCTAAGAAACACAGTTTCCAGTTGTATAGTCTTGTCCCCAGCTACAAATCTTATTGCTGTGGAATAAGGGTAGAGTGGATACTGGGGGAAACTAGCAGCCTCTGCCCCCAGGTTTGTTGAGGGGATTGTGTCTAGGAGATGAGACCTGGATTCACATGTGGCGGAGCTGGTTTCAGAGACCCCTTCCAGGCAGAACTCTTGGGTAGCAGCCCAGTGGCTCCAGGCAGGTTCCCCCGTATATGCTGCAACCTGATCCACAGAAAGCACTCACAAAGCCTGACTGACAATTCCCAGACACAACCCTCACTCTCTGCCACAGGCCATGTGACCCTCTGGACTCTTTCAGTGAGCCTTGAAGCCCTCCCACCAGCTCGAGGTGAGGGCAGACATGTCCCACTGCCCAGTCCAGGGCTCACCTACTCCAGATCTCTCCAAAATCCTCCTCACCAAAATCTCCTTTTCTTCTTCAACTCCTTCCAGGACGCAGTGTTTTTTTTAGAGTTATTAAACCAGTTCTTCAGACTCCCTTTGAAAAACGCATATCTATCTTGGGCTGCCTCACCACCCACTTGGGTGTCTGATCTCCATTTTATCATGGCACCTCAGCTGAAGCCGCCAATCCACCATCCTGCTCCTCTGCTCCTGTGAGCAGCTCACTGAGATCCACTTACCATAAACAACTGTAAACACACGGTACAAGCAAGCCCTGGATGTCACTAGTAACACTGATGACCAGTTTGGGGGTCAGTCCCTCAAATTGATAATCATCACAGTTCCTGCATCTCCATTTCAGAGGCTCTGCTTCCTAAGGGACTCAGCTCTGTCACCCCAAGTCCACCCACCGACCTGAGCAGACTCAGACTCAGCCAAGGGGCGCTTCTGCCCCAGACCCCCACCCCTACTTTACATGACACTGCCCTGGCCCTTCTCTGGCTGTACCCCTGCTCCCAGAGTGAAGAGTCCACAGGTCTAACAGGGCATGACCACCTACATGGGACCCCCTTCTAGAACACACTCCAGGTCCCCAGGACTCTGGAATTCCCTGCACCTCCCTCCAGGGCCTGAGTCAGCATCTTCCCTGATTCTGTCCTCCAATGGCAAAATGAGTCCCTGGTGTGTGTATCTCTTGACCCATGAGATGACCAAGGGTGGCTGTGTGAGGGTGTCTCCACAGCCTGGACAGTGTCCACAGACCTGTATGCAAGACCCCTCACAGAGCAGGGCTGAGCCGGGGTGGGACGAGAACAGGGGTGGGCCGTGGGCTGGGGGCTGGCTAGCCCGAAGCTGCTGCATTCCAGCATAGAATTCAAAGGAGTCTGAAAATTCTAAATTTAAATCCAGCCTTCTAGATCATTACAAAGGAGCATTTGTCAAGGTAAAGGAAAGAAACATATTTTACTTAACTTTGTTAGCTTGATTTATAACTTTTAAACATAAAGACATGTGGTATGAGGACCTCCCCTACATTTGTACTCTTGCCATAGGCCTCCAAAGGTTAGGAGTGGCCCACCCCTGAGAGCTCCCTTCTTTCCACCCTGTATTACTCAGACCAGAAAACGGCACTTACAAAGTACCTACATCTCCAAGTAACTCAGCAGCCAGGCTGATGACAGCAAGCCCAGCACCTGGTTTGTGCTGGCACTAAAAGGGTATTCCTTTTGCAGCCATAAGAATATTTGCAATGCATGAAACAGGAGGGCCCTTAGGGGGTGAGGGAGGGCAGGCTTGGCTCTACCTTGACAGGGACATTAAAGGCAGCAGGGTCACTTGGGAGAAGGAGGGGCAAGGCAGAGTCAAGGGAGTAGGACAGGCAGTCAGAGGGAAGCAGAGACAGAGAGAGCCTGAGACTCGATCACATGTGGGAACCCCCCAGCCCCCTAGACCCATCCTTGCATGAAGCCAGAGCTACCCTGGACTTGTCACTTACACCAGCCAATGCACTGACCTTGTCATCTGTCAACAAGACAGCTGTGACTAATCCAACCCACACATTTTACACATGAAGATACCAAAGCCCAGAGAGGGGAAGGAGCACTACCCAAGGCCAGCAGGACCACATTCAAGAACCAGGGCTATGACTTGTGCATATTTAACATCTCTGTGTCCTTTTTTATTTGCTAAGACTGACTTTGATTTTTGCATGTGAATGAGAATTCTAGGCAGGGGAGAAGCCATGGAAAGAAGTTTTCTGACACTCAGCCAAAGGAGGCCAGCCCACACTCAGGAACAGACTAGCTTTCCATGGAGGTGGAGTGCTCTGGTGTCATCTGAGAGCCTGAGAAAGTCACATTGTCCAAATCAATCTCTTCTATCTTTTCTGCTGCCTGAAATTCCACCAATGAAATATTTTTCTCCTAGATTAAGCATTGCCTTCTTAAGAGTTTCTTTTAAAATGCTCCCCCACTGGACAGCAGTGACAACCTATACCTCTAATATCATCGTGGGAAGAAGTTGGCCAATACCCTTCTCCCAGACCAGGGGACCTCAGGGAAGCCTGGGATCTAGTGTGCTGGGGGAGAAGAGGGGCCACAGTGGGTGCTCATAAAACTGGTGGAGAAGGCACAGACACCATGGGAGAACACGGATTTCTCTCTCTCTCTTCTCAAGTGACAGCTTGATAGGTATCAGATAGTCCCAAAGAAGCAATAGGGGAAAAAGTGAGACAGACCTAGGTTCACATCCTATTCCAGCCAATGCCTCCTTAGATAATTCCAGGCAAATTATTTAACCTCTCTGAGCCTCAATTTCCTCACCCGGGAATTGAAAGCTCAAGTGCCTGTTTGGTAATAAGGATGCAGTGAGCACGTAGAGCACCCTGTTGAGAGCAGGTGTTTAATAAATGCGTTCCCTTTGCTCAAAAGAAGAAAGCAACCATCTGCACTGTAGTCAGTCATCTCCAGAGTTCTAGCACTGTTAATATACAACAGATGATGAGTTTCGGGGGAAAGAGCTGCTTCCCAAACCAGCCTCAGCTTGGAACATCCCATGGACACGAGAGCTTGTGGTTGGCTGGGTGCTCGTGGCTGGGGCTGGTGATCAACACCATTCTCACACTGGTACGTTTGCACGTTCATCAGGCAGCACATCCTCCCTCCAGCCCAGCAGGCAGCAGGAGTCCCAATCACAAGCAAGGGTGCCCTGTGCCCATGAGAATAGACAGGGCCCCAAGTCACGGACTAGAGGGGTCATGGCAATGGTGATATGGTAGCTCTTTGAACTGGGGCTCAGAAAGGTTAAGGCATTTGTTGATTGTCACCCAGCAAATAATAGCCAGGTAGGGGTTAAGAACAACTTATCTATTCTTTCCCTGTCTAGATTGTCATTTTCAATACTTCAAAACAGACCATCTGCAAAGGACTTTTTATAAACAGGTCTTTTGGAATCAGAAGTAAAGACAGGTATGGATTAAGGAAAAATAAAAATAAAAACTGTAGAGCAGACCAATACTAGTTTCTCCCTTTCCAGGGCTTCCTCATCTTCCCACTGCTGGAGGAAAGGATAGAAAATGTCTCCTGTGCTCAGGTATTAAGGATCTCGTATATTACTCTCATATATTACTCTACCAAGGAATTTGCCTTTGAAGAGAAGGGCTGAGGGCAGTGCTTAGGCCAAATGAGGTGCTAGGGGCTTCCAGGCACAGTCCCCCTGCATCGGTACCTCCTTTTCCTGCCCAGGAACTAGTCTAGGGCTGAGCACTCCTCCAACACTTCCCTAGTATCTAGACAGCTCTGCAGCTGGGACTGGGGCCTGAGCTGGGGCTGCAGGAATTGCAGCATGTTCAAAGATATGTCACCAAAATAATGGAATGCCCCAGCCGCAGGCCAGGCTGACCTCCCGAAGTATGTGTTTGGGAGTTTGCAGCTGGAGCCCAACTGCTTAAAGAGAGCCAGGCCCACCCGGATGCAGGCAGGTGGCAGCCCTTCCCACTACTGCCTCTGGGCCAGGAGCAGACAGGACAGCATCTCTGAGAGCAGGGGACCAACCTGGGTGGGGGGCTGGGGGCTGGGGGCTGCGGTGGACACACGACCACTCCACATGGGGCCTCCCACGCCAACCGGAGCAGATCCAGATCCTGAGTCAACAAGGCCGGCTGAGAGTAGGATGCAGGGGCTGGGAGGGCCAGCCCCACAGACAGCAGGGAGGACAGTCGGGATAAGAATGGACAAGAGGGCCATCAACAGAGCCGAAGGCAGGTCCGCCCAGGACCACGAGGAGGAGCCCCTGCATTCCTACTCCCAGCGCCTCTCCTACCTGACCTTGTCTCCACAAGACAGGCTGTCATGAAGTGTTTAAGTACTCTGCTGAGTAAAAGGTGGTTACTGTCCTAGGAAATGTTTTGTGTGGCTGGCCACTATGGGAAGGGGTGTTCTTGAGAGAGCTGGCTTCAGCTGTGTAGATCTTTGACTCAGCCGACCTCCATGGAGGATGGAGATTGGTTGACTGAGGTGACCTCAGGAGCCAAGGACCTTTGCCCGACCTGGGTGGACTGAGGTGAGCTGTGGAGGACATCACCACCCTATATGTAGTTCCATGGCCACCTTCCCTGCCCAGGGGCCCTGGCACCAGGTCCCACCAAAACTGTACAGCTCACTACTGTGGTTACTCACACCATACCAGAGGCAGGGAAGGGGCAGCCCCAGGGCCACTGAAAGCTGACAGGGAGGGAGAGGGGACCCACAGATGGCGACTCTGAGCTCCTTGGGTGGCCTCTCTCCCTTCCCTGGAGCTCCCCATAGTGTCCACCAGTCACCTAAAAGTCCAAGACTGCAGAGGCTCCCAGGTCACAGGTAGACACCTGAGGGCTCACCTAAATACCCTCCCCCAGCCCCGCCTGAGGCGCCCCAGTCTGGCTCCTGCTCCAGCACCTCAGCTAAGGGCCAGAAAGGGAGGGGTGCTCAGCTCCTTTGCCCAGGGTCCTGCAGAGCCTCTCGGCCTCCCCTGCCCTCCCCTAGCTCTGCCCACCCCTTCTGCCACAGCAGACAAGAACTCATATTGCCCGAAGCCCCAAAGCACCCCACAAACTCACCTTCACACAAGAACAAAGGCTGACAGACACTAACATCCACACATATACTCACACCCGTTCACAGAGCTCCCTCCCACACACTCACACCAACGCACACTCACGCAAACACACACAAATGTTGGCACGCTCTCACACAGACACATAAAACATTCTCACTTACACGGCTATTCAGATGCTTCCATAGAATCTTACATAGGAACACATGCTGTCACATACATACACACTCACACACATAAATACGAATATTCACTCATGGGCACACACACACTCACAACCTCACATGTTAGCATCTGACCACTCAAGATGTCTGCTGCTGGCTTCACTGGGGGAGGGTACAGCTCAGTGGTAGAGAGCATGCTTAGCAAGCACGAGGTCCTGGGTTCAATCCCCAGCACCTCCAGTTAAAAAATAAATAAATGAATAAATAAATAAACTGAATTACCTCCCCACTCCTGAAAAAAAAAAAAAATTAGTTAAAAAAAAAGACAAAGGTCATGGAGGGCAGGAGCCATCAGCTCCTAGGCCCCAACGGTAATGGTCCCTCTTCCCTTCCTTCCATGGCTGCCTCCCCTAGTGGCAGTTAGTCTGTGCTCCTCTTTGTTCTCCTGCCCAATAAGCACAGTCAAAGCCCTCCCCAGAGCATCCTATCTATCCAGTCCCACCCAACACACCTCTGTTCCCATGAAGCACTGCCACCAGCACCAACATCCTGGGACTAAGCTTGCTCCTCGGGAAGGCTGGTCATCCATGCAGGTGTGCCCTGAGCCCAGGGGTCCCTCCCTGTTTCCTGTTTCCTGCATATGAATCTTGTCTCACTCATGAGATAGCAGAAGACTTGAGGCCCAAGGAAAGAACTGTGCCCTGCCCACCGCCCAGTCTTGTGGCCCCAGAACACATACTGCAGAGCTGGGCCTTCAGTGCTGCCCTGGGCTCATTCTATTCTCATTTAGGCCTTTCCAGTTGAAAGGCTTCCACTCTACGGGCAGACATACCCGGGTTGAAACCCTACCATCATTTCTAACAATATAACTTGGGCAACTTCCTTAACATCTCTTGGCCTTAGTTTCCTCATTGAAGAGGTGAGAATAATAATTCCTCCTTGGTAGGTCTGGAATGAAGGATGCCTATAATGCAGGCATGGTGGCTGGCACACAGTAGGTGCCCAACCCAACGTGCAGCCCCCTCTCCATTGTCCCTCTCAGCTCTCCATGCCCACAATCTGAGAGGGCTTAACCCCCAGGATGGAGTGGTCCAGCGCAGGACACAGGGAAGCTAGGGGCACCTGACTCCAGCCTACATGCCCCTCCCCCAGCCTGCGTCTAGGTCTGCTCCCCTCATGTGGAGCCCCAGAGCTCCAGGACATCTTTGATTAATAAGAAGCAGAAAGATAAGCCTCAGGATAATTAATAAATCATTAGCAGCATTACTTTTCATCAGATAAGGCCATTAATTGTTCCCATTTCCTTACAAAAAGCCCAGGCCTAGGGGCCCCTTGCAGTCAGTTCATTTTATGAGAGATCCAAGCCCATAAAGAAAAGCAGGTCCCTGGTGGGATGAACGGTGTCCACCTGCAGGGGCACCGGGGACAGTGTCTGCCCAACCCATACCTCTGCGCTTGGGGAGAGCAGCGACCAGAACATACAAAACAATTCCCGCCTCCCAGGCAGGGTCCTGAGGGAGCTGGGAGACTCTTAACCCAGAGCTGGCTCCTCACAGATGTCCCCTCTGGCACCAGCACCAACTGATTACCAGTGTCTGTTGCAGCCATACTTTAAAAAAAAAAAAAAAAAAGCCGCACCCTAATTGAGAGGGGAAAAGGTTCTAACTGGTTAGCAATGCCTGGCAGGGGCATGGGACAGGGCATGAAGGCACAAGGGACACTCTTTTCCTTCCTTCCTTTCCTTCCTTCCTTCCACTCATTCTGAAAATGATAAGTGAGTGTCAAGTGCTGTGCAAGGGGCTGGAGGGACTGGGGTGGGGGTGGGGCAAAAAGAGACACAGTTCCTACTCCCATGGAGTTTATATTTGCCATCTCTAAAGTCCTGTTTCTTTTCAGAGGAGGAAACTGAAACAGGGAAGGGTCTGCCCGAGGCCACACTGAGTGGGGATCAGAACTGACTAGAGCTCCTTCACTGCTCCTTCACAGGCCCTCCTTCTTCCAAGGAGCAGCAAAGGGATCCTAGATCCCTACTCCCACAACACACAAACACAGACATTCTCAGGCACCCACGCCAGACACTGAGAATGGCAGCACATTCTCACTGACTTGGAGAAATGTTTTTGAACACCGATCATGTAAGGAGCACTGAACTGGGGCACACAGAAACTGCCCCCTACCCCAGAAGCTGGCTGGCTGGTTGGATGGAAAAGGCTTCCTCAAAAAATAATTAGCAAAGCAAAATAACTATGCAGAACAGGAGCACTTAATAACACGCTCTGAGAGATTAAAGGCAAAAAGCATCCTTGCAATTTGGAGAATCCTGGAAGGCTTTCTGAATGAGGTGGCAGGTTAGGAAGGAATTTTGAAGAAGGTTTGGAGACAGATATTGGAGGGCTTCCAAGGCACTGCTTAGAAGTTTAAATTTGTTCCTTGGGTCTTCACTTGTCCTCTCTGAAGGTATACTCAGAGGTTACCATTGGATAACCACGGTTTATCTTTCTACAGCATCAATCTTATTTATAGATTTAAAAATGAAAAGGTTTTTAATCAGAAAGTTCTTAAAAGTTTTGTCATAGCCACACAAAAATAATTTCCACATAGATTAAAGAAAAACATTGAAATGAGTAAAGTTATAAAAATACTAGAATAAAATATAGGTGTATATTTATATATGCTTGGGATAGGAAAACTTTCCAAGCACGCTACAAAATTAAGATGCCCTAAAAAAAAAACAAATAGATATGTGCACATAAAAAATTTAAATTCTTTAGTGCAAAAGAAATCAAAACCAGAATTAAATATAAATATCAGATGGGGAAAATGTTTGTAATATATACAATAAACAAAGAAAGGATTAATATCTCCAAAATATGAAGAGTTCCCAACAGAAAGATAATCAAGAGGCAATTCACAGAAGAAACACATATGGATAATTAACCAGAATTTCTGAACTTTAGCACTATTACCATTTGGGGCCAGTAATTCTTTCTACACATTAGATGTCAACTGTACCCACCCCCCAGGTCATAACAATCAAAATGTCTCCAGACACTGTCAAATGCTGTGTGGGGACAAAATCATCCCCAGTTGAGAATAACTGTTAATAAATATCTGAAATTAGGCTCGGCCTCCTGAATGAACAGATCATTGCAAATTAAAATAACTATAAAATGTCATTTTTCTCTTATCAGATTGGGAAGATTTTAAAGATTGATAATAACTACAGATGGCAAGGGTTTGGACAGAATGATGTTCTCATTCTTTGTTGGTGGGAACATAAAGAGATGCAACGATTTCAGAAGACAATCTGGCAGCTTCTATCAGTTTTTGAAATCTGCAAACTCATTGACCCAGCAATTCCACTTTTGGACTCTACCCCACAGAAAAAAAAAAAAAAAGTACACAAAATTTCACAGGACACGCAGACATAGTACGATCACTGTTTTGTTTTGTTTTGTTTTTTGTAGTAGTGAACACTTGGAAACAAGTGTAAATGAGTAAAGAAATGGTTAAATTCTGATACTCTGATACAAATCAGACAATAAAAGGAGTTGCCAAGACATTCAGCTGAGTTAAAAAAAAAGCAAGTTGCAAAATATTATGATCCTGTATTTGTTTTTTAAGTTAAAATGACATACCTGCATGTGTTCATGTGTACCATTAAAAAGCAAGTGATGGAAAGAAAGATCTAGAAAAATAAATGGCAAATTATTGATAGGGATTAATCTGAAGGATGGGATGAGGGGATGAGAGTATTAAGTGTAAGGAAAGGGAAGAATGTCAATTTTTTTGCCAGAGTTCTGTATTGTTTGAGTTTTAACAGTGGGCACATATTATTTTTTTAAAAACTTGAATGTGTTTTGAGCAAATTCCAAAATAAAAAGAGTTTGTGTAATAGATGCCCAAGTAAAATCAGCAAAATCTTACTGCTCTCTGCTGATCTGAGTCATTTTTTCCAAAGGCTTAGAAAACAGAAAAGTGGTGTGTGCAGTGAGAGATAGAAAAATTCAGTTCTCTTGGTTAGCCTAGCTTTCCCTTGGAAAGCCAGTACCTTCTAGTTCAAGTGAACCAAGTTCACTGCTGCAGCAAAAACAGATTTGGCCAGTGTCTCAGCCACAGGCTAGGGCTGGACAGGGCATGTGTTTTCTCAGCAATTCTCTGAAATGTTCTGAAAAAGGAGTCTGCCAACTCAGAAACCAGTTTTATTTTCACTTTGACTACATAGACCCATGAACCTCCTAAATCTGTTCAGCTGCCTGCCTTGGTTCCTCTTGATCAAGTATTCTGTTTACAAACATCACTGGGCATCTTTCCACTTCCCACCACAGCAAATTCTCCCCAAACACAGAGACCAGCAGTTCTGGGGTTAGGGTTATTTTTCATTTCTCTTTTTAAAGTATAGTAATTTTAAAATTATGTTTTGAAAGTAGAACATGGGTCAGTGGTTAAAAATAGGAGACCTGAAGCATAAGCTTGTAACCAGTAAAACTATGATGCTATTGGGGCAAGTTCAGAATAGAATGAGTCACACGGTCATAACAGATGTGCTGTTGACCTTGAGGTCCACCACATGACCATGACAGCTACCAGGGCCAGCGCTCTGCTCCAGCCACATCTAGTGAACTGGTAGTGAGCAACTCCCTGAAATACTGAGCAGGGTAAATTGAGGCAGGTTTTATTTCAATGGAGTTTTATTTTAGCGGAATTGCAAATGCACACACAAAATAACAGTATGAAAGCCATTTCCACACATCAGCACTGAAAAATTCAAGTATGCAATTTCAAAGGAAAAAACCCACAAAATAATTTTAAAACCTAAAAGAAAGAAGACTTGACTAAGAATATCATAGTGAAAAACAAACTCAAAAAAGCAAATTAAAGGATCTCAAAGATTTCTTTCAGAAATGCTCCAGAAGTTGCAGCTTGAATAGTAGGTGTGAATTTGAAAGGCTTCCCTGTAGAGAGGACCATACCTCTATTTGTATCAAAAAGAGGCAGCTGATTTGGAAAAGGTGTCCTTAGAGAGCTGCACTGTCTACCAATGAGTTGTAGTGGGTTCCAAAAGACAGACTTGAAAGGCTTAGGAGAGACTGTGGTTATAAAAACACAGATATTGATGATTTGGCCTTTGTATCTGTCTTTCCTCACCACAGCACTAATGAGTATTTGTGATATGTCAATTTCTAAAGTGGTTGATGGTAAAATAACAAGGGAAGACATCTCATCAAGATGTGTACATCCAAAAAGATCAATATCAACTGGAAATAAGCAGCTCAGGCCCCTGCACAGGTGAGCCAAACCTCCTGTGGGCAGAATGGCAGAAAAAGTTGGCCCCAGGTACTATCACATAAGATGAATGTTCCTGGAACCTACGTCAAACATGGAGCATACTATTAAAGGTCTGCTCTTGAGTTCTAAGTGGTAAACTTTCCATCAAAATTTAGTTTATTCAATAAGTGGTGCTGGGAAAACTGGACAGCTACCTGTAAAAGACTGAAATTAGAACATTCTCTAACACCATATACAAAAATAAACCCAATATGGATTAAAGACCTAATGTAAGACCAGATACTATAAAACTCCTAGAGGAAAACATAGGCAGAACACTCTTTGACATAAATCACAGAAATATTTTTTCTGAACCAGCTCCTAGATAATGGAAATAAAAGCAAAAATAAACAAATGGGGTCTAATTAAACTTAAAAGATTTTGCACAGCTAAGGATACCATCAACAAAATGAAAAGACAACCTACAGAATGGGAGAAAATATTTGCAAATGATGTGACTGACAAGGGCTTAATTTCCAGAATATACAAACAGCTCATACAATCCAACAACAAAAAACAAACAACCCAACCCAAAAATGGGCAGAAGACCTAAACCAGCAATTCTCCAGTGAAGACATATAAATGGCCACTAGGCACATGAAAAAATGCTCAATGTCTAATCATCAGAGAAATGCAAATCAAAATTACAATGAGGTATCACCTCACACTAGTCAGAATGGCCATCATAAAAATCTACAAATGATAAATTCTGGAGAGAGTGTGGAGAAAAAGGAACCCTCCTACACTGTTGGTGGGAATGTAAATTGGTGCAGCCACTACAGAGGACAGTGCGGAGGTTCCTTAAAAAACCAAAAATAAACTTACCATATGATCCAGTAATCCCATTCCTGGGCATATATTGAGAGAAAAGTACAATTTGAAAAGACATACGCACCTCAATGTTCACAGCAGCACTATTTACAATAGCCAAGACATGGAAACAACCTAAATTTCCATCAACAGATGGTTGGATAAAAAAGATGTGATATATTTATACAATGGAATACTACTCGGCCATAAAGAAGAGTAAAATAATGCTATTTGCAGCAACATGGTTGGATCTGGAGACTGTAATTCTAAGTGAAGTAAGTCAGAAACAGAAAGAAAAATATTGTATGATATCACTTATATGTGGAATCTTTAGAAAAAGACACAAATGAACTTGTTTATAAAACAGAAACAGACTCACAGATATAGAGAACAGACTCATGGTTACCAACAGGTAAAGGGAGTGGGAAGGGATAAATTGGGAGTTCAAAACTTGCACCTGTTGGAGAGTGATGGAAACGCTAGCATTCTTGACTGTGGCGGTGGTTTCATAGGTGTATACATCTATCAAAATTCATCAAATTATACATCTGAAATGTGTACAGGAATTATACCACAATAAAGTTGTTTTAAAAAAATTAGTTTAGAAAACTTAACAATTTGAATACTTGTCTCTTAGGCCCACTTTATAACAAAATGAAAAGTTGCTTCTTTTTTTTTAAACTTGCTTTGCTACACATATGTGTGCTGGCTTCATAGGAAGAAGATGCTGGTCTAGGTTTTCAAACTTGAGGCTGATTTTCTTTTCATAGAGGAAAATATCAACCATGCCACGGCTAAGGGCAAAAAACTCATTAAGGTGAATAAATGTCTTTGTTCACTGAAATGTCGAGTGGCTCTCAGAGAGAGCCAGAATATTTTTTCAAAGCTAATAGTCTTAATCAACCATGGCAAGGCAAAACTGAGAAATGATTTTATTGCCATGATCATGGCCATAAAAATGCAGTTGCAGAGGTGGATGCAGAGAGTTGTTTAGGGGAACTAAGTGTAATTGAACCTCTTGGTTTATCTGCAGGTATCAGTTCTCTGATTCAGGTGATGTTTCGAAAATTGTTAGATTTATTGCAGTAGCATCCTACTCATGAGCCAGTGGAGCTTATAGGAATTGGGGTTTTTTCTCTCCTGATGGCAATAATCTAAAATATTAGTTTATACTATTGACACAACCCTATGCACATTTGATGCCTTCCTCCTTTCTAATACGGTAAGATGACCCTGAATCATCTGGTGCATTTCCTGCCCCAGACCTGAAATCAGTCATCACTCCAAGAGGACACAGTTCCTCTTCAGGAGAGATTTTTTAGGAGAGTCGTACACCTATGCCCTTCATTTAGCCATGGGGCGCTCCAGGACATTGGTTGCACAGCACACTATTGCAATGGAAATGGCATTGCCCCCAGGAAAACTGTTAAAATTAGGGTGAGTTCATGAGCTAGAACCAGGAACTAAAAAAATCCATGACTAGTAGTGAGTTGGAAAAAGCAGGGCAGAACAACCATAGGCACGTAGAGTAGTGGAAACAACACTCTACCTGTGGAGCCTCAAACTCAGTTACCCACCAACACGTGGATAGAGCCACTGAGAAGAGGGTGGGGTGGACAGCAGTAGTGTAAAAAGGGGGATTATCTATAATGTGGGGCCTCTAGGGTGGGAGAAGAAACTTGAGAGAGGGACATTTAGGACAAATTACAGGAAAATCAGCTTCCCAAACAAACAGGAGGGGTTTTTTGGGGGGGAGGGGTTGGTTTTTGTTTTTCATTTTTATTTTTTCTCCTTTTAAACATGGTTTTATGTGACAGGTCAAGACTATGGGTTATAGACCAAGATTCCAAAGAAATGAAATTTCAGTGACCTCTTGAGACTTTTCAGAATGAAGGTCAAACCTAGAATCCCATTTGTGCTTATCATCTCTATCACCCATTATTAAAACAAACCCACAATCTGCTTTTTTCTCTTCTTTCTGCCCCAGAGAGATTGCTATCACTGCACTTTCTATTCCCTCCCTCCTCATAGCATTATGACTTTGAGGTCCAGAAAGGAGGTGATTTACTCCCCTCAACACCCTAGAAAATTTCAGCAAGCTCTCCGATTGGAGCCAGTCTCAGAGAACAAAGGCCCATCATGTATTCTAGTGGCTTCTCCTACACCATGCAATAATCAATTCCCATAAACAGGATGAGTAATAGCCCCAAAGAGTGATCATGTAAACATGTGGGGAGAAAAATAAAGCAAAAACACACCTAGGGGCAGAAATCAACTTTATAAATTTTGACCTTTTATTTTCTAAATGCCTAGTGAAATGCCTTTAAGATATATGGATTTAATGAACAGTTATTGATAAGAATTGAGTTGAAATACTGTAGGGTGACTGCATTAAGAATTTTTTTCAATAATCTATTCCTCTATGTGTAGTAGGTAAATGGGAAGGGAGAGCTGAACTATAAGATCATGTAATTATATGATCTTTTGTGATACCCACAATTAAATTCACATAATTAAATCCTTTCAAACTGTAGCTGAGTGTCAATTTACTCCATGTTTTTGCATATTTGAAACAAGTTATATAAAAAGATTTATAAAATTGTGTACCTTTTTCTATGGCTGAGTTTTCAAAATTATTTCACATAAAAATTACATCCAGTGATGTCAACAAACTGGAGTTTTGATGTGAAGCAGGCCTAAAACATTCCATCCTCTCCATTCCCCATAGAATTCTGAGTTTCTTGTTGGTAAATTGGGGATTATGTGCCAGGCAGGAATTCACGAGGATTTGGGGAGATGACTGGCATCTCAAGTTTGGCATACGCCAAGTAGCCATCAAATCTGCTCTTGCCACACTCTTTTCATCTTAGTTGATGACCTCTCCATTCTTTCACTTGCTCAGACCCAAAACCTTAGAATCATTAAGTCCCATAGGCTCTGTCTTCTAAATATATCTGGACGCTGATCACTTTTCTACCAACTGCATCACCACCACACTGGCCCAAGCCACAAGTCTCCTTCCCCTGAATCACTGCAGTTGCCCCCAGTGGGTCTCCCTCCTTCTACCCTTGACCCCTATAGTGTGAGTGCTCACAGCAACACATAAATCCCATCAAATCACTCCTCCCTGCCCAAACCCCCTCCAACGTTTCAGTGTCTCCATATCGGAGTAAAGCCTTATCCTTGAGCTAAAAGGCCTTATTGTGTCTGGCCCCATCAGCCCACTGACATTGGAAGAGTCAAGGGATATGGATGTGACAAACCATGTCTGCCACCCCCAGGAACAGAGGAAAGAGACTACAGGTGGTTGGCCCAGCCAGAGCCAGAAGGGCTCTGAGCATCCTCTCTGCCTCTCCTCATCCCACCCAAGATCAGAGCTCGCCCAAGGACCCTCCCCAGGAAGCCCACCCTGAGCTCTTTAGTCCTCCTAGAGCCACGGTCCTGTCTTGTGTCCAGGGAAACCTTTGCTTCTCTGTTATCTGGTGTCCAAATAAACTGGCAATTCCTAGCCCCTGTGCAGTAGGCACCATCCATTCCACCCTCCAGATCTCTGCCCACTGAGCTTTCCAATATTAAAATTATCTTCCCAAAGAGAATAGATTCATTTACTCTCTCAAATTCAATTTTTCTGAGTACCTACCATATGTCAGATAACTGCTGGCCACCTCGGAGCAAGAGATGCTTCAAAAGTAAAGAGGACGAGCTATGTGAACATGAGAAAGTTACTTAAGGTTTCTGAGCCTTAGCTGTCTTATCTGTAAAATGGGCAAACTTCCCCCAAAGAGATCATAAGGTACCATAGCCTTCACTGGAACAAGTTGCCAGAATTAATCAGTTATTTAATACACATGCAAGTCCATGAGGATCAGCTGGTTATTCCTTCTGAGCACACAGTATTCAAGAAAAACGTATCGGTTATTTCATTTAATTTTGTGATTATTCACTATTCAGTATTATGTGCTGCCTGAAACCCATGGAGGGTTCAGAGGTGAGTTTTAGACTCTGTTTTACCTTCAGGATGCTGACAGTTTGGTCGGGAAGATCAAGGCACCTCAGGTCTATGTAATGTCTGTAAGAATGGATAAGCCAACCTCGCTGGTACTCAGAGAAGGGATCACATAACTGTCTGGAGTGGGGACAGGACACTTGAGTCTGCAAAGATGAACCCACTTGCCTCTCACTCCCTCCTGAGAGAAGAGCATGGAGGAAGGCAGGGCAGTATGGAGCAGTGAGGCAGAAGGCTAAGAGTGTGGAGGAGCAGAGGGGGGCCAAAATCCTAGACACAGTTGGATCATGGAGGGCCCTGGAGTGGAGTTAGGCTAAAGAATTTGTGCATCAGTCTGAAGCTGCTGGGAAAATCTGGGGAGGTTTAAGCAGGAGTGGTTCCCAAGGAAATGGCAGTATTACACATCAGTTAAGACCATAGACGCTGGTAGGACAGATTTGGGTTTAGATCTTAGCTCTTGCCACCTACAAGCTGTGTGAACATGGAAAAGTTATTTGGTGCCTTACTTATCTCATCTGTAAAATGGGGATAAAAATAGTATTTACCTCGAAGGTCTTATTATCAGGATTAAACTAATTGATTTTATAAAGTGTTTTGAACTGTCTGGCCGGTAGAAAGCATTTGATAAATTTTACTATTAGCATTATCATTTATTTAGTTATATATATCTCCTACTAGACTGCCAGCTAGTCCATCAGGGCAGGAAACTGTTCATCTTGTTTATCTCATGGCTCCAGTGTCTAGTAGAGGGCCTGGCACATAGTAGGTGTTCAATGAATGTCCATTGTGTGAAACACTGGTGCCCCTGTGCCGTGGGGCTTCTCAAGGCCCTGGAGGCCTCAAAGGCAGGCAGTAAGGTGAGTCTATCTCAAGGATCCAAGGTCGCCCACTCATCTCTACAGTTTCTCAGCTGCAGACAACCCCCACCAGGGCCTGCCTACCCCAGGACACAGCCTTCATCTGGGCCTCGGAAGTCTGCCCCTCCGAGCCTTCACAACCATCCTGTTGCCATCCCACCTCCTCACCCAAGGGTCTACAAACATGTCATTGCCAGGGAACTTCTGCTTTCCAACAATTCTTTATCCCTTTGCATCAGGTCCCCTCCCCACCTCTGCCCAAGTGAGCCTTCCACACTCAAATCCAGACAGGTCATGTCTACACTTATAAATCCAGTCCTGCCTTCACTCGTCCTGAAGATAAAGTTCCACCTCTTAAGTACAGCTGCTCAGCAGATCCTATAAGGTCAGCCCTAGACCCACGTTCCCAGCCTCCTTCCAACCACGTCTTCTCCCCCATCCCCTCCCACCATAACCGGAGCCCATAGCGCCCCCAGATGCTCCAGTCTGTGCACCTCTGCCTCCAGCCCCCTGCTCCCCTGTGCCCCCAGGAGGCTCTTCATCCTGTACGACCTGCTTCAGTGATGGTCTGCTCTCTGGCACACCTCCCCTGACACCCTGCTAGCACTTGGGAAATCTGTTTGATAGCTCTTACAATTTTCTGTTTATATTTCTGTCTCTGCCACAGGACTGAGCGGCTTGAGGGCTGGAACCGTCTCTTTCTTTTTGTATCCCCAGTGCCCAGCCCAGAATCTGAGACATGATACAATAGTCACTCAGGAAATGCTGGTTGCTTGGTTGGTCCATTGGCAAAACAAATGAATGAATGAATGACAGGATCTCTGTACCCCAGTGATCCTGGTTTATAGTCAGAGCACAATGAATGATTCTTGTGTGAACTCCTGAATAAGATACTTCACTGGCCTTCTATGTTTGATTTTTTTCAGCTGTAGTCCGTCTCAACACACACACACACACACACACACACACACAGCCTCTTCCATCCCTTTCCTCCTACTTTTTCTAATGAAACCCTTTGTAAGTATTGACTCATTAGACCGAAAAGAGTATATTCAAATTTATAAAGTTTCCAGAGGTTCTTCTCAAAAACACTGACCAAGACTTGCCAAGTGGTCCCATGAAACGCCATGCAGGGACAGCCTGTGAGCAGATGCTCTCTCTGGGGAGACCCAGGTGTCCCGCCTTATCCCCTAGCCTGCTTTATGCATGTGAAGCCCCTGCCCAGCCTTCCTTCCTCGACATTGAGTGGACACCTGTGACTGGGCTGTAATCCCAGGTAAGCCGCCCACACACAGCCCAGCCCCACCCCCCATCCTGGTCACAAGGACTTGAATAGCCAGGCACACCTGTGGGCCAGCCGGCCACTGATCCATGGGCGGAGCCCAGCAGGGCAGAGGCCTCAGCTTTTGAAGCACTGACAGGGCTGCCCTGCTGAGCCTGACCCCTGACCTACAGGTGGGCACAGCCATTGTCCCCACAGGTCCCAACTGCTGTCTGTCCTGCTGCGGGGACCCATGAAGGTATCCATTTCAGGTCAGCGCAAAGCAAAACAAACAGAGGGGCCAAGGGGCAGGGGTTTGTGCGGAGGGCTTTGCTGGATGGGAAGCCATTGTTGCAAGTCCAGGGTATAATCAGAACCCAACAGGCCCCACCAGCCAGCAGGGCTCCACCTGCCACAGGGTTGTTTATAAACACATGGCCAGGTTGGATCCAAAAAAAGAAGCTCTGGAAATTAGGGCTTGGGATTTGGAAGACACCTCAATACCAGAAACCAGCACCTTCCTCTCACTGAGCCTGTGGACCAGGATGAGGTGAGAGGCACCTCCCTCCCTGCCTCAGACCAGAAGCTGAGTCCAGGCCCAGGCTGGGCAGGAGAGAGCCGGCAGAGCCTCCACAGAGCCCAGAAGCTCAGGCAACAACAGCACTATCAGACCACCTGCCATTGGCAGAAGCTGAGTCAACTACAGTCATAACATTTCTGGCAACTGTTGATGTGCTACTGACAATTAGGGGAGTGTTTGTGAACGGAGGCTTCAGGGGAGTTTGTGTTACTGTTTTATTATGAATAGGCACAGACTTCAGTCTAGATTCTAATTCTGATTCAGCTGCAGACTCACTGTGTGAACTCAAACAAATGCCTTAACCTCTCTCAGTCTCAGTTAGTTCACCTATAAAACAGGCAGGCCAGTGCCCAGCTTGTGGGGATGTCGTGAGGATCAATTTTTTGCAAAATACCCTGATCCCTCCTCTAGCCTCTCACCTGGCTCAGCAACCAAATTAGTGTTTCTAAAATGCTGAGACTTTTAAAACGTTTTTATTGTTAAATATAATTCACATTCAGAAAATGCTTTAAGTATCAATGTATGACTTAACAAATTACTATAAAACGAATATCCACGTGCTCCTCACCCAAGTAAAAAAAACACTGCCTGGTCTCCAGAAGCCACCATAAATCATATTCCAAGCATAGCCCTCCCTTTCACCCTAACGGTACAAATGTATGGAATCAGTTTGTATGGCCTCTAAAGATCACCTTATATGTTTTAAATTGATTGTTACATGTAACTTAATTCCTTTTCATTGTTGTATAACATTCCAGTATATGAATATACCATAATTTTTGTATACAGCTGTTGATTAATATTCGTAAATCTATTCTAGAGCACATTGAAAGGAAAAACTCTTTTTCCTCTACACACTCACAGAACATTCAGGACACCCAATGTACACATGTTTTCCCCACACCAACCAATTCTCCAACACCAGCTGGGTGTCCTACTATTCAATTCAGTTCTGACACTACCTCTAGTTAACATCAGATTCCATGGGTTAAGGGCTCATTCCCACAAGACTGCCCCCATTTCAGACACCAATTGCAAATAGTGAGTCTCCAGGTTACCCCCACTTACACCCAACTTGGATACAAACTGAAGGTTCCCAAGAACTCCTCAGGTTCTGTAATTTGCTATAATGGCTCACAGAACTCAGGGAAATATTTATGTTTAGCAGTTTGATATATAATAAACGATACGATAACGGATACAGATGAACAGCCAGATGAAGAGGTATATAGGGGCAAGGTCCAGAAGGGACCCACACAGGAGCTTCTGTCTCCATGGTGTTGGAGTGTTCCACCCTCCTGGCATATGGATATGTTCATCAACCCAGAAGCTCTCCAAAACTATCCAGAGATTTGTTCAGGGATTTTTATAAAAGCGTCATCATGTACATATGATTAATTATTAACTTAACCTCCAGCCCCTCTCCCCTCCCCAGAGGACGTGCAGGTGGAGCTGAAAGTTCCAAGCTTCTAATCATGGCTTAGTCTCTTTGGTGACAAGCCCCCATCCAGGAGCCCAACAAGAGTCACCTCAGTAGAACCAAAGATGCTGCTATCACCCAGGAAATTCCAAGGATTCAGGAGCTCTGTATCAGGAACTGGTGTCAAAAACCAAATATTAGAACAAAAGATGCCCCTAACACCTTTATTGCTTAGGAAATTACCAAGGTTTTAGGAGCTCTGGCCAGGAGCTGAGGATGAAGACCAAACTATATATTTATTACATCACACATGGGCATAACTTTATTTGGGGTATATCTGTGGGAAAGGAATTGCTGGGTCATAGGCTGAGTATCTTGAATTCTGCTGGATAATTCCTCACTCTTTTCCACAATGGTTGTATCAATACAGCACTCCCTCAAGCAATGTAGAACAGTTCCCATCGTCCCACATCCTCACCAAGACTGAAGTTGCCAGATGCTTTAACTTTAGCCATTCTGATGAGTCTCTTACTGTGGCTTAAATTTCCATTTTCCTTCTTACTAATGAGATTGACCAGCTTTTAATACATGTATTAAACATTTGGATGTCATCATTTGTGAGGCGCCTGTTTAAGTCTTTTGCTCAGTTTTCTATTGAGTTGCTTGTCTTTTTCTTATTGATTTGTAGGGAAGTCCTTTATCAATTTTGGAGATGGACTCTGTCTACTATACATACGTGTGTCAAGTATCTTCTATTCTGTCACTTGGCTTTTCTCTTTTTACAGTATCTTTTGATGAACTGGAGTCCTTGATTTTAATGTAGTCTGTTCCTTTCATGGTTAGTGATTTTTGTGGGCCATAGAGAAAATGCCTCCTATCCCCAAAGTCAGGAAGCTATTGTCCCATCTTATCTTCCCAAAGCTTCTTTGTTTTACATTTATCATTTATATACACAGCATATCTGGATTTGATTTTTGTGTGTCATAAGAGGTAAAGATCAAGTTTCTTTTTCTTCTCATATAAATACCCAATTTTTCCAGTATCATTCTTTCTCCACTCTGCAGTACCATATTTGTCATAAGTCAATGTCTACATGTGCATGATCTGTTTCTGGATTCTCAAAATCTCTTGCATCGCCAAATCTGTTTATCCTTGTGCAGTACCACACTGTCTTAATATGTGTAGCTCTATAATAAGTTTCAAGGAAGCATTACATATTTGTTTCTTTCATAAGATTGTCTTCGCTGCTCTTGTCCCTTTGCATTTCCATATAAATTTTAGAATTTACCTTGTAAATTCTAGAATCACCTTGTAAATTTCCACAAAAACAAAACATTTGAGATCTTTCACTGGGATTGCATTGAATTCATAGATCACTTTGAGAATTGATATCATTACGATAGTGTGTCTTCCAGCCCATGAACATTGTATGTCTGTATTCTTTACTTCTTTATTTTCTTTCAATAATATTTTTATAATTTTCTCCATACAGGTTTTGCACATGTTTTGTTAGGTTTACTTTTATGTATTTGATATTTGTTGATATATTTAAAGTGGTATCTTTCAACTTTTTATATTTTCTGTTTGTTGCTGGTATATAGAAACAGAATTGATTTTTGCACATTGTCTTTATGGCCAGCTAAACTCTTTTATTAGGCCTAATAATTATCTGTAGATTCTTTTGGATATTCTACATAGACAATCCTATCCTCTTTAAATACTGAGAGTTTTGTTTACTCCTTTCATGCATTCTATTTCATTTCCTACCTTACTGTTCTGGCTAGGGCTTCCAGGACAATGTTGAATAGAAGTGAGAACAGGGGACATCCTTGTCTCATTCCTGATCTTTGGGGAAAATGTGTGAAAGGCTTCACTATTTCACCATTAAGTATGGTGTTGATTGTAGAGTTTGTGTAGCTACCTCTTATCAGATTGAGTTCTCTTCTGTTTCTAGTTTTCTGATTGTTTTTTAATCATAAAAGGAATTTTTATCAAATGCTTTTTCTGTACCTATTGAGATGACGATATGGTTTTTCTCCTTTCTGTTAATTTGGTGAATTACATTGACTGGTTTTCATGTTTTAAACCAAACTTGTATTTTTGAAATAAACCCAATTCCATCAAGATGTTTTATGCTTGCTATACATTACTGGATTCAGTTTGCTAATAGTATGTTTCATAGTTTTAAATTTATGTTTAATAGTGCAATTGGCCCCTTATTTTAATTTTCAAGCTGCCCATGTCAGGTTTCATTATCAAGGTTATGGTAGCCTCATTAAAACAGATTGGAGAACCCTCTCTTCTATTTTCTGCAAGAGCTTGTGTAAGGTTAATGTCATTTCTTAAATATTTGGTAGAAGTTGCCTGTGATGTTTTCCTCATGGAAATTTTTTTTTTAATTTTTTGATTCACTTTTAAAAATAATTATAGAACTATTAGAATCTCTATTTATCGTATTCATTTTGGAAAGTTACGTTTTTATAAGAATTTATCCAGTCTAGTAAAACTTCCAAATATTTTATCATAAAGTTGTTCATGTTATCTTCTTTTCTCACCCCAGTATCTGTGGCTCTGAAGTTGTTGTCCTCTTTTTCATTCCTAACATTGCTATTTACATCTCCTTAAAAACCAGGACATTTTCAATGTTATTAGTCTTTTCAATAAACCAAATTTGGCTTTGCTGATCCTTTCTATTTTATGTGTGGTTTCTCTTTCATTTATTTCTGCTCTTATCTTTACACGTTTTTTGGTCAGCATCCCTGCATTTATTTTGTTGTTGCTACTGATAATGTTTTCCTAATTTCTTGAGATAGATGATAAGTGCATTAATTTCAGTCTTTATATGCTTCTAAGGATATATGTTTCTCTATAATTATGTTTAACTGCCTTCCACAAGTTTTGAATGAAATATTTTTATCATTATGTTCAAAATATTTTGTTTAATTTCCATTGTGGATTTTACTTTGTTTAGAATAATATTGCTTAATTTCCACATATGTTATCCTTTTTTTTATTGATTCTAGCCTAATCGTATTGAGGTTAAAAAATTTCAATTCATTAAAAATTTTCAGACTTGCTTTAAGCCTCAGTGTACGAAATTTTTAATTATGTCTTAGGTATATTTAAAAATAATATGTGTTCTGCAAATTTGAGGCCCAATAGTTCACAAAAATGCTGATTTCATAACTTAATTTTACTTCTGAGAAACCTCCAGGAGTTGCCATCACCTCTTGCTTACACCCATGTTCAAAGGTTACTCTGATATGTCCTGAAGTAACTTGCCTGGGTCACATAGCTACTAAATGTGAGTTAGATCCAGGTCTTTACTTCTAAATCATGTCTCTGTTCTTTTCCTCTTATTTTACCCTTACCAACACTTTGTTTGGTGGGAAGCTTTTTTTTTGGCTTTTTTAATTGTTTGTTTTTTATGGAATGAAAAATTCCTTAAATTATAGAGGGCTTTACAATTTTCAAAAGTCTCATGCACATGATTTTTTTAAAGGCTATACTCCATTTATAGATATTATAAAATATTGGCCATGTTCCCCATGTTGTACAATACATAGTTGTAGCTTATTTTATACCTGATAGTTTGTACTTCTTAATCCTCCACCTCCATCTTGCCCCTCCCCCTCCCCTCTCCCCTCTAGTAACCACTAGTTCCTTCTCAGCATCTGTGAGTCTGTTTCTTTTCTGTTATATTCACTAGTTTGTTGTATTTTTTAGATTCCACATGTAAGTGATATATTACAGCATTTGTCTTTCTCTGTCTGACCTATTTCACCAAGCATAATGTCCTCCAAGTCCATTGATGTCATACACCAAAAACTAATACAACATTTTAAATCAACTGTACTTCAATTAAAAAGCAAACAAACAAACAAACAACCCATTTAAAATATGAGCAGGAGAACTGAACAGACATTTTTCCAAAAGGGATTGCAGATGGCCAACAGAAACATGAAAAGTTGCTCAACATCACTAATATCAGGGAAATGCAAATCAAAATCACAATGAGATATCATCTCACACCTGTCAGAATGGCCATCATCAAGAAGAACACAAATAACAAATGTTGGCAAGGACGTGGAGAAAAGGGAATCCTCATACACTGTTGGTGGGAATGTAAATTGGTGCAGCCACCATGAAAAACAATATGGAGGTTTCTCAAAAACCTAAAAATAGAACTACCATATGGCCCAGCAATTCCATTCTTGGGCATATATCTGAGAAAAACAGAGGAAAACAAAAACATTAATTCAAAAAGATATATACACCCCCACTATTAACAGAAACATTATTTATAATTGCCAAAATATGGAAGCATCCTAAGTGCACATAAATAGATGAACGGATAGAGAAGGTGTAGCATACATGTGCAATGGAATACAACTCACCCATAAAAGAGAATAATATTTTGCCATTTGTGGTCCTTCATTCACCTTTTTTGTTGTTGTTTCACTTCAAAAACCAGAATTTTATAACTGGCATAAACATTTTCATTGCATCAAAAACAACAAAATACCTGAAAATAAACTTAACCAAGGAGATTATCTATACTCTGAAAACTGTAGAACACTGATGAAGGAAATTGAAGATGATACAAAGAAATGTAAAGATATCTTGTGCTCTTGGATTGCATGAATCAACATTATCAAAATGGCCGCACTACCCAAAGCAATCTACAGATCCAATGCAACCCCTGTCAAATACTCACATTTTTCACAGAACTAGAACAAGTAATTCCAAAATCTATACAGTACCATAAAAGATCCCGAAGTGCCAAAGCAATCTTTGTAGGTCTTTTTTTTCTCTCTTTGTTCCTTTTGTTCTCCTTTCTTATGATTTGATGACTAGAGAAGGTCCTTTAACATTTGTTGTAAAGCTGGTTTGGTGGTGCTGAATTCTTTTTAGCTTTTGTTTATCTGTGACTTTTTTTATTTCTCCATCAAATCTGAACAAAACCCTTGCTGGATAGAGTATTCTTGGTTTTAAGTTTTTCCCTTTCATCACTTTAAATATATCGTGCCACTCCCTTCTGGCCTGTAGAGTTTCTGCTAAAAAAAAAAAATCAGCTGATAAACTTATGAGAGTTTCCTTGTATGTTATTTGTTGCTTTTCTCTCGCTAATTTTAATATTTTCTCCTTATCCTTAATTTTTGTCAATTTGATTACTATGTGCCTTGGTGTGTTCCTTTTTGGGTTGATCCTGTATGGAACTCTCTGTGCTTCCTGGACTTGGGTGACTGTTCCCTTTCCCACAGTGGGGAATTTTCAGTCATTATCTCTTCAAAAGTTTTCTCAGGTCCATTCTCTCTTTTCTTTCTGGGACCCCTATAATGCGAATATTTGTGCACTTCATGTTTCCCAGAGTTCTCTTAAACTATCCTCATTTCTTTTCATTCTTTTTTCTTTTTTCTATTCTGCAGTAGTGATTTCCACTAATCTGTCTTCTATAGTTCACTAATCTGTTCTTCTGACTCATTTAGTCTATTCTTGGTTCTTTCTAGTGTATTGTTCATTTCAGTGATTTTATTCTTCAACTCTGTTTGGGTATTCTTTTCCAACTCTTTGCTAAAAACTTCGCTCTGTGCATCTATACTGTGCTTGAGTTCTCTGAACATCTTCACCATCATTACTTTAAACTTTTTCTTAGATAAATTGCCTACCTCCTCATCACTCATTTCTTCTAGGATTTTATCTTGTGCCTTGACCAGGAAGATATTCCTCTGCTGCCTCATATTGTCTATCTTTCTATTTGTATTTTTAAATTGGTTAGTTATGTTTCTCGACTAGGGAGAAGTGGCCCTCTGTGGGAGACGTCCTATGTGTCCCAACAGTACACTCCTCTCTTGTCACCCAAGGGCCAGGGTCCAGCTGGTCCCAGTGTAGAGTCTGGCCTGTGTTTGTGGATTCCTTCCACAGGCTCTGGGATTGTTGTTTTCTTATTTCTGGTATCTGACCCCTCGTGGATGAGTCTGCACTAGAGGCTTATGCAGCTTTCCTGGCAGGAGGAGCCAGTGCCTGCCCACTACTGGGTGAAGCTTGATCCTAGACCTCTGGTGAGTAGGGCCATGTCTAGAGGCATTTGTGGCTCAAGAAGTCTGTTGTGTTCCCACCCAGTATGTTGTTTGGCCTGAGGCTTCTCAGCCCTTAAGCCTACAGGCTGTTGGGCGGGGCTGGGTCTTGGTGCTAATGATCCAATCAAGATGTCAGCCTCTAGGAAAGCTCATGTAGATGAACACTCCTTGAATGTCTGCCACCAGCTTTTATGTCCCCTGGGTGAGCCACAATGGTCCCCTACCTCCCCAGGAGATCTTCCAGAACCAATAGGCAGGCCTGGCCCAGGTTCCTATGAAATCACTGCCTCTGCTCTTGGGCCTGGAACAAGCAAGATTCTGTGTGCGCTTCCCAAGAGACTGAAGTTTCTGTTTCCCTCAGTCCTATGGGGCTCCTGGATTTAAGCCCCGCTGGCATTCTAAACCAGATGTCCTGAGGTCTCCTCCTCCTCCAAATGCTGGAACTTCAGGCTGGGGAGCCTGAGTGGGGCTTAGAATTCTCACTCTTCTGGGAGGGCCTCTGCAACTTAATTATTCTTCAGCTTGTGGGTCACCCACACAGGAGGTAAAATGGGGCCCAATGATATCGTAAGCACACCCCTCCTACCGTCCCACTGTGGTTCCCTCTTTATGTTTCCAGTTGAAGATCTTTTTTGCTAGGTTACAGTCTTTTTTTTTCCCCCAGTGGTTGTTTAGCAATCAGTTATGATTTTATTGTAGTCACAAGGAGAGGCGAGCTCTTGGTCCTACTGCTCCGCCATCTTGGTGGAAAGCTTTTTGGAGATGGAATAAGAGTTCCATAACCAAAGGATCTGTAGTCAAGTAAGTTTTGAAAATGCTGCCCAAAAAAAACAGATATGTTTCTTCACTGTAGGACTCTGTAGAGACTTCAGTATACTATTGTGGATCTCCAAGAAGGAGACATAGTAAAGTTTCCCAAAGTTATTTGACACTGGAGTACTCTATCTTTTATATGACCCTTATTAGGACTTCACAGTGTGAGACATGCTGTATGATGCTACCTGTAGATGCCCGTATGAATACACATACAATATGTGCACACATTGTGTGTATAGAACCAACATCCCCACTAATTCTGACCTCAGTCTTCTGACAATCAGATTAATACATAACCCAATTAGCTTGATACATAATCTGATGATGTATGTTTGTGTAATTTAGAAATATAGGGTAGGCAAAAGAAAGATAAGTGTGGTTATAAGAGGGCAATAACATGAGGGACCCTTGTGATGTTGGAACTATTTGGGTGGAAACATGAACCTACTCAGGTGATAAATTCTATAAAATTTCATATACACACACAAACAAATACAAATAAAATTGGAGAAGTCTGAATAATATTGATGGATTGTATAAATGTCAATATACTGGTTGTGATACTATACTACAGTTTTGCAAAATGTTACACGGAGGGAAACTAGACAAAGTATCAAGGGATTGCTCCATTCTAATAACTGCATGTAAATCTACAACTATCTCAATAAAATTTCAGTTTTAAAAATGGACAAGATTAAACTGTATTCTCAACTTCAAAAAGGAAACTAAGACTTCTACAAAACATTTTCAAAAATTTCCATGGAGAGTGGCTGAATATTTTGGTGCTTTTGGGAATGAGCTGCATTTCTCTAGGAAATAACCACTTACATAGAATAAATTCTGCTTTAACAATGGTGGAAATATGAAGTGTCTATGTAATGTTGTTGTGAGCACTGGCCCCAACAGCTCCTGCTCAGGAAACCAGCTAAGGAAGACTGCAAAAATATGCAGAGCCTAAGCTTGAGCAAGAGCAAATTCCTGAAACTGCAAAGTGATCACACTATGGCATGTGATTTTGATTTGTCTGTTGTCTGCTTGTCCATGTTTTTTGTTTGTTTGTTTGTTTGTTTTAACATTTTTATTGAAGTATAGTTGATTTACAGTGTTAGTTTCAGGTGTACAGCAAAATGATTCCATTATACATATATATACATATATTTTTTTTCCTTTCAGAGTCCTTTCCATTATATGTTATTACAAGAAAGAATATAGTTCCCTGTGCTATACAGTAGGTCCTTGTTGTTTGTTTTATATACAGTAACATGGGTCTGTTAATCCCCAGTCCTTAATTTATCCCTCCCTGCCCTTTCCCCTTTGGTAACTATAGTTTGTTTTCTACGTCTGTGAGTCTGTTTTTGGTTTTTAAATAGAATTTGTATCATTTTTTTTAAATTCCACATATATGTGATATATGATATTTCTCTTTGTCTGACTTACTTCACTTAATATGATAATCTCTAGGTCCATTTGTTGCTGCAAATGGCATTATTTCATTCTTTTTATGGCTGAGTAATATTCCATTGTACATATAATAATAAAAATTAAAGCCATATCTTTATCCAGCCATCTGTCAGTGGACACTGAGGTTGTTTCCATGTTTTGGCTATTGTATATAGTGCTGCTGTGAACATTGGGGTGCATGTGTCTTTTTGGACTATAGTTTTCTCTGGATATATATCCAGGAGCAGGATTGCTGGATCATAGGGTAAGTCTATTTTTAGTTTTTTAAGGAACCTCCATACTGTCCTCCATAGTGGCTGCACCAATTTACATTCCCACCAACAGTGTAGGAGTGTTCATTTCTCTCCACACCCTCTCCAGCATTTATTATTTGCAGACTTTTTAACAATGGCCATTCTAACTGGTGTGAGGTGATACCTCACTGTAGTTTTGATTTGCATTTCTCTAATAATTAGCAATACTGAGCATCTTTTCATGTGCCTGTTGGCCATCTGGATGTCTTCTTGTCCATTTTTTTTTATGAGTATAGCCTAGTAGACAAGAACACAGGCTCAGAATCACATAAATGTAGGTGCCACCACTTCTCACATGGTCTTGGACAATTACTTTCTCCAGTTTTTTCATCTGCAGTGTAGGGATAATAGTTTTTACACTGTTGGGATGTTGTGAGGAGTAAATGCAAACATGGATTTAAACCATTTAGCTGACACACAGTATATGCTTATTAACAATAGGTATTTTTATCACTACAATTTAAAATCACATTTCCTAACAATGAATACAGATTACCATAGGAGTCTGTATAGAATAATATAATTCTAAAATAAAAATTAAAGTAAACAAGGAATTTGTTTTTCTAGTAAAATATCACTACAAAATTGGCTCAAGAAAATGTAAAAGACATTAATAGATCGATAACCCAGAGAAGATACAGAAAAAATAGTACTCTATGCCTTTAAAAACAGCCACGTTAAGATGGTATGTATGGGCAAATTGTACTGAGCCTTAAACAAACAAAGATTATTCTCAGACTATCCAATCAGAACATAGTAAATAAAGTTTCTTAGCTCCTTTTACAAGGCTAGCTTTAACCCTTATACCAAATCTGCCCCCAGCCCCTAACACACACAACTGGGTCAGGCACACTTTTGAAATATAGAAGAAGAAATCCTCAATTATGTATCCTCAAATTGAATTTGGCAGAGTATTAAGAGAATAATAAAACAGTGGATTCTGGGGGAAGGAGAAATAAGAAGCTGATTTACCACTATCTTTCCTCGTGCCCTGGGCACCAGCTGCTTTGTTTACAGAAAAAAAACAGAGAATCAGCTAACCCAACCTGTCAGTTCAACTGAGCAGTCAGTCAGTTAAGTGAAGGTCTATAAAGACATTTACTGTGTGGGTGTGTGTATGATGGGGCGAGGTGTGAGTGTATGTGAGAGACAAAGAGTTGAAAGAACTCATAGTGTATAAAGTGTTTTTTACCCTTTTTAACTTACTATTTTCACATAAGCCTATCCTTCATAAAGATCATCTGAAACAACTAATGACCATTTCTTCTTCTGGATGTACCATTTTTGACATAAGTAACCCCTTATTGTTAGGTATTTAAGTTTCTCTTTTTAAACTTTTTTTATTTTTAATTTAATTTTATTTATTTTTATCTTTGGGGGGCTAATTAGGTCTTTTACTTATTTATTTATTTTAATGGAGGTACTGGGGATTGAACCCAGGACCTCATGCATGCTAAGCATGCACTCTACCACTTGAGCTATCCCCCCAACCCCTAAGTATCTCTTTTTTAATGCTAGAAATTACATTGCAAAGAACACATTTCGGCCTAATTCTTTGTCCACATTTCTGATAACTTCTTAGGACCTATTTTTAGGAGTAAAATTATTGTATCAACTATTAATACCTATTAAAAATCTTGATGCATTTGGCCTAAGTGCCCTCCAAAAAGTTGGCCTCATTTATACTTCCTGTGATGCACAAGCATGCTCTTTTTACTTTGTCCTCAGTAGCTTTTAAGTTTTCTCTTTTCTTAACCTGTGTTAATCCAATGTGTTAAGAAGGACAGTCACTGTCTTTGAATTTAGCAGTGATGGTAAACCTTCTTTCCCACGTTTGTCAACCAGTTCCTTTGCTGTCCATTGTCTTTACTTGAGTAAAGACAAACCCTGAAGTCAGCTGCCTTATAGAAATCTCTCAGTGTCATTTTTTTTCAATACGAAGTCTAAAGCACGTGTGTCTTGGGCCGGCCATCAGCCAGGTACCTGGCTAGCCTAATGATGGACAGCTGGAAACCCGAGTACCTCCCTGCAAAACCACTCTCCTAATGACCAGCCCTCTGAATAAGCCAAGAGGAGGATAAAGTGAAAAGGCCATATGTGAGGTCTCTGAATGGCCACAGGACTGGAAACACTATTACACTTGTTTTTAATCTCCCCACCCTCCGTTCATCTCTCTCCTTTTAATTTTCCTAAATGGCCCAGCCGCTGCTGTTGAGGAGAAGGTATTTAATATGGGTGAGGATTTAGCTGTTCTTCCAGGAACAGGCTGGGCCACTGCTTTTGAAATGTCATCTTGATTTGCTGCTTCCCCGCTAAGTAAGAGACTTACTAGGGCTTAGGGGATGAATCTGGAAACAAACCTCCCTAATGAAATGGCCTGGGGCCTCGCCCACAGTTGTAGCTCTGGGGACAGCTGCCCAAGAAGCAGAGCACCTGACAGGGAAGGAGTCTGGGACCTGAATGACCATCCTCACAACCCCTTTTGTATCCCCCACCCCAGCTCCAGCTGCTCAGAACAGCACCAAGTTCCTTGGTCTCCCCTCTCCCCACTCCTCATTCCATACAAGTTCCTCCAGCACCCTGTACTTATACCTCTGCTACCATTCATTCCAAGGGTTGGAATTACCAGTTGACTCCCACTTTTCCTTCCTCCTACACCCACTCCACACTGAGTTCTTTCAGAACAGGGATTGATATACTTTGCCAGGATAACTTGGTGTGGGATAGTGTTGATTCAGAAGTTGTTCAATAAATAATTGGCGAGTGGATAAGGGAGTGACTCCCTGGGCGATCCTTAACAAGATCCTTAACATCTTTACAGTTATGCCTCAGTTTTCTCATCTGTCAAGTGGAAATGCAGATCCCTGCTCTACCTCACTGACAGAGGCACTGGGAACCACTAACAGGGGGCTGTGAACACCTTGTATTCAAAGGATACAGTAGTGTCATTGTGTGTACTTCTCAAGGGGATCTGAACAAGAGCATGAGCGGGATCTGGGATCAGCCCTGAGCTGCGCCTGCTAAGCCCTGTGCCCTGGCTCATGGCTGTGTCAGGCTCAGAGTACCATCAAAGAGGCATAAAACAACTCAGTGGCAGAATTATTTGGCCTCTGTCTTTGGCTGCCCAAAAGCTAGCGCCAGATGATCTATCAGCTCAAGTGACCCAACTGGCGGGCTACTTTCCCCATAGCCTAGACCTGCTGCAAAGCCCTTTCATGCTTAGGCCCCCGCTAAAAGCTGTCAACTCTCCTTATCCCCCATAAGTGGATCAGGCCAGTATTCCCAAATGCAGTGCATGCTACCTCCAGAACCCACAGAAGCCCACCAGCACTGTGCTGCTTTTGCTGGAAGGTGCCAGATGTAGTAATTGTCTCTGACCACTGAACCCTCAAAAATTTCACATAGAAGTCTGTGTCTTCATAGGATCTATCTCCAACCATACAGAGAATACATGTCATACTAGCACCTCCAATGTACCTGCCATTTCTTGGTCATCTAGCTCAGTCACCATGTTGTCATCAATCTAGTGAACCAATGTGACATTCTTCAGAATGTCCAGAAAGTCCAGGTCCCCTTTGCACTATATTGTAACATAAAATCAGAGAAATAACATCACCCTGGGGCAGGACCATAAGTGTGTACTGTTGGCTAGCCCATGTGAATCCAGACTGATTCTGCTCCTATTTCATGATGGGTGTGGCCAGGAACACAACTGCCAGATTGATGTTCACATATCACCTGCTGGAGACGGTGTGGATCTTCTCCAGCACGGAGCACACATCTGGCTTAGCAGCTGCAGTGGGGTACCTCTTGGTGTTAAAATAAAGACTACTCAAGATCAAAATTTGATGGCTTAGTGAAAAGGTTTCACTGCCAAACAGGGAATTTGATTCAGCGCAAATTCTAGGGAAGCTCCTGGGAATGAGGTGCAAGGAAAGAGAAATAGGGAGGCTCTGTCAAAGCCAACAGACTGGGAGATGTTTTTGTTCCACATTCAGAAAGCAAAGTCTGAGTGAGGCTGATTCAGTGACAATAATTGAGTTTTTCTGTTGTATGAGCATTGGAGGTGGTCCGCTGTATACAGGTGGTGCATGTCTTGGAATTACATCATCTGCTGAGTATCTGCGGTCCCTGCCTCGGGCTTACCAGCTGCTCTGTGATGTGTCTGAGTTAGGGTTCTTTCACCCAGTCAAGTCTGACAGGTATTGGCAGGCTAACTGGCCAGGTCAGAGCTCACCACTGGTTAAGTGAGGGTAGTTCACTGCTGTCCATCAGCACGCAATAAGATGTTGTAGGTGCCAGGCTGCTGAATGGAATAGGAACCTGACATCCTGTAGGTCTTAAGGGGAGTGTGAATTTCTGGCAGCCCTCCCAGCATGAGGCATTACTATTTAAGGTACTATCTTGGCCGGGAGGAGGGTGGTCTCAGAACCTCTGCTTGGTTTTTCTCACTACCATTATTCTTACCCCACAGGCCAGGGAGCTGATATGAGGTCTCTGCAAACTGTCAAGCAAGTCCATTCCAATTGTACATTTGGGGCTGTGGGTCCCATGGACCCCCTGTGAGGTACATCTTTCCAGGGGAGCCATGATGGCACTTTGGCTCTGGGTATCAGTGTCAGCTCAGATGCTGCGAAAAGTCTGAAAATTGTTATATTCTCTCCAGTGTGTGGTTATCTGAGTAAATGACCATAAGCAATTAGAGAATTAATGAGTAGTAATGAATCAGTAATTATTTCTGACAGCAGTTGCTTCAGAGTTGCCAGGTCCTTCCTCATAGGAACCTAGCCTCCCCTTGTTGGCTGGCCCTCTGTCCTGTAAGGAAGACTGTGGTCCTTTAAGTCTGTCTGTAGTATTACCCAGGCAGGGCACTTCTAACCCAGTCAGACTTTGCCACTTATCGCCATAGTTACACCCACCTTTCATCTGAGATTTAACACTACCATTTGGCCTCTATCACAGGGGACTCTATCACTCCCCATTGCTACAAGGAAGCCTAGTCCTGTAACAGTATCTCTTACTAACGTCAGCCCTGGTCCACTGAGCTGCTCAGTGATGCCAGAGCCCCTCTCGGCTCCTTCTGCGTCATCTCGGTAAACAGAATTATGCCCTCTTAGCCCTCTGTGGAACGTAACTGACCTTTTCCAACCTTATGGAGTACACCCACTCTCTCCTCTAAGCCTTTTGCTCCCTTCCACGCTGTCCGCCACAGCGTCTGTCAGGTCTGCTTCACTTTGTGTGTGGCTGTCACTTCTGCCAAGTTTCCAAAAGCCATCCCAGCAGCATATTAGCTCAGTCTCCTGACATTCTTGCCAGGATGTTAAATCCTCTATGTGCTACCATCTCAATAATCTCTTGCCTATCTGGCTTTATATCCCCCCTCCCTTGATATAGCACGTGAGCCAATCCCACGTGTACCCTCCCAAGTCCTTCCACTCATATAACAAGTTGGCCAGATGCAGCCCCCTTCAGCAGGCCCCGCATCTCTCCAGTCAGGTCCTCTCAGATTTGATCCTTGCTATTGATCTGGTTTCCAGGAAGAAAAATGGGGATAAACCCCAAGAGAGCTAAGCACTGTTTTATAAAGCACTTGCCTTATTTCATTTGAGGCCTTCACATGATCTTCAAACAGGTGGTGGGGGTGGGGAGAGGACAATTGTCTTATAATAATGGGGAGGGGGTCACTTCTGACCAGCAGGTTCATTGGAATCTGAGAGTTCAAGGTTCTCAATTGTATCAGCCTAGATACCCCTGTCTCAGTTGCCCTAGACTTGTTGTGCAAGGCTCATTGAAGCTGAGAATTCAGCCTCTGAGGGTCTACGACTCTTACAATTAAGTCTAGTCTTCTGCTCTGTCTGTCCTCTGGCCGTATAAGATTAGCATCTCATTAGATGATGCCAGCAAGGCTCTCTTGCCTTCCCATTTTGTATGAAATTGGTGATTAATTACCCAGAGCTAGCTGTCATCTCTCTTCACAAGTCAATGACACTCAGCAACAGCCACCCAGTCTTACAGTCCTCGTAGCTACCATTTCCCTCTCACTTCCCTTAAATGCCAGGGATGATACATCAGTCTGCACTGCCTCCCAGCAGTATCCCAAACCCGTGCACCAAGGTAAAAGTATTAGCGACGGCACCTCTACCGCACACCAGGGGCCACCTGTGCTCAGCAGGGATGGGGTCCTCATTGCCAGCCAGCTGGTAAGGGATCACATTTTAAAGCCTGATTCTCAAGACTATTCTGGATACCGACTGTCTTAGACTGGGCTCCCTAAAAACAGACTCTGAGACAGAGAACTGTGTGCAGAAATTCTACCAGGGGTGCTTTTGAGAGAGACACAAGTTGGGAGGAAGGAAGGTGGGATGGGGCAGAAGAGAAGCTGACCCACAGTACAATTTGCAACTGAGGCCTCAGCTGATCCTGCTGGCTGTTCTCACTACCCCTGCACCAGCCCATCATTGGCCCATGGGCTGTCCCTAAGAGGGGATATAACCTTAGATGGGGCCATTTTCTGCCACAGAGGGCAGGGCCCAGTGAGGGACAGAGCTGTGAGCCATCTGCAGCAATATTCCCAGCAGCTGAGAGATGGGGGTGTCTGCCCTGAAGAGGCGATCTGAGCAGAGCACCATGGTACCCACGGTTTTCCCTCACCCCATTTCCTAAAGGCCCCACCCCTGCTGTGGACTCCTGGGACCAAAGGCCTTGGCCCACCAACCACAGGGTAACTGCAAACTTGGCTTTGGGGAGGGATGTGACTTCAGAAACTGATCCCTAAGTAGCCACCATTCAGACAGGGATACCAGTGCCCACTGCCCTTTGAGTTGAATCACCATGGAGAGAAGGGCTGAAGGCCAGGACCGTGAGTCTCTGCCTCCCTTCTGTCCCACACCTATGAGTGAGCAAAAGCTGCCGCATTAACCACTCCCTGCAGAGCCTTCATTAGGAGCTGAGAAGATCCAAGCTAAGGACCCCTCCTGCAGCCCACAGCTCTAACACTGTCTGGGCTCTCCCTTCACTGCCTCCTACGGTGAATGACAGGTCCTGCCCTTAGTACAGCACCTGAGTTCTGCTGTTCACTGGGCCATGGGTGTCTGCCTTATCACAGGCCCCTGCCCAAGCACCCTACACACATGACCTCACTCAACTATTGTAGCAATCTTCAGAGAACTCTGAAGACAGTTATTATTGTTCCCATTTTAGAGATAAAGAAACTGAGGTCCAGAGAGACAAGGTGACTTGCCTACAGCTCCCAAGGCAGTGAGCAGCTGAACCAGCATCTCAACCCAGCTCTTTTCTCCCCTCTCCCCATTCTGCAAATTGCCTGGTCAGATGGTGAGCTCCCAGGGGCTGGGGCCCTGTCCCTTCCTTCTCCATTGGACCTGGCATGGCCACCTGTAGGTCTCAGCAAAGCCATGGAGGGGGTTAAGGAGCAGCCCAGGAGCCCCTGCTGTGCTGACCACCTTCAGTCTGCCGGGACTGAGGGGTGTTCCCAGCACTCTCACCCTTCTCTCTTCCCATTCTTGCTTCGGTTTTCAGGAGAAAGAGGGCGGTAGGTCAGTGATCATGGATGGGGTTTGGCCTTGGCATGCAAGACCCCTGAGCCCTGCACCCATCACTGCTCTTCCTCCAGCTTCCTCCCTCTCTGCAACCCACCCATAATCCAGCTCTGCCTTCAAGGTTCAACTCAAGTGTCACCACCCCCAGAGGCTGTGTCATCTGAGCCCAGAAAGCATCGGTGCTTCTGTCTGCTCCAGCACTTCACATATCACCCCAATCAGCCTTTGACACACCTCACCTGTGCCCACACTGGGGGTGCAGCTCCGGGCATTCACAGGTGATCCCATGGCAATGACCATGGTTCCCAGTGGTAAGCCCTGTCTCCCCAGATTGCTGCTCCCTGGCCTGCCTGCCTATCTTGGTTGACTCAAGCACCACGCCAGGTGCTTTAAACCCACAACATAATTTGGTGCTCAAGAGTTCCCTGCAGATTAGCTTCATTTTACGGATGAGGAAATCGAGCCTCACAGCAGTCAGTGACTTGCCCAAAGGCATACAGTGGTGAAACCAGGATTCAAACCAGGTCCTCTTGACTCCAACGCCCGCTCTTTCTGGTGCGCTGCAACTTGGCACATAACTGAACACCACCGCCTTCTTGTGCACAAGACCTCCTCCATTCATACCTCCTTACTTCCCCTCAGTTATCCAAAGCCAAGTGGCAGCCTTGACCTTGACCTCTCCCACACCTCAGTCAGCCCCCCAGTCCTTTCCCACCACCTCCCCAGTTCTTCTCCCGTCAACCCCCTTCTCTCCATTCTCAGTGTCCCTGCCCGAGACAGTTCTCGCTGTCTCTTACTGGATTCGCACCCCAACCTACCCTCCCCTGACTCTTCCAACCTTGTTACCTCTTTATCCCCTCCCCACAAAATCCCAACCTGCTTTTCTATCATAGTCCTGCCTCTTCCTAAGTGAGCCTTGCTTTATCACAACTCTGTGTATGTCGACAGTGCTGCCCCTACTCTCTGCCTGTGAGCTCCTGGTCATCCCTAGAAACTCAGTGTAAATGTCACCTCTACTGAGAAGCCCTCCCAGACCCTCCAAGCAGGGACAGGTGCCCCACCTTCGACGTCTCTCCTGTCCTTTGTCACTCACTAGTGCAATTGTTTAATGTGTGCATGTGTCTCCCCCACTACTCTCTGAGCTTCTTGGAAGCAGCGACTGTCTCTTATCTATCTCTGGCATTTTGTTTTGTGTGTGCGTGTGCATGTGCACATGCGTGCGTGTGCATCTTTAACCTTGGGTGCAGAGGGCTGCACAGAAGGTGCTGCTCAGTTTCATGGAACTTTATCATCACTGGTCCACGAAACCCTCTCTCCCTTTACCCATCCCCACTCCCTCTCTCCTCCTTCTCCTGTGTCTCTCTGCATACCCAAAATGTGACCACAGAGCACAAAGGATGCTCAGCAAATGTAGTAGGTGCAGGAGATGGGTGATAAATTAATCGTGCATCCTATTTAATGTCACTCCTTGCAGTTTCCATTGGTAAGCCAAAATGGAAAAGGATATGGTTTAGCTGCTGCAGTCTAGAAACCTCAAATTGCCAAGGAAATCAGAGTTATTGAAAGATTAATTCTTCACCGTTGACGGCCTGGCAGTTGCAGAGAGAAATGAAAAACAATACACACACCAGAGGCCTATTTATCATTTAGAGACTGCAAGGTATGATTTTTCAGTGCAAATTCAGTTCAATCCAACAATTCCAAGATGAAACTCTCAGCACTTCATCCAAGAGCACTGTCCTCCCAGCAGTCGTACTTCCTTCTAAAGATGCCACTGTTGTCACAGATCACTTGGAATTGTCCCCTCACGCAACTGTCTAGAATGCTTATCTGGGGCAGTTCACTCACTGCTCTTAAGATCATTGTCAGGATTTTGAGGCCACAACTCCCTTTGGAACAAAAACACATTCCAATTTAATCACTGTGATGGATGCCAAAAAAAAAAAAAAAATGAAGCCACAGTTCTTCATTTCTCCTTGTATCTAATCATTTAATTTATGACTTGTTTTGGCCAATGGGATGTTGGCAAAGATGATACACAGGCTTGAAATGGACTTGCACACTGAGGTTTGATTCTCTTTACACCTCTGCCATCACCATGAGGCTGTGCCCCAGCTAGCCTGATGGAGGATGAAAGACAAGTCAGACCTGAGTCCCCCAGGAATTCCAGATGAGGCCATTCTAGACCAGTCATCACCCAGCTACTCTCTAGATACCGCAGCAAGCTCAGCCGAGCTCAGCTGACCACAGACACACGAGCAAGCTAAGATCAGCCAAACCCAGCCCAGATCAGCTGAACCCCTGATGAGTCATAAGCTAAATTATATTCATTGTTGTGGGTCCCTGAGGTTTCTGTGGTTGTTTCTTTTGCAGCAATACTGTGGCAGTTGACAACTGACAGAATTATTTACACACACACACAATTCATTGATCTGAGCTTGGATTGATGCTAGGATTTTCTAAAGGCCAAATCTGTCCCTGAGAACAAAGAAATGCCTTAGAGACACGGAATGAACACATAATCGGTTCTGAAGGCAGTCACTTAGGAGAAACCATCCAAAAGCATGGAGCAATGGTAGCATCTTTGGAATAAGTGAAGAGCCCTCTGGGGAACTGTTTTTTAAAAGGCAACATGCCTTTAGATATGTAAATACTGGCCTATTTATTCCTTTACCTGTGATCATACCTCATATTTGCTGAGTGTCTCCTAGTGTGACTGCTGGTAATGACAATATCTTTTTCTGTCCAGGAGATGGTCTCACTTAGAAGTTATGCAAATTAATGGACATTACCATTTCTAAACCATGGGCGACCGTTTTTCTCTTTGGAAATGCTAGATGCCTATGAGTATCTCCAGAGAACTATTGAATTCATGGAAAATTGTTTGAAAATCTGTTAAGACTACCGTGAAGCTCAAACAACCATTATCTTTGGGATTCTGGGCACAAGTGGCAGAAACCAAGGCATATGTTTTCCATCCCTACTCCAATCACACACAAAAAAGGAAGGTCCCTGTGACCTAAAAATATAGTTTGCAAATGTTCAAAGCCTGCTTGTCATTAATTCTCCTCTGAAGATGTGTACTTTTAAGTGCAAATGTCTAACGGGTCTCCAGATTGGGGAGAACCACATCTCTGCCAGGCTGCAGACACACTCAGGCTGGCACCCTCACTACCAGGCAGCTGTCCCCACAAGCTGACCTGATGTGCCCCCACATCAGGACCAGGTCCATACACTGGGACGGGGGATGTGCAGATCCTGAGGAGCCAAGGGACTCTTTAGAAGTACACAGGACCCCTCAGAGAGAAAGCTGATGGAGTCCTGCAACCAAGCACACCGGCTTTGGAATCACACCTGGTTCTGTCCCAGCCCAGCCACTCAGTTGCCATGGTGCCCTTGGGAGGTCACCAACATCCCTTCAGTCTCAGCTTCCTCATCTGTGACGGGGGAACAGCAACATCTCCCTTGGATGGTGATCAGGGCAGCTAAGTCAGACAATGGATGTGGAGTGCTAAGCACCGTCCCTGGCACGCAATAAACACTCGATAAAAACGGTTGTCAGTGAATTAGAGACAGTACATTTTGGCTTGACTGAGGAGAGCTGTTTCAAGCAACAAAGTTGCTAAGCTGCCCACAGTGTTATCAGAACAAGCCAAGGAGCCACACGTACAGCCTGTGGCTAATGACGTGTGGACTGTGTCAATGGACAGGTTCCCCTTTCTGTCTGTTCCATGTGTTCCCACCTGTCTCCTGTCCCTTTCTCAGGAGCCACAGATGAGGAAAACAGCAAAACGAACAAGAGACACGCTCGTAGAACTGTGTCTAAAGGAGGAGTAAAATTGTTCTGAATGAAGGTCTAAAACTGTGAGGATGGTGCCCAGACCTCGGGCGTGGACTCTGAGCTCGACCTACCTTTCCTGCTTTTGTCTTGAGTGCACTACTGTTTATTTATCAAACACCTGCACACTCTGCCAGGTACACCAAGGGTATTTAATTCTCACAAGGATACTCTAAGAGGTACAATAACATCCCAGTCTGGCAGATGAGGAAGCAAGGCCCAGCACAGGTGACATCATTTGCCGGATGCCACACAGCCATTAGGTGGCAGGGTCAGGAACTGAAACATGGTCTGTGCATCTCGGAAGCCCTCCTGCCTCTTGCTGTCGCGAACCTCATGCTGAACTTTCTAGATAAATGGCCCCATCAAGCTGACACAGCATGTCCTGAGAGCAATGAACATGAACCCTTTCCCATCAGCACTTTAATGACATTTCCAAAACTTCAGCAGTTCAACTTCCACCCCACCACATTCGCCAGATCCACACATCTCTTCCACTCACATTATCTTCTTAATTCCTTTCACTGAATCAGCTCGATTTTTCTACTTAACTCTATTTTAAAAGGAAACACTTTGTCCTATCATCGCCCCTATCACTTGCTATTGGTAACTAAAATTTGAATAGAAAATTATTAAAATTTGAAAGTTCATTGGCATCTCAGTTGAAATCAGCATGTGCACTGCATACGCTACACCAGATCTAATGAAGCTCTGCTATAAACATTGTTTTCTCTCACATATAGACACACCACACGTGCATATAACTATTCATTATAAAATTTCTTCTCACTTCTTATTATGAAAAATTTCAAAACAAAAGTAGAAAGAGTAATATAACAAACCCGTGTGTGCCCGTCACCTGGTTTTCACAATGGTGAGCTCATGGCTAGTCCACATTCACCTGGATCCCAATCCACTTCCCAACGTCTACAGTATTTTAAAGCATCATTGCCACCAGGTTACCTAAGAGGAGCTGCTGTTCTGAGACACAGACAGGAAGGGTGGGCCTGAGATTCCCCTGGAGCCTCTGCTGAGGGCGGAATGCAGGGCCAGCGTGCAGGGCTTGAGCCTCCGGTCCCTGGGGCTGGGGAGAAAGAAGACAGCATGTTGCAAAGGACGCCATTCACAACTCAACCTTGACAACCATTTACAACTTGATCCTCCCCCCGACCCTGCTCTTCTGTTCAGCCTTTGGTGTCTTCACACAAAGCACTGATTTCTCCTAAGCCTTGCTTCCTGGGCACGTGTCTGCTACAGAGGTTGGCCTTGACCGCCCTGGGACCAGGCAGGGAGCAAAGCCTTTTGACTCGCTTGAAACCCCCCATTCATTTGCTTTAGCACATGCAGGGTCCTGGTTTTAAGAGGGGGTGCAAGGGCTTAAATGTCTCTGAACATTTCTGAGACACGGGATCTTTCAAGGGAGACAGGGTGATGATTTCAGGGTAAAGGAATCGAAAGCACATGTACCGCCTTTCTCTGTGCATACAGAGGGACTTAAAAACGACGGGAGGAAAGCGTTAGGAAAAACGGTTTTGAGTTTCCTTGAACCAACATTGGAAAAATGTGACAAGACCCTTTCCAAATCCAAAGCAGAACCGTGTCCTTCTACCTCTGTGGGAAACTCTTCTGGTCTGGAAACCAGGTCCCTTGGGGCTGCCAAGAGTCCCCAGCCTCAGCACAGCACCCCCCACCCCACAGAGGGTCCGTGGCCATCCTCCCCTGCCCAAAACTGAGTGAAGGGTGGGATGGAGACCATGCCAAGGCTAGCAGTTCTCTTTGGCAGAATCTTTTCTTTCTGCTTGTCTATAGTGCCCAGCAGATCGTGGGTGGGCCCTTGGCCAGCCGGGTTCCATTAGGGAGCAAGATGCTAAACCAGTTCAAAGAACATCCTGGAATGTGTGTTCGTTGTAAAGCTACATGGAGACATGCAGGTGCTCAGCCAGGAGGAGCAGAAGTTACCTTCAGGAGGCCACTGTGGCTCCAGAGTTGTGGCATTCTCGTGACCCAGTCATCTCCTGTCCCCTCCTGTTACCACCAACTGCCCTCTCAATAGTCCCTGCTATCCTGGTGTCCTAGTGCTTCCAAGAATCTCTTGACTTCCACCTTTTCTCTGCCTATCCACTGGCGTCGACCCCTCCTCTCTGGCACCCACTCTGATTGGGCCCACTGGCCACGGTACCAAATCCTGAGTCTCTGTTTGACAGTGTCCTACAGCAGACCATCCCACAGGCCTCTTGCTAGCCTATGAGAGGCTGCCTTTGGCTGACCCTCAATCCCTGGTCCAATCGTGTGGCCACGGAGCAGGGACACAGAGTTCACCTCTAGGCAACCAATGCAGAAGGAGCTACCTCTAGCCTCTCAGTTTAAAATAGGGACTCGGGGGTGGAAGAGAATGGGGAGTCCACTGCAGCTCCCTATGTTGCCCCAGACCTTGAAACCAAGATTTAGTGGTCTTGGGCAGAGCATCAGAGACTAATAACAAAGTCTGCAGCCCAAGGGAGGCACCCACGTACGTGTGTGTGTGTGTGTGTGTGTGTGTGTGTGTGTGTGTGTCACACAAAGAGCAATGCTAAGCTTCCATTAGGTAAACCTGTTTTGTAACTTGGTCTGGACTTTTAAATCTCCTACTCTCATGGAGGCCTCTGCTTTCCAGGAAGTTATTCCCATCAGCAGTTGTTTCTGCAATCATGGTTGTTATGAAACCCTTTATTTTGAAAACACATTTCAAAACAAGGCTTCTTACGCACTCAACTTTCCCTGGCCCGTTAGGAGCAAAACGGTGCAGATGTTTCCCTGTGGCCCGTACACTTGTGTGTTATCCCCACGGGCCATTCAAGTCCCCAAATCCATCTTGTAGTCACCACTGAAAAATGCAGAGGCACACTGTTGGGGGGATGCGTGTCAACTCATCCCAAACACTCCCCTTCAGCCTCCTCCCTGCCCCACACGTGGCTGAGCCATGACACAACAGCCTGCTCCCCTGAGAGTAATTCATTATGTAATTAAATTTTTTTCATCAAAGTCAATTTCTAAAGCAACTGCTAAGATAATACCAATTAGGAAACACTAACAGAGGAGGAGCTGGCCCTGACGTCAGGGCTCACACCCGTAAGAGTTTACATGACTTGTCAGATGCTCGTGCCAGGGACCCGGACACAACGCTGGGAAAGAAACAAACAGAACGTGCTCTTCAGGCTGGAATGGATCTTTCTGGAGTGGGCTTGTTCCCACAGGTCAGGCGTACAAAGCCCAGGGTGGAGCCATGGAAAGAAATGGACTCTGAGATGAGACCAACATGGATTCTAATCCCTGCTGCAACAGTTACCAGAACTCTGGCAAGTTGCTTAACTTCTCTGAACATCAGTTTCTTCTTCGGAGGGATGTATTTATACTAACTGCCTCACAGGACTCTGGGAGGGTTAGAGACAAGATGTGTAAATGCTGGAAAACAGCGCTGGCACAGAATAGGTGCTCCGTGTGGAAGCCTAGTGGTATCACCATCTGCCTTCCCACTCGAGTGTGAGTTTTGAGTCTACTGGCCGCTGACTTGCCGAGGGGTCCTGGGAGAGGTGATGGCTGAGATGTAGAACATTCATCTCCTCAGACGACTCAGCAATCACCCACTGCAGAGGGCTTCCTCCACCCCTCCTTGGCCCCATTCATGATGCATTTGGTGCAGAAAACCACCCCTAAGCTTCTGCTCTCACGGTGCTCGCTCTGAAGGGAGGCAAGAAACAGGTAACCCCAGCCCCTCCTGATCAGGGCAATGAGAGATGTGTGTCCTGATGCTTTGGGGAGCACAGAGGGGAGACCAGGGACAGCTTCCTGGAGGAGAAGACAGAGGGGTGAGGGGAAGTTTCTGGGCAGACGGGATGAGCAAAGACTCAGAGGTGATGAGACAGGAGCTGTGGGCAGGACCAAGTCTCCAGCAGCAGCATTAAGGAGCTAACGCATCAGGTGTGTGTTTAGTTTAGGAAGATGACTCCAGCCAGAGAGAGGAAGAGGGACCCCACAGGT